>NC_070632.1:17037780-18237780 GCF_947347685.1 Pleuronectes platessa | reverse complement strand
CTATTAGGAGTCTCTGAACCAAGTTACTGCATCCTTCATGGTTCCTTTGTTGTGATTGTGGTAGACCGTGCCCGCCTCCGCCTCTTGTCATTCTCCCTGCGCCGGCCTAACCTCACCTTCTTTTTCCGCTTTGTGGCCCCTTTTAGTGGCTGGTCCTTATAAGCCAGTTCCTTGTTGGTCTCCTGGGGCAAGTTTGTGCCCTCTTTGTCCAGCCTGAATCTGTCAGGCAGGTTTTTGGTGGCCCCTGGGGGCTTTTGGTGTAGAGCATTCCCACTGAAGGTTTGAATTGGAGTTCTACTTTGCACAGGTGGTGCTTGCTCATCGGCCGTATGCACCTCCTCCAGCAGCTCCTGCAGCCACATGCGACGCTTGAACTCCTGCAAGGATCGGCCCTTGTCATGCATCAGCTGGGCGTGACTCACCGATCTCCTCCTTAAAACAAAGAAAGTCATCATGAGCATCATAAATGACTTAAAATTCATAGATTTTTTTTTTTCGTAGTTTGTTACAAATCTGCTGTGATCTCTGTTCTGTAATTTCTAAATCCTCTAAGATCATCTGAGATACAATCAAATTTGTAATTTCTCGATTTGACTATTTTAGATTTTTTTCCATGGTTGTCCTATCATGCCAGACTGTGGAGTTGAGTTTATGTGTGGAGCAGTTAGGGTCCATTAAAGCTCACAGTACAGTAGGTGGCAGCATAAACAAGTTTCTGAGAGCCATCACGAGTCTGAGCTTAAGACCCTTGAACAAGCCAGAGCTGAAACAGCAAAAAAAACTCCTGTATCCAACTCAATCTATTCAGATCTGTTGATTTGATTTGTAAATCAGGAAACAAGACTATTTTTTTATATATACTTAACTAGCTTCTAAATATTTCTTAATTTTTAAAATCCAATATTGCAAACCATTCATTTATTTGTTTATGCTTTTTTAAATCAATGTTAAAAAATAACTCACGTTCTGATACTAAGTGCATCAACTGGTCTCCCATCAAGAGTCACTGGGGAGAACAGCAAGAACACAGCCAGACTCCACTGATGAAGCAGGACTATAGAACACATCCTTAAGCCAAAGATCTGAAGAAGAAAAGTAACATTATATTAGTCACTTTTTTTTAATAAAGCAAATTGAATTAATCTAAACTTTGGTTTATGAATTGATACTAAATTCTTTAGTCATTTATTAGTTTATGTTGCTTGAGTAAAAATAACAGATCCTGAGTAGGTAAAATCTCCCAGGTGGCATAAACAGTTAAGAAGAAAGTTGGACTTACATGATGTAAATTGGTACAGTGAAAATCCACTAGAAGCTCAGTCGGCACGCTCTTTAGAGATGATCTTGTTACAAAAATTAATTTACCAACCATTCAAAAAAAATACTCGGCCAAATGCAATTTGGCCAGTTCAAAACTTGTGTCCAGATCCATTGGTGTGAAAACAGCCTGGGGAAACCCCCCCGTCAGCGTGCTCCATTCATTTGCCTCCCAACAGTGTGTGTTGAGCTATTTATTTCTCCTCAGCGTCCCAATTATAAGAGGGATAAAGATAGAAACCAGCAGCACATGAGCTGCAGAGCTGCTCTCAGCTCCCCTCAGTCCTCGGCGGTAGTCTCACGGGCTCGTTCAGTCCAGCACTGTGAGCGAGGCTGTGTGAGAGAGGCACTGAGAGAAAGCCAAACTCCTCTTTGGGTGAAGATGCAGGCACTACCTTCGCTTGTACCCATTAACTCCAGTCCCAACACCCTCCCAGAACTCCCAACCCTCGCCTCTCTCCCCACAACCCCTCAACATACACCTGCTGTGACAAGAAGGTGGCGCCCACACAGCATCCATTCCAACCTATAACAAAGAGCATATTTACCATGGGCTTGGAAATTCTGGGATTTTTAATCTATTTCAAATTGCAGCAGTGTCGACTTGAAGTGTATGAATAACTCATTTGGAGGTCAGAAATGACAGGTGTGCACCAATGGAGGTAATCATTGGTTACCAAGCAGAGAGTTTACAGTATGAGGGGAGGGGCAGGGTTACTCCAAAGTAAACAGCCAGGCCAACCACTTTCCCAGGGGAGAATGACCATAACCTCAGAGAAACCTAACCCACAGCCTCTCACTGCGGACCTTTCAGTTCACCTCCACTCTGCCTCAGCAAACCAGCTAACCACTGAATGGTTACAGTGGGCTCTGAGGTATCTCTGATATTCGGCTAATAAGGAAAGTGGAGAGCTTTGCATTGAGGCAGCCGTACACAATCCCGGGTTCACTGTATGTTCAGGCACTGAGCCCAATATACAATAAGGGCCACTATGTAGAATTTAACGGGATCTATCGGCAGAAATAAAATAGAATTAAAAGTTATGTTTTAATTTGTGTAATCACCTGAAACTAAGTATTGTTGTGTTTTGGGTAGTTTAGAATGACCCCTTCATATGAGGAGGGGCCTCATCCACCATGTCGCCCCACCATGTTTCTGCAGTAGTGCACAACGGACAAAGTCAAAGTCTTACAGGCGTGGAAAGTAAAGGGGCGAGAGGAAGGGTATTGGGTTGGTTGCAATCTGCAACCTCACCACTAGATACCACTAAATCCTATGAATGGGGCATTTCAAGAATTCACCTTTGAATGTAGCACATGTGCTTAGGGTCGTGGTCTAATGTAAGAGGTGGCTCTGGAACTACAAGTGAATGTATTTTTAGTATCACATTGATGGACAGAATACAAGTGTAGTGGTATACGCAACAAAGGGATGGCTGAATTTTTGTTCCTGTAAAGCTTTACAGTTGAGCATGGTTACAGAATTAGCTGAATTAGCTCACTAGTAGTTTTGCATATATCCCATAGAAGGAAAACAAATTATTTACATTTTAATTGTGAATTTAATCTGGCACTTCGCCCTGCACTTTACATTGTTATTGTATTGCTAAAATAGGAAATATGATTTTAATTTAGTTGAACTTGATCAACATAGAAATAAAATACTTAGTTTGTTGTCATATTGTATAGTATACAGTTGTATGAGACAAGAAACTGAGCTGGGGTGGATTTGTGACAGACATTTGTTCATGACTAACAAAAGAGGCGGAACCTGGACACAGCAGTGCTTTGAGTAAAGTGCTAACATCAACGTGCACACAATAACACCACTAACATGCTGTGAAGCTGATGTCTAAGTCTATGCCAACGTTTGAACTTATAAGTGAAGCCCATAAACTCTGCATGTTGTTCCACCTGAGGAACTCTGGGATCTTGACTCACACAGTTGGCCAGGTCTTTCCACAGCTCTCAGAGTGAGATGAATGAGTTGGTTCAAAGGGATCTCTGCCTAAATTATAATTGGACTTGAATGAAAAATAACAATTAATATGAAAATGGGTAGTCGTGTATGTGTGCTCAGGTTTTGCGGGAGTCTGTGGTTTTAGTCTGTTTAGGTTCGGAAGCAGCTTGTTCTCAACCCAGTGTAAAGTTCCTGTGATTCATTTCTGAGTCATGACCCCTCTTTTGGAAAACAATAGAAGAACATGTGTTAATGAAGTTAGCACATTTGTGTATTTATTATGTCTCTGAACAAACTAGCATAGGTTTTCCGCATGGATCTTAACGTCAAAAAGTCTTAAATATCTTAATTTTATTAAAAAACATATTGCAGTAGGTATTGAATATGTTTAGGTAGGTCTTATTATGGTTAATTGGATTAAGAGGACTAAACCTCTCTATGTCTAATTAGTTTAATGTTCATTTAAAGCTGCTTACGTCACACTTAACCCTAACCCTAACCCTTAAAACATAATTTGTTTTTTAGAAAATGCTTTGCTGGCATGCCTAGTTTGTAATGATTCCATATGTTGCAGTTCTTAGATACAAATATTAGCACGCTGTAACAAACCTCCTAACAAGACCAACTAGAACTGACAGTCGAGATCTCGTTCTGAATTTATTTCAGTACAATCAACTTAACTGTGGGAAAGATGATTGACATCTACTGTCTCAGCCTGTATCTAAGGGGGAAAAGGCTTCTTTTTTTTTTATTTGTATTAATAAATTTTGTACCAAGGGTTTAGTGCTGTAAAATGTTAACATGCTAGCAAGCCTAAAATGGTGAACATCTTAGGTAAACATTGAAATAGATAAACGTTTCCACTGTAATATGAAAACACTGTGTCTTTGTCTATTTTAGGGATTTATTATAAACTTGTGTGCTGATCAAGATGAATACAGGCCATTCAAAGACCTGAGTCACTTCTGTGGTTACTGTACCTTCTCGCTCTGTTTTACAGGATGGAATTACTTGCATTTCTCCTCATGAATAAAGCTCATAAATTATTTGTGTGAGCTGTGATGAGTAGTAGAATCACTTCAGGCGAGACTGCAGAGCAGTTGGTGGTAAATTACTTAAGAGAGGGCTCAGTTTTTTACAAGCAGTCATGATTCAATACTGCAAGGGGTCCAGAAGGGGGTTTGGGGTTGGGACAAATATATGGCAGACCCCCCTGCTGTCTCAAAAACTCAGCTTTCTTCTGTTTCCAACGTGTCTGCCCCAAACTTCCAACACTTTAACATTCGGTAGGAAAAAAATACCTCATCTGATTCCATTCTGTGAAGACTTTACCTGCAAAAAAATATGAAGAAAAAAAAAAATCCCATTTCCTGGCAGACGGCAGCATATGGAACAGGAGCCAGGAAAGCTGCTTTTGATTCATGCTAAATTGCACTCTCAACACAGAACAGTATTCCTGTGCGTTTTTCATCCCTTTCACACTGCACCTACTTCACGTTCACACATACAGTACACATCATACACCCACCCACCCCAGTTTCAAAGAATTTGTACCCGCCTTTTCTGAGCAGCCAGCTCATACACACTCTGCATCCAGAGAAACACCCTCATTCCACGTTTTAATTCAGCATCTATTTTGGGATGTGATGTACCCTATTCACTATATTGGCCCACCCAATTATGTCATAAACCCTCTCTAGTCGCAGCAACAGTTCCTTTTGTTGTGGAGTAACACTCACAGTCACTGTGTGCTTGGCAAGTACATTACAATTCTGTCTGTGCCAGTGAGACGGTGTTAAGCTGTAAGTATCCTCCATTATTATTTTATCACTGTGTCACGGCACCACTCCCCTTTAACTCTTAGCACTGTTCCAGCTTTAAGTGAAATTTGAACATGGCACAAAAGTGAAGGCATGTGCTCTAAAAACATCCAGTACATGTTTCGAAAAATTCAGTGCAGTTTCAGTTTAACATGACATTCAGATGTCATATGTAACCGTATATATCCAGTTGTAAAGAACAGAATCAGAGGTTTCACAGTGTATTTGATAATATTCTCTTTATGATGCATTCGGGGCTTTGATTGCTCACAGTTTGTCCACGTGAGAACTTTGGGTTTGTTATCCTGGAAAACCTCACTTGAAAAATGGGTTTAGCAGAATTACTTTCCCCTCTTAATGGTTTTTTAACGGTGAGTTATTGTAGGGGCTATTTGAATTAGTTCATGTGAGGCATGCTTTATAATGTCATGTTGTGGGCAGTTGGAAGAGTTTCCTGCTAATCATCCACACCTACCAATCATAACTGTCATCCCAGGAATGTGCTTTATTCCTCTGTACCCTCTTCTTGGTCAGCTATTTCCAACAGCTCAGCTACTGAGGCGGGTGAACGTTAAAATTGATGCACTCTGTTCTCTTTTCAATCGGTGGTTTATTGGAGCCTTAATCATGTCACTTTTCTACAAAACCTGCGCCCTCCACAATGACCCAGAGAGCTCTTTGTCAAATTTAAATGTAAACACGAACAATTTACTGAGAACTGCGGTTGAGTTACTGTAAAATCTCCGTCTGACTATCTTAAAAGGGATTTATAAATAACTCTGTATATGTTAATCAGCTATCTGTGCTGTATATGAAATCACTGCAATCACTACTTTTTGTGTTGAGGCTACACAGTGCTACAAATGGAGATCTAACAAAATTATGATGATTTGTGCAGATTTCTTCTGCACTGCTCTCAAGCGATAAATTAATCAGAACTGCAGATTGTTTGAACAAAATAAGCTCCTCTAAAATGTAGTTTATGTTATGTCATGATCCATCGATGCACAACATGGATCCAACTGATAAAATGTGTTTCTAATACTTAAAACATACATTTTATATGGAGCATCCATTGTATTACGTACAATTCTATAGGTTGTAAATGGATGTTTCCAACAGTTAATTCAGACTTTTAGGTTTTGAGCCAAAATACACAATGAGAAGTTTAGTCAGGATGTCAGAGAAGGGTCACTGATCTGTACTTTAAGAGGCGTACATCCTGAACATTACCTAATTCCTGTTCAAGGTTAGCCAAACATGGCCTCCTTCGTCATGCATTTATATGATCTGAAGGTAGCTGCAAGATTTGTCTGTTTCTGCTGCTTGATATATGATAATCCTCCTCAGGTTGTGCTCTGGGGCTGATTTTCAACTACTTTTTTTTTATGTTAACCATAAATGTCAAGCTATTGGAGACAGTGAGTCGGGAGGTCCAACCAGGACAAAAGCATGTTGTCCAGACTCGGTCTAGAGCACAGGTACTTTAAATCATTATTTCTCAGACAGGAAATATCTGCCACTGGACATTTTGCCTGTAAAATGTATTTCTAAGATGAAATGATTCCATCCTGGCACAGCTCTGCTCTCATCTGAAATGGTGAGTTACTAAACTCAGTGTTCAAGCTTGTTTCTAGTGAGAACCTGAAATGTTGTTCATCTTGTGATTCAACTGTGTTTGATGATTGAAGAAAAAATAGAAAAACAACTCCGAAGTGTGAGTCTTTGGCCCACCACATTAGCGTTTTTCTGTGGGCAGATGTTGATGGTAGGGTGTCTGACTCTGGCCAACCTTTCTGCAGTGGCCCTGTGCTCTGGGCTCTGTGGAAGGGAGGGGGGGGGTTAGGGCCCCTTCTTGCTCTGTATTTGCCCCCCCCTAACCCAAACCACAAGCTGCCCCTCGTCTGATGCCCCCTTCTCTACCACCTGACCTCAAGAAGCAGACCCCAAGCCAGCTGGAAAGGGTCTGAAACCCCACACAGCCACCACCGATAGTCGCCACCCTCCTGCCCCTGACCTATCACCCAAAGCATTACCATAAACTTCTGCGTGGCTGCCAAGCATCACACAGGGCAGAGCGCACAGTGAGACTCCCCCATGTAAAGATAGCTCTGTCTGAGGGCAGAAAGTGGAGCTGGTGGACAGCGTAAGCGCTCTTGGTAATGATGTGCATTTTACATGCGACATAAAACCCTCTGTAGTGTTTTATGTTTTGTGGCTTGTGGTGATGCCGTGGCATTGCCTGTGGAACAGACTCCTGCCCGCTACAGCAACTACCGTGCAGTATTTGAGGCTGATGAAAAATGTGTCCGGCAGCGTGTTAAGCGTTTTGAAACATGCCACAAGTCTGCGTGCTGCACGTCTTTAACTCCCTTGACAAATCGTGCTGTTTTGCATTGCCTCAGCCCGAGCGAAAATTGAAGAATCAATAAAGGCCTGATTGAGAAGACCACACACACATGGTGTTACGGTAATGACGGCCCGCGTCTGTTTGTTTGCACAAGTGAAGAGCGGGCTCAAATCATTAATGAGTGCTTTGCGTCCAGCGTGCAACCACAGCTAAGCCAGTGGGTCAACACGGTTGGCCAGACTAACCACTGTGTGTGTGTTTGTGTGTGTGTGTGTGTGTGTGTGTGTGTGTGTAAGAGAGTGAGACTGTGTGTGGACGTGTGTCTGCATGTCCAAGAAAAGTAAAAAAAAAGTTATTATACAGAAACTAGAGTAATTTCAGAATTTGTCACATTTCCCTTGTTTTTGTTGAGTCTCAATTTGAGAGTCTTGCATCATCTATAATCACTCACTGTTTTGTTTCTTTATTTAAGGTCATTTTCTATTTACTTGTGCCATGACACAAATACTTGTTAGTTGTTGTTTTCCCAGTGAAAAAATATCTATGAGACATTTCAGTGCCTTTTCAAACACTGAAAAAAAAGCTGCACTTGAAATTTCCAAATCGTTATAATGCATGGTGTGAGCCAAGTGCATTTCACGGACTCAAAGCTGATCCATTTACTGTAAATTAGCTTGTCTCTGTTGGTTTCCTGACCAATTACTGTACAGTGAACTTAGGCCATGTATTTATTTATCCATAGGTTATTTTAAATGGAGTGCACTCACTGCAGAGGCCTTGCTGAGCGGTCTTGTTCTCCCAGCCTGCCCTGGGACATGCTAGCAGCGCTTGGCAGACGGACGTGGATGCTGAAGGCAGCCTCTGGACAGCTTTATCCTGCGCTGTGCGAGGCCACCCGCCTCGTGCTCACCAGGGCACAGTGACTGGCACGCCGTTCGTCGGCCTCAGTTTTCACCTCTCAATTTTCTGCTTCTCCCAGAAAACTGGAGAGCACTGTACACTTTCTAAACCTCTGCGTCCATGAAAGCATATCGAGGCCAACCAGAGGATAGGAAGGCTCAAACTTGTGGTGGTCTGAAGTACAACATGTGTTGATGGACTGAAAATAAAAACTACAATTATTAATGGTTGAATATTTTAGTTTCCCCGTGTACGATCGGAGTTGAAATTGTTAAACTAACTGACATTTAAATAATCTGTCAGCCAAAATGTTTTTTTGTTCAGATGTGAGGATTGGCTGGTTTGCTTTAACAGTAAAATTAATCTTTGGGGGTTTTGGACAAATTGGCCAATAGTAAAAATAATTGCTGAACACAGCCATATTGAAGATTTGAAAGTTTGCTGTGGCGCCGTTTGGATGAATCATCATCCAGAACAACCCATAGGAAAAAATGAGAAATGAAAGTGGGTCAGTACAGTGGCTAATTGGATACACAAATAAAATGTTATGGCTGTAGCAAAGCAAATTTCAAAAGGAGACACTTCATTGTGAGTCTGTGCTGGTGCTAAATAATGAAGTGATATGTCATGTTTGATGAGTTCTTATTAGTTGATTGGGTTCAGTATGTGGTCTTGTTTAGCCAAACTATCATAATAAAACCAACTGTTAAATCTGCAATCCTCAAAGATGGTATTTGTTATTTAGCTGAAAATGCTTTCCAGTTGGTTTTTAAAGCTAAAACAGGCAGCTGTGGTGAGCAGTGACATCATGTTGTTTTACTGAGGCTCACATCTTTTGTTACTGAAGATTTTGCCCAAACCCAGACAGACAGACAGACAGGCAGGCAGACAGACAGACAGGCAGACAGGCAGACATTTAAAATTCCATGAGCTTGGTCATCTAAATATTTTATTCTCTCAGACACAATAAATGATAGCAGCAGTAAAAAATGTCTACATGAGGGAGGACGACATTCATGGATACACAATGGTGGCTATATACCGGTTTCTCTATATTTGGTTAGCCCTGCTTGGTCCAACTACAAGTTTGCGGCTAGCTTTATTATTACTGCACCACATGATCACAGACGTCTGCCTCGTCCAATGACCTGGACAAATGCGTTACTCTCTAGTATTTGACGGATCTTTAATGTAGACTTAACGCCACCTACTGGCCTGGCATGCTTGTTTGAGCAATTGTCATCGTTTTTATGTTTTTGTTTGGAGGGAGATATTTTTTTAAACAAAGGTTGTGTGAAATACATGTTCTAGTTGTTGTATGTTTGTGTGTAGTATTGTCGATGAGGCCTACATCAAATAAAACAGTTTTCAAAATAAAAATACAGTCTCTTTCACACAAACAGTGCATACATAGCAAATGTATAGCTTTGTATAGATTTGTTGAATTGTAACACTGCACAAACTGAGGTTTTATGAGGCAGGCTCACAAACATATACGATAAATGCACTCAACATAATGGTCATGCATCATGTTCTGCCCATTGAGGTGACAAAATGCAGTAGTGTTTCATAATGTTAAGTAATTAGTTTGGAATGGCACAGACCAGAGTGTAAAAGCTACACATTAGTCCTGTAAAGTTATCGGTAATGTTCCCTTTAAACAGTTGTAAGTCATAGTTGACAGATTGTTGTGGTTTTTGTGTTGACCTTTAGGTTGGTAAAAGTTCTTATGTAACTCTATATTTTTCAGAATGGTTCAAACAGAGAAAAATGTCCCCACCCTCTGAGCAAAAAGTCTAAAATAACTTTATTTTTCACAAACTGGAAACATGTGCCTGGCCTTGATGATGTAAATGTTCAAAAGTGTTAATTCACTAATGAACAGTGAGTCCATTAGACATGCGATTACATAGTCTGGGCAGGAGATAAATCAACACTGAGTGTAATTCAAACATGGGCTCTGGCTAGGCGGCTTGTTTTCTGTCGGACTGTGGTTTTCCAACAGTCTAAAACCATGAAGCGGATTTGCTCACAACAGCCAACATATTTGTCCAATCTGCATCCCCTTGTAAAGCAAAGGAAGGAAGGCAGAGCTGTTTGTTTTGTGCTGCCCACGGTCTCGCAACCCTGTAACATAAGGCCAGGCTTTCATTGCCACTTCACTGCATGAGCAAATGTGATTTGGCTCTTAAAAGTTTGTTTTGTAAGAGTTGTAAATAAAGCCGCACTGGTTCATACCTAGATTCCCTTTCTCTCAGATGGGGTATGGCGGGTGTGCGTGGCTTTGGAAATACTGAGGCATGCTGAAAATGTTTATATTACACAGGAGAGTTAAGCTTGGTGGTGCAGATGGATTACAGGGGAAAAGAGCTGTTGTAGACCTTTAAAGTTCAGTGTTAATGGTGGGAGTGAAGTGGCTGTGTAGCTGTGATGTGTTCACTTCACAGGTCACTGGCTTTCTGTCGATCAAGGGAAAGGGGGGATTCCCTGTACCACCCAAAAATAATGTTTTCTCTAATTTTAAAGAGGCAGTTTACAGCGGCGTTAATCAGTATTTCATATTAACAGTGGATCACATGACCGCTTGGTTAATGAGGCTCAGTGAAGAATACACAGAGTTCTCCTGTTTTTAAGCATTCTCTATTTATAAAGATGGATGACCTGGCAACTCCCTTAAAGTGAAGCCAAAGTGTATCAATCTCCACCTGGTGGCTGACTGTAGTATAAGTCATAAATCCCGCCTCCTTCGTGTGAGGTAATGGGGCATGGACCAAATTAAACTCAAAAGACATGCACACATACTAGGGGTGTAACGGTACACACAAATCACGGTTTGGTACATATCTTGGTTTTGAGGTCATGGTTCGGTACTTTTTTTGTACAGTGGAACAACGAATAGAAAGCATTAAACTTGCTAGTGCTGAGTCTCTCTTACCTAAAAAAATGTAAATTTTACAAAAGTTAAATAACAAAATAAATGTTCTCTCAAATTAATAAAAATAGTAAAATAAATATCCATTAATTAAATTCTGTTATTGTATTCTAATTATGATTATTATTTTCAAAAATATGTATTAGCGCACACACTAACAATGCGTGCGCTAAGGAGAACACTCTCAAGCTATACAGGCTCACCAGCCCTATAAAGGGCTCGTATGACTTGGTGGCTGAAATGCCGAAGTGAGGGAACAGGGCCTGAACCGTGAGACGAGATCAGCGAGTTACTGCTGCAGCAACTATGAGGAGGATAACACTGGACATTTAGGCTAAAACACATGGTGGAAATTATGCCGTTTTAGTCGAAACTTGGATGACACCTCAGGAGCAGTGTGGAGGCATTTTATGTTTTTTTTGTGTTGTCTTTTTATGTTAGAAGAAGTGGACCCCATTTATTTCAATTGTATTGGATTTGGCTGCAACACTGTTTAACCCTGAAACTCCCAAACTATTTTGTGGACTCAAATACTTCACCCCCAAATTCTGATGACCGATATAATCGAATGGACAAAGTAATAACAGAGATCATAGTCTCTGACAACCAACCATTCACAAGTCTTTCTAATGTTGGCTTCTAGCGCCTCACCACGATATGCACTTACGAGTGAGAAATATTACCGCAACGAAAAGCTGTAAGAAATATAATAAAAGCCCTTATTCAACCAGAAAATGCTGGCTACTGACTCTCCTTTACTGCAGACTACTGGTCTGGTTCAACAGAGTCGCTTATGAGCCTAACATGTCACTTCATTGACAATGAATGGACCAGAAAGCAGATTGTTTTACACATAAGGGTGATGCATTGATCCAACACTGGGGAATACATCAGACAGACATTCCTGAGTGGGCTGGAGGATCGAAAAATAAGCAAAGACTGTGTAGCACTTGTGCTTCGAGACAGGGGAGCCAACATGGTGAAGAGGATGAGGCTCGAGGAACACACATATTGCAACTTGTGGGGAATGATGGTCTGTCAAGTCAAAGATCCGTCACAGATATTATTGCGATACTTGTGCAACCCGTTTCCCCCACTTGAATCTTGCCAAGCATTGTTTGGGGGCCATTCCGAAAGACCTTGGCCTACCAGAACACTTCGTAATCCAGGCCTTCCCAACGGGGTGGAACTCGAAGCTCCATGTGTCGCAAAGAGTTCCTGAGCAAAAGCATGCCCTTAACATCTACTCTGGTGAGAAAGGAGGAGCAGTAGGTAATTTACATGTCCTACTGCTTATCAGTGGGACATTGTGTCCACTTTGGTGACCCTAGAGGTGAGCCATAACAATTCATCAGCGTCTGGCATCATTGACTGTTTCTGACTGTGCTGAAGATGCTACTTTAAGGTGATGAAGGCTCCTCGACACAAGGTATCAGAACGCTCAGGCAAGTTATAAGGGAAGGCCTGATCAAACGTTTCTCAAAACTAGAAGAAACCAAAACTGTAGTGTTAGCATGTCTCTTAGGTCCTCAAAAAAAGAAACATTCTCCTCTGGTGCTACATTGACCAAGGCCATAGAATGGCTGAAAGAGGATGTCGAAGGTGCCACACAAGAGACCAGTCAAGAAGAGCATCCGACTACAGAGGGACTAAGTGTGGAAGAACAGGCAGCTGCAGATGTAAAGGTGAAGGTGAAGGATATCTTTATTATCCCAGAGGGGCAATTTGTTTTACAAATGTTCCCATGAGAGAGACAAAGGCAACAAAGACAGGAGACATCTATTCATAGCCGTAACGATGAGATGTTCAGTTCTCTGCTAGGACCCCACCCTTGTGAGCCATTGGCCCACTGCCTGCCCTGGGGATGAGTTACATCTCTTCAAGGAGCTGGCTTTAAATGACGTCATCAGTACGAGATGGTGGTGTGTGTATCCAGGATCTTTTGCTTGGTTTCTGGATCGTGGGAGGAAGTGGATACATGTAGTCAATCCAGTCTAGAACCAGATATTTTTATTTCCCTCAAATGTTTATGCAAAGCTAAGCTATCTGTTGCATCGTAGAATGAGTGTCAGTCTTCAAAATCTCATTTAATAGGGAGTAAACTAAATTGAAATTTTGTATTATATTTATCAGGAGGCCAGGATTAAAACTCCACATGAATGTTAATGTTGTAAACAGTTCAACATTTGTTAGCAAATTAATCATAAATAACATGCTGTTGTGTTTTCAGTCTGTTCTGCTGCCCTCAAGGAGCCAAGAAAATGACTTATTAATGCAGTGACGAATATTTTGATAAAAAACTAAAGCCAGAAGAGAAAAAGAAAATCACAGGGGGAGGTAAAAACAGTAAAGATGTGGAAGGATTTATTTTAACAACTCCACAGCCGTAGATATCTGTTCCCAATCAGGACTTTTTGCGTAGGTAGGAGCACACCAGCACTCCTCTACAGTAACGAACCACAGCGTGTGTGTGTATGTGTGTGTGTGTGTGTGTGTGTGTGTGTGTGTGTGTGTGTGTGTGTGTGTGTGTGTTTGCATGTGTGCATATGTGCGTGTGTGTGCGTTTGCGTGTGTGTGTGTGTGTGTGTGGGCAGGCATGCCTGAGGTTGCTGAGCCTCGGCCTTCTCCTCAACATTAATAAGGACTTCCTTCCTACCAGACAGAGTCAAACACCTGATCACTTACCAAGGAGGACATGCCCACGCATCCCTCAGAGCTGGCAGCCTGCAGCCTCTAATAAGGATCGGCCTGTGTTCTTTAGCTGCCCATCAATCAAAATGTTCGCATGTCGGACATCCATATGCAAATCATGTTTTCTCTCCTTACTCCACCCTCAATGTGTGAATGTGTTTGTGTGCAAGTTTAGACTTAGATATCATGGGTGGGAGCTAAGAAATCCAGAGAGACAGAACAAGAAACAATCCCTCTCATACATATGCCACTTTAAAAATTACAGCTTCTTCTCCCATGGCAATAAAGTTTGGCTTCTTTTTAAAAACGTCGAGCCAAGATACACCTTGTGAAATGTGCATTTTTATGATGTGCATAACCCGTTATTTGTCCTCCTTAAATATCAGTTTTTAAGTGGTTTTTCTGTAATAGAGTTAGAGTAGCTTGTCACAACTGACTCAAGAACACATCAACAGAGTCCTGAGGCTGGACTGGAATTATTTGGCCATAACAAAAGTGAACAGAAAATTATTGAATTTGTTACAGAAGGATTTGGAAGTACCCCAAAAGTCCAAAGCCAAAATGTTGTGATCAAATGATCCCTTTCAACTTGATAGCAGATATCTCCGGTGATGGCTGCCCTGAATCTGACTGTTTTATGGATCAAATTCTGTCAACATACCTGCCGGGAACACAATGCTTCATCAGCAAGAGCTGTCAGTGTGTGGTTCCCACAGCGAAAAGAGAACAAAGTATCCTTCAGATTAAATGGAAACCTAGTGTCCTTCACTCCTTCAGCCCAGATGTTTATTATCATGAAACTCAGCATATTCAAATATGTCTATTATAGACCGATCAACATCATCTGGTCTTTATGTTCTGTACCCAGCAGAATCAACGCATGGTACTCAAGTACTTTCCATTGACATAAGATCTGCGGTCTCTGTGGATGCCTTCAAAAATAACCTTTGCCTACTTCTCCTTCTTTCCGTCTTTATTGTTGAATTGAACAACTGCATTCTTGTGAAGCACTTTGTGACCTGGTGTTATATTAAAAAAACTTTACTCACCTACTTGGTTAAACTGAACGTTTAAGGATGCTCAGGATTACTAATGAAGCTCAGGGAAATGTGCTCGCAAAGTACAATAGTACAAGGTATTCTAACTCAACACTGAGCAGAAACCCATTGTGCCATTTATACCCTTTGTATTGGCACATCATGTTTTGCAAACTGTGCTTCCTGTCGAATTGTCTGTAGTGTCGCCAAATATGTAATTTGTAGCAAAGCATGGAACATGTTGCTCTTCCTCCTCCATGATAATCTATGACTCACCCGACATGGCCTCCAACTCCGGCAAAACTTGGACGAGAGACTTGAGAAGAGTTGGAAACTGGCAACAGTTGAGATTAGAAAGAGAGAAACAGTTTAGAAAGGAATAAGGACTCAATCTAAATATAAAATGATTGATCCCCTACTAATAATTATACATATATGTAAATAACACCATTACTGGTCAGAGGTTTTTTGAACCTGTGCAGTGCTCATGGTTTGCCTTGTGTTTGTTTGGTTCGCTCAGGAGTTTATGAGACATGTATTTAAACAGAGCAAAAGAGACAAGCAAACACACACACGTGCTGTTCAGACCATAGACTGTATATACTGAAAAGGTGGCTGCTCCCCAAAAAGCCAAAACATCTCAATCAGCACCTGGTGTCTGGATGCAGTATAGGTCATAAATCCCACCTCCCTCATGGATGAGACATAAGCCCAAATAAAAAGTAAAAGTACACAACACAACAACTTGTTTCCAATATTCCAAACTATGTTTCCTGCACTAGAAAAAGCATCTTCTATTTGCACACATCTTTGTTAGCGACAGACAACCATGTCAGGTAATCAGGTAGACTGCAGCTCAGGTGGTGGAGTTCATGGCTTGATCACAAGCTCTATGTATCGATTTGAAAGTGTCAAAGAATAAGAAAGCTAAATCACTCAAGTGGTCTGTGAAATGAATGTAATGTCAACATCCCAAATCAAAAATAAAACTATATAAATAACATTTGGCACTGCACTTAGTGCAATAAGTGCCTTAAAACAGACCAGCATGTGTGCTACAAGATAGAACTGTTTAATATTATAGTTAAATACTGTATCTCCAGCCAGTCACCTCTTCGTCCAGAGAAACCTTGGCTTTGTGTCAGTTTGGAAAGGGTTTGAGAAGATAAATTTGTCACATAACATGGAGGACTGAACAAATAATTTGCCTAGCTGTCTCACGTTTTACATTGCAGTTACATTCCTCTTTGGTACTTGCTTTTCTACAGCGTGTTCGAGCCGAAACCGCAAAACTCCATGTCACTATCAAAGACAAACAAAACAAATCTTTATCAAGCTCATTTCCATACTGCCATTTCTCTTTGAATATCCCTCTGTGTGGGTTTTCCACAGTACAAGTCTGAATATGTTCAGACCCTGCTATTCTACAGCACTAAGGTTCTCAGCTCTGTTTGATTAGGGCAACACACAGGAGGTCTACTGCCATGATGTTTTCTTTACCTGTGCCCATAACTCTTAAAAACACACAAACACTTGGGTTGTAAATGACCTGTTCATCACACAGTGACAGGAGAGGTGATTCTGGACTCTTGGTGGGCCAGGTGTGCAGATCAGGACAGCTGCGTCGTGCCAAGACCTGTTGGCATGGCGACGCAGGACCATGGAAAGTTCTGGACTCTGTCGCTGCTGGCAGGACTGAGCTTCTGAGCGGGACCGGTGTTGGCTTTGCCTCCAGCTGTTTCTTTACAGACATGCTGAACGCCAGCAACAGCCAGGGGCCAAGATCAGCCCAGCGAGCCTGACCACACACAGCCCACTTACACACTATACACACACACACCCACAGTTAGACAAGCACACACAAACATCCAAGCATTTTCAGCAATTAGCTGGAATATATTTTCACGCAGAATTTTACTGGTATTATTTAATTTATACATATAGAGGTGCAACAGTTTTAATTTTGCCTTGTAAAGCTGTTTGGAACTTTGTTTTGAAAAGTGCTATAGAAACGAAATTGAGCAAACATGAGTGAACAAACATTTATTATTAATGGGATTCATATAAGGGATTACAAGAGTACGAAACATAGCAAAACCTAAAATAATGACATGGTCCCCCTCAAGGGTTTGTATACCATTAGTTCTTAAATTTGTGGATTGATTCTTTTAGTATCAATGATATTTTTTTTTTTTTTGGGGATAATTGTTGACGAGGCACATTCTTCTTGACAAAAAAGCCTCCAGTTTTCATAAATTCTTTGTTTGTCCTGCATTTCCCCCAAATTGTCTCAACGATATTTGGGTCAGGAGAAGGCGATGGCCTCTCAAGAACCTGTGCTGTTTTCTGATGTAGCCTCTAAAAACTAAATCTGCCCTGGTCAATGTTGACCAAATCAATGCTGCTGTAGGTCACACACACGTCCACAAAACGACAGAGATCTCCCTCCATGCCTCACAGTAGGGATGGTGTACTTGTCGACCCCCTGTCCAAACACAGCGTTTATGGTTGTGACCATTAAGTTCCCTTTTGGATTCATCCCTCAAGAAGATTTTTTCCAGAAGCTTTGAGGCTTGTCTAGGTGTTGTTTGGCAATTTTATGGGCTGTTTTGGCGCAGCATTGGCTTTTTTCTGGCAACTTGACTGTAGAGCCCATTTTTGTACAAGTACCTCCTTACTGTGAATCTTAAAACAGCCACAGCACTTTCTTGCAGAGGAGCCTGTATTTCATCTCAGGTGGCATGTTGGGTTTTCTTTTATTCAGACTGGTTTTCCTGGTAGATGTGGCTGGGATCTTCTCTTGGTCTCCTTGACCATGGCTCGATTTCAACAGAATCCTAAATATTATCAAAGTGTGAACACAACTAACACCATTTTCTAATATTTGGAAATATATTTATATCCAAGTGGCTCCAGTGCTCTGTAGGTCATCTCTTTGATTTATTACCTCGGCCAAGGAGATTTTGTTTTCCTCTGCGTTTGTTTGTTTCTTAGTTTGAAGGGTTACACAAAAAAATTGTAACTGATTACCATGAATTTTATGGAGGGGGAAGGCATGACCCAATGAAGGCCCCTTTACATTTTGGAGCAGATCCGTATAAAGAGGTTGATGTAGAATTTTTCAGCAAGTGAGATAGGGTGTTAGCCTAGGTGGAGGTATGCCCTCGAAGTGCCCTTCTAGTTTCAAGAGCGATTAACCTTGAATCTAAGTCAGGCACTAAAGCCGTTTGTTGAATGGAGTCCAGAGTTTCACAAACCTGTCAGCCATGAACAACACAGCAGGAGATGCTCTAGTCTCATCTCAAGTCATCTCCTGAGTGTTCAGGTGAGGGGTGGCACAGCATGTGTTACTTTACTGAACAGTAGAAAATCTCAGGATGTTGGCAGTGAATCAAAGATATTGAAACATGCTGTTGTAATAACTGAATTTTATATATGGTTAAGATGAACAGCGTTCTTCTATTTGTGCAACTATTTAGAAAAACACCTTGATAGTAAAACATTTCTCTTACAAAATATTACAGATGGTAATTTTCAGTTTCAAAATATGCAAAACATGCTTTTTCAGTTTGTAACTAAGTATAATGTAACATTGTCCTTCACGGTACTTGAACGTTCCTGTAGTCTAAGCTAACCACTATCAGTGGTGCCTGAAGCCTTTGATTGAGGTACATGTGGTGTCAGTGAATAATTGCTTTGTTGAAACAGTCCCACCACAGAAAAATAAATGTGCCATCTTTTGTTTTCCTTTTGTGGTAGACAGTAATTCATTGAGTAAAGAGAAATGTGAGGGAATTCTTTTGAGGCTTTTGTTTGCTAATTCATTACGTTCTCAGGACCAGGAAAAGTGGCTGCAGAAATTTATTGAAATCTATTTCAGTGGTGAAGTCGGCTGTGTTTCTTTGAGAGTTACGGCCTTTTTCAAACTTTCTCAGTGAGTTTTGGTCAATGAGGAGGCAAACTGATGTTGTGGTTAAGCCTGGAGGGAGGAATGTGTAGGTTTGTGGCTGTGGGTTTCCCCCAGCCACAGGAACTGGTAGTAATGGTAGGCTGGAAACAAGGTATGGACATGATCCCCATTCTTACTGAAAAGTGGACAAAACATATCCAGCAGAGTATAATATTGACTACCAGTTTGACCTGATGTGTCATGTGTCGCTCAAAGGTAACTGAAGATATAAAGAGAAATCCATTAAAAGAAGAAGAGACACTATATCTCCACCAGCAGCCACTTCAATATTCCATTATCCATCATAGCTACAAAACAAAAAAATGTGCTTCCTGTCTTTCTTCTGCTGTCCCTCGAGATTAAACATCAGCTGAATGCATTGCAATGTGAAGTATTCTGGGAAATGTAGGAAATCACCGAAGGTGGTTCAAATCATTAATAGAAATGTGAATTTTACCATAATTCCAGTTTCCAACTTCAACATCAACATCCAAGTCACAATTATTAGTTATAATTATTATTATAAGTATTATTTATTATTACTACAGTATTGCTGGAAAACTAAACAAACATGGATGCCTCAGTTTAGCCAAAATAATTAAATTCAACATTAATGAGTACATTGCTACATTGTTAGATCTCATGTTAGAGTCATTTTAGATGGATTGTTACCCCACAACCGAGTTTTGCACTGGCTCACTGTTGCCTCACAGCACGGTTTGAATCCGAGACTGGCAATGGAGTTTGCATGTTCTGCCCATCTATATGTCTGTGTGGATGTTTTCTATAGGGTCCACACACACCAGAGGTGTGAATGTGAGTGTGCAGGTTTAGTTGTATGTTGGCCCTGTGATACCCTGTCCTGGGTGTACGCTGCCTTTCACCCAATGTCAGCTTGGATAATTAATGGTTTGAACTCACAACAGTCTGTTGTTACTTCTGGCACTGTGGTTTTCTATATTTCTAAGAAAGCTTTTCCTAGTGGCGTTGGGTCACCAGTTGTTTAGGGTTAGAGTTTGAAGTGTGCATAGCTTCACCTGAAGCTCTGTACGTGGTCCAGCAGCTCGGTATCCTGCTGAGATGAAGTATATCCTGACCGACTGAAAGACTTCCTCCCGTCTGTCCCCTCTCACTGGGAACAGAGTGGGTGGATATGGTTAGCAGCCGTCATAACAACTATTTTTCAAAATGAGCTCCAAATGACGACAAGTTTGGACGTATTGAATGCCTGACAACTTTTCCAGTCCAACTCTATGATGATGCCCCAACAGAGAATACGCTGTCCATCAGTATGGAGGGAGGTTTTTCGGAAATGGCGCAGACATCATCCATGGAGGCGACGTCTTGAGCATCTTATGCACAGCTGGACTTGTATGGTTTCCTCAAGCTGTTAGATATTTTGACTAAATCATTATGTTGTCACTTCAATTTCAGCTTCACATATGGCATTATATGTCTTAATGCATGTGGTTACTACACTTATTACTTTAACAGCATGTCCATCAACTCGCAAAGCTTCAACAATAAACTGTCCATTTTCCATTTACCGTCTGCTGCTGCTGTTGTAAGTATATCTTTGCTTTCCATATCCACAGTGAGTGCCAGCACTCGTCCAGCCTTCCCCTCTGGTCTCATTTTGACACCTGAGGTTGCCATCTTGTAAGTCAGGAAAAAAGTAAGAGCTATAGCGAGGTGACAACAGTTTTTCCTCCTAGTTTACCTCCGTGCGCCACACCGAGTCTGACAAGCTGCTGAAAAATAGGACCGGGTCACGTTTCAGCCTCAAAAGAATGTGCAGTGGCTGTGAGTAACCCTGTGGTCTGCTTTGGCATGTTTGGTCTGGCTCTTAATAGTATCATGTAGTGTGCCGTGAAGGACCGGGGGCACGAACACCAAAGAGAAGGGCCGAGGGCGTTTCTACTTTGGACCATAATCAATGCCAAAACCTAATAGGAGCACTGTAATCAGTCTTCCCTCTAATATTAGCACCATGGCTCTTTTCTCCAGGGTGGCGGTTGGTGTGTTTGGCTCGGTGCATCCTCTTCGACCTTAAATTCAGTCCTGTGGCTTTGTAAAGCACCTCTTGGCATCATCAGCAGTCAGCACATTAGTAAAATACTGCTTTAACCTTGTATGTGATGCTTTTAACCGAGTGTAACACTGAAGATAGTGATACCTGTGATTTCAAAAACACCCCCAGTTTCACTACTAATCCTTCTTACCAGCATGGATTACTAAATTGATCCATTATGCTTCTCGGCATGTCAGATGTATTAACTTCCTGAGCAATTTTTTTTTCAACATATGGTTTAATCATCGACCTCCGCTCAGGAAATCTCATGGCGCTGGTCTCTCTTTTATCAAAACCAGAAGGGCTGGAGATGGCGGGCACCGAGAAAAGGTCTGGTTACACAGAGAAGTAAATTGTCTGTCCCACAAGGCCTGGACATGAACTTAAAGATAACTTGGTCAGTGCACTTCACATCATGGATGATATTCAATATCACCTCTATTGGCAATTGTTTCACCTCTAACTCTGCAGGGTTGCTTTCTATACTGTCGCACCTGTGCTGAATTAGCAGGAAAACTCATATGCTCGCCCCCGAAAGAGAAGAGCATGTCAATTTAACCAGAGGCTGATCTCTGGTCAATCAAGCCACCCAGTATGTGCTCTCACTATGAATTAAAATTAATACTGATATCCCCAGCACCGCCAATATTTTTTTGTTCTGCCACTAAATGTCGGCGATTTATCATTAAAACATCCCAGGGTTTTGTGTAGGTTCTTTTGGACCTCGGGTTCAGTGGGTTTGATGCTCAGCCAGGGACAATATCGAATCCAGGCCAAGAGTCCAAGCTGTGAACGCTTGTCTGAGAGTTACCGTAAATCCTTCTGCTTGCACCACTAAGAAGCTAAGAAAGCCACAGCCCCGCTATTTGCCACCCCTGTGGTCCTTACAGGTAGCCACTGAGACTCCCCCAAATTATGATCTACATGTATAGGGGAGCAATGTGAGAACAGAGCTCAATGGATAAAGGGCCTACCTGTTGCCCCTTATTCTCCTCAGTGGATAAGGACTGGCGCTGTCAGTTTTCCTCCGAGTTGATTAATCTGGCACTTTATTGGATATGATCCTGATGATTAATGCCATATTATCGTGGCCCTCTGATAAAAAACATTCCGATTTCAGTTATTTCCTGGTTGAACATGATATTTCTGGGTGTTATTCCTTAACATGCTAAACATTTGAATGTGAAAATTATACAATTCCATGTGCTCCATTAACCATTTACTCAAACAAAACCCTTTTTAATAATTATTATTTTAGTTATTTTCTATTTTCTGATTTCCCCCTTATAATTTTGCATCTTGGTTTAATGGTCAAATGACTGTGATTACTGATTACAGATGTGAATCAGGGTGTTAATGATGTCCACCCCGAATTCACCGATGTTGCATTTTTTTTATTTTCTTTAATGAATTGGCATAATGTCAGTAAACATGTTAATGTTCTTAATTTAGACTTTTTTTTCAGATGGAAAATGGTCGGTCAGTGGGGTCCGGGAGGTGAAGTCCAACACTGTTCCCACCAGGAGTTCCCAGCAGGCTTCTGGGATCACACATCAAGGTCTGTCGCTGGCCCCCGACCCCTACCCAGGCCCCTGTGACGGGGTGGGGCCAAGATTGAGTGGGCCAGAGGAGGCAACACACCATAGCTGTGTGCAACTGCACAGTGAGTCCTTTCGCTCGTTGCCATGCTGTAGCTGACCGCAGGATTGCAGTGTTTACTTAAGAGCCGGTGCATAAGAGAAAGGCAGACCACCGGCAGTCACCACCCGCCGGGCCCTGGGCAGGACATGGGGCTCATCTGTGTTGAAAATGGCTCTAGAACCTGCCACCTCCCACAGGGCGAGCCTATATTTAGAAACAAACTGAAAAAGCTCTTCATTCTTAAAAAGCTGTTTAGGTTTCCATTGAGAAGGGGGTTCAGAGGAGGACGGGTGGTGATGGTGCTCTCATGTGGTCTGAGAGGTGCTTCTCTTTGCCCTGGACTCACCTGTACAAGATGTTTGTTACAACTTACACAGGATGGAAGTTTTCTAAGTCCTAAGGTCAGTTGGTTTAAAAGTTGTGAAAGAAGATGATAGGTCATGGGAAATTAAATGGGAGATTGTTATATACTATAACAATGTCATACAGCATCCCAGCTGTTAGATCTAAAAGAAATCAAATTTCTTTACCTGATCCTTTGACATACTCTTATCACCTCCGCCAATGTGGTATCGTTTTCTTTGGATTTTTTTAGGGGAGGTGGTTATTTAGCAGGGTTAAGCAAAAACTATTCACCCGATTTTCATAGATTTTTGTGGCTGGTTAGAGCATTACCCGAAGAAACAGCCATTAAATTTGGAGCAGATCTGGATAAATAAATTATTTATTTTCACTTTCTTTAACATGGAGCTCTTGGATTGGCTGTTCTAGTTATGTCTATAAGAGGAGGCTAGCATTTTACCGGCAGTCAGAATAACATGAGAATCAGGTCTCGAACCAACAAGAACAACAACACAATATCTGATGGATGTATTAGACTAGAACTGCGAGACAGAATTATTAATTCACAGTGTCAGAAAAATATCCACGTAATCCCTTTGCAAGTTCCCCTTAAAAAACAAGCAGTTCAGACATTTAAGTGCTGGGTAATAAAAAAAAAAAAGCCCTTTTAAACAGCCGTGATAGTTGTTTATCAGAAAATGTGATTTAGGTCCTGTCCCAAAAGAATCCCTTTAAGCATCTGAATGTTGAATATTTTTGATTTATTTGCTTAAGAAATCATCTTACACGTTTCCTTTCTCATGGATATGATGATTTGCTGAGTCTGAATTTTTCTGTTTGCATGCTGTTCTACTCTTCCCACCTCTCAACGTCTCATTGAACTCGGGAGGAAGGCAAATCCAAGACAGGACATGCGTATTACATGTTTTCATTTGCCCTTATATATGCCTCAACACTGAAACAATCCCCCTTTTCATGCCCATGGTTTCATTCAGTGGGTGGTGAGAGCACGATTATGATTGGGGATGAGGGAACTGGGTGATTTTTTTCCAAGGTGAGCACCTCATGGGAGATGACTGTTCGCTGCCATTAGTTTAAGTGCAGGAGTGTCAGTTAACCCGACACTGGCACCAGGAATACTTAATGCCAGATGGAGGGAGCTGTCCTTGATGTCTTAACAAGCAGGCGTAGAGAAACAAGCCTTTATTCAGTGTGAGAGAACGTAGAAAAAATTGATAACTTAGCAAGGTTACCACAAAGTGTACGTTAAATCCCACATAGGAAAGGGAGGGATAAAGGAGATTGAACGGGGTGGGAAGGGGCAAAAGTCAAAACTGGATAAAAACACAGTTTGGATGTTGCTGACTGTTATTTTTTATTGCATTCAAACTAAGCAGGAATATAAAACAAAGCAGTGGTTGTCACGCTGAAGGGTCTAGCTGCTTAAGAGGTGTCAAATTATTGTACCTCAGCTGGATACATCGGCATTGGAAGCCAGGGGGTGAGAAAAGAGCCAAACCCAGTAGACTTTGGCATATTTGTCCTCACCGCTGGCACAGATGAGCCACGCTGTGAGACTACAGAGTATCGATAGGCCCCCGGCGTTTTACTACCCAAAAACTATGAGCTGCCACAAGAGCCGAACCATCAAAACTGCCTCCCGGGATGACAGTAAACATGACGACAAGTGCTTTTTCCACAAAGTCCACTTCCTAGTCCCCTGACCGAACAATTCTGATGCAGGTCCAGTTAAAGAGCGGTCCATTTAGGCAAAGAGACGGTGTGAGGCCTAAAGGTCTCAGTTTTCACATTTAAATAAATAAGATCATATCAGCTGACGTACCAGGTTTTGGGGAAAACGTCCTAGCTGCAGTTGACACAGAGCTAAGAACGATTACTTAAAATAACTTGACATAAGAAAGCCCCTTATCCGACCAGTGAGGAAATTACAAACCCAGCCATGTCAGTCTATGGAAGCAATTCCTATAAAAGGTCCCCAAAGAGCTTTCTTGTTGTCAGCTTTGATAAAACCCACTCCCTTTTCTTTTTTGGTACTTAATTGAATATTGAGCTTGAGTCCTTCCAATGATTGCAATAAAATGTTCAATGCACTGAGCTGTTGGCATCTTAACCTGATCTGGCACTTGTAATTACGAGTGCTGCCGAGTCTCTGTTGATTGTCTACTCCTCATTCATTAGTTAAAGTTAATGCTGACAGTCTCCAATGATGCTTCAGTAAGAGGCCTGTGAGCTCAGAGCCCAGGCATGCGGGAAGCAGAGGAAATGGTTAAGGGGCATGGTGGTGTTACAACCGACCCATCACAGGAGGCTTTTCGAGAACTCTTTGGCTCTTCCTATACTGGTCCGGTACCAGTGCTCAGCCGCGGGGACCAAAACCCTGAGAAGAGGCAGGTCTGTTGAGATCTTTGGCCAAGTTAAGCAGGGAAATATTTCTTTCCTGTTAACTCAAGGGTCTGGCAGTCATTTGTTTTAGTTTGCCCGCTTTCTTCTAGTTGTGAGCCACCGGCCCCTCGGTTCATTCATGACAGGCACGAAATTAAAGTCCTTCTTGTGATGAACCATGAGCAGAGTCAAATATGTGATATCTAAAATCTTATGGTGTTGAATTTTGATCCTATATTGTCCTGAAGTGTCGTTGTCCCTTTACTAAGATAACATGTATATAGTATACAGTACCTGAAACGTGTGTGTGTGTGTGGGGTGTGTGTGGGGGGGGGGGTCTATTCTTGGGGACAGTGGATAGGGTTGGCTACACTTTTTAGCAGCAGCAACGAGATGTGTTTCTGGACATTTGATGAAAGTAAGTCTGGTATTCATTCTTGTGTTAACTCCTGAGGGAAATATCTGGAAAATGCACCACTGACCTCCAGGTTCAAAAACTTGTTGATGACTTTACCTGCTTTTTGGAGCTGAGTGGATTTTGTGCAGTGAGTTTTTAGCAGCTGCCTTTTGCGGCTGAACATATCTCCGTGAGAGTCAACCAGAACAGTAAAGGTGACCGATCCCTTTCACATTACACAGAGTCCATAGTTGATATTAAATGTTGATAGCAGCTTTAACTGGAATGGTACTTAAGGCCGGCATATGCTTCTGCGTTTTCACAGACACGCAAGGACTCGCAAGCGCAAGAGCCCCTTGCATGCTTTCGTACCCCTTCTTGCGTGCTTGCATGAGTCGCCCAATTTTTTTTAACTATACGACAAAGCTACGCAAGCCACACTTAAATTTTCTAAGTCTAGATTTTTATTTGGATGCACCAAATTAAACACACAATGTCAAAACACCCTTTCTCAAAAAGTTAGGGACAATTATTGAAAAATTCCTAGATCCTTGGCAAAATTGAATCTTTTCTTTTTCAACCCACGTGTTATGCTTCCGCCAATTTTCACAAACGGACAGGAGTGAAAACATGACCTCCTCGATGAAGTTCACGTCTCTCACTGCTCATTGTATCTGAGATGTCCTGAATTGAGAAGTGGAAAAAAATTATCTGCAGCAGTGAAGCTCCTTATTGCATCTGCAGTGGCCCAACAGCAGCTGCAGAAGAGGCTCCAACATATCACATTCGTGTTCATTATTTATGTCAATGTGATACATTTCAAGAAGATAGATGAGGGTTTTTAGCCCAAATGATCCAACATGACATCCCATGGGTGCCTCACCGTGGCCTTAATAGATATTCTCTATTCACGATAAGTTCATACACAGTAGTTTGCCTGAAGTTCAGTGAGGACATGAGCAAGTGTGTCTTTGTACTCAATGGCCAAATAAAACTGGACAGGCCCAAATCATAATAGTAATGCAAATACATGGAGTAGTACTTATGATACAACCTTCAGGCAGCCAAATGGGCATCAAGAAGGGCCAGTGAGGCGGTCTCATTTTTCCTCCTGACAGAAATGTCTACAACTAAGTGTGTGTCCTTTTAAGTAGAGTTTGGATTGTCAACAGAAGAAAATATACTGTGCGAGCACTACTAGATGGCTGTTCCTAAGCCAGGACACACAAATCTCCACTCCTGTGAAATACACTGCTCCCGCTGCCCGCATCCTACCCTCCTCTTTGTACAGGAAACGGCCTCGGACTTGATCTTAATTAGTTTGGCAGTGAGTAATAACATCCTGCAAGGATTAGAGATTGTTGTGATAGATTATTGCCGGAAAACACACCTTTTTTTCCAGGATGCTCTGGTTATTTAAAAATCTTAATGTGGGAGTTCGGTAAAACAGAATAAACACTTGTTTAATAAAACTGACTGTTTGGTTATTATGTGAAGTTGGACCAGGCAACACATGAGCACCCATGAGATGACAGGGCTGTGATCTTACAGTGTGTGGAAATTTCATAACGTTGATTAATTTCACCAGTATGTGTTTTGTTGTGTCAGTGGAATTGGATCAGACATTCTCTGGGTGGTAAAGGTTGACTTTTCCTAAGCTACTTCTGTGGTCGACTCAATGGGGATTTAGAAATATGTAAAATCCAAGATAAACTCGACCGAGGAGTTTGTGTTTAAAGTTTTTGTAGGTGATCAGAAACCCGCTTCTAGGACACAGATGTTTGAGATGTGTCGTCTTTTCCAACACCGTCTCAAATTTAAGACTAGTCAACACAAATGTCTCAGTGTGGCTCCACATATAGGCCTTTATGTTCGCATGAACAGCTTTTAGTCTGTTTTGTCTTCCACCTGCCAATCATGTGTCCTGTGGATTCATTTTTTTTAATTATCTGTCATGAAAATGTGAATGTTGACGATTAAAGCACAGACTTTGATCATTTTCCGGGGGCCATGATTGTTATGCTTAAAGAGGCACCCTCTATGATCCTTGGCCTGAGTCTTATTTTCTGTATAAATGACATACAAAGTAAACTTAAGAGGTGTTTCTCAAGGGCTCTACATTTTTTACGCTAATACTCCATTGGAAAAGCTGAAGTGCATGTGAAGTGCCGTATTTTTGTGTGGTTTGGAGCTGAAGTGGAGATCTATTGCCTGGTTTCTGCAGCAACATCATCAAAAAGCCCCAGAGGGGCAGCTCTGAAGGACAGGTGGGGAGGCACACGGTGCCACCTCAAACCACTGTCCCCACGGCAGGAAGGAATGGGGGTAGAGACCAGCATGCTTCTGTGTGCAAGTGTAAAGGCATTATTTTCATTATTGATTATTTATTGATAGATTGTAAAGTCTGGGTCAGTAAATACAGAAAGGAGTCTGTTTCAAGACCTCTGCATTGCTATGTTTTTATTCAGTGATTCAATAATGTCAGTTCAGTCAAATTATCAGGCTTCTCATAAAATTTCCATCACCATCCACAGCCCAACGTGATGTTTATTGTCTGACAAACTATTAGGGTTAAGGTTTGAATTAGGGCAATGATTAAGGTTTGGCATTTAGACGTGATGCTGAAGGTGAAGGAATATGGAAATGCCTTTTGGCAAGGAGTGTCCTCACTAAAATAGATGCACAAGAAAGTGTGTGTTTGGCAGGAAGTTTAAAGAAGACCTTTGTCACTTTTTGTCCTTTTCCCTTATGATATCCTGCCAGTTTTGCAGAATAAATACCATGAATATTTATTCATTAATGTTATACTAACTGCAGTAAACAAAGAAAACACCTGAGTCCAATCCATATTCACTTTGACTACCCTTTGTTTTTTAAACGGCATCAACTTTATCAAAACTGACCACAGTTTTAAAAGATTGATGGCAGGTACAGTACATTGCTCTAATCACATTGGAGAGCTTCCCATATTCTTTCTATGGATTCAGTCACATTGTCTTCTATGTCTTTTTGGAGGACAGATCCTCTGCTATGTTCTTCTTGTTACTGAAGATTGCTTTTTGTGACTCTGGCTGTGTGTTTGGGGTCTGCAGAATGAATTTGGGACCAATCAGGCGCCTCCCTGATGGTGGATAATATTTTAAACAAATAAATTACCTAAATTCTTGTGCAGTTATATTTAATATGTAGACTCGTGTTTTCTGGCTAGAACACTAATGGTCTTCATTCCGATGCTATTATTCCTCTTTAACTTTGGAATAGTCTTAAAACTCATTTGCTTTCTTTGGCTTTCTCTTGATTTTATTCATTTAATTTAGTGGATAATAATCCCCCCTCTTTCCATTTCCTTCTTGTGAAGCACCCTGTGGTTTCTTCTGTCCATTACATCAAGGTTATTTGTTGGCTTGATACCGAGCAACATGAAACCTCAAATAAGTGAAACATGTTACTTTTGAATTGTTGGGGTTCCTGGAGAGTTCACTAACTTAAAGTTAAGACTTTTAAATACCACATTGAGCCCAGTTTAAATACCAGTTTCACAATGACACTGTACAAAGACCATGAGGGAGAAGCAATACAGTTAAAAAATAATTTATTATTGTGTCACATTTTTCTTAGTACTTTTCAGCAATGTATAACAATGTTTATCAATATGACTAATTATATTTACACAATCTAGACTTACATGTGCAAAACAGAAAATGGATGGCTGGATTTACCAATGAATAAGATTGATTGGTTTAGTTTAATTTAGGATTTAGCTCTAATCTTGACTAATTCACTCTGAGCTATTAAGTTGTGTAACATCTTCTACAGCACACAAACACATAGAGATGGGCCCCTTTTTTTTCCAGATGTCCAGAAACCAGCGAGTACTGTATTAGTTAATTTATGGGATAGACGATGGACAATCATTTGACACAATTTTGAGCAGCCTCTCAATGGTTAATATTAAGCAGTTTTACGTATTTTCTATAATAAATGCAGCTCCTTTGGGTTTGTCATTGGTGGTCAGAAAAAAACAGGGAAATTAGAATATGTTACTGTGTTACGATTTTAAAAGCAGAATTTGACATGTGTTCCTGGTTGATATTGAACTTCTGTTGTGCAAATTTAGAACAAATGATCTCCTTACTAACTAAAGCAGGCTAGAGAGAGTATTTCAGTTTGTGAATTAAATTCAAATTTCTTTAACGGTCTGAGCCTTTCTTGTGAGGAAACACATTTGGAACTGTACAAAACTCCAGACCTGCTGATACCCTGATAATGTGTCTCATGCTGCCCTCTTCTGTTATAGGAGCAGTTTTCATCTACAACATTTGCTCACCACTGCATTATGCAATATTTAAACCAGGGGTGTGTAAGTGAGAGGAGCGGTGGAACTGAGCACCCAAGGCCCCAACGTGGGGGCCCCAAAATAGGCCGCACATAATAGTTTTAGTTTTAATCTAAAATTTGAAAATGCTACATTATTATTATCGTCTGAAAATTTAAGATGAATACAAAGTTTAACAAACAATCTCTTGTATCTATTACAAAAGATCCTCTCAGAGCCCCTCCTGAATTCCAGTGTCAAGTTATACGTTTTTGAAGTCCGATGCTTGTTGAATTGTAATGCTGCATCTTAAAATAGTTTTTAATATCAAACTGTGAAATAATCATAGTACATACATCTTTTTTCTCTTGTTCTGTTCATGCTATTATTTTAGTTTTTCACATTACTTATAATATTTTGTTGTCCATGAGCACATTTTTAGGTTTTTAGCTTTTTGCACTCGTTTAGTCTGAGGTACCACTAATTTCTCCCTGTTGATGACCCATTAAGTTACCCATATGTATATACACAGGGGGTCCAAAAGACTATAAATCTGATGATTCTCCAATATCAGATGTATTGCTGTACATGTACTGTAACTGTTGATATTAAATGCAACCTGTCCATTTTGAATTGGAGCAGATTCACATGACAGCCGTGATTCGTCGCAGGGGGAAACTGCAGCTGTCATAACATTGGTAAACGATCAGCAGCATCAAACCGCCATTAAGGTATTTCTCTTGTCGCTTGCTACGACTCGAATTTGTTTTAAACCCGCCTCTGTCCCGTTCGTCCACAGAATGAAGTCAGTAAAGGGATCATCGGTGTAAACGTCGCCGGGTGATTAGTGTAAATCACCATCTGAAATACTCAGCGCGAGGTTTCTTTGTGGCGGCGGCCTGCGACTGTTCCATTCATAGCGGGCCAATCAGCGCGCGGCGTACTGCCGGGCTCCGTCCAATAACGGTGCTGCTTGTTGCGTGGCCTTGTTGCGACCGCGGACAGACAGAAGCAAGTGGACCGGTGTGAAGCTAAGCTAAGCTAACGCAGCCACGCTACCGCCGCTGAAATTTCAATTTCGGCACCAGCTCCGCTCGCAGCATTAGCGCGTATCTGCTTTCGAAAATTCCGCGTTAGCCGGAAGTGCTGTAACTGTCGGGCGAAGAAGCAGAACGAGGTGTTTATTCCATCCGGCCGCGCTTCTTCCCCCCCACCCCCCGCGAGTAGCGGGAAGGCGCCAGTCGTGTTTGACAACAGCGCTGTTCGCTCACGTTCCCGCTGCTGCGGATGTTGTTTGCAGCTGCGGACTGAAGCGGCAGAAAGAAACACGAAACCTCGCATCGGACTGAGAGAGAGAGCGCCGTGAAGAAGCATGGCTGAATTCCTCGCGGACCCGACGGTGCTCACGAAAGAGAAACTGAAGAACGAGCTCTCCGCCAACAACGTGCCACTTCCCAGCGGAGAGCACAAGAAAGAAGTGTACGTGCAGCTGTACCTGAAGAACTTAACCGTGCTGAACAACAAGCCGAGCCCGCCAGCAGACACCTTCTCCAGCGACGAGGAGCTGCCCGCCCCCGTGGTGTCCAGCAAGAGCCGCTCTGGAAGAGTAAGTTTTTTTAAGTGCAGCGACACAATGGAGCTTTTGTTCGTTTTTATTGGTTGAAGCGATGATTGTATCGTAAAGTGTGAGTTATGGGGTTTGGTGTGATTTATTGATCTTTGATTATTCTGCAGAAAGCCACCAAAAAGACGGACAAGCCTCGCACAGCAGAGGTGGAGGTGACAGATCTCACAGATGAAGATCTGAAACAACAGCTGGCAAAGCATGGTGTGGAGTCAGGTCCCATTGTTGGTGAGTACCAATTACACTCCAGTCATTCAAAGACTCAGAACACAAACAATTATTCTGTTATGGTTTTGCACTTCTGTAAAATCCGTTATACATCAATTGACTTTTTTTAAACAATTAAAACTGATATTTTGTGTTTCTTTTAAGTGGTTAATCTATATTAGTTGAAAGTATCTTGATATGTTAGTATCATAACCCAAACACCAGGTCTAGTCATTTCTTTCTTCTTCATGCTTTAATGAATCAGCTTTTTCATGCAAGTATGAATATCAGTTAATGAAAAACATTTACTTTTTTCAAACTGTACATAACCGTGGTACCCAGGGCTAAACATAAAATAAATACGTGGAATTTATTAGTTTATCTTTTTTTGTTTTGTCTAGTTTTAATGGATTAGTCCCCTCCACCTATCTTCTAAACAATGTCCCAATTGTCTATAATGTTTGGGGTTGGTCTTGAATATATTTTCTAAAACCTGCGGAAAGTGCTAAGATTAATAAAACTATATATCAATACGTTTTATCATGTACTATTAGCATTAACAACTTTGTTAAGTATGATTTTTAAAAATTGTAAAGTTCAGACATACCAAAGATACGTAGATAATGGTTTGTGTTATTGTGCCACTGTCGGACAAGTCAAAGACCACACTCAAATCACATTTTGTTAACAGCATTTACTTTTGTTTCCAACAAGTGCGAGACCACTCTGCTGCAGTATCAGTCAGTAAATAAAACTGAAATGTTAGAACAATGCATATACTAAATGATATCCTCATTGTTATAAATAAATATTTGTTACTGAAACCTGCTTACCTGACTGATCTTAATAGTGTAATGTGAACGCAATAACTGATAGGTGAAAATTGTGCTCACTGAAGATCTGTAAGGTTACTCATCCTATTAAATATGTAACAATATTGTTTTTATCCTTTTCCCCGTCGCTCAGCCTCTACACGTAAAGTGTATGAGAAGAAGCTGCAGAAGGTCTTAGATGAGCCTCCGGCTGAACCTGAAGCTCCTACAGACATCACAACTCTCCCCAAGGCAGACTCTAACCAGAACGGCAACACAAACTCTGACCACTACAGCGACAAGGAAGACGGTGAGCTCTGATGGCACATTGCCCATAGTCTTTGTAAATTCCAATAACCTACATCATACAAGTTTATCGAGGTTAACCAGGTTACGTTTAGTGAAAACAATCTGTGTCCCCTTGTAGCACTGTTTGTTTATATCACCTGTGTTTTTTCAGAGGAGATCGCTGTGCCAGTGCAAGAACCAGAACCAGAACCCGTTCCTGTGGTAGAGAGGCCTGTGAGGAGCAGAGGTAAAGCTCCCGTCACTGTCAGGGCCAGCAGCAGACGACAAACCAAGGTGAGGGATATTTTGACATTCTCCAGCTTGGAATATAATTATTTTCTTTCCATTAGTATTAACATGTTTCTTTTTAAATTGACAGGTGGTGGAGGAAGTTATTATTGAAGAGACGCCAAAGAAGGCCAGCAAGAGCGTTGTTGAAGATATCCTTGCCAATGAGATAAGCACACCAACAGGCATCAGGTAACTATTGATTTCTCGGGATTGCACGTGAATCACGCCATAAAGCCATTCAATTCACCTTAGATTAAATGTTGGGTCCTATTTCAAGGCTCCATCACTAGCTTTCTCTAATTTAACCATATTTAATGGTGTTGAGCAGTGGATGGAATTGGCTTTATTTTCATTGCGACATTTGTTCCCTCTGAAATAAAAGACTAATACTAGAGACATTGACCCCACATGGTCTTTGGTGTAAGATGGTACAGTTATCTCTTTACCAGCTTAGCAAACGTCAGCTGGGGGAAATCATGGATGTAGTTCAAAGCGTCGGAAAAACTTAGTTTGTTGGTCCTTAAGTTTCTGTCAAGTTAATACAAACTGTGATACAATTTTTTTCTCTAATCAGTGCGAGCTGCAGGCGTCCGATCCGAGGGGCGGCCGGTCGGCCGCTAAAACCAAGCGAGTACTGGCTGGATGAGTCCCGCCTTCTGCGCAGCGTCCACACTGAGAGCCGCACCTGCTCAGAGTCCTTTTCTCGACCAGGCAGTGACGTCTCTTCAAGCAAACCCTCAGGCCGACAAGGCTTTCTGTCTGTGTTGCTCAAGATGCTGCTCCTCGTTGGGGTGGGTGGTTCTCTCTACTATGCCTGCCAGAACCTGGATGTAGAACAGATCAACACCCTCAAAGGCCTATTGGACGGCGTCATCGTCCCGCTCCAGGGTATTGCAGACAGCGCAGCCAGCTACCTGGGCATCAGCAGCAGCGCCGGTGCTGCAGTCAACGCAGGCAACTAAAGACCCTCAGCAGTCCCTCGCCATGCCCACATCTGCCTCCCTGCCACAGCAAACCACAGCTCCAGCAGAAACCTCGGCTCACCTCTTATCTTTTCCTACACGGTCAGAAAAATGACACAGATTCGATCGGAATGAAAACTTTCTCCTCTCTCCGTTTCAGCTTCCTCCCACCACAAGAGGGAGGTATAACTCAAACTGTAGCTTCTCGATAACACTGTTTTTGTGGCAGTCAGAAGAGACTCATTTTAATGTTGATTTTAACCTGTGAATTGTTTGTGTCTTTGTGTGTATTTAACCCTCGTCTGTAGAAAAAAGTGCAGAGTGGAGAGGCCAGTTTATTCATGCATGGTTCTAGTTTTTGAAGGTCATACTGTAGTTTCTAATGGTCCGTGCCAGGTGTTTTCCTTACGGTGAAGTGCCTGGACACTGTTAGCACTTAGTGCCCTCCCCTTAAGCACAAAGCAGCGCTCCTACTAATAACAGAATGTCTTCATTTGTTTCTCTATGAATTTTAGAATTAGCTGTATACTTAGGTAGAAGCATTATTTCAAAGGTGCTCAGGTCAACTCAGCTCAAACCTTTTTGTTGTGGTCTGTGCTGGGAGGAGACGCATGGTCAGGTCACATCACTGCACCGGGCGAATCAGCCCAAAGTCTAGGTGAAATTATAACTTTATTTTAATCCACCACTCCTTGACTCGTCCTTATTTGGGGATTCATGGCTCTGGCTGATTATTCTGGTCACTCTGTATTGTAATCATGGCTTTTACTGTCAATAGATGATGAAACTTTATTACTGGCGGCATCTTGTTTCAGCATCCTCATCAATTTGCAAACGAATTGTTTAGTGTTGATTATCTACCATTTATTTGATTGATTGCCGTGTTTGATCATAGATTGATTTCTCCAGCCCTGCCGGTGTGCCCATATGAGTTGACATGCTTTGGGTTTTTAGTGCTCTATTGTACCATCTTTATTTCGCTCTTTTTTTTTTTTAATTAGATCTGTGATACTTCGGTCCTTAATGCAGGACTGGCTGTTGACGTGCACCCACATAGCCCACGACACTGATTGCGTGTGTCCAGACACGGCAGATTCGCGAAGAAAACGCAAGGAGAAAGTTAATCTTTTTGAATAGTGTATTCTCTTCAGAGAGCTCTCGACTACTTTTGCCTGTTCAAATTGCCAGAATTAAGATGCTGTAGGTTTTGGTGGGGTGTGTGGATTTATTCACTGGGGGTGATGTCAGGGAGCGGGAGGACTTCTGGGGCATCTTTAGTTTCTATTTTCATATTTTTCTAAACACACATTTTTTACAGCACATTTTAAGGTACCATTTGAAAGCAATATGTAAAACATGCAAGTATGAAACTGTATCTTAATCTGAACCTTTCCGACTCAACACAACTGATTCATCAGCAGGCAGCTCTCCCACATTGGAAAGAAACGACAAGGGTTATGTGGGTAAGGATTTTGAATCTGTTTATTTATGATAATGTAGGCAGTGTATCATAAAATAAACTTGTTATTAAAAGACATGTTTCCCTTCATTTCCCCGAACAGTCCATACTTTGTAGGATTTTAAAAGCATGTTAGTCAAATGTTATCAGTTAATCTCATGGTGGCTATTAATAATGACATAACGTATTTAAAGTGAAAGTGGATATAAAAACAGATATTTAAGCAATTATTAATTCTATTCTGATTAAGAAATTGAATGGACTAAGAATAGGCTATAGTTTAATAAGACCAAGAAGAAATAGATTATATATAATTTGCATTCAAGTGGCTGATCAATTCCTCAAGGAAACAGTTGGGTCGCTCCGTTTAGCTTTTATAAGAAATGTAAAATATTGTTAAAAAAATTGTAAATGCAAACACGCAATTGAAGCAACGACAGAAACACGCCATCAAAACAAATAAGTTACCTCGTAGACCTTCTGGCCAAGGAGAATGTCAACTTGAGGACAGAGTACAGCTGGAGGATCCAGCTGAGCAAAGAGTTGGAGGAGCAAAAACAAGAGCTGTTTCGACAGAAAAAACTGAAGGAAATGTCCATTAACAGAGGAAAGAAAACAAAGCAAGCGCTGGAGCAGTTACAAAAGTACAGCAATGCAGAAGCACTCAGCGCCACAAAGATCGCCTGTCAGGTAAACCACACCATCAAGAGGAAGAATAAAAAAGATCTTCAGAAAGATTACGAGGAGCTGAAGGTGGCATACATCATCAACCAGGAGAAGTTTAACAATGAGGTTCAGTTGGAGAAGGATAAAAAAAATATTCTCCAAGTAGAGATTGAGAACCTCATAGCGTCCTTTGATGATTTCTACCAAAGTCACACAACAAACCAGGAGAAGTTCAACACTGAATTCTAGGAGGAGAAGACTAAAAAGAACCATCTCCAAGAAGAGTTGGAGGATCTCAAAGCTTCTTATCAAATTGTCTGCAAAAGTAACACAACAAACCAGGAGAAGTTCAACACCGAGCTCCAGGAGGAGAAGAGGATGAAGAACTCTCTCCAAGAAGAGCTGGAGAATATCAAAGCTTCTTATCATGAGGTCTACCAAAGTCACACAACCAACCAGGAGAAGTTCCCCGCCAAGCTCCAGGAGGAGATGAAGAAGAAGAACGTTCTCCAAGAAGAGCTGGATAATCTCAAAACTTTGCATCACGAGGTCTGCCAAAGTCATATAACCAATCAGGAGAATTTCAACAGCGATCTCCAGGAGGAGAAGATGAAGAAGAACATTCTCCAAGAAGAGCTGGAGAGGCTCAAAGCTTCTTATCACAATGTCTGTCAAAGTCATACAACCAACCAGGAGAAGTTAAACACTGAGCTCCAGGAGGAGAAGAAGAAGAAGTCCGATCTCCGAGAAGAGCTGGAGGAGCTCAAAGCTTCTCATCACGAGATCTGCTAAAGTCATACCACCACCCAGGAGAAGTTCAACACCGAGCTCCAGTAGGAGGAGAAGAAGAAGAAGAAGAAGTACGATCTCCAAGAAGAGCTGGAGAATATCATAGCTTCTTATCATGAGGTCTGCCAAAGTCCCACAACCAACCAGGAGAAGATCAACACCAAGTTCCAGGAGGAGATGAACAGTCATGTTTTCCTAACAAATCTGGAGAAGCTCAGGGTTACTTCTGATGAGATCCTCCAAAGATATAAACCTTATGTTTCCAGACCTGAGCTCACTGAGGAAGAATTTCTCTCCAATTTTCTCCCTGCTCCCAAACCAAAGGAGACGGGGCTGCCTGAGAAGACAGAGAAACCAAAGAAGGCTTCATTGTGGAAGAGAGTCCGCAACATTCTGGGGTTGTGCTGTAGGGGGAAGAAGTCAGCTGCGCCAACATCCCCAAGTAACTGTGCTGACTTTAACTTCTTCACCTGCTGTGGGGACTGTCAAGGTTAATGGAGGTGTAACCTAGGTCTCAAATGATTTAGGTGTGAAGCAGCGTCAGTTTTCCATGACTTTTTGTTGACTAGTTGAAACACTGTTTTGTGTTCAGTGAAAGTGAATACAAACTATATTTAAAAGCAACCTGTGTCTCCTGTGTCTTGGCATTCACACATTGGGCTCCAACTGAACCTATATTTTTCGCACTGGTTACAGAGGGATTTACAATTTGATTTCAAAACAACATACACAATAATAATGTCCTCACAATGATAGTATCGCACCAAATAAAACGATAAAAAACTAAATGTCTTGCATATGTTGATGTATTTAAGATAAGGTAAGATAAGATGTACCTTAATTTATCCTCCTTAGAGGATATTCACAAATGACACAGCAGCACAAGAAGGTGTATCAGATACATCCTCCTGCAGAGCTGGAGAACGGTTCCAGATGTACACATGCAAGAGTCATAGAACCACAGTTTAGGCCTGTGCATGCACCACCAGTTTGGTTCTTGTAGTTTTCCATGTATGCATATGACAGACCCTATATATATATATGTATCACATTTTATTCTCTTCTATCGAATGTTCGTGGATATAGATTTTTTTATCAATATAAACATTTATTAAGTTTACACAGCCATATCCCTACATGAAAGACATTAATCAGCTGTATGCCTGCACACATGATGGAGATCTATACTATCTCAAATTCCAACTTTTCGTCATACCGTGTGACCGTGGCGTCAAAGTTTGATGAGTCAAATCAAGACGATTGAGCTGCACCTGCAGTATTAGTCACAGATGGCAGTGTAAGACCATTGTTTACCCAAGGCACAAATCTTCTACCCCAGGGCTAAAGAGTTCATTCACACATTTTTAATGTGTTGGATTACACTTACAGATGTTTGACAATTAATGTTGAGAGATAACTAGTTCATAATTGAGAGTAAAAGGAGAATCATTAACATCTACGTTACACGGTGTGACCGTGGTGTGGCTTGACATTTTGATGGTTCGCCAAAAAAGAGGAATATATTATAACTGCAGTGTGCATTGTCCTATCACAACCAAGCTTCTGTCTCATGATCAGAGACCAAGCCTGAACAGCGCTGTGTGTCAATATTTCCTCAACGTTATAGCGCCACCTACTGATTCGCCATGAAAAAGGAAGTACTTTGTTAATCCACTCTGCATTATCGAACCGGCCCAAAATTACTGACCCATGATCATAATCCTGACCTGAACACATCCATATATTAATATTAGTTCATGGTCACAGCTGATCAGTGTGAAAATTAAGTTGTGGTAACATCGTCCAATTGACACAAAATTGCTCACGCTACATCAGAGCGCCTACTTGAACAGACATATTAGTCTGTGCGTAATAATAGTGATTGTGCCACCTACTGGCAACAGGAAGTAAGCTTTGTTTTACAAATATCATTCGATTTACATAACATTTTCACAGTGTGATGTGCTATTTGATAGCATGGACCGTAATGAGCAATTAGGAGGCAAGGATCGACATCGCGTGACGGACGCAGGAAGTGAAGCGTTTATCCTTGCCACTGTGTGCTAAACGCATGCAACGCGATGCAACGTGGAGAAGTGTGCTTGGTCATCGATCGCTCTCTCTCCACCGACTGCAAGAGGCTTGAAATTGCCTGTGCTCGGGCCCATTAGGGCTACAACGGCCCAGTTCTAATTGTTATTATTAAGGCCTTTGAGACCCCACTCTCTTTCCGCAGCTCAGAGGCTCCATGTAGCTCCCGTCTCTGCAGGTTAAGTTATGGAATCATTTTAATGTGAAAATCTTCAGCCAAAACATTGCAGTGGCCTTTTATTGGATCTTTACCAGTGCAGTGATGTAAAAAATAATCTATACTGATCAATAATAATAATCATAATGGTCATTTATGTTATTGACAACCTTTCTCAATGTGGGCATTACACCTGCATCAATGTGGTACTTGGAACAGTTATTTAAAAGGGAATGCATGTTATTGTTGTTTTTGCCTGCCTGTTGTTGTTGTTGTTGTTGAAAATAGCAGCTGGTGCCTGTTCGAATGCCAAACTGAGACTTTGTAGGGGATGGAGAGACTTAGTCAAATAAATCCAGCAGACTGCAGCCTGACAGCACAGCAGGGAGAGGAGAGAGGAGCAGGAGGACACACACTCTCAGAGAGAATCCTCCTGAAGCTTCAGAGACACGACAAGAACTCAGCCGGACCCTCGACAACAGGTGAACAACCATGTTTTCATTTTGTGTAGCTTTGAGAAATCTGACTGAGACGGACTAGTCTTTTTATGGAGAAAGTAAAAGTAAACAGCAACTGTATATCTGAGCTCAGATCCCGCTTAACCCACATTAGACTGCAAGTCACATTTGTTTAGTCATCAATAATATATAATAAAATAATAATAAAATCCACAATCTGCTGACCATTGTTTTGACAGCGGATGTTGACAAATGTACCAATACAGTAACAGAACCATCATCTGCATCACTGAGACTGGACACTTTCATGAAATATTGTGTATGCTCCCTTTTGTATAACAGTTTCTACTTTGTGTTTATACGTTACACTTTACAGTTAAATATGTGGCTTTATCAGTAAGTGCACCTGCTTCCCTTAGTTGTATGTTTATTTTAACCTCTCATCAAACAGCTGAACGTCTTATCTACTTCGAATGTCTGGGTTCAAGTAGAAAGTGCGACTCAATGTGTCTTCGCAGTAGACAAAGATGAGGTCTCTACATATCTGTGTTTCTATACGACATTCGTATTATAAGCCAATAATCTGACGACTCTCCTGTTGCTCGACCATTGAGACACTGACCATACATTTATTCTGCACACTTAAAAGTTGTGGAGGCCAGCGACCCCTCTGTGACCTTGCGGGATAAGCCACCTCATTAACCGCTTGTGTTTACATGCTTGAAGTGTGCAACGCTTTCTCTCAGTAATCCAGTGTCACAGGTCTAATGAATGGACCGGATGAGGGGATTATCCAGATGTCTCTGTGTCTAATGTCTCTGTTGTACTGAAACAATTCTAAATAAACAATCAACTCTTATTATTTTTAACTGCATTAAATTCAGATTCTGTATCTAATGGTTATATAGTCGAAGTTAAGGCTATTACATGGGATTGTGCTTATTTTAGAGACATAATTATGGTAAATTATTTGATAAATTCCCAATTATCAAAAATAGACATCAATTAGTTGGTCCATATAGACGACATCCAATTAGGTTATGGTTGATGATCATCAGTAGAGCTGGTGCGGCAGATGGAGGCAGCGTTAAGGGATTACAGTAACTCCTTCCACAGTCTGCAGTCACTCAGTCAAGTTTGGCTCCGCTCCCCGTTTTGGGAGGAGAGGTGAGGAGAGGGAGGAGGGGGGCTCACCGGCTCTGAGTCACATGTGCTGCGTGCTGCAGCTGACCGGATACCTGCCTCAGTCTGGAGCGCACAGACTTGACAGTGTTGTGGATGCAGGGCGCACGCAGCTCTGTGGAAACCCACCGCAGGTGTCCTCTCAGTCTGCCATGCTGATCACATGCTGGTATTTATACCTCGCAGCTCGGAGCATCGCCCAGCAATGCAAGTATAACGCTGGTGTTTCTGTGTCTGGCTGCAGTGGGTCTCTGTTGAAGGTCAACTCTGCAGAAGGAGAAATGTGGGACAGAGCTGTCACTGTGTTTTCCTCTATTTTTGTAATAAATTTAGATCATGTCTCAGAGGTCATGCATCCATTAGTGATAATGAGAAAACTGTTAATATGTGACTCCTCTGTACTCTGACTGTGACGTGCTGTATCCTGAATGCAGTATTTATGAAGTTTGTGCACGCAGCCTTTTCTTTGGCTGCAGGGATGTGTTGCTCTGTATGAAATGTACACACACACACACACACACTGAATGACTGACTCTTGTTTACATCTATCATTTCCATTCCTCAGCTTTTAACATGGCCTCAATCCTGCAGAAGCTCATCACCCCGGTCTTCAGTGGTCCTCCTGAGCCGCCCAGGAATAAAGTGACAGTGGTGGGCGTGGGCCAGGTCGGCATGGCCTGTGCCATCAGCGTCCTGCTCAGGGTAAGAGAACCCCCCCCACTGGTTCTGCCTCAACTCAAATGATACCCTCCAGCCTGCTGCTGTCACAGGTTTGGGTAACAGCCAGGATCATCAGAGGCTGACTGTGGATTACAGATCTCTTGGTGTCTGATCTGGGTGTTAACCCTGCACGGTGCTAACGAAGGTGTGGTGACAGGCAGACTGGAAAGAAAAAAACAATTTGTGGAAATCTACAGTGATACCAAATCAGTTCAACCAAGCTTCTGTTGTTCTTCGAGTTGTGCAGCCGCTTCCTGTCTGAACAGACGCAACAAACTAGTTTACTTTTATTTGTAAGGGACCAGGTCCAGAAAACACTAATCTCATACAGAGAGAAAGTACACAGTATATTGTAACATATTTAGCTGCTTGCTACTTAAGCCAAATGACTCCAAGTGGGACAATAAAATACTGATCTAAACTGATTATCATAATTTCAATCTAAGTATTGCAAATACAATAGTTCCAGCTATTAATAACTAAATTATATCACATTGACGAATCCCTTTTCCTAATTTTGAATACTCAGTAGATGTTTATTTATAAAAATCTGGTCACTATTTGCAATGTCACTAGGTAAAGGATTAGGAAAACAGGTAAAAATATATATTTTTTGGTTTTATATATTTGATACAAGATGAATTTTCATCTAAAAAACGCAGCAGAAAGTACATAATATTTTGAACATGATATAATGTGGCCATAGGGCAGCACATACAGCATATGCAGAGATCTGTAGTTTTAAATGAACAGTGGATGTGCCATTGGGTCAGGTTCTTTACATATTTAACACATTGATCTTATGCATTGATATAACTTCAACCAGTTACTCAAACTGTAAAGAGTGGATATGTTGCTGGATGAGTTTATAGTTGGGTGAAGCAGAGTCATGCAGCCTCTGACCTCCTGTGTGTGCAGGAGCTGGCTGATGAGCTGGCCCTGGTGGACGTGATGGAGGACAAGCTGAAGGGGGAGATGATGGACTTGCAGCACGGCAGCCTCTTCCTCAAAACTCCAACAATAGTCGCAGACAAAGGTAAGTTCATATCCAAATCATGCGATTAGTTTGAATCCCGTCAGGTATCGAGTTGCCGCTTCTTTGAACCTGTCGAAATTACAAACGGGACTATTTATATTACCCATCATATTCGCTGATCATCCTAAAACACAAATGATTGGAATCTGTGAGTGAGCTGCTGGAGCTGTCCGTGCCAGGGGAGGATCAATAACGTGAATCTGTAGGAGAGTGCAACAAGGGCACAAGTTGAGGCTTGATCAACCTCGGCTGGGTCTCCTGAGTGAGAGCGGCTGATGTTCAAAAGACCTGATGACCTCAGGATACATCAATCACCCTCTTCACTGTCTCTTTCTCCTCCTCGGTCAGATTACTCGGTGACAGCAAACTCCCGCATCGTGGTGGTGACAGCCGGAGTGCGTCAGCAGGAGGGGGAGAGCAGGCTGAACCTCGTCCAGAGGAACGTCAACATCTTCAAGCACATCATCCCCCAGATCGTCCGATACAGCCCCGACTGCATCATCATCGTGGTTTCTAACCCAGGTACCGTCCACCCAGCGTTTCCTCACTCGTCTTCTGGGTCTCATGCAGAGATGATGTTTTAACAGCTCTGTTCAAACAGTGGACGTGCTGACCTACGTGACCTGGAAACTGAGCGGCCTCCCCAAGCACCGCGTCATCGGCAGCGGCACCAACCTGGACTCGGCCCGCTTCCGCTTCCTGATGGCTGACAAACTGGGAATCCACGCCAGCAGCTTCAACGGGTGGATCCTGGGAGAACATGGAGATACTAGTGGTAAGTTACAGCTCTAACTTACCTGTGAGCAAACTAAAGAAAGGAAGAATCCCGGTCATATGTCCAGTTCGTGAGAGGAGTGTGATGGTCTGAACATTTGTTGTAGTGCCTGTGTGGAGCGGAACCAACGTGGCCGGAGTCAACCTGCAGATGCTAAACCCCGACATCGGCACCGACTGTGACGAAGAGAACTGGAAGGAGACGCACAAGATGGTGGTGGACAGGTAGAGTTCACTTCAGAGAGTCCACTCAGGTGGATCATATTTTCATTAAATATTAACGTGATAATATTGTGACAAAATACCTACATTAAGATGTTTTGATTCAACGTTCTGATGCCTAATTAATTTGTTATTACGATAAGCTAAAATTTAATCGAAACTTAAAATTATCATGAATATAGCACTGTATAGGTTTAGCATTTTATTGTTAATATTGGGGCGTTTACTCCAGTAAAACACAAAAATATTTGTCTCAATTCAATCGTATTACACATTAACTACACTTTTCATTGTCTTATTTTGTATATTGTAATAATAATACATCAAAATATAGGGAAAGTTTTGATCCATGTCGTCCTCTGTCATGTGTATGAATTAGCATTTGTATGAAAATCAGGTGGGTGTCCCGGAAAATACAATTTGAAAATTGCATTTTATATTCATTATATATCAACATGAATCCAGTTACAGAGGAAAAAAGCAGCAGTCGATCCGCCTCTGGGTGGTATGGTGTCCTCATATAATTTAAAATCTAACAGTAATAAGTCCACATTGATCTGTTAAAAGTTGAGTGTGTTAAGTTGTCTCTGTGTGTGTCTCAGTGCTTATGAAGTGATCCGACTGAAGGGTTACACTAACTGGGCCATCGGTCTGAGTGTAGCTGACCTGACAGAGAGCCTCATGAGGAACATGAACAGGATTCATCCAGTCTCCACCATGGTGCAGGTAACACACGTTCACACACTCAATCTGTTTGTCCTACAAGGAGAATTTCTCTTTTTGATCCCTATTATTAATAAGAAATTTAATACATTTTGATTTTAATGCTCATATCAGGACAATTGATTTAAAATGTTCTTCTAAACCAAAACCCCTTGATCTTAAATTGATGATGGTTTTATAAACACACTCTCAGACACACAGTGGTGTTTTGATTGACAGGGCATGTATGGAATCGATGATCAGGTGTATCTGAGTCTGCCCTGCGTGCTGAACAGCGGGGGCGTGGCCAGCGTGGTCAACATGACCCTGACAGAAGACGAAGTGGCCCAACTGCAGGACAGTGCCAACACCCTGTGGGACATCCAGAAGGACCTGCAGGACATCTAGATGGCCACCAGGTGGGCGATTTAGCTGCACCTCCCCAGCTGCAAATCAGCAACTTCCACTCTGAAGTTTCAGCACCATCCTCAGCACCACCTCCAGCTACACCTCCACCCACTGCTCTCCTCGACTGTGTTGCAGCGTTCGGACCATGTGTCACTCATGTTGCTTTGATGTGCAATAAAGTTTGGTAATGCAATAAAAGCACGTGTTCAATTACTCTGTAAAAGTTCATGTGTTCATACTCTCAATTTCCAGCAATCAAACTATCTTTATATGTCAACAGGTTTCACTGAAGAAATGCATGTTGGGAAACTGGTTGAAATCCTAATGATCTGAACAAACTTAATTTAGTTCTCGATTCATGCAGCTCATCAATTTCAATTCAGGAGAGTTTTTATGTTCTGAAAATAGAGACCAGATATTTGAATTTGAATTAACATTATTAACACATATATGAGAAAAATTCAATTAGTTTCCTGCCTGTTGTTTTCCAACGTGTAAGATTGTAGAGCCTAGGGTTTAAGGTAAGCAGTAAAGAGAAGAAGATATATTGGGGTTTTCAATAAAGAGGCCAAAATGGTATTTTTCAGACATTATCCGGAAAATGTCCAAAGCATTCAGATGAGGGGTTTCAGAGAATTTCAGAGAAACATATCAGAGAAAACCATTGTATTTTCTACTTTACTACATATATTTGCGCAGATATATATATTTTTTTATATATATATTTTTGGATTTTAGATACTGGATGATTTAAAAGGCTTTAAAAACCTATTGTTAGAGAATAACCAAGTAGTTTCCAACCTTGGCTTCTGACGCCATACAAGAATCAGAGTGTGGGACATATGTAATTTAATATAATTCAGAAAATTCATGCAAAACTTTCTAGTTTATATTCGGTGATCAAATAAATGACATGTTGTTCCCATCAACTAGCACAAGGAGTAAGGGTCACTCATTACTCATTAATCAAATCAAACCTCCGGCCTCCTGAACTTTTACTTTGAAGGTGAGCTGTCTCTCTGTCCCCCTCTAGATGTCCTCGTTAAAGTTTTAGCTTCACAGGTTGATTCCACTTCATGCACCGACCAGGTGAGGCCTCACTACTGCACGAATCTACAACAACAACAAATCCCTGGTTATTATTATTATTCATATATTATTTAATTTTATCCTATTTGAGTTGTTTATGGTTTATTGTAGATGTTCAGGTTAGTAACAGCCTCAGATGAAGTTTCTGAATATTAAAAATTATATATTTTACATAAAGCCTTTAATAAAAAATAAAAAAAATCTTATACCAGTGATCCAAATTTGTATTTACCTGGCAGTGGTGTAAATTATTTTGAATTTCATTCTGATTGAAGTTTAAGAATAATCTGGATGAAGCGTTCAGTTCCCCTGCTGACCTGCGTCTGACCCATTCACGACCCGAGCTGCTCTGTCTAATAAAACTCAGTGGGCCGACTCCTCCGCTGACCCCCGTGTGGACAATGTGATGATGTCTGACTGTTTAGCCTGGTGTTAATCACTGTGCGCTGAGAATCACATAATTGTCGCCTCAAGCTGACAAACTAAAATGTTTTCCTTTAGTTGAACCACAGTGAAAGGAGGAAACCCCCTTCACGCTGAACACATACTGTGAATCTCACCGAGGAGAATATAGATAAACACGATCAATTCAAGATGGCTCATAATTAAACAATAAAAGCTCACAGGTAAGACAGTTTTATTCATCTAGCACATTTTAAAACAATTCAGTTCAGCAACAGTAATGTTTTATGTTCATCTGGGGAATCGTCTAATTTGTGTCCACCTGAGGAAGAAAAAACGTATATGATGGATGATTGACAGGAAGCGTGTTGGTGACGTCTCTCAGGGTTGCACCTTCTTCCACGGCTCGCTGCAGAAGCTGCAGGAGGACGGACGAGGCCCAAGATATCACCAGTCCATCACCGCTCAGTTTGTGAGTCACTGCACAGACACACAACATGGACGTTTGGCAAAGAAACTCTACAATTGAAACATGTGCTGGAGAGAAATAACAAGCAAACATCTAGCCACATAGGAGGAAGAGACCATTACTCAAGATCAACCTCATAGTTTCCAATAATACATGTGCTGATAAATAAAAGCTGATATTTAATTTAATGAGATAAGTATCTAGTTACAAAATGAGATTGATGATGTTTAATCCCACTTTCTAACATGGCACTTTTTATAAAAACGAGTGGATTTAATAATTACTTTATATTTCTATTATAAGCCATCTGTCGCCAGTTTGTTAAACATTCCTCCAGTACAATATTATTAAAATCCACCAGTATAGTTTACCTACTTATAAACCCTTTGAAAATCTGATTTACTGGACATCTAACAGGCTTTTAAGAACCAAATATACAGCAACAACTGCTTACACAACTTTTTCCTTTAAATTACTTCAGACTTCGAAACTGAAATGTTTTTTTTTATTAGTAACATTTTAATCATAGGATAAATGTATGTCTGCGTTACATATTAAACTCACCCGAGAGTGAAGTGTCATCTTTGCCTCGGCTGTTTCGCTGCAGCACTGAGCGATGTCCCTCTGTAAAACACCAACACGGTTTTCTCTCTTTATGCAGACTTTTCACAGCAGCCATCTTTATCATGTAAACAAATCTGCTACTAATCACACTGATGAGGTTTTCATTTACAAGATGATCAGCTTTAATGAGAGTGATGAGCGACACTCGTGTTTCCCACCTCATGTCAATATGGCCACTGTGGAAAAAACACTAAAAGCAGAGCAGTTGTGTTGTCAATGTGTTCTTACGTGCTCCTTTCAGGTATAAGATGGCCTGTGGAGTCCAGTTCCTCCTCTGGAAAATCAACAGCACAGCTTCATCTCACACTGATGCTTCTACACCTTCATTACAAAACCCAGAGACGCGAGCTGCCACTCACCTGTGGAGCCGTCCAGCACTGAGTCACCAACGTCACCACAAACAACGAGACTATTAGAGACATCGCTGAACTCTGGAACGACATTTTGTTTGATACAAAATCAAGCAAATTGTATGACTCATAATAATTTTAAAAATTACTACAAACTTATATTTTCCCATCAGTTGAAAACATTTGATTTGTATTTCCCTAATCTATTGTATTTTTTATAAGTTTATTTTATTCTTTGACCAAACAAAACAATGTAAATGCAAACACAACATCTCAAATCTTGAATGAAAAGAAGCAGAAAGTGAAATAATCTTATGTAATCTGCCACAATTTCACAAGACATTAATTAACACAGAAAATAATTCAATAAAATAAAATGAATGTAACACTAATAAGCAGTGTATAAACATTTAATAAATGGTTTATGACAAGTGTACGCAGATACAGGACAAGTGTTGATTAACTCACACATGCTGAAACCGATCATGCAGTTTCCCTGTAGATTTTATGATATTTTATGTATTCGTTGTGATTTATACTATATTTTATGTAAATTCAGCTTTGTTCCATAATATTGTCATTAATCTGCTCACCCGCTTCCATGTGTGGACTCCTAAATATAGCAAACTATTAATTCTGCCCAAAGCATATTTATAGTGTGTAGTAAACCACTTTGAATGTGTATATGGTGCTTAATAATGTAAAATTATCAAAAACACATATTTTATATTAACTAACTTAACCCACACACATTGGAAGTTAAATCACACTCAAATCAATTCAGTGAATGTTATTGAAAAATCCATTTTGGAGAAAGATCATTTATTATATCTATCATCACAACTTCCCTGTATATTGCAACTAAAAGGGACGGTGCAAAACATAGTTACAAATATAATTTAGACTATATATGAAGCATCTATATTCTACATTCAGTGAATATTGGGACTTCAGGTGAAACATATATATTTATATATATATATAAAAACATTAAATTCACATTATAATTGTCACAGACTGTCAAAGTGAAGGAAAATCTTAATTCAACTCTTGTGAATGGAATAAGAAAACAACAACAACCACAATTATTACAACTAATAATAATAATGATAATAATAGCTCACCGTTAATTTGCTGTCCCGCCGGCTGCAGTTTGAGTCTTAATGTTTGATTTGTGCTTTGTGATCCTCTCTTTTCTTTAATAATTAATAATGAATTAATTAGTAAGAAGAAACCCCCTCATCACCAGCGTCAGTGATGGGGCTGATGTGTAACTGAATCACGTCACACATTAAACTGTCTTTCAGCTGACGAGGTTGACAGGTGCTATTAAAACCGCCACTGCTCATTAACCACTCACACATATGAGAGTTTGGAACTTTGAGGTCCCTCATTAGAAGCAGCAGCAGCTTCACTGGGTCACTGTCGACACTGGTGAGAGTTTATGAATGGTAAAGCTGAGGTGATGACAGCCTGTATGTGGGTGGAGACACCTGCAGGACGCCTGAGGCTGGAGATCGGGTAAAAGCTGCAAATGTTTGTGAATTTATGATGTTTTCTATAAAAAGATGCATGAGTCATTACTTGTCATACTGCAAAAAGTGACTTTTGCACTTTATAACACAGCCCAACAAACACAGTTATGAACAAAGAAGACGATGGACCTGTCACCCTCCTGACCAGGGAAAATATAAATGCACTAAAAAATACAAAGTGGTGTGTATGTGTTATTTGTTGTAACTTGATTGGTTTTAAGCGGACTGTTCGCCCCTGGTGGAGGTTTGTGCTCTACTGAGAGCCATTCTAGTTTTGTTTCTCATTATCTCGATCAAGGAGGCAACGTTTTCACTGTCATTTGTACGTCTGTCTGACATTTAGCAGGATTACTCAAAAACTACTGAACCTATTTCCAAGTAATTTTTTGGAGGGGTGGGACATGACCCACTACGTTTTGGAGCAGATCTTTGACACGACAAGATAGAGTGTTAGTTTTGGCAAAGGTTTGCAAAATCCTTTCACTTATTTTGAATCTGTTTGGAGATCTTTTCTGATGCCTCTCTGTTGTCATCCTGGGTTTTCTTTGTCAATCATTTGTGTCTCATTGTGGTTCATTTGTTCATCCTTGTAATAGTTGTGCATCTGTCAGCAGTCAGTGTGTCTCCCTCTGTGATATTATCACTAACTCTTTGGGCAGTTGACCAGTGATCCCCCAACCGATATGGATTTATGGGGGCTCTTAAGGATAGTAGGGAGTAAAAATAAGTCTGATACCAATATTGAGGGGGATATAGAATACAAAAATATATTTCAAATTTGTTGTATTTTACAGTTTAACCAAAAACTATACAACAGATTGTTTTCACAACCTTGTCCTATTGTTTAATAGTAAAGGAGTAAAAAGGTATAACAGACGCACATTTATTACAGCCTAGTGTAATAAATTATCCCTGTTGACATATTTAAAACTGTGACAACGAAAAAAAAAACAGAAAAGAATGTATGAAAGTCAATTTATTTCAAGTTTGCATTTACAAAAGTAACAGTTCAACATCTCCACAACAAGCTTCTTCTACCTTTAACCAACCTCAGTGACATTTAGCTCCACCTCAGTATAATGTACAAAACTCCAGTAACACTTGATAGAAAAAAGCTCTCAGTGAGTTTTTCAGGCACGATCTGCAGTAGTGGCTGCTGTAAAAGGCCCCAGACTCTCTGGGAGTGGATCCAGTGGTCCCACATTTTCAGTCCATAAATATCAAGACTGAAATGATACAAAAAAAGGGAGACCTGCTTCCAACCTTTAAAATCAAAAATCTGTCGAGGTAACTAAGTCCAAAACTGTTTCCATCTGACAGACGAAACTTCACGTCAGTCAAATGTGCGCATACGAACTTTGTGCAGAAAAATAAACGATGATTCACAGTCATGGAGTGGCAATGACCAAAATATACAGTAACTGTTAGAAGCTATGATAAATACTTAAAACTCTCCTCCAACAGGAAACAACCCACTGTTATACCATCGTGTTGCTCTCACCAATTTTATCCACCAGCTGAAAATGAAAAAGACAAAACAGGGTTAGTTGTAGGCCACAGAAAAAAAACACAAACAACATACTGATGTAGATACACTGTATATTTTTTAATAATAATATAAATGCAATGCAAAACTCTATATGCACTAACTTTCTGATAGATATAATAACCCCTTCCAAGGAGGATATGTTGTCACCTCTGTCTGTTTGCTTTTTTGTTGCTCACATTCTCAACAGGATAACGAAAAAATTGCTTAACAGATTTCCATGAAACTTGGTTGGAGGATGGGACGTGGGCCAAGAACAAATCCCTTCAATGTCTCTAAACATTACGAGACAGGGTGAAATTTTCTCACTTTTCCTAGGGAATAAATCTTGGATCCTACAGTAGTGTAAAATAAACCACTCTACTTCTCCTTTAGTTTACATTTGTTTTGTACAGACTTGGTTCTGAAACAATAAAAGCTGGGGGGGGGGCATTCATTTAAAACCAAAACGACCTGATGGGATGGAGATCTGAGGATTTCTCTTTTTTCTGAAACACTTGTCAGAAAGACTTACATTAGAAATAAAGGGATTATTAAACAGATGTTGACGGGATCATGAGATGAGATAAAACATTTCTCTGAAAAGGCGACAGATTTGTAAAATATCTGCTGTGCTGAGACCAGTACAGTGTGTCACAGTGTATCACATTCAGCACAGAGTACACTGAGTGAATCATGTTGAACACTCACTGTCTTTATGAACCTGTGAAGGCCTCACACACTATCAGATTTAGAGGAGAATCCCAGGAGGCCGGGTTCACAGCAACATAGACGCTGTACCTTAACTCTTTCTCACTCTGATAAAAGCCCGGAAACCACTAGATTATATACAGGTCTATACAGGTTATATTTGCCTGGTTTTAGGTTATAGAAATTATAATCTATTAAAAAAACAATACATAAATAATAGTAAAATAAACAAGAGCAGAACAATATTTATAAAGTGAATATTTAATCAATGTGAAATTACTGTAACTAAAATAAAGTATGGTTAATTTCAAGCAATTTTTTTTGTCAGTGTGTTTTTATCTGTCTTTCCTGTTTATGTGTTTTATTGTTTTGATAACTGTTCCAGTTCTTTTACACACAAATAGTAAACTGAATAGAGTTTTGAATTTGGGCTCCAATAAAACAAGATGCATCACATCAAATATCAAATATCAAATATATCCTTTAACTACATAGACAACTTCAGTTTAATTCAGATTTATTTGTAAACCAGACCCAGAGAGATAGACTAAAGAGTATTTGTGATAAATCCTCAAAACAGCGAATCTCAAATAGTTGAAATGTATGTTCAGTTTTCTTGGTTTATGGTGGACGTGATACTCACAGAACTGATCCCAGGTAGACTGAGCAAAGAGCCGATCACAGGAACTCGTCTGATGAAGCCCACTGCCACAGGGAAGAACCCCCTGTTACACAGAATGAGGGGAGATGTGAATCAGTTCAAGTTCATTCAAGAATATGATGACAGTGAGTTTGTTCTCTGTCTGCTCCAGCTGACCTGAACAAGAGGAAGAACCCGTAGATCTCCAGAACGACTCCAATGATCGGCCAGCCGATCAGAACCACCAACACTCCTCCCAGGAAGAAGCTGGTGGCTTTGAATTTGTGTCTCTGGAAGAAAAATCTGAACGTGCGCTCCAGGCCGATGACGAAGGACAGACCAGAGACGAACAAAATCTGTACAACAAACACAGAGAACATCACAGGTCAAGACATCTTTCAGTCAACACAAGGGACATCTTTGACAGTGTGTTGACATCAGTGATCAACTCACGTTTCCAATGGCGAGGAGAGCTTTATCAAAAAACAGCATCATCCCGAAGAAAAGGAAAAACACGCCAAACCCTGTCAGCCCCATCCCGATCTCTGGAGACGTTAAGAGACAAAAGGACTTGTTGGTGTGTGCACATGGTTATATCACATATCATACATTAGTATTATCAAAACAAAAATGTGTTCTTCTGTAGACAAAGCCACAGCTGTGGAGTATAACAAAAAGCACGACAGTGACAGTTCTCAAACAATGACTAACAGAACCCTGTGCAAAACATGGAGTAAATATTAGTCTCTATAGAACTTAATGAGTTAAACCTAATTGAAACTAATGAATAAACTAATTAGCAATTGATGATTTCTTTCAATTAATCAATTAATGCATGTCCTCTAATTTATCATTTTGTGAGTTCTGCAGTATGGAGGTCCCTTTGATACATGCACTGAACCTAATGTGAATCTGAATCAGCTGTCAATCATGATGTTTCACCCGGTATTCATAGCCTCAAATCAATAATTAAAACCAAACTTGTCATAAACAAGCACCTGAACGAACATCTTTGTGATAAAAACTACCTAAAGCAACAGAAACTATCTTGGAGAAAAATGTATTTGACTATGACATTTCAGCTTGGCCCAGGTTTTATCCACTAACATGAAGGATTTATGACCTGTTCTGCAGCCAGCCACCAGGGGTAGATCAAGATGCAATGGCTTCATTTTTGGGGAGCTGTCATGTTGTCCATCTATAATTCCAGTCTATTGGTCATAGTTACTTAATAACCCAAGTTTGAATCTTTTTGTAGTAATGTTGCTTGTTTTTGGAGTAATGGGGAGTAATGGAATATCTTTGTATATGTTTTGTGTATCTTTGAAGTAATTGAGCTTCTTTTTTTTCCATTGTTTAATTAACTTTCTAATAAGAAATGTTCACTTCAGAGAGTAGCTCCAGCACTGGGGCCCCCTGACCCTGTGGGCCCCTGTGCCCCTCCAGTAATCCTTCCATGGTCAGGACCATTGTGTATTTATGAACAGAGTTTTATTGAATGAATGAGCTGAATAAAAACTAGGATCATAGGATAATAATGTAGTAATGAAAATATAATGTTATAAAGAAAATGTAACTTAATAATAAAAATATATAAACATAACCAAATTATGAAAACATAATAAAAATACAAAAATAGAAGGTCATAATGAAAACATGTAAAGTAAAAAATATGAAATAAAATTGACAAAATATAACGTAAAACATATATGAGTTATCCCTACTTTATTTGGTTTAAACAAGTTGCAATGACGTATGACACATTACGTCACACTGCTCTCAGCCAATAGCGTTTAGGCTCTGATCCTCACACATGAACCGGATTGAAAAGGTTTGAGAAACAAAGCAGAGAAACAGCACAAGCGGAACTTACTCTGAGAGTCTGTGAGAGAGATCATGGTGACGTCCGCTGGAGAAACCACCAAAGCACTCGGAACTCAGCGGATCACAGCCGCGGATTTGAACGTTGAGGCTCAGAATAGTGATGATGCCTCCGCAGCAGTGGACCAGCGGTTTGTGCCACAGACACGTCCTCCACAGCAACGTCTTTACGCTGGCCTCCAAAGATCGTCTATGTAGGGAAGCTGCTTGTCTAAAGCCTGCACTCGTGTTTGTGCGCCTGATGCAAAAATAACTTTAATATCGTTTAATGAATTGGTTTCCATTTATTTTCAAATTTCTTAGAATCGAATTTTAAGGAGATTTCATTCATTTATCTGATAAAGCAAGTCAATAGTTAAACGGGTACAGCCCATACGTTTCAGCCATTTCCTGCTCTTTGGGCTGGTGCTTGTAAATTCAGGCGGTTATATGGAGGATGATACATGACTTAAGTATAAATAAATGTATAAATAAATACATGAATAAATGCATAAACAAATGCACAAAATAAATACAGAAATAAATACATGTATAAATAAATGTCTAAAATATATTTCAACATTTATTTATACTTATGTGATGTATCGTCCTCCATAGAGTGAGACCTCTTCGTCTTGAAAACCTCTCTACCGATGACGCAGCACGTCACGCACGCGGCTGCGCAGTGAGTGCGTTGCTCACAACTCATTCATTTATTCTCCTTCCTATTTATTTCCCACTGATGTTTACTCCTGCTGACCTTTGCCTTCTATTCGGTATCCAGGCAATAGACGAGCAGGACAGTACGGACTCCTTTCACATTGATGTCACAGACGAACTACAACTCCCATGAGCGCCCGCGGTAACTTAGAGCACCATCTCGGAAGTGGAGTTGTTGAGGAAGCAGGGAACATCACACGTCGCAGCTCTTCTGCAGGAATGCACCTATCGTCCAACGCTTCATAAAGGGACGCGTCTGTTCTCTGCGGCGGGTCACCATGGCCACAGTGTTGGCCATCGCCCTGGTGTTTGTCGGATGCTGCAGCAACGTGGTGTCTCTGGAGCTGCTCGTCAGGTTAGTGACAAACTTCTGATCTCTGCACCGCCGTCATGTCGTGCTCACCTGTGTTCGTCTGCGCTCCAGCCTGCAGCGCTGAGGATCCTGTCAGGTGTTAACCTGTGCACGAGGCGTAGAGCAGCCTCATCATGCTTCTGAGCTTGTGTAACCGGTGTGCATGTTTAGAGTCTGACGAGAGTCAAAATATAATCCGTGTTTGCCTCAGAAGTATTTTTACTACAAGTCATTTATGTGAGAAAGTTTCCCTGATGACTTCAAATAGGTCAGACTGTTTATTGAGTTATTCAGGCCCTCACCTTGAGATCAGGATCTCTTTTCCAAGAGAGGACTGAGAAACATTCACAACTAGCAACAAACTATTAATCACCAGCAACAACAATACAATACAATACAAATAAATGATTACAAAAAGCCACAAGATTCATAAAAACATCACATAGTAAAGATTTCAAATATCCAAGGGGAGCACCTAGTTTGAAGGAAGTGTGTAAATCATTCCATTTAGCAGGTGCATAGTATCTGAATCCAGTTCTGCCCATATCCGTGCGTACATGAGGGATGTTACAGTGAAGCAGTTACTGGATCCTGTGCTGTATCTACTAGGGGTGGGAATTGGCAAAAATGTGACGATTCGATAGTATTGCAATATTTGGGCCGCGATTCAATAATATTGCGATTCTTAACATATTGCGATACAGCAAGTATTGCATTCATGCCCCCCATATTATTCAAAGGCATTACAAAAAATTAGGAAAATAAGACTGCTCATCTCACTTCAAATGTCACATTTAATTCTGTGAACAACATTGCAAAAACTTTGTCCTTGAACATTCAGGACATAGGACCTTTGTAATTATTTCTGAATAGGAGACCTCTCACATGAACGCTGAGCTCCCAGCACATAACTAAAAAATATTTAAATACAATACAGTAACATAAAGCAGACATAATAGAGTAACATAAACCTGAGAATAATCATATAGATAAAATTAACTTAGAGATTCAATCAAATTAAGAAAAATAAACAAAAATGTGTACTCCTAGAGTCCAGGCCAGTTGGCTGCAAGGTCTTGAACCAAAATGTTAAATTAATTTGGGAATATTGGCATTTTTGTTCAGAAAAAAATATTGCAATACTTTGTGCAACTGTATCGATATAACTGCATGCGTAAAATATCGCGATGCTGAACAGAATCGATTTTTCCCCCCACCACTAGTATCTACTGGTTTCAAATGAGAGAAGAGAGCTCAGGTCATTTTGGAGTTTTAACAACAAAGCTTTATAGATAGCTCCACACAGGCTTGGTATTAGTATTTAAAAATAAGCCTGGACTAAAGGACCAAAAATTATATCAAGGTACAAGTTAAAAAAAAAGATATTTGCCTCCTCTGTATGAAACATCGGTAATTATTTGGTACTGTTTGCATTCAAAGGAAACTTGTTTGCTCGATATAATGTGAGGTCGTTATGACTCTCACATCCCGATCACAGTCTCCTGAAGCCTAACTAGTGTCTTCAGTCAGCTCAACAGACCAAAGCTCAGAGACATTTCCTATCAAATAAGTTGTAACTGTTACAAATGAGAAAATGTTGCGCTATATGAATATTAAAATTTCCAACCACAACTCTTTCTTGAAATGTTGAAATCTTTCCACATAGATTCAAACCTAGATTTCGGTCCTTGTATCAAGAGGGATAATCTCATTGTGGTTCAGAGTTCGTTCTGGAGCAGTAGATAGTTGTATTTTCATTCATTAGGGTTATCTACATGATTGTAAAACAACTCAGTTATCCTATTACAACAGGAGTCCAGACAGTGAATAAACAACATATTACAAGTTTTAATCTGTTGTTGTTGTCTTCTTCTCTTCCTTCAGACAGTTTCCAGGATGCGGCAACATCGTCACCTTCGCTCAGTTTCTGTTCATCGCGTTGGAAGGCTTCATCTTCCATTCTAACTTTGGGAGGAAGAAACCCACCATCCCTATCAGGTGATTGGTCAACTTTTGTCAGAGGGGTCAGATGTGTGGCCCAATCAGCAGCGATGTGTATTTAAACCATGCTGTGGTAAAAAGGCAGTGCACACAATGGATGCTTAAGTTCTCTACAAATGAAGCAGCTGCTGCTCTTGCAGTTTAAGATGTTAAAGAAGATGTCACCAGCAGAGATAAGCTGCATTCACACATGCACTGAACTCTGGAGATCCTCCTCAGTTTCCCCAGAGGAGGTGAATGAATAAACGCAAATGAGCCTCCGGAATGTCTGCACACGTAGAGAAGACACCGACGGAGATGCCAAGAGAGCTCGTGGTGATAAAGAGACAGTGTCGGTGTTCTGTAAACAAAATCACTTTTACATACACAAATAATAACCTCTAACATACCAGAGGAAAAGGGTTCAACTGAAAAACAGATGTCTCCTTTAAATTTCCCGTTGTAGAAAAGATGAACAGACATTAACACAAACCTCTTATTCCTGTGTTTTCCAGGAACTACGTGATCATGGTGACAATGTTCTTCACCGTCAGCGTGATCAACAACTACGCTCTCAACTTCAACATCGCCATGCCCCTGCACATGATCTTCAGATCGGTATGAGCTCCTTCCTTTCTCCCTCACCTCTCACACAAACCCCACCCATCCCCTCCACCCCGGTCTGACCTGCTGCTTGTTTCTCCGCAGGGATCACTCATCGCCAACATGATCCTGGGGATAATCATCCTGAAGAAAAGGTATCAATGTTTCCTCTGACACTCGTCTGCACCCTCGCAGTGCATCCCCATGTAGTTGTGTTGCAGTGATTTGTGTCCCACCATGTCTCTCTGCAGGTACTCGGCCAGTAAATATCTGTCTATAGTTTTAATTTCAACTGGAATATTCATCTGCACCATCATGTCTGCCAGACAAGTGGTGAGTCCTCTGCAGTCCCTGGTTATTATGCATTATAATGCTTTTACACAATATAAAGTATTTTCTCTGAACAGCCCAGTCTTGACCTTCAACTTGTATTACTACTACTACTACTACTACTACTACTACTACTTCTACTAATACTAATACTACTTTCTGTGACTTTTTGTTTTTTCTCCTGCAGAATGTGGCCACTGAGGGATCAGAAGATCAGGGATTTTACACCTTCGTGCGCTGGCTCATAGGTCAGTTCTGGCTCAGAAAATGGGATTTTATTTGGTTTAGGGATTATGATGATGATATCCAACTATTTAGATATTGAGGTATGGTTAAAATGTTTTATTTACAATATCATAAAAGAGAGAAAAATCCACACATCTGCATGGCGAGGAAGCTAGAACCCGTGAATATATGATAAATGATTAATCAGAATTATTGCTAGTTATTATTGATTGTTGGTTGACTCATCCAAACATTTGCTTTCAGCTCTTTTTGATCTCAACTACACAACACACACCAATTGTGTCTCTATGGCATCAGAGGACATAACATTGATTAACATTGATTTCCTCAAGACCTGAGATTTACGATATGGGGACTTCATTTTTGTCCCCGTAATGAAGACAAGTCTCCATAATGTGACTGTGTAAAGAGATTGAGGTCCCCACAACAAGAGGAATACTCAGACCACACACACATACACATGTCAAACAATTTCCCAAGAAGTAAAACCAGAGTTTTTCTTTTTCATTTCTGTTCTTTGGCGGCATGGTGGTGCATTGGTTGCTGCTCTCACCTCACAACTAGAAGAGTCTGAGTCAGGGTCTTTCTTTAGGAGTTAGCATTTCTCCAAACACCTGGATTTTCTGTGGGTACTCCAGCTTTCTCTTTGAGTGCAAACACAAGCAGGTTGGACTGATTAGCGACTCCAAAATCACCCATAGGCAACAAGGACTCTCTCTCCCACGATCCTCCAAAAATAAGCGGTGTTGCTAATGGACGGATTTCTGTTCTAGGTATCGCCATGTTGACCTTTGCTCTCCTGATGTCTGCGAGGATGGGTATTTTCCAGGAGACGCTGTACAAGCAGTATGGGAAACATTCCAAAGAGGCTCTCTTCTATAATGTGAGTTTTCTCTTGCTAGGACACGCAGGACGGGCACAACACATTGAAATGCCAGCAGGGAAACTTCAAGTTTCCTTTGAGCCTCAGTCTCCCACTTAGTGAATAACTGGTATTATTCTGATGCAGGTTGATTAATGTAAATTTCTATTTCTTGTCTCTTTCAGCACTTCCTCCCTCTGCCGGGCTTCCTCCTCCTCTCCACAGACATCTACCAACACTGCATCCACTTCAGTCAGAGCGGTGAGTCGGGGGGAAACGTTTATGTTTGTGTCATTTTCTCATATCACACTGATGTAAATAAACATCTCCTCTCTGCAGCTCCTGCAGTGGTTCCTGTGGTCGGAGTGTCTGTGCCAATAATGTGGCTCTACCTGCTGATCAACGTCATCACGCAGTATCCTGAAAAAAAAAGAAGCTCATGTTACCTGTTAATCTGTCCACATGTCCATCATTAAGTCCAACTGAGTGTTAGGGGTCAATTGAAAAGCAAATCTGATATTTTTATGATATTTAGGTTGTAATTTTAAGAGACAAAGTGATCATATTATGAAGATAAATTCATGATCATCTTGTTTGACTCATGCTCCATCCCTCCACCAAGTTTCATGGAAATCCAGTGAAAACATTAACATTAAATATACCGTATATATTGTGTTAAATAGAATATATATGCTCAAAACTAGAAAAATATTACAATTTGCTTTTTTTAAGTACTGAAAGCAGATCATTTTGTTTTCATCACTGAAAATAGACAATATTGTGTCACAAGCCAAAATTGCTCAAGAACCACAGCTCTATTGTAGATAACATCACAATATATTTGTTACATTATTTAAGATTGAAGATTGCACAACATTTACATTTAGATTAACACTTCATAGATGTGTCCATACACTCTTAACACACAAAAACCATCACGTAAATGTGACACCAACACAAAAATTCGGATGACAGTCTTGTTGCAGACCTTAACCAGCGTCTCCAGGTACGTGTGTATCCGTGGGGTTTTCGTCCTGACCACCGAGTGCGCCTCGCTGACCGTCACCCTGGTGGTGACACTGAGGAAGTTCCTCAGCCTCATCTTCTCCATCATGTATTTCCAAAACCCCTTCACCACCTGGCACTGGGTGGGCACCGGCGTGGTCTTCGTGGGTACGCTGATGTACACGGAGGTGTGGAGCAGCGTGCAGTCCGCTCTGCGTGGACCAAGCGTCAAGGAGAAGAAGGCGGAGTGAAGACAAAACTACTTGAAATACAGCCACTGTGTTGGACTCTCAGATTGTTTGGGGTCAGCGACCCGGCAGCAGTTTTTTATAAAGCTATGTCAATCCTTTTTGGTTATAGTAAAGCTCACACGCACAAAAACATACAGCGGGTTAATGGATGGGGATATTCTGTATATTGGTTATTAAAATTACATGAAAAGACAAAACCTACAATGTATTAGTTAACCACTCAAAACTCTCACTTCTCTGCCATGTCTGTGTCGCTCGGCCCAAAGACCTTTTAAAGCAGCTGTAACATGTCAATATTTCTTATTGATCAGACGATCAATATTTTAATTTATCACATGACCTGGTACTGAAAGAGGTCACTCGGAGTGATGCAATCATGGAGTGTGCATTTAGCTCATTGTTTTTAGTTTTTACTGCTCATAACCTAACTATTTTCTCCCGTCAGCAGTGTTATCGGCAGGCAGCTGTTTTTAACCCCAAACTCTAAAATATCTTTCTATCAACTGCTCAGTCTCATGCAGCAGACACAGTTAGTGACTGGCTGGTGATCATAGTGGAGAGTTCAGCTGCTAAATAAGCTGATATTTCGCTCGGGGGGGGTTGTCAAGACCAAAAACAGAGAATTAAAACACTTCAAATAAATGACAATCTCTTTCAGTTGGATATTAAATGGAACGAGGAGACGTAAAATTATGAGGGAGTTAACATGTATTATCACATTTTATGGCCAAGGCAGGTTGAAACCTTCCTCCAACCTTCATGGCTGCCAGGTAACAGCCGGTGGCCTGATTCATACGTAAATAACTCGAGACAATTTTTCCAGGGAAGAATGAAAATGTTTGTGTTTATGCTGATGGCTTTTGGCCATTCAGCATAACTGTGGTGACATAACAGTGTTGACTGTGAAACCTGTTACTTTCTAGTTGTGAATCTTCTACAGTCTAACGTTCCTCATCTTTCTGCTCATTTGTTCATGTCTGACGTTGGTTTAACATTATCCTTGTCTCAAACCACATCTGCTCAGTACAGTGACGTCACTCCACAATATACACACTCTTTTCTCTGCCGAAAACCTTAGTGAAATGTGATAACTTAGTTATTTGGGTTCTATTTTAGGGTTCTCAGCTCTAGTTACAAAGTGAGTGCTAGCAACAGGATGCTGTCTGCAGTTCATGCAATGGCCACTGGTGTCAGTAACAACTAGTTTTCTGAATGCTACATCAGGACCTTTAAACTATTTCATGATATCAACTTAAAGTTTGATCCGTCAAGAATTGCTGGTAGAACAAATAAGTTGATAATTATGAGTTATTTTTTATAATTAATTTTTCAAATCATCAACTTTTAAAAGTGATATAGCTCTCAAACAGGAGAGTTTGCCGCTGATCTTGGTTTGTGTCACAGTGAATTTAATATTTAGGGGGATTTTAAAAGCGTTTGATGATTATGTAACTTTTTGCTCCAGGAGATTGTGATGAACCTTCTTCACTGTTTTAAATAAAACTTAAATCAATTAATGTTGGTTTAAAAACAGGTTACGTTATACTATTTCTTAAAGGTTATATACATTTTAACATCCGCTTGATACTGGAGTTTTTATAAGACATGACTCAAACAGGAGAAAGTATTGTATTTGGTAAAGACCATATATTCAGCCACATTAGGAGTATTGATGCTTAATGCTGTGGCTGTATGATGTTGGTATAAGAGGGACTCACTCAAAATACACCACAGAGGATTTTTTCATTTTAATTTCAGTAACAGTGTTGCTCAATGATAGCTTCTTGACAACAGTGTAGCTCCTATGGCTCAGAAAAATTATTTAATAAGATCAATACCTTGTTCGTTTTGTCTTTTTATATAATTTATTTGTATGATGGTCAATTTAATACACAGAATATCACCTGACAATAACAATAGTACTTTCTTAGAATGCATAGATGCCAAATTGTGATGCCACTTTTGATCTTGCGTTTGAGTATTTATTTGATAGAAGTGACAGTTGATTGACCTAGTGGATCAGGGGGATTATACTACAGACCTGATGTGATGCTGTAAATCAGGACTGTTACATTAGTGGGGTTCAGGCAGATTTTGCATTAAGTTTTTATGTGTTCTCGTCATATTGTCTCAGGTGTAATGGATCAGTTTCATTGACTGACATGTTGATAGACCTGTTCATTTACACACCACTGAAAATAAAACGACAACATGGCTACGAATGATCATTATTCAATGGATGTGACTGCATCTCCACCAAAGGGGTGTGTTTGTTTACAGATATAATCAGGGCCGGCCCTGGCAATGTTGGCGCCCTAGGCGAGATTCCAAATTGGCGCCCCCCAACATACACAGGCAAACTGTCATGCATCCCCAAGAACTTTTGGACTTTTTACAGATGCACACACAGGCAGACAAAATTGTAAGCTATATATAACAATAAAAATATATAATAAAAAATATAAAAAGAGTCTGAACTCAGCTGTACTGATAGCATATCATGTCATGTCGACAAACGGGGTGATTCTTACCTCTATATTGTTCTTTCTTCTCTTCCTCTACTTTGCGGTGCTTTCTGAATTGTGCACCTTATAATTTAATCTTTTTTTTATTCATCTTTGACTCTAACCGCAGTCTATCACCGCAGCATGTACGTCAGGGACACACCTGAGGCGGAAGCGCAAATTCTGTATGAGCCGCCACCTGACTGTTCACACAGGGAGCCATCCAGGAGGATGTTTTAGATGCTGGCTTGCCTACAGTTGGTACATGTGCACAAGTGATAGGAATCCGAAGCTGTTTTTCAAGACAGCACACCTGCACTTTGACAAGTGTATGTTTTATTAAAACTATTTCAGATAATTGAATGTCTACTGATGCATGTTGAAATGATTTAATTCTATGCTTTGGGTTCTTAACCTATATTAGGATTAAGATGTAAACAGAGAAAGTTTCTCTGTTAGAGCAGGAAATTCTCTTCTAATATTAATGGTGTATCTAAATTATTCTAATAGACCTGTAGTTTATCTACTTGACGGTTACTTATGTAAGAGGTAGGTCTTTTAACAGCAATTTTTTTTTTTGAATAAGCAAGTATCCACCATCATTGCAACTGTGTACCCATGGGCGAGGAAAGGAGGCGGACCGCTTCTACCTCCGGTGCATCCCGGGGGCTGAGGATGATGGTGTGACGTTAACATATTGTTTTACATTGCATGTGTCACAACATGATAAATCAGTCTCTTGTGCAGCCCTCTCGGTATTTTGCGCCCTATGCAACCGCCTGTGTCGCTTGTACCAGGAGCCGCTCCTAGATATAATAATTTCTTAGTTAGGGACACGATGTTCCCTAGCATGGCGTTGGCTGCATGACCCAGGCGGCCAATCCCATGAGCTGTTGTTCAGCTGCAGCCAATAGGAGCAGCTATAGTTGTGAGGCGGCGGTGGGAAGGGCAGACATCGGTGTGCAGCAGACCTGTGTGATCCACGTTGTTTGGAGGATTAAGTATTTACAGTAACGCTCCTGGTTGACAGACTGGTGCAGAAGGTGGTGTGTGGATGGGGGGAAACAGCCATAGTCACCTCTCCCAAGAAGAGGGGGAGGCAGCCGGAGTAGCTTTTGTGAAGGGCATCCGGGTGAGTGGAAGCTCCAGGAAAACTTCGCATGGGATTTAAACTGAGACTTTATTCCAAAGGGTCACGCACACACTGCACCCACAGCTGCATCAACACTGACTGGTGATCTTCAGACTGTGAATAGTTTCTAATTGTGATCAAAAGCTGCTTTTCATTAATCTAAATCAAACAATGAAACATTCCCAATTAATATCTGCTTCATTAAACTGTAATCTTCATGGATGAGGCATCATTTTCTCAATTTAACTGCTTAATAATTTTAATATTCCTAATAATAGCTGGTGAATAATTGTCTTTATTTCCTCACTGAATCTTATGTATATTTTCTACATCCTCTATATTTGAATTTAAATTTCTTTACCTTTTTAAATATTTAAAAGAGTAATTGCTGGAACTTAATAAAAAAAAACTAGAAATAAACACAGGCCTGTGATAGAAAATAAACCATACAGCTTTAAAAGACAACATTTAAATATGATATTATTATTTCATACATGCTGCGGTTTAGTTTTTTCCAAAATTCTTAAACCCGACAAAAGTAGCATATTGAAATGTGCTTTAAAGGTTTCAGTAATCCTATAGCTATTATAGGGAAAGTTCTGTAACTTACATTGACCTCTGTCAGTGACATTGTGCTCTGTCAACTTGTAACTAGAGGCAATATGAGCTTGTGCTTTTCTAGTTGTATAAAATCATTTGTTTATCTAAGAATAACAACATAACATTGTTATTTTGCCAATAAGAGTAGAGAGTTTTATGTTTAACAATCTTGACCTGAAAAATAATCTGTATTTTAGCGTGTTAATCGTTCAAAACATAATTTCTTTTGATTATTAAAAAACTTTTGTTGGTGCATCGAGCTTGTGAGATCTACATCAGGACATAACTGCTGGGATATTTAAAATACTATTAATAATATTTAATTTAAGGAACGTAATATATATCCCTGCATAGCTAAAGAAGGATTATTATTAAGCATTTTGTTGGATTAGCTTCATGTGTTGTGAAACTGTAATTTCCAGTGTTGAGCTGTGTTTGTTTCTGAGCCTAGTTTGGGTCAGAGAGTTAGTTTTCAGTGTCAGAAACCACAGCTTTCGATGAAGTAAATATTAGACCTAGGTCATGGATGGATAAGAACTACCTAAAATGAGAGAAATTAACTTTGAGATCAGTTTATTTGACATATAAATAAACATTGCACATTTTGTAACCTGTATTGTACTTTGTAGAGGTGCAGGAATTACTTGATTAATTAGTTGAAGGACAAAAAATGAATTGTTCACTATTTTGAAAATATACCTGATGAGCCCAGCAGGTGGCGCTCACCACAATACATTTGTGTTTCTCTCTCCAGCTGTCGGACCGAGTCATCAACCGGATGAAACAGCCTTCAGTGGTCAGCCCTCGACTCCCACAGAATGGAATTGCTCCTCTACACTCACCTGAATCACCAGCAGCCGCTCCGGCCTCCGCCCCCTCTGTTGATGACATGCTGCCTCTCCTGACATCTCCTCCTGCTTCGTTCATCTCCCCTCCACCACCTCTTCCTCCTCTGGAAGCCCCATCCACGACTCCATCACTGGAATCTGCTTCTCTTCCTCCACCTGTTAAACTAGTGCCTCCTCCTCCTGTAAAGTTTCACTCCCTTCCTACGACTTCTCTGGAATCTGAAGTCTTAGCCCCACCTCCTCCTTTATCCTCACTTTCTCCACCAGTGACAACAAATGTGGAGCCTGCACCTCCTCCTCTCGGTCCTCCTGCAGCGGGGCCAGTCGTTCTACCTCCCCCTGAACCCCTCGTCATAGCACCAGAAACTCCATCTTCTACACCAACTATTGCAGAACAAGTCGTTGAACCTCTTGTCCTTCCTCCACCTGTGGAGTCGCTTCCAGCAGCTGCAGCTCCACCTGAACTTTCAGCTCCATCTCTGCTCTCTGAAACTGTGAAACAACCTGCTGAACCTGCTGCTGCTGCTCCTGCTGTCAAACCTCTTGAAACTGTCGTACCTTCAACCCTATCTGTTGAGGCAGTTCAACCTCCACCTATTGTTGAACTACATCTTCAGCTGGAGCCTGTAGTCCTTCCTACTCCAGTGGAAGAAGTGACCCCAGCTGTGGTTTATTCTCCACCTCCATGTGAACTGGTTCCATCTCCTCCAGCTGAAGTAGTGACTCCAGTTGTAGTTCCCGCTGTTGATTTACCTCCTCCAGCTGAAGTAGTGACTCCAGTTGTGGCTCCAGCTGTTGCTTTACCTCCTCCAGCTGTAGAAGTGACTCCAGTTGTGGCTCCAGCTGTTGATTTACCTCCTCCAGCTGTAGAAGTTACTCCAGTTGTGGCTCCAGCTGTTGATTTACCTCCTCCAGCTGAAGTAGTGACTCCAGTGTTGGCTCCAGCTGTTGATTTACCTCCTCCAGCTGTAGAAGTGACTCCAGTTGTGGTTTATTCTCCCCCTCCATGTGAACTGGTTCCATCTCCTCCAGCTGTCGAGGTGACTCCAGTTGTGGCTCCAGCTGTTGTTTTACCTCCTCCAGCTGAAGTAGTGACTCCAGTTGTTTCTCCAGCTGTTGATTTTCCTCCGCCAGCTGTCGAAGTGACTCCAGTTGTTGTTTTACCTCCTCCAGCTTTAGAAGTGACTCCAGCTGTGGCTCCAGCTGATGATTTACCTCCTCCAGCTGAAGTAGTGACTCCAGTGTTGGCTCCAGCTGATGATTTACCTCCTCCAGCTGAAGTAGTGACTCCAGTGTTGGCTCCAGCTGTTGATTTTCCTCCACCAGCTGTCGAAGTGACTCCAGTTGTGGCTCCAGCTGTTGATTTTCCTCCGCCAGCTGTCGAAGTGACTCCAGTTGTGGCTCCAGCTGTTGATTTACCTCCTCCAATTGTAGAAGTGACTCCAGCTGTGGTTAATTCTCCACCTCCATGTGAACTGGTTCCATCTCCTCCAGCTGTCGAAGTGACTCCAGTTGTGGCTCCAGCTGTTGATTTGCCATCTCCAGCTGTAGAAGTGACTCCAGTTGTGGCTCCAGCTGTTGATTTGCCTCCTCCAGCTGTAGAAGTGACTCCAGTTGTGGCTCCAGCTGTTGATTTAGCGACTCCCTCTCCTCCTGCTGTGGCTCCAGTTGCTGATTCTCTACCTCCATGTGCACTGGTTCCACCTCCACCTCCTCCTGCTGAATCAGTGACTCCAGCTGTGCCTCCAGCTGTTGATTCTCCACCTCCATGTGAACTGCTTCCACCTCCTCCAGGGCCAGCAGCTGCCCCCCCTCTTGCTCCAGAGTTCACCTTCGAAGAGCCCTGCCCGCCTTGTCACTGTGTGGAGCTGGCCGTTGTGCCTGCTGATGCACCTCCGGTCAGTGACCCCCTCGTGGAGCTTCTAATGCCAACTCTGTCTGGACCACCTCCATGTGATACAGCTCCAGCTCCTGAAGAGTCCGCCCCCATCCTGTCTCTGCCCCCTGTTGTTGAGGATGAAATCATCTCAGTGCCTCCACCTGCAAAAGGTAAGTTTGATATCCCCTTGTGTGACGTATTCATGTGCCCGTAGAGGTGTGTGGAGGCTTGTCAGAGCTCAAGGGTACAGGTTTGACACCTGGTAGCTCGGGTAGCCCATAGGAAGGCTTGATTCCCCCTGCAGCAGCCACAGGTTAGTTTCTGAACAAGCCCTTTGCTGTTTGTCTTCCCCCTTTGACTCTTACTGTGTAGTCAATAAAGGCAAAATCCCTACAAATATTTAAAAAAAACACGTTCACACGCATTCCCTCAAAATCTGTAATAAAATGATTAGATATTTATTCTGACAGTGTATGTGATTTGTGATGTTTCCCTTGACAGACTCATTGAAGAAACAAATGTTTTTAATATTAAGTTATAGCAAGCTACGGAGGTTTTGCCAGAGTTTTGAAATATGAAAAATGATCTTCCTGCTGAATAAGAATTAAAAACTAAATCCCTGAATTTCTTCTTCTTCGTGTGACAAACAGCGTTGCCTGTTTCTCCTGAAGTGGTCGAAGGAGAACTGAGGCAGAAGATCCATGAGGAGATGCACAGAAGTCTGGAGGAAGAGATCAACCAGAAGCGACAGGAGCTGCTGCTACAGTAAGGACGAGGGGGTGGGCGGGGGTGTAGTGTGTGTCTGCCAAGATGAAATAAAGTAGAAGTAAATTCAAGCTACACAAATGTTTTGTGACCAGACTCCTGTAAACATGGCAAAAAAAATACATAGTCATTTAGAACAAATTAAAAGTTAAGTCCTCAAAATGTTTTTGAGAAAAGCAGCCTCATCATTAGATCTGCTGAGTAACTTTCGATCATATTATCACATGATGTTCATCAGACTTCCAGTACTTCTCATGTATGTTTCCTTTGTTGACAATGGAATCAGCAAATTAATTAACATGTAGTCATTTAGTGTCAAACTTGTCACTAGCAGTTAATCCTTGAATAAATGTCTTCATTATTAATTGTAATCAAATAGTTAGTAAAGAGTAAAAAAGCTTTCTTTAATTTCCCTGAGCCCAATTTGACGTCTTCAAATGTTGTCCAACATACGTACATTCGGAAACGTCGATATTTGCATTTCACAAGACAAAATAAATATAACAGAAATTCGTCACTTTTAAGAAGCTTGAACCTGCAAATATTTACGTCATTCTAGTTCAAATGCATAAAATAAAAAGGATCGCCTGTCAAAATTACTGCAGATGAATTTCTGATCAACTAGTCCATTGGTGAACTGACAGCTTCAACTCATTTTATGTATAAAACTGTATGAAAGAGGCATTGGGGTCACAAGTAGAAACTGTTCCGACATGTGATGTGTGCGTCCAATGTGCAGACTGGTGGAGATGAGGGCTCTGGCTCAGGTGGAGGCCACGGCTGCAGCTCAGGCTCAGGTGGAGGAGCAGGTGAAGAAGACACTGGGGGCGGAGAAGTTGGCTCAGTCGGAGAAGCTGACAGAAGCCATCATGAGGGAGCGAATGAGGACGGAGGACCAGAGGCTCATGGTGCAGCTTTATGTAAGCAGAAAAAACACATGCATGTCATTTATGTGCAGTACTGTGCAAAAGGTTTAGTCCATGAAATTAATACTTGAATGCATTAACATGAAAAGGGTTTTATCTATCAATCAGCCTCATACAAACTGCAGCAAATATAACCAACTGTGACCAGCCGCTGAGTTAAAGCAGCTCCAGGTCTCCAGTAGGTCTTTAGAGAACATGATCTCTATGGGGTTTGTCTGCTTCAGCATCCTATAAATATCTTAGGGTCCTAAAACTTGTGCACAGTACTGTGAGTGTGAAAATCTCTTGTAAATGCGCCTCCTCTTACTGTTCCTCTTTCTCTTTCTTGCCCTGTGTTCTTGTTTCAGAGGATGGAGGTGAAGGTAAGGCGGGAGAGAATGCATGTTTTAATCTTTCACTTTCATTCTTCTCTAACTAAACTCCACCAAGCTCTGTTTCCATGGAGACTTCTCCACGGTGGCCGCGCTAAATGTTTCAGACGAGACAAAACAACATTAAGCAGAAAAGAGAGATGGCACATATAAGAAAACGCTGTTGGTATTAAAGCAACACTATGTTACTTTGCTGAGCAGCAGCAGCCACAAGTAGACATTATTTATTTTGGATGGAATCTGAGCAATTAATTAGTTTTCATTAAAATATGTTGAGTACATGCAGGGACACCAAATTCTTTATTTTAATTTCCCCAGTAAACTATTCTAATAGGAAAATGGTAAAATGTAGAGTTTGATTGTATATCCTGGTTTTAGAAGTTTTCTTGATGGTATTAAATTGTTTATGGACACAGGCTCATCAGCTGGATGAGAAGGAGAAACAGCTGCAGAAACGAGACGCTGTCTATATGGAACACATTGCCAAACTTGAAACGAAGGTAAATTCACTTTTTTGGTACTCTTCATTTATTTGAAGCTGCATGGATCAGTTTTTACCACTAAGTGGCGCTATTGCCTAGATTCAATTTATTACATTGTTTTAGCAGAGGATAATAAAGTGTAAATAGCTAAATAGGTGACTCATGTTAATGTTTTTAAATAAATGAAAATGTTAGAGAGCTGTGATTGACTTCCTACTTTAAAAATGTGCATGTTGTTTCTTACTTTATCTCTGTGTATATTTTAGTTTTAACTGTCAGATTTGTTTCTTTTTGTGACACAGCAAAGACAGCTCTCAGTTGCCTTGACAGATTCTATCTTATTCAATGATTTTTTTATTTAGAAAAATTATAAGAGCAGTTTTTACGTTTTACCTCCTCACCTGTGCAATTACTTATACAAGGTTTGAACAAATCAATATATAAATAGGAAATAAAATAATTAGATGAGGTTCTTTTCAGATTTTCTGTTTCGTATTTGATCTGGAAGGTGATGTGTGTTGTGTTTACGTCTGTGACAGTGCACTGAGTTTTATAAAGTGACGGCAGAGAGCTTCCAGAAGGGCAAAGAGGAGACACACCAGCGGTTTGCGTGAGTCACTGATGTTAATACTGTGTCTACAATTGACTTTGGAATGAATGTTGTGCTTGGTAAGCTTACAGAGTGCAGTGACCTGTGCTACAAGTTAAACATTATACATGAGACAATAGTCCAGTTTGTCCGTTTGGTGACATTAACCACAGAACCAGCGTGATGTTTGACATTTGCACGTCTCTGCCTCTTTGCTCTCTCAGGCGTTTCGACAGGCAGCCGGTGTGTGGAGACCTGCAGAGTCAGATTCTAAAATGCTACAAGGAAAACACAGGGAAAACTCTGTCCTGCTCGAGCATAGCCTCAGCCTACATGCAATGTGTGGACAACGCCAAGAAAGTACGACTCTGCATATACTGTCACATTTGACTTTTTCATTATTTTCTCTTTTATTATTGGTTTTAACTTATTTTCTTTCCATCTACAGAATAAGTTGAGCACTGGAGGTTAACATTAACCAAGCATTGAAGACGTCTGACATATTTACTACTGCAGTGAACAAACGTTGAAGGACTGAAATCTACAAACAGATGGGTTACAGAGAATGCAATTTATATGGAAATAGAAAAAATGTCAAAGTGACTTTTCTGGTCCGGTACTGGTGTCACAAACACATAGAGTTTCATTTAACACTTCATGTCTGTGACCCTGTTGGTTCTTGGAATCATCCTTAAACCTTTTATGCCAACACCACAACATGACAGGAGGATATTTCTCAGTGATTGTCTGTGTTAACAAGGCAAAACATAACAAAGAAGCATTAGAGTAAAGTTTGCTGCACATGGTTTTCATTTGAGTGTGAACACAATATATTTGTATGAGAAGCAGTATATACTGAATATGTATGTGTGCCTTGGAGCTAGTTATCAGACTGCAGATGCATGAGAGAACTGTTAGAGGAGCAGAGGTGTGATATAACAAAGACTTGTTGCTTGTTGAAGTTAATGTACCTCGATGGATTCAGGGAATCTCCACCTTCAACTTCTCATTCTCAAAGTCTGGTGAATGCACAAAATAATAAAAAGGCTTAATGAAAATGTTTTGTTGGATGAAAAATTATTTTCTGTACTTCGCAGCTTGAAAAAATATAATGTGGGTGGTTGCTTTCTGCGATGAATTCAGATGAATTAAAAGAAACAAGTTTAGTAAAAAAGCCAATTTAATAGGCTGAAATAATGAAAGGGTTGTTTTTTACATTGGTACTGTGACTGAGAAATGATCGTTGTTGGGTCCCGTGCAGTCATTCATGTTCCTCAGAGGATGAACCCTAATGACTTTGGTGATCACTCTGAATCATTTAACTGCAGTTCCCTTCAGCTCTATGGAAAGTTTTAGCAGTGAGTGTTATTATTTTCCAACCTGCTTATTTATTATTATGATTCAATCTCAGTCACTGCTGTCATCAGTGTCATATCCAGAAACAGCAGAGACGTTGGTGCCTGCTGGATGTGTGAGTCGTCAACTGCTGATTATGTGTCAGGGGTTTTGCTTACAGGTTGTTTTTACTGTAACAATCATTCCAGATTTACTAATAACTAAAATACCCACATTCTGGCTCCTTCAGGGAAATTCCCTTTGATTCTTTGCTCAGGTAGAGGGCGACCTGCTCTCTTCTTACTGCTGTGTCTATTCATTTCACTGGTTGTAGAACACGTCACAGAAAGGATCATGTGACCTTCCAAAATATTCTCAGACTCTGTTCCTTCAGATGAATGGACCGAGAAAGTGAATCTCACAGACTGAATTGGTTGTGGAAGCTACTGATCTATAGGACCTGTATGTCCATCCCCTCTAAGGTCTCACTAACTAATACCTGGCTGCCTATGCCTCCTCTCAGCTCCAGATGTTGCTGCTCATGTTGGGATTCTGTTAAAAACATTGTATTTAATGGCAGATGAGATGAAATTAGTAAAATAACAATCAGCAGAATAATGTGTCTCCATCAGGATTTATCACAACCGTTATTAATTTCAATAATGTGGTAAGTAAGTTTGGGAAGACACAATTAAATGTCCTATTTAAAATTGAATGCTTGAAATAATAAAAAGAAACACCATCCACCGATCCAGCCATGCTTCATCCATCCATGCATGTCCCCCCTCCCAAGCCATGTTCTTCCTCAAAGATCCTTGGGCGTTTTCTCAGGCCTTATGGAATATGTAGTCCCTTCAGCGAGTTCTGAGTCCACTCTGGGGTCTCCACCTATACACAGGAAGGTCCCCCAGGAGACATCCTGACTCGATGCCTAATGTATATGTACTTTTTAACTAGATTTGGTAGATTGTTTGCAAATTAAATACAAGGGCTTGGCTTTGTTGTGCTCCTGAAAGAAAACTATTTGTTGTTTAATTAGTTTTTGACTATTTGCAGATCTGGGGGGAAGCCGGTCTTCAGAGTAGATATTTCATTCTCTGAAATGTTTGCAGTCTGATAAACATCTTTCTGTGAGCGCTCCAAGCATATATTGTGTGGGCGAAAAGAAATTGAAAAGGAAAGAATAGACTAGCATTTAAATGTCTCTGAAGGACACAGCCCTTTGGAATTGGAAGGTGGGTGAATGAATGCACAGAGTTTATTATGAAGGCCAAAAGGAAAACAACAGGAAAAAAAAAAGAAGTAAAGTGGGCGGTTTGTGTCGGTGCCCGGTTTCTCATTCCGCAGAGAAAAAGCCTGTCGCTGTAACCTCATCAACGACTCAGTCGACTCACAGATACCACAACATAATTCACATTACACTTACATCAAGACAACTGGCTAGCTTGTTTCCTCCGCCATGCGTCAGCTATTACAACTTCATCAGATTCAGAACATGTTGTAAAATCAAGGACATATTTCTCCTCTGAATGGAAACTATACATCTCTTTTTGCTGAAAAGACAATACCACAAAAGTACATTTTATCGATCACAACTTTGGCTGCTGAAACAAACAGATCCAACCATTAGAAGAATCACCTGTACTACATGTTCAACGCGTGGGTTCAGTTCTGTTGCATTTATCTGCTGTTGCAGGAGACTGTGTCTGTCATTATGCAATCCTGTCCTTTCCTTGGTGATGCTATAGTGATTGTTGCCAAGGAGGTGTCTTAAACCTGCAGACTTCTTGAGTAGAACTGTTACATAACGCTGCCCGTGTTTGTGTGTCTACGTGTGCGTGCGTGTGTGTGTTTTTCTCCTATCACCATGTTACCTTGCTGAACCCAAGAGAGGCAGAGCTTGACGTATGATGGGACGTTACCTTAACAATACCACACAGTACAGCACAGGTCATGTTCACATCTAAATCCATTTTTAATGCACAGAGACATACAGGAACCAGGCATCTGTATGTGGTTATGTAACTTTTTCAATCTATATCAAAAACAAGGCAGAGAGTATGAAAAATACAAGGCAGAGAGTATGAAAACATTTCCTTCCAATAAGGGATCCATCTATCCCTTATAATGCTGTTCTGTAGCTTCCATCCACAATGTCACGGTGGCTTATTCATAATAGTATCTAATTAAAATACAATCATATTGATCATCCTAAACAGACCCAAAGAGAAAAACAAGCATCAGTGCCTTTTAAGCCTGAAAGACAAATCTTGTTTTAAACCTACAGTAGCTGACCTTTTGGACACTATACATATGAGAAACATATCAGCAATCTTGATTATTCACACATCAAGAAGTTATTGAATATTAAGAATATTAAGGATGTATTTTGCTTCCTCTTGCTCTACGTCACAACCACAGGGCATTATATAAAACAATGATTAAAAGCCTAATATAAATTGCTATTGCTCCGATATTTCAACATATCTTGAAAACAGCTAGTTGATATCATCTCGAAAGATGTAAGGGCCGTAGAATTGAAAGGTGGCAGAAGGCCGGCCCATGATGAACTGCTTCATACATTCAAAGATTTGTTGAAAAAGCTACTAACGGCCTGATGCTGCAGCTTCATGCAAGGAAACTGCAGTAGATACCAGGGAAAGTGGCTCTATGTAAGTAAGTAAACTCCTAGCACACATTGCATCTTCTTTAGGAAATATTATAGAGCTCCACTCTGAGTCTTCAACTTCTGCTTAATTGTACAGAAGTACAAATGTCAGACTATTTAATTTATCTCTTTGTTCAGTGCAGACTTTGCGGTAAAAAACAGTTCAGCGGGCTGGGTCATGACACCAAGATCTGAACTGAAACCGTCTTGATAAGGCCTGTGTCTGAGGGCTGGTCTTTCAGAATGACTTTAACAGAGACAGAGAAGGAAGAGAAAGAGAGTGAAGTGAGGATTTATTTATTTTCAGTTTCTCTGTCTCTCATAGCAGAGATGTACTCTGATATAGCAGCAGGTGAGGACTGTGGAGGATAGTCAGGTCGTTGGCTCGGACGTGGAGGCCAGTCACAGGTCTGTGGACGTCCAGAGAGGGATTTCACGATGCGATGGCTGTGGGATCTTCCACTTATCTGGGCTTGGCTAGCTGGCCAGGGAAGATATCCCGAGCTTTCCCTCCTGAGCCTCTCTTGTTTCCTGCTCGTCCTTTATGATCGTGAGGGGTTCTCAGGCCTGATGGTTTATGTAGAACAAAACTTCGGTGAGTTCTGGGTCAACCATGGGGTCTCAAGACGGAGACGTATTTGTGTGAGATGTTGGACGCCTGGTTGAAGCAGTAGCAGGTGGGTACGACTCTGCAGGAGGAGGGTCAAAGTGTGGGTGCAGCGATGAGGTGGGGGGTTCTGGTGAGATCAGGGTGAGAGGTTGACGTGACTCAGCCCTCACAGCCACTTCCTCTGTCACCGTCAGGATGGAGAGATGAGAGGAGGAGAGGCAGTGAATCATGGTATATAACCGGCTGACTCACCATATAAGAACGGATACAGGCAGGGTAAGTGTGTGGCTGTGTGTGTGTGTTTGTACTAGAGCTTTGGTCTTTGACAGGAGCACAATTATTCCATTTACCGTCAAACCAGAGGAATGCATGGTGAGATTCCTGCTCTGTGAGTCGTGCCCTCTCACCTACCATCACCATGCGGATACAATTTCACCCTTCCCTTTCCCGCTCTCTCTGGGGAATCCCCCCCTCTGTGTGGCTGGATTTGGAGGAAGCTACAGAGTTTGTATAAGCCATGTTGTTGTTCTGGTAATGATTGAACTCTTCAAGCCAGTTTAACAAAACCATGTTCCTGTTATTGTCCACGCACAATTTATTTTTGCTAATTGGAGGAGGTCAGGATTCTAATCCAGGAAATAAATCTGGATTATGTGGATAAATAGAGTAATTGCTTGTTTGTGCTTGTGAGATCAGGGATGATTTGTCATGCTGAGTGTGTGTGTGTGTGTGTGTGTGTGTGTGTGTGTGTGTGTGTGTGTGTGTGTGTGTGTGTGTGTGTGTGTGTGTGTGTGTGTGTGTGTGTGTTTTTGTGAGTGTGTATGTTTGTGTGTGTGTGTGCGTTTGCGTGTGTGTGTAGAGAGAGAGAGACAGAATGAGCAATTATTCAACTTACACTGTTTTTTGGCTCTGACATTTAGAGGTTAACACTTAACACTTGGTTTTAGAGTTAAAGGTGTGTGTGTGTGTGTGTGTGTGTGTGTGTGTGTGTGTGTGTGTGTGTGTGTTTGTGTGTGTTTGTGTGTGTGTGTTTGGCTGGGTGTGTATGTGTTTGGCTGGGTGTGTGTGTGTTTAGTCGTGTGCGAGTGCTTGTGCGTGTGTGGGTGTGTGTTTGTGTTTTTGTGTGTGGGTGTGTGGCTGTGAGCTTGTGAGCTTGGGTTGAGTCACAGTTACAATAATGACTCTGGCAAAGAAGTGGACAAACAGCTTGAACTAACTGTAAAGACAGAGAGAGAGAGAGAGAGAGAGAGAGAGAGCGGGCGAGCGAGAGGGGGCTGTGCTTTCCGTGGCATCTCCATCTTATAACTCCTGTGCTACTCAGTGCATCCACACATACACCACACACACACACACACACACACACACACACACAGGCACTGATATAGAGGATACAGTATATCAGTTTAGTGCTGTGTGGGTCAGAGCTGTCGTTCAGTGGAAGCAGTGAAGTGTTGTGAAGACATCATGTGTCGTGTGGTGGATAATGGATCATCTGCAACAGGTTAGTACTCATGTTTATCACTGTGCTTGTGTACATATTAATGTGTTGTTTATTCGTTGGAATGAAGACAAAGATGCTGATTTACTTCCAGTCCTCTACTCTGTCACAACTCGTGTTCAAGAGCATGTCATGGGGTGTTACAGAAAGTGACGTAGCAGTTTCACTTTCAGTCTATTTTTTAAACAGCAGTCAGTCGCCTGTGGCCCCTGAAAAGAGACTGATCTCTGTCATGTCAGCTGTCAGTCACTGAAAAGTCCACAACTCAAGACAAGAGAGGCAAGTTTGTGTTAATGAAGGGAAGGAATCCCACCAGCCCAGTTATTTCACAAGAGTGATCCTACAAGGGTCCGCCCTCTCAGTCACTATCTGGTGATTTTACAAGCAGTGACACAAGAATCAGAGAAAACTCTCTCCGCCTCTCACTCCTGTCTGTTCTCCCTGACTCAACGTGATACCACTTACTGGGTCTGAGAGATTGATTTTCAAGGATAGACATCCTCCCTTGGCACTGAAATCTCTTCTATAAAAGCGTGTATGTGTGGGATTTTCACTGTCTTGCTCTCATATGTGAATGCTGCTTATGTGACTGTCAGGTGACCACACCTGGATCCTGTCCTACATATATAGATATATATGTAACACACTCCCTGCTAACCTCATTCTGTCATTTAAATCCTGCGTGTGATGAAGTCTCCCTTAGTCTACACCGTCACTGATCTCAGACGATAAAGGTCCGGACTCATTAACGTCAGACTGGCACGTCTCTAAAATCCCCTGGTTACAGCAAATATACTGTAACATCTATTTGACCCATATTTGACTCAACCAACTCAAATCCTCTTTTTCCTGTTCATCCATCCTCATTCATAACCACCTCCAACCACCTTGTGTTTGCTGCCTCTTCAAATTGACAGGTCCAGGAAATGTGTCTGAATATGACTCATCCTTTAAAAGGTTGATTGCTTTAAGTCTTGCTACATGACAAAACGCAGCCTATAGTCTATGATGACACAAATCTAGGTTTTAGTGATATGATCATAGATTGTTATATATGGACAAAGAGATGGACTGAGGCTCTTCAGTCCAGTGTTTTATAGTCTGAGGTAGTTGGAGCTGATTACCTTCATCTGGCCAAATGCCCACAGCCTTACTGGGTTTCCAATCTCCACCAGCTCCTGTCGATTCCCATTACACCATTACTCTTTTATCACCTTAAAGCAACAGTTCAATACTCACTACTCTCAATACTCTTTGTCTCAATGAGAAAATCAATATCAGTTTTATATCTGTATGTTTATTTTTTATATATATATATATATATATATATATGTGTGTGTCTTTAAACTATAGGTGAAGCCAGGCCATGAGTTTTCCCTGTTTCCAGTCTTTATGCTAAGCTAAGCTAACTGGCTGTTGTTTTATCGAACACGCAGACATGAGACTGATTTTCCTTTAACTCATTGAAAGCAGAAGTGTGAAGAAGAATCTCTAGATGAGTCATCACTTATCTTCCCTCCTGTTTACCAAATTAAAATGTGAATTTTGAAGAGTAATTGTTTTTAGGCCGAACATGGTTTTGCTGACTCATGCTCTGCCCACCTGCTTGAACTTCACACCTAAAGAAAAACTATTTTCATCCACGTCATGACGAGCAGGAAGCCTTTCTGCCGAGGTGAGCTCATGAGAGCACATATTCATGGGGTCACACCTTCTGCTGCCATTAAGCATAATTGCTCCGCCATGCCCCCCGTCTGACCTCACTTAAGAATGGCGTGGAGCGTTCGCTGCCATACTAACATGAAACCTCAACTGCAGACACGCGCCGCCTTGCACGATGAGCTCAGAGGACATGATGTATGTCAGTCAACATGTCCTCCTCATCCACGAGTCTCGGCTGACCGCTGCTCCTCATGGCAGAGTGACCGCTGGCTGACTCACCCTGGATTCTCGGATGCTCGATGACACCATTTGAAAATAATGGAGAGATGAGAGAAGAATTTATGAGTACAGCCTCTGGATGCCTCTTGGCCCTGTGAGGGTCACCAATCTCAGTTAGTCATCATCCCAGTTTGGTGATGCATAGCATTTACCAGCAAACCTCGAGGAGGGTGGAATTTAATTTCCTTTCTCCTGACTCCTCCGGTGTTGGTTTTGTGTGATGTGGTGAGGTTGCAATGCGGCACTTCTTTTCCTTTGATGAAAACATGTATTAATCAGTATCTTTGTATCTCCGCCTGTTGGGTTTGCATTCATTTAGAGGAGATTTGGCTTATGAACGAGGACGGGGGGAGAAAAGGACGTGTGCTGAACAGTGTGGAATGAGATAAACCTTCACCCTTTTTCTGCTTCAGCTCAAATGAAGCCATCTGGGAACCAACATGAGTCACAGCTCCTGTGGTACATTATTGTCACACCTGCCAGATCTGATATATTTTCGTTAACAACAGTTTTATTCTATAGCTCAGAACAGAACATTTCAAATGGACTAAACTTTCTTTTCTATTATTCAACCACAATGCATCTTTTTATACACTTCTTCTGTCAGTCTACCTGCTGTGGTTTCTCTGCGTCGTCCCTTCATTTCCTTATCCTGGCACCTTTCCTTTTATGGTCTGATCTCCAACCTAAGGGAGGAGTCATCCTTGTAAGATGATGACATGTTGTCATGACAGTAGCGGAGCAGCGTTCATCCATGTATACGTTTATGCTGTGTTTGGCTTCAATTGTGTATTTCTAACAATTGCTGATGTGGAATCCTGTTACACTGTATGTAGTCTGCTCACACTCTATATATTGTTTAATATACATTATTACTAATCTATTTATACTCTCATATTTCATTTAGTTTTATTGCATGTTTACCTATTTATTACTTTTACAGATGTGACCAAAGCACATTTAAAGTACTCACCTATCAAACTATTCACCCTCACAGTCACAGCTACAGGTAATCGGAAGTTGCTAGTTAACCGAACGTGCATGTGGACTGTGGGAGGAAGCCAGAGTAGATCAACAGAAGCAGGATTGACACCAGCTGAACTGGGCTTCAAACCCTCTTGCGTTAAGACAGAGTTAAGAGTTAGTCAGTGAACTTCAGAGGTGTGTGTAGGTGTTTTTTCTCTTTAGTTTCAGACAGAGCCAGACTAGCTCCTTATCCTCATATCTAAACTACCACTGGACATAAACAACCACTGTCCATATTTGATATACTCACATGACAGCTGTATCAATCATCCTATGTAACTCTCTGCATGAAGCTGAAATGCATCCCATTATTTCTCAGAATGTCAAGGAGACAAATGTGGTGTGTGTGCGTGTGTACGTGCGTGCGTGCGTGTGTGTGTGTTTGTGACATATATCTCTAAAATACATGAGTTTAAATTTCCTTCTCCTTTGGGTCACAGGTTGGGCTCATACGGTCTTTCGTTTGGCCCTGGCTTGCGATGTAACCACGCCCCCTGCTGTTTGTATGTAGAACAGCACATGGAGCAGTGAGAGGAACAAACAGACGACTTCCCTCTTCAGACAACTTTCGACCTACATCTGCATCCAATCAGCAGCCACGAGTCTCACTTATTACACAACATCAGGAGTCACTTCTTCTCCATACAACATGTCCTGTGTATATTTGGCCTGATGCACTTTAACGTCTTTAACAATGTGGAGACTTGTTGAGTAAAGAACTGCTCTCAGAAACTGATTTCATCTGGTGACATAGATGTGTGTATCCAGTCTCTAGCACCATATGAAATCAGTGTTTTGGGAGGTGGACTATCAGCATGTGCAGCGTCTGTACAGGAGTAAAGTCAAACACAACATGGTCGTGTGTAGATGCCTAAAAGTAGGTCACATATGTATAAATTATTGTATTTTCTCCTGCTTCGTTCACTAACTGCTCACAGATGCTATCGTACTTTAACCTTTTTTTTTATCCTGCCTGTCTCTCATTTACTCGACATATATTATTATAATGAGTCCACTTTTATTCATGTAGGAAATCTTATTCAATTTATATTACATTAAATGTTATGCACTTTCTAAACTATTTAACTTCTCCTAAAAGGTGGCCACAACTGACCATTAGGAGATAATGGCAAACATAAGGTGCAGTCACTTAGACAATAATATCTAAGTTAGTTTAACGTAAGCTTTGACTTGGCAGAAAAACTCCTCTGTGTTTTGAATTTAGCAACAGTGAATTGTTTTATTTATGAATGAATCCTTTCTTCAGTAAGAACAAGCTGCTTTCTCTCATTTCACAAGTTACCTACTTTTCTTTGAAGGCTCATCTAGGATTTAAATCTGGCAGCTACCATTGCATCATTTCCTTTAATATAATGGTTGTATGTTACAGCTACAATGTAAACAATTTTGAGGTGATTTTTTTTTAAACTGAAAGAACCTGTATATGCTGTAATAAAGGTTTCAAAATTATGAGTTTTTTTCTTTCTTTTTTATAAATATCATCATTATGATAAAAGGTTTTAATCACAATAAAGCTTTACCCAATTTAAGCTCATTCAGTGGCTGACAACTAAAAATGTCTCTCAGATGAGTTTCATATTAATAAAAGTTTGTTTGTCTGTTGGTTTTGAAAACTCATATCTGTGTTTATCCAGAATGAAAGCTCATTCTTGATCTTAAAATCCTTAGTCTCAGCACAGCCTGGTCGTGAGATGGGCCATTGAGTAACTGCTCCAGAGCCTTTTAACATGTAACCTGATCATCTTGAGCAGATTGAGTTTGACCAATTTCCATGACTGTGAATGGTGAAAAGTTGAGATTGAACGTTAACAAGGGAACGCTACAGAACAATCATTAAATGGACTTTATGTTAACATGACGTTTAGTCAAATATAATTTCCAAGCTAAGCAATGTTTCAACTTTTACTGGAGACATGAACAGTTCCTGGACACTGGCCAAACATCTGCTGAGGAAGATCATTGCGATAAAGAATTCCAGAAAAGAACTAAATGTACCTTGTGGTGATTTTCTTTTTTCTGCCATATCCATGTGGTTGAGGTTGTTTTTTTTTATATCTCGTCCAGATATAAACTCACACGACTACAGATGTTATGTTTGACTGTGAGTCATAAATGTGAAGGCACAGTGTGTTTTCTTGCCCATGAGGAGCATTTTCAAACTGCCTCCTCCACCCTGACTTTATGAAGATGCTACAGCAGTGAGACCAGGCGCCGTATATCACGACACGGACAGATATGGTGATTAAACTGGAACCGGCACCCTCACTGAGGTGCTGATGATGGGCTCATGAAGGACACGAGAGATTTGACCGATGGCCGGGTCGTCCTGTAGGGGACCGTCATACAGGTCAGAGGGGTCCCTATAAATCTCATCTGGATCCCTTTATGGAGGTGAAAAGGAAGATTTATTAAACAGCATAAGTCTTCCCTCAGGGGGATGAATCATTCATGAAACGTGCACCAAAGCTTTTACTGAAATGAAAATATGTTTTTGAACTTTAAAGCATATGTCAAATGTAATATGCGTGAGATTAAAACACGGTTACAAACAGGCAGCGTACTGATGCAATATTCATATTGTAACATTCGTTTTTATATATATTTGTATCCCTGACTCTGAGCACAAACAAGTGTATTCAAAGAAGACAATTTACATTATGTTATTATATTTTCTCTGAACTGTAATAAAAAGTTAGATATTTTTCTTGCTGTAATTCTTCAGGTTGGTCCATGAACCCAGACCGTAAAGACAAATAAGGGGCCTCGGGGGAAATAAGATGTTGGTACAGACACACCATCTGACACCAGCTCCCTCTGCAGTGTAAACTATGAACCACCATGCACATAGCAGCGTGTACATGGAAGCTGAGTAATGAGAATCAGCCAGAAATCAATTATTTTGCCAAATGTGTTGACACCTACATGATTCATTAATGTCAATGAAAAAAGAAGCAGCAAAATATAAGAAGCAAATAAGATGATTTAGATAGATAATAAGATGGTAATAGTCGTCTGTTTAGACATTCAGCTGAACGGAACCATAAACAAACACGATGAATTATAAACATATTAATATCAAGCACAGGCGAGTAGGTATGAAAATATGTATATAAACAACATCTGGTCAACAGATAAACAGCATGAATTTATCAAATTTGTACGGAATATTGCTTATATTGAATTGTAGTGTGGTTGTTACTATGTTAAAAACAACAAAGTCGAGTGCAAAGACCATTGATATGGGCAATGTTATCAATAATCAATATACATAGATAGCATGGCTCTACAGAATGATTGATACTTTACACTATATCACATTTCATTAGAAGCTAAGAAACCAACCAGTGCACCTTTAGTGGAATAAAACACAGACTCAGGTTTACAACAAGCTTGTTGTGTTTGTTAACGTCTGTGGCTTCATTTGATCATATGTGCGACAACATAGCTAATAAAACATTTATGACACTATTTATGCGAAAGGTAAATGATACATGGAATGCATTTTATAGTGCATTTATATATAGTCACATTCACCCATTCACACACTTATTCATGCAGCACTGGGTGTAGACCCAGCACTTTTCATATCACACACCATCCGCACACTGCCAGCACAGACGTCAGGGGGTGATAACCTCCGGTTAGTGGACGACCTACAGCTTCCCCACAGCCGTTTATATGATACTCAATTAATGCACCCGTTGATTTTCATACAAATTATTTTCTGCGTTTTTATTTTTCATCACATTTACCTCTATACAGGACACAAAATGAAGGCTCTCCTCCCTTTCGGTCAGTTCACTTGTGGATGGACACAATCCCAGCTGATGTTTTGTACTTCCCTTCCTCAGGGAACATTGGTTATGTGCATAACCCTATTTTGGGGGGGTTGAACTTTGAGACTTTGAATGGTTGAAATGCAAATTATTTGGAAACTAATTTGATGACTGCAGCTCACTGGGTCAGTTATGGCTCCATCCTGAATAAAGTGTCGAGAATTGTGTTTAATCTTTTTTAAATGTTTTGTATTCACATAAGTCTGTTGTGTCCAGATATAGGAAAGAAACGTGTCTGTATATTTTGTTGTTCATTGTATGGTATATAAAGATAAACTGTTATGAATCTACATGTGAATACAGCGTTTTCATGAAGAAGCTGAATAATGAAGTGACCGTAATAGAACAAGCGTGGTTTCCTTTATTCTGACCCACATTCATAAAGAGGTCCTTTTACAAATATCTCACTGGTCCCTCCCACCTCGCGGTATCACAGCAACGCAGCTCAGAGCTCTCCCCTGATTGGTTCGTTTCCAAGAATCCGCCATATTCAAACTTCCGCCGTGGTGTGTGTCCTGTTGTCATCGATCTTCTGCTTCCCTTTGTACGCGTCGGGACCGGTTCAAACTCGACCGGACGCCCTGTTTTTCTCGCTTGGTCGCGACTAAACGTTGGAAGAGGTGATTTAAGAACGGGTCCGGTCACAAAATGGAAGAGAACGAGGAAGTGTGCGGAGAAACGGTGAAGAACAAGAAGCTGAAAGTTCGCAGGATGACATCGAGGACGTCCACGTCCAGCGTCCAGAGCGCGGCCGCAGAGGCTTCCCCTCAAACCCTGCGGAGGAACAACAGCAAGAAGTACGTAGAACACGACCGGGAATACAACTGTGGTTCTTTATTCGGTTATAAGGTTATTTATTGGCGCTTAGTTTGTTTCCTGGTTGGTCCGCGGTGACGGTCTGGCCTGCTATTGTAACTGATAAACGATGCTTTCAAGTGCACCACGGAAAACCCACCTTTAACTTTAAATGTGGTGATCTATTTAAATCTATCTTGTGAGAAAACTCCTCATAACTATCAGCAAGTAACTTAAGGATTGATCAAGAGATTAACTAGCCCCAATTACATTATTTTCATCTTCTGTTTATTTATTTTTTTACATTCATTATTTAATTATTGTATCTATAAAATGCCACAAATACTCATAGCAGTAGCCCAAAGCCTCTGATGATGCAATCAAATCAGATTTCATGATTAGTTTAATTATTTGGTCATCTGCAGATTGTACCACTGTTCCATTAGTTGTTTGTCTATAAAATGGACAAAAATAATATAAATGTCTTGACGAACATCTCATCTGCACACGGCCGACCACGAGCCAGAAAAATTCTTACATTAAAAACAAAAAATTCTGCTCTAGAGTCATATTGTATGGTAGATGCATCAATGAATTATATGAGGAGACCCCTCGTATGTTACATATTTCTAAGCTGCTCTGTTTTTGAAGGAGCTAACAGCAGTTTAATTAACAAAGCTGCATCTTATTCTATTTTATAGTGTAGATCTACGTTATCAACCAGCTCACTGTTGTTTATTCATCCAGGTGAATGGTACTTTAATGCAACACTCTGGATAATAATGTGTTATTATCTTTAAAACTTGTGTTATAACATCTGCATCATTCAACCTGCTCTGCACTCCGATTTATTCTTGCAGATTTGCCAAAATGCAAACAGTATTGAGATCTGCAGATAGGCTTGGTATTTGTATTGGCTTCAAATGTATGAGGGCAAAGTGCCAAATATTTACCGTGCCCTCTCTACACTATGTATCCTCAACAAATCACAAGATAAATACAACTGTACTTGTTATTTTCATTACTCTCTTGTATCAAACAGTCTTCGCTCATTAGTCCGTTATTTCCAGCATGGCTTGAAGGCATGAGCCTAAGATGTAGAATGTGGAGGAGTGTGGGCAGCTGACCTTGGACTTGAAGACACTGAAACTCTCTGTAGCTTCATTGTTTTGTCATCATAACTCACTTTATTTTCCCTGCAGAAGCAGCTAGCAGTCTAACGCCTTATATGGTTTTAAACACTTATATCCCTCCATCATCATTGAAACATAACAGAAATGGGAATCAAATGGGGTCGTTCATGATAACAGAGCTTTAATGCATTCCCTTTAAAAACAGTGATTATCTATCTCCATCTTCTCTGAGATACATTTAAAAAAAGTCATAAATTAAGGTAGACTGTCTATGGTTGCATTCAAATAACAACAATAACATGCTGGGCTTTTTTAAGTGATTAAAAAAAACCACAATCTTCTTTCTGCGCTTGAATACTCTATGTTGCCATATTTTTTTTTAAACACCTACAAAAAGGGTGTGTGACTTCCTCTGATTGTGTTGCCCTGCAACTGTTCACCTGTGACTCCCAAATATAGACTGGGTGTGACTATAGTGAGCACCACCCATGCCCTAAGGTGCGCAACTGACGTAAAGTAACATTAATGTAATTTACCACCAAAATCAATGCTACATGTAGTAAACTTCCAATGTGGCTACAACACTGTCTATGACATAGATATAAACCTGTTTTCAATGTCTCTCTTTTCTTTCAGACCTCCGCTCCAGAGAGGCAGCTCCTTCACCTTTCTTACACCAGGGACACCATGGGACTTCAGCCTAGTGAGTTTATGTTGAAAACACCATCATCTCCCACTGCAGAGGTCTCACTCTCACGCTGGTATCTGTTTGTGGAGCAGATGAAAATAAAACACGACCTGTACTGATACTTGGAATAATATTTTATGTATAGGAATATATCAGATGTTTTTTTTAGCTCTGATTGCAGCTGTGAACATAATGCATGTGTCTTGTTATTTTTCTATAGAAGAGGAAGCGCAAAGAGAAGGACGACGACACGGTCAGTCTGCGGAGCTTCGACCTCAAGGTGAGACCCAGGACAACATGTCCACTGGCTGCAGGTTTCGTCTAGCAGAGTCTTGAAAGCTGCACCAACCAGATCTGCTTTAACACCAAACTTTAATCCCTGTGCATGACTCAGGTGCTCGTCGACACAGATAGACATGAACTCTCTCGTGTGTTATGAGCTCAGGATAGTCCCGCTCTCGCTCAGAGTGTCACAACCACTGACAACTAGACTGACATTCAGTATAGCACATAACCTTCACTAAATCCCAAGAGTCCCCTTAAATTAAATGAAGCTGCACCAAATTTCCCTGACTTACTTCAAATTTTTTTTTAAACGTCATCACTTACTATGTTAAAGAAAGTTATAATACAAAATGCATGGATCCATCCCCTGATCTGGATCCACATCAAAACAAACCACATCCTTTCACCAAGTTTCATGGACGTCGGGTCAGTTGTTTTTGTGTAATCTTGCCTGTAAACAAACAAGCAAACAAACCAAGAAAACAAATGGTTATTGATGAAAACATAATCTAGATGGAGGTAAAAACATACTAGCGAATATAAATATAGAGGAGAACGTTGATGTGACAGAGACTGGAATCTGTTCTCTAAAATAGCAGAGACAATTAAGACAATAGTAAACACATTTTTATAATAAAACAGTATGAAGTGAGTCTTTTGGCACCCCCACACTTTACACCTCAATACAATCAAGTTGAACTGAAGAGAGTTTATTTCTTTGATTCCTAGGAACCCAGCAACAAGCGAGTCCGACCTTTGACCAAAGTTTCATCTCTCGTCAACTTGATGTCTCCAAAGAACGGGGCAGTGCGCCGCTTTGGTCAGACCCTCCAGGTACACAGCAGTTACACAGTTTACAATGACAATCGCTCAACAAATGGTCTATGGGAATTTAAATGAGTTGAATTTGTCTGCCTGTTTTCTTTTCTAGTCAATGTCGTTACGTAGCGATTGCAGATCGCCGGGGATGTCCCGCCAATCCAGCAGCAAGGCAGCAGGTCCCACTCCCACGAAACGGAGGAACAGCACGCTCTGGTCAGAGATGCTGGACGTCCATCAGAAGAGCACGTTCTCCACCAAAGAGATCAAGAGACAAGAGGTGGAGCATTTCAGACTAAAGTGCAGTCTTATCAAAACCCTAGAAAGTAATAAATGAACTTCTCTCACTCTGGTTTCTCTTGTGTTTTAATGTTCCTTCTCCAGGCAATTTATGAGCTTTACAGGGGGGAGCAGGATCTCATCGAAGATCTCCAACTTGCACGAAAGGTTAGAAGCCTAAAATTTAAACCTACATTTTTTTTCTTCTAATCAAACCATTTCCCCACTTTGACCACTATTTCGTTGTTCATTTTCAGGCGTACCATGATCCGATGCTAAAGCTCTTAATCATGACGAAGGAGGAGCTAGCTCACATATTTGGGGACCTAGACGCATACATCCCCTTACATGAGGGTAAGTAATCACCAACCACTATCGTATTTCAATACTAATAAGTGATCTGACCATGTGTGAACTATTACATCTGCAGAATTGCTGGTGAAACTGACCGAGGGAACTGGCTCAGATGGAACAGTCGCCTTAATCGGACAGATGGTAATAGACTGGGTATGTATGCTGGCAGATGATAACACTTTCAGAGAGTATCTGTGAAGATTCTCTATCAAGGTCGTGGAATCCTCCGAGGTTGAACATGTGTAGGTAGTCAACTGGACTTGCTTGTGTTTCAAGCAATGTTTCTCCTGTTATCCAAGAGACTCCTTTAATTCTAACTGACTATTGGGAGGTTTCAGGTATTTAGGTATTCAGGTATTTACCTGTGTTGAGAGTCGTCATGTTAAACAGGCCGGTCGTTGAAACCCCCACCAGTTAGTGGGTCAGTTCGAAGTGAAGAAGCATCTTGGACGAGCGGTAAACGTCTTCAAGAAACACAAGCAAATTCAGATGCTTATGTTAAAAGATACATCTCCCGAAGATTCTAACAGAGTTAAACCTACACACATGGCTTCTATAAAATATAAAATAAAGTAGACTGGAAATAAAACCTGGAGGGACTATACACGTGGTTATTTATTATTATTATAATATTTTTTTATTTTGTTCAATAGTTCCCTGCAGTGTGTATATCAATACATTTTCTTTATATGACAAGTTAACTATGCAGTATTACAATTAATGCTTGATTATTTTCAATTCTTATTGCAGAATTAGAGATTTTTGAGACTTCCCAAATGGGACCGTATTGGCTATAGGTTCAGTGGGGCTGACTGAAACTCCTTTTAAAGGATAGACCTGCTGCAGCTTCATCCACCGTCAAAACAATTGTACTTTTTAGTGTAGAGGTATAATTAATTAAAATGGGCGATATCTCTTGATAGCCTGCTGTAACATTCTATTACATTTCTGTAATAAAAGCAAGAAGAAATATTTATCGAATTAAATAAAAGACTTTTCGAAGGAAACTGAAGTCAGTACTATTTAATTTATTATTTAAGACTTTTCAAAAATCGCAGAGACCTTGTCATATAATCTTTAAATGCTTTCAATAATCTAGAACAGTGTCACTGACTATAAATTCACGAATTCATGATACATTTTTTTAATTGTTACAATAGATAAATATTCAGTTGATAAGGTTACATGAACATGAATTACTAAAATGCTGTAATGTCTGGATGTAATGATTACACGTTGACGTATGTTAAGAGAGATTTTAAGAAAACTTTAAGAACTATTCAAGGAACTTTAATCTTCTTTTTACCACAAGCAGCCAACAAGGTATTCATTTCACCTGTGGGTGCTGAGTGTCATTCTGTCTCTATTATTATTATTAATGCCTCTTGCTGCATAATCTATCAAGATATTTTGCACTGTGATCATTTATTAACGTAGTTCTCACAGCGTGATAATGATGAGGATTTAGCACAGAGGGAGAGACGGGACAAACCCCAGCAACAACCATCATTTCAAAGAGCCGACCCGTGTCTGTGTTGTTGTGAAAGGAGCTACAAACAGTTGGAAACTGATTCTTTTATCTTCTCAGCTGCCTGGTCTGAACGCTTACAAAAACTACTGCAGCAACCAGCTCGCAGCCAAAGCGCTGCTGGACCAGAAGAAGCAGGACAGGCGGGTGCAGGACTTCCTGCAGCGCTGTCTCGAGTCGCCCTTCAGCAGAAAACTTGACTTGTGGAGCTTCCTGGACATCCCACGTTCACGCCTGGTGAAATACCCGCTGCTGCTGCGAGAGATCCTCAGACACACTCCTCCTGATCACCCAGACATCATCAGTCTGGAGAGAGCGGTACGATATATCTGCCTCATACAAATCTCTACTCTCACAGATATACGTGTCGTTGCTTATTTGTAGCTATTGGCTTCTTACTCGTTTTTGTCTGTTTTCTGAATTTCTTTTCCAGATTTCCATAATCCAGGAGATTCTGTCTGACATCAATCTGAGAAAGGGGGAGTCTGAGTGTCAGTATTATATCGACAAACTTGTGTATCTGGATGAGAAGCAGCGAGACCCTCTCATAGACAACTGTAAGACCCTACTGTTACATGGGGAGCTGCGGAACAAGAGTGGCTCGGTGAGAATCAGGATGAATCTCTTATCATTTACCACCCACATGCTTTAAAAGTACTGTCAACATGCTGTATTTGTTCGTCAAAGTCAATTTCACTCTGTCAATGTATCTCTCCACAGAGGCTACACGTGTTTCTCTTCTCTGAGCTGCTGGTTATGACACGGCCGGTGACACGTGATGACAGAAGCTGCTTCCAGGTGTATCGACAGCCAATCCCAGTGCGGGACCTGGCTCTGGAGGAAGTGCAGGACGGAGAGATCCGTGTGGCGGGGTCGTTCAGAGGGGCTTTCACCAACACAGAGAAAGGTAGGTTGAGTTTGTGTTACACTCCAAACTTGCATTGAGGTAGGGTTGTGTTGCCATTTAGAAAATTTAGTTGGTTTCACAAATTATTTGTTACCTTTACTAAATTTGGAGACATGCCATTTTGTGCTCTTGGATTTTTCTTTGTTGTGACTCTTCATAGATTTAATTAATAAGAGGTCTCACCCGCTCTGTCAGTTTAAACGCTTTTTAAATCATGCCAGTTACACTGGGAACATGTCCTGATCTGTTAGGGAGGAGTTTCTTTGAGGTTTCACTATTCAGCAGAGCTTAACTTGAACCTTCTCTTTGCTACAATGTCCGATTTGCTGTTGCACAAACAGGCCAGAGCCAATGTAACACAGACGTTAGTGATAATTCACTTTTAAAAAACATATTTACCACATCTACCTGTATTACAGCAGCAGCTAAGTAGTGGCAGGGTTCGTACGGTCATGGAAAACCTGGAAAAGTCATGGAATTTTAAAATGTGTTTTTCCAGGCCTGGAAAAGTCATGGAAAAAAATAATCTCCCAAAAGTTTTGGAAAAGTCATGGAATTTTGTTATATTAATATTTTCATGTTGTTCATTTTAGGGATGGGCATAATTAATAGACGATGAGTTTCGTCGATGACATTATTTTTTCATGGATGAAAACTATTGCATGTTCGCTATGTGGCAGGACGTCGGAATATCCGAGTTGCCTTGAACGCAGCACAGCGAGGACGTTAGCATTTGGAGAAAGCAGCCCGGAGCTTACCTGCGCTGCTCGGCTTCATGTCCGCACACGGACCGTCAGTCCACCTGGAAGGGAACCCGGACAGACCCGGGTCTGTGTCAGGGGTTCCGGGAGTTAGGGCGTGACAATAACTTGACTGAGAGGGCGAGAACAGTCAAATTCAGCTAAGCTCCAAACGGGGCTTAGTTTAGAGTACAGCAGCGCATATTTTCAAGTGTTACCAGTGAACAGATCCCGTTTAACTGCCACAAGAGTTGTTCATCTTCGAATAAAGATCTCAATGAGGAAACACGCTTTGTTTTTTATATTTTCACTGCATTTTAATATAGCCTATAAATAGTGAATATTAATATGAAAATATTAATGATTAATCGAAAATCGATCGTTAATTCTCCCAACGATCGATTAAGACCATTTAATTGAATGCGCATCCCTAGTTAATTTAAGCTGAGTTTAAAAAAAATTCATATGCTTTTAAAGAAATACGCTAAAATATAAGCAGGCATACTTGGGTTTGTGTAATTTAAAGTATACTGTATGCCTTGGAATTTTCATTGTTAGTTTGAATACTACATTGTCACTTTTTCGCGAATACACCAAGATTTCACAAAATGTTCGGTCATGGAAATTTGGTTTAAAGTCATGGAAAAGTCATGGAAATCCACTGGTCAAAATGTGTATGAACCCTGAGTGGTTTAGTATATTTGTACTTTCTGGAATACAGATTGGGGTTAGGTTGTCTGTGTATCTTGTATCAGTTATATTATTTGCACTCGGCGGAGTTCTTCAACATCAATTGAATAAAAGCTTGTTCAGATTCTGGAAGTGAGAATTTTTAAGGACCTGTAGCGTCTTCCAGAGTGCGGCAGTGTGAAATGCTGAGATGAGTCACTTGAGATGTTTGTGGCCCAACAGCAGGTTGTGTAAAGTTTGGTTCTCTTTCAGTCGCCTTTTAATTGCATCATATCTCCTTTACCTGCAGCTTTGTCCGTCTGTGCTATAACTTGCAGGGCAGTGGACATATGAGGAAGGTTTTTTCCCTCCAATGTTTGTGAATAACGTTAATAAGACTTTAATACATTACCCCATCCATGTACTTGATTTGCGTCAACTTTGAGTCACGTTCAAGTAGATTTTTATCTGCATTTTCATTTGCAGTTATGGTGAAGAAAACAACTTCTGTGATCCCACGTTGCTTAACATCATCAAACAATCACAAACGATAACACATCTTTTGTTATTGTTCTGATTGAGAGATCCCATGTGGCCAAAGTTACACATTGCACGTGTAAAGGATAAATGTTAAAAATAATGGATGTAATTCATGGATTTTATTATCCCTCACAGCCTTAGGAGATCCTTTAAATCTGTTTCCTTGCTTACCGTGTCTCTCCAGTGAAAAACATTTTCCGTGTGAGCTCCATGGATCCTTCCCATGGCCAGTCCCACACCCTGCTTGTCAACGACGTCTACCACAAACAGCAGTGGCTCAACTGTCTGCGCACTGCGATGGCTCAGCAGCAGCGGGAGGTTCCACCGAGGGTTCAGCAGGTTGAAGCCATCGGAGCCAAACGCCGCTCTTCCCTCCTCTCAGCCACCATCTGTGACGAAGACACGTCTGAGAACTGTCCACCCGTCTTGGGCCCTAAACTCAGGCCTCAGACGCTCTCCAAAACCAGACTGGACCAGAAGTTACGAGGCTCAATGAAGAGGAAGGAGACTGGGGTGTAGACATTTAACCTGGTGGTTCACATATGGGTTCCTCTCAGACCGGCACATGTGACGTCTTGTCACATATCACTGAATTATCATGCGACCATTGTTTAGTGCTTTAGCTTCGTCCATGCACTGAAAAAGCCTAGCCAATCCTTTCCGTCCAAATGTAAATGTTTTGTCTTTAAAACTTGTAATTAGTTTTCCAAAAAAAAGGGATACATGCCAGTGTGACTGAAACGTGTTTACATCAGTGAAATATGTGGAATTAGGGTTTTCTCTATGTACAGAACTTTAAAGGTTCAGTGTGTAAGATTTAGGTGAAAGGATCTATTGGTAGTAACTGAATATAAAATGATCCTAGTGATATTTTCACTAGTGTGTTTCCTCTAAATTGTACAAATTGTTGTTTTCTTTAACCTAGAATGGGATTTTTTATATTTAAATATTTTATATTTACATCAGGAGAGGGTCCTCTGCTGAAGCCACCATGTTTTTTTACAGTTGCCCAAACTGAACAAAGTAAACCTTTGGAGTTTTATCACCACTAAAGGCTATCAGAGGTTCTCTGTTTAATGTTTGGAAGGGGGGTTAAGGTGTAGGGTATTTAGCTGCACCATGCAACCACTCACCACTAGATGTCACTCAAATCTACACACTAAACCTTTAAACTATTTTAAACCACTTGTAGCTCTTATTTCATTTTTCATTCCAGTGTTGACACGTTTATATTTTCTAGTTTTTTTTGTGTAAGTAGCCATTGTGTGTGTGCAGCTGTCTGTTGTGAGTGTTACCAGGAAGCGTGGACAAATTGTGATGGCTCAGTTTTTCTGAGAACAAAGCCATTAAACGAGACAACGGTCAAATGTTTGCTCTAAAAAGACAAAAGATAATGAGCAGTGCATTGGCCATAAAAACATACAACAAAGTTAAAAAAATTTCAGAGAGAAAATCAAATGAACCTAGATGTATTAACTGGAAAAAAATAAAATGTGCTTGTACTTAAAATGAATCCTGAGTGTGTGAGTTTTTGTTGTTACAACACATCCTGTGGGTTGTACTCTGACCCCTGAGTCACTTCCCTTCACTGTTGACAGAGCGGTTTGACAGTGTGTCTCAACATGTGTAAAGCAAGCAGAAGCTGAGGTGAAAAGTAAAGTTGACTCCTTTATTCTAAATGAGGGCAAAAAATGCATCTATAATTTAGTTTTGTGTAGTTTTATGGTCAAAATGTTAAATATATATATATTTTTTTTTTCATTTGAAAACATCCTGAAAAAGTCATTTTTCTATCCAGAAGCACACTAGATTCCCACTTTCGACTTTTCCACTGTTTTTATCTAATGCTGATGACTTGCTGATAAATGAGTCTGATCTGCCCCCCCGTTAATCTGTTTGCCTTTACAGGATTTGAATATATAATTTGAGGCTGTAGAATCATTTTTATTAACTGTTGATTTTTTTTAATTATATTTAGTTCTTGGTTAATGGAATATTGGTCAACTATCTCTTGTAAAGCCTTTGTTTGTTTGTCAGGAGTTGATGCTGCAAAACTGAAGATTATCCGCTGACACTCGCTGGTGAAGAGGAGATGCAGAATGACTATGTTTAAAATCCATAGAGAAAACAAAGGGGCCTCTTGCAAAGTGTCAGCTGGTGAGCAGCTGCAGTATTTATAGCTCCTGGTATCTCACTAACTATAACAACTAAAGCAAAGCGTTGTTGAAACCATCTTCCTCACATTTAGTTTTCTGCTGAAATACAACACTATTTAATGTGTGAAGAAGCTAATGCAGAGCTCAATGCAGTTTCTCTGTTTGTTTTGAGTTAAACTAAAAGCTACGCTGCCTGTGTAACAGGTATTTGTCTCCACTGTCCCGTTGCCATGGCCCCTTATGCTTCCTCTTAGTGGAGTAGCCGGTTTCAACTTTTGAATTCTCAAACTGTTTTATGTTCCAATGTGACAGTTTGAATGTTGTTGTGTTTGTGTATCTTCCTGTGTTCTTGACAGCTACAGTATTAATGTAAATTAATTGAATATGTTTAATACAATGCATGTGACTCAGCAGGTAGAGCAGGTTGAACATTTATAACAGGATTTGACCTCTGGCTCCTCCCGTCCACATGTCTACATGTCCTTGAGGAGGTGGTAAAGGCCCCTGTACTGGCTCCTCCTGTCCACATGTCTAAATGTCCTTGAGGAGGACGTAAAGGCCCCTGTACTGGCTCCTCCTGTCCACATGTCTACATGTCCTTGAGGAGGTGGTAAAGGCCCCTGTACTGGCTCCTCCTGTCCACATGTCTACATGTCCTTGAGGAGGACGTAAAGGCCCCTGTACTGGCTCCTCCTGTCCACATGTCTACATGTCCTTGAGGAGGTGGTAAAGGCCCCTGTACTGGCTCCTCCTGTCCACATGTCTACATGTCCTTGAGGAGGACGTAAAGGCCCCTGTACTGGCTCCTCCTGTCCACATGTCTACATGTCCTTGAGGAGGACGTAAAGGCCCCTGTACTGGCTCCTCCTGTCCACATGTCTACATGTCCTTGAGGAGGTGGTAAAGGCCCCTGTACTGGCTCCTCCTGTCCACATGTCTACATGTCCTTGAGGAGGACGTAAAGGCCCCTGTACTGGCTCCTCCTGTCCACATGTCTACATGTCCTTGAGGAGGTGGTAAAGGCCCCTGTACTGGCTCCTCCTGTCCACATGTCTACATGTCCTTGAGGAGGACGTAAAGGCCCCTGTACTGGCTCCTCCTGTCCACATGTCTACATGTCCTTGAGGAGGACGTAAAGGCCCCTGTACTGGCTCCTCCTGTCCACATGTCTATATGTCCTTGAGGAGGACATAAAGGCCCCTGTACTGGCTCCTCCTGTCCACATATCCACATGTCCTTGAGGAGGACATTGAGTTCCCTTTACATTATGCAATTATTGTCTGAGACGTAAGTTTGCAATTGTAAGAAGAAAAACTTGGAAATATCTTTGGCTGTCAATCAAAAGGGTGGATGTTCATCTCTGCACTGATTATAGTCACGCTGCAGCAAAATTCTCAGTGTCAGAAATGGAGGGTCAATTTCTCATACAGTTTAAATACCATTTTAAATAAAGTCTAGGAAAAAACCACCCTCAATCGAGTTTGACTAAAGCAACACGTCAACTTCCTCCTTCTGCAACTCTGGTGTTTAAAAAAAACATGTGTCAGCACCTTGGCTAAGGCTTGTATATACTTTTTGGGTTAGGGTTAGGGTTAACCCTAACCCTTGGCACTTATTATGGTTTTCTTCCATCATGATATAATTGACATCCTAGTGCTGTAACGAACAAGGCCTTCATTGCACAATCTGACATCAGGCTTACACAATCGTTGTCCTGGAGAGAAACTTCGCTCAGTTCAGTGACAAAGTTTTCCAACAAATTCCCTTTCAAAATAATTCCAATGTGTTTATAGGACATACACACACTTCAGTCCAACTCCATACAATCTTCACTGATGTGCTTTGACTCTGTAAAGTAAACCAAGGACAGGGGGACCATTAAGACTGTAAGAAATACAAACTTATTGGTCTGCGTGACATTAATGATACAAAAAATAATTGCTGAAAAAATGTCACTCTCTCATTTTATATATTTTTTTGGTAAATTTTAGATACACACAAATGGCCTATAAATGCATTATTATGCTCATGTCTTCGTCTGTTAAGGTAAAAAAAACCTAAAAAACATATTATTTACAAAACAAACATGTATTATCATTATAAATATTTCAAAACAAAAGGTACACAATCACTGTTTTGCACAATCAAATAAGGCAACTTTATAAATTCTTAATGTAAACACACCTTCTCTGACATCACAGTTTTTGGGGCATCCGAATTTTTCTCTTCACGCCAATAACAACCTGTCAGACTTTTAAGCAGTGGCTCAGGCTGAGACACGTTCTCAAATGAGTCAGACTGAATGAATGTTTCTACTTTCCCTGCTTACATCTGACAACCATGTCGGCTTGTAGCGGCAGATTTCTCTCGTCTAAACTTAAGTATATATATTTTTTTTTCCTTTGTACCAGGGCACTCTATGTCGTGGCTACGTCCTGGGATAACCTTGACAGGGATGATATGAGTGATGAAACTTTTCTCACCTTCGGCTTCTTGCTTTCTATACAACTGACTATGTAATGAGAAATTCTGTCTGTGAGGACTGTAAAAAGTCTGCTGTGCAGATTTCACATCAGTTTTGATCAGACTAAAAGGTTTAAGTGACATTTATTTTTTACTCCTGAACTGAATCCCTGATCTTCCTGTTTATCCAGCTCCGCTCCAATCGTTTTTAATTGGTTCGTCCTTAGGTCAAGCCCCAGCCATCCACAAAAGTTAATTTAAACCGGTTCAGATCAAAAAGACAGAATAACAAACATAGAAAACATAACCTCCTTAGTGAAGGTAATCATTTCAATACAAGATGAAAATTAATCAGCAGAAAATTAACTGATTTTAAATTTTTTTGAAATATTTGAAATACATTAAAATACACACAATCAAAATAGTTTTGGTCTGTTTATTTACACAAATTGAATAAAGGTAAAACCACATTATTTACAAATATCCATGAAAAATAAATACTCCCTGAATATATACAAATAAATACAATCCTAGTGAGACCACTTCAACTTCCCTAAAGGTGGAACAAAGTTTTACAGGATCTATGTGGACTTACATTCAAGTTTGCTTGGTCTAGATGAGCAAGACAAGTTCATGCTGCTTTGCTTCAACCTCCATTAGGCAATATTAAATACTTAGATCCAAAGCTGCCTAACATGTGCTCCTTTGTTGTGGCTGATTTTTTACACAGCTTAGTTTGTAGGTGAGCCGATCTATGATGGAACTGATCTGAGGTTAACACATTGTTCTATTAAAGGTGTAGTTTGTTCTGGTGTAACAAGTACGAAAAGCTGACATGAGAGTCTTAGCTTGAGGGACAGTGTGCCTACACCTGTATGTTTACTGTTGATGTGCATGGCCTTTACAGTTGATATGATCTTGAGGCCGTTAAACTTTCCTTACCTCTCGAAACCACCATTAGCAGCCAGTTTACAACTTCTTGGCAAGCATGATACTTGATGTAAATAAGTGGTGAGATGTCAGACTAGAGGTGAAAGGGGAAAAAGTATGAGACTTCACATTAACTTGGTGGACAGATAACTCGACTCCAGGGAAATGTTAGTGTAGCTAAGGCGTTTGTTTCGAATGCGCCGTGGAGGGTGGAACAGTGGCTGATGCTCTCCTCCTTGGATTGGTCCCTTGAAGACGCAAGGCCTCCACCCTATCGCTGATCTTCCCCCCTGCCCTTTCTGCAGCACCTGTAAAATTCGTGGTCCATGTAAACCGTTGCTGTCGACATAATCCTACATCTTGTCTATGCACTATTTACACGTGTTAAGGGCCTTATAGAAGTGGCTGGCTCATTGCACCTCTTTTTCTCAAACTCCCGACATTTCCCGGACATATTATTGATGATTCTGCCGCAAAGAGAGGCGTAAGTAGATCACAGATAGGCCGATCACTGGAGTATTCAAAATGTCCAATCAAAGGAGGTGAGTATCTGCCACTGTCCAAATTGAAAAAATTCAGCTTGACGAGTCAGCGACCGTCGGGTGATGTTGAGAGGTTGCCAGCGTTCGGGGTAGGGCGAGTTCTTTCTCTTCTCAGCCGCATACTCGTGGAACCGCAGTTGGTAACGTGGAGCAGAAATACTTTTAAACAAGTTTGTCTTTCAGCTCGTGGATTCTGTTCCGTGCACTCCTATCATATGCAGGGGTGTGGTTTTTACTTGTGTGAATGTTGAGTCTGTGTTAGTTGGCAGTGGTTTGCATTCAGAATTGTCATAATACTGTATCCTGATGAGCTGATGGTGTATCATGGCTCTTTCCTTTGATTTCACCATTAACACATGTGCTAATGTAACATTATTACTGATAGTTAGGATGGATCAACAGCCTAATGAATTCTCTATGCACCTACAAGTGTGGTAGTGTTCAGATATTTAATCTGTGCTGATCTTCAGCCAGCACCAACATCCTGTCATATGACTTCCTTTCGAGAGAGATCCACAGCAGACTTAACACGTCTGCATTTAACCTCCTCAGAGCTGGATCCCGAGTTTCTCAAAGTGATAGAAGTTCAATAACTGGAGGTGGTGTGTAAGAAAGAAATCGTATGATGCGATTGGGCAGGCCCAGCTGGGAAACCACCTCACGTGCTCTTGTGCCGAGAGTCCTCCTCACCGTCACTCTGCTGATCTGCTGGAGACTGAGGGGAGTATCTGAGGCAGAGAAAACAAGAGAGGCTATTTCATTTTACATCTGTTCTCAGGCCCTGTGCACTATCATCCTGGTATCATCATCTTGTACCCAAGACCCATTTAGGGCATATTTGAGAAGGTGGCCACATTCTTTCAGCTGTGTGAACCCAAAGGAGTCATAGTCAGATGACTTCCTCTTGTGTGACGTCCACGGCAGTTTCAAAATCAACCACATGTAGAGTTGGTTAAAGTAGAGTTTTCCACACAGTGACATATTTGTGACCACCACCACTACTTTAACATGAACATTCAACCATATATTGATATTCTACTTTTTCTCTGGCGCCCCGGGCCACACTTGGTGTATGAACGGCGCTTGTGTGTGACGGAAAGTCTAGCTTTTCATTTCGGTGCCCATGTGTCTCAGGCGTGTGAGCAGTGCTGCTCTTCTAGGGGTCTCACCTATTTTTCTCTATTTACTCTAGTGTTTCTGTAAACCACATCCATTTATTTGTTTAACAAGGTCTTTATTGTTATTGTAAGACCAGAACCAGAAGCATTTCGTTGAGTACATAGGCTACTTTTAATGTAGGATATATATTAACCTAACGAGCAGATCAGCAACAGTCGTCACACGCTGCTGACAACCTCAGTGTGGCCGAGGCATCAGCCTCTCCTGGCCCCGCTTTCCCTCTCGCTCCCTTTCACACTGACACACATTAACTCACAGACACACGGATAGAGCCATCTGTAAAGTCGAACTGGCGAAAAACAACATCGATGCTCTTTGAAAACAGAAATATAGTACATGTGTGTTTGCATGTAGAGCAAGGAGGTGAGATCTGATCACATGTGGTCTCTGAAGTCACATGTGGAGAAACATTGTAATGCCATGTGTGAAGTGACAAACTTAAAGCTGTGTACTTGTGATCGTGTCACTGGAGACGGATGTTATTACCATTTCTGAACAGGGCCACTGATGATACCGTACATAGAGACATTAAGATATGCAGACTGTGGGTAAACAAACTTACTCTCGTAGAACTCAATGCAGCGGTAACAGGGAGATCCCAGACTGGTGTAGTGGATGGGTTTTTTGTTCAGGTTGTCCCTGGCATACACGTTCCCCCCAAATTCCACAAGTAGCTCAACTAAGTCAACGTTCTTTGTTTTGGCTGCATGATGAAGGGCAGTCTCATGCAGCTTAGCAGCATTAACGTTTGCCCCTAAGGGAAAGAAAAAAACAGAACGGAATGAGTCAGAATTACATGATCTATAAGTGTCTTAATAACTTTATATCATTAATGGCACAGATGAAAAAAAACCTTGAACAAAATCTCCCTCATGTGAAATATAGATGTGCTGAGACGTTTTAACAAGCTGAGTAAAATCAGGCCCTAAGTTTGAATAACTGTGACAAATAGCAGGCACAAAAAACAGTCAGACCGAAAGTAAACAACAAACATGCTCCATCCCTTCACTGTCCTACTGTGAATCTCTACACTAGTCTTAAAGGGATAGTTCACCCAAAAATGATTATTCACTCATTACAAACAATTGGACAAATGTGGTGTCATCGAAGTGTTCAAAAGTGTCGCAATTCCTATTCGACTCGAAACAAGGTAATTTCCACCGTGTTTTAAGCCTAAAAGTCCACCAGAACTGGTTAAGCAAGCAGACAATTGCATTTCCGACGGTCCTTGAATGCGTCTTTACGTCTGGAGATAGGTCACTAATCTCTTCATTTGTATTGGATTCTGCTCCAAAGCGGGTTTCCCCTGAAACTCCAGAAGTGTTTTGTGAAACACTTCTCAAACACTTCACCCACCCCTCCATCGGCATAGTGGTGAGTAGATAATGGGTGAAATATCATTTTTCAGTGAGCTTTCCCTTTAACGGTTAGCAACGCTGTAGGTGTCCAGATTTATAGAGTTTCCTATCCTCACAAAAATAGGGATATTTTCAATTGTAAAATGACTATTAATATAGTCAAACAGCTAAAAAGTGTTATTCACAGATATTCAGAGATATCAATGTTGTCCCATGAAGACAAAATCAAGTTGATTTTGTTGGGGTTATTATCCGAATACTGTAATATCATGATGTAGATGTAACATTAACAGTTTTTTTTAAAGTGACAGAATAAATGGAGCGACGCTGGCGACGCTCGTTCAGGCTGCCAACTCGAGCTGCACTGCGCCAATCATCTGACATTCATCATGTGACATACCTGACTCTCCACAACCATCTATAATACACACCCACCTTATCAGGTGTTTGTCTATATAAGCACTAGACGCCAAACCCTAAACCTGTTCTACTGGTTTTAACGTGAGTTGTTTGACCTAAATGTATTTAAAATATATTACCAGTGAGATTAATTAACTTGATGTAAACATGTTGTTACATTTAATTTAACTCACTTGTGGTTTGCAGAGAACACAAAATGGACTCACCTGCACTGAGGAGAACTTTGGCGCAGTCGTAGTGTTGCCTGGCACAGGCTACATGAAGCGGTGTCCCGTAGTGGCAGTCGTGGGCCTCCATGAAAGCTCCTTGATCAATCATGAGCTGAACACAATCTGAATTACCTTTGGTGAGAGAATGGACAAATTTATTTTATTTAGTGAAAAATGAAATGTCTCTCTGAGCACAGAAAGGTTAGAAGGATACTTATTTCCTGTGGGCTTGAAAGGTGGCTGTGAACTGATTTGTCCTTCAAAGAGCACAGGAGCTGCTGTTTAGCTTGAATAGATTTTGGCTGAAGTTTCACCTTAGTGGATTCTCCTTACCAGTCCCCAGCCTGTACACTTTGTTCCATAGTTTTTTGTAATTGCGACATCCACAAATTCTTTTAAATATGAATCAAGGGCTCAATAGTTATTGCTTTTGATCACAGGGACCCATTTTAATATTGTACTGAGCTTCCTCTGTTCAGCTTTGTCTCTACCCCTGGGTACATTTTCTAAATTTGCGATTAAATCAAATAGTTTAAACTGGAAATTAATCAAAAATCAATGGATAACTTTGTGTGATTAAGACCTACCTTAACTATTCTAATTTATTTCAGAACGTTATGAACATTTTCCACAAACAAAGGAAAACCATTTTTCCTGTGACACCAGTGAAGCAAATACATCTCGATGCACAAATTCATGCTACAAAGTACATTCCTGTCTGACATTGTACATAACATGACGCACCTCCCATGCACGCCTCGTGAAGAGGTGAGAAGGTAAACAGTTGAGGGTTAACTGTTGCTCCATACTCCAACAATAGCTTGACACATTCAAGGCTTCCAGCAGCACAGGCATCACACAGCGGAGTGCTACCGTCGATGTTGCGGGCATCGACCTGTCGGACACAGAGGTATAACAAAGTCGTACATTCAATCAGTCTATCGTGCTCTGATGAGCTAAGACATTCACTTGACTCAATTCTGGTGGAACTGTTCACCTGTGCACCAGCGCCCAGCAGCAGCCGGACACATTGGGTCTGGCCCTGTATGCATGCCTCATGCAGCGGTGTTATAGAGTCAATAGCCACGATGTTTACTGCTGCACCTCCCTCGATCAGCTGCTGCAGCTGCAGCGCCCTGCCCTGTGCGGCGGCCTCATGCACAGCTGACCGGTCCGTCCAGAATCCAAGGCCGTGAGCTGCAAACATGTGACACAAACAAAAAACTGAGCCTGTTTATGTTAATTAACCTTTCTAGGTGTATGGGTTTTGGGTGCATTAAATCTTCTCCCAGTTCAAATTTATTTAGTCACTTCAATTTTAAAAAACACAGTAGAAATATTAGTTTTTTTCTCATCTTGGCTCAAACACAAAGTGATATTTGAGAGCTGCATCATTTTTTCAACCAATTCTTTATAAAACAAGAGACAAAAATCCCTTGAATAGGTCTTGATCCTGTTGTACTGCAGTTGAATTTATCAGTATATACATATATTACATAGTCAGGAGGTGTACTAATGTGTTTTATTACATTGTAAGAAAACACCATGGCTGCTTTACAATTTACAACTTCCTGCTGCGTTAATCAAATTGGTGGCGGTACCAAATTATGTGAAGATCGGTTAAACCAGACAGATTTGCTACGTTTTAGGGGGCGCTGTTGAGCCATTTTTCCCACAACCGTTTCCAATTAATCCAGAAAACGTTAATTTGAACCAGGCCTGATGCACCCGCGAAGTATGGTGAGTTTTCGAGTTTGTTCAAGCCGTCGAAAAAGCCGTCAGCTTTGCTTCAACCTCATCGTATCTCTCCTGAGTCGTCTTTGTTTCGCAGAGCTAGATATTGAGGTCATTACTGAAACTCTTCTCTCTTACCAGCAATTCAAAGAGCTCCAGATTGTGATTTAGCAGATCCTCTTTCTCCTGAGTTCTGATTCCCGCTCACTTTGGCTCTAGAACTTTAGTGTTAATCTGCCACCTTTTTCCTAATTTTTCATTCTCGCCACTTCCTCACTGGGCTCCTGATAGTCATCCTACATGATGAACATTTCTTTCATCTTGTGCAGTTATTGTTTGCTCTTCTCTTTATTGTCCATTGCCCTCAGTTCTGCAAGGTACAGCAGAAACATCGGTCAAAAATGACCTTTATTATTTCATGCATGGCTAAATTCCGAGACACACCCACAACTCCAGCTTGATCCTGTAGATGTAGAACATAGTCTAGGTCCTCAGCATCTGAGATTACAGAGTCAGTCCGGTTTTTCATGCAGCATCTTTATCACCATTTCAACTCAACCGCAAGTCTGAAATGATTGCGACCAGATATGGTTAGCTAGCAAGAAAAGAAGCTAAATAGCTAACAGCTAGTTAGTATTGTACATATTTCTCTTTTTCACTAGTAATGGATTGTAAAATAAGAGTGTTATGCATCAGATGTGCAAAAGCCGCTGTGTGAGATGAACGGTAGGTGTTCCGTAGTGAATACAGTATGTGTATGGGTCATTTTTGACCAATGTCTGTCAAAGTGATGTACAAATACAAAATTTAGGATTATTTATAATAAAGAACGGAAAAAGGAAGATAATGATTTGTGCTAATCAAAAACAAGATATTTAATGAATACTTACAATATTAAATGATAAAATACATTAATTTCAAACATATAGCGAAGAAACACTCATGCATGAAATGAAACAGGAAGTGAATACGGGTAATTTTCCCCCCATGTTGTGCCTTAGAAGGCTCTATTATCGCAAACATATTTTTTATTAAAAAAGTATCAAAGGAAAAATGAAAATGGGGAATGTGATGATTGTTCTGTTGATTATACACAGGAACACGACAGACCACATTGCTGGCTGACTTTCGCGAGCCCCGCCTTTATTGTTCCCCTTGCAACATTAACATGTCAAAGGTTCCTACCCAAACATACACCTGATACTACAATGATCCTAGACAAGTTAATTAGGGAATACCTGAAATACTGGATGATGAAAATGCATTCACTGCAAAGATATAGAAAATAAAAAATGAGCCGGGTCACCTTTGACCCATGTTGTGTAAGACTCGTTTAACAACTTTAATTCGATTTACATTAAATTATATTATATTGTAAGGAGTGTGTCATTGTGTTGGGTAACATTGTAAGGATAATTTGTTATTGTGTTGAATCATAATTTAAGGATAATCTATTATTGTGTTGTATTACATTGTAAGTATCATCTGTTATTGTGTTGTATTATAATTAAGAATAATTTGTTGTAGTGTTGTATTATAATATAAGGATCATGTGATATTGTGTTGTAGTATGATATCAGGGTCATTTGTCATTGTGTTGAATTACACGTTTCTGCTTCCTTTGCCCTGTGATAACAATCTCTGTATAAATGAAGTCTGTAACTTCTGTTGTTAAAACAAGAAACTGTGTGTAAAATTATGCAACAGGTACTTCAGAGCCCACTGGCCTCACTCACGAGCTTCCAGCCTTGTGTCTCCATTTGCTCTCCATTTATTTACAACACTTATTTTCTGACGTTGAGCTCGATATCTACAGCGACTCGCAGCTACTCACCATGAAATGAAAGCTACATGAACCCGCTCTGTGACATCACAGCTACCAACTGTTAGCCTCCGTTCGCTGTTTCGCACAGTTGTCCCGGGTTAGCGTTGGTCACCAGCTCTAAGCTACTTACCGATTTCTCCGTACAAGGACGGTCTGACCCGGGTGACATCCATTTCATGTTACTGCACCTCTCCTCCGTGAACCGCGTAGATTCCGCTTAACGTGAAAGTCATGTCGGAGCAGATCAATAATGACAGAGGGGATATCATCACTACAATAACACGCTGGGCAGACGAGGGGCTGGTGTGTAGTCCTGAAAGAGACAAATGGTGTGGAACTCTGGGTAATGTAGGCGACTGACAAGCAGGAAGTCTCCTGCAGTCAAGTCAAATAATTGATTTATAGAAAAGAAAATACACAGAAACACGTCCCAGCAAGGCATAGGAAAATGAATTCAACTTATATAACTACTTTGCTTATTTATTGACTTTTTTTCTATTCAGCTTGATCATACTAACAGACATTCTATTATAGTTTGACACTAGCTTGTTAACCTGTAACAATAAAGCTCTTACATTTTTATTTTTTAACGGATATACATGCAGTATGTGTTCCAGCAGCAACATTTGATATGGTGAGGACAAGCCATTTTTAAAGGAGGCTAGTATAATTAGATTTGGCTGAGGAAAATTAGCCAGGGCTCACAAAGAGAAAAAATCACATGTTCATGTGTACGTTTGAAACCTTAACAATAACATTGCTGTGGACACTTTTTCCCACAATTATATCACATCTAAAAAATGCTCCCACACCACAAAAGATTTTAGAACTTTTGATGAACTTTAAAAAAATGTTGTGGTTTGGGTTAAATGCCTGGTTAAGTCAGGGGTGTGTTGTCCCTGTTAAAATAAACATTTGGTTAAGATTATCGGTCTGTGCTCAGAACCTCTTCAATGTTGACTCAACAGTCAACATTAAAGTCAACTGGTTGGAAGTGAGAGAAAAAAAGGTATCTATCCTGTTGTGCAATATTTATCAGAGATGACGCAAATTTATGATGAATCCACTGTCCAACACTTTAGTTTACAGCTCACTACTGAGTATTAGTGTTCTGTTTTACAGGGAGTAGTAAATGAGTGAACAAGGAAGTGATTGTGGGTACGGCAACGGATTGCATACTTTGGTGGCGTGATCAAAGAGACTCAACCATTTTCAATCTTGTCCCCAGTTTCCGGGGATGACTCTGCTTTGGGAATTTGCCCAGATGGGTTGATGATGGAACCCAGCTAGGTCTTATCCGGTTCTTATGGGTATAAACAAGTGTATATATTGGGTTACTGTGTTGGGATCCAGAAAGCAGCTTGACGTGGAGTTGATTTGGATGGTTGGGGGATTTGCTGCCTCTTTTGACACTATAGTAACCATAGACTCCAAAAATGGTCAATACTTGATTCTTTTATTTTGGCATAAACCTCTGATCAGGTCAGTGAAAAATGAAAAATTACAGTAAAAACACAAATAAGTGACAGTGATTCATTCATATCCCATCACAAAAACACACTAATAGGAATAAAATAGACCCCATGTTGGTTCTGCCACTGTACTTGCAGTTAAATATTGACAACCTGAAGTTTGTGGTTTATCTCAACTTTCTCTTCAAACGGCAGAATCCTCCAAGTCGCGACACATGTTGTGGCACGTCAGTGTAGAAACACAGGTCAGATCGTCTTGCTTGTGATGATTCAGTCGTTGAGGCAGAGGAAGCACACCGAGGACAAGTGAACAGCAGACACACACACACATCCGCCGCAGTCCTGCGTTGACTTTCAAAATGGAGGCTGTCTCCTCCGTAGGTTTCTGTTTCCTTTTCGAAGGCACTCTATCAGAGCCGAGCAGCTGATCCACGAAGCACGTCGGGAACCGATGAGATTTCACCAGCAGCCGTGTATCTAACCTGGGAAACGATACGAAGTGACAACCTAAGCGGATCTATTCGGTCCTGCGTGGGTTTGACCGGGCTCGATTCTGTAACTTCCTGGTTCTTTCGCATTAATATGTCTGTCGAAACTGCGGCGAAAGCTCGAGTGACTCTGAGAGGTTCGGTGGACACAACAACACGTGCAGGACTTTTTAACACGTCTGTGGATATGTGTAAAAGAAGAGACAAGAATTTTCAGCGAATGGCAAAAGGAGAGCGACAGATTTCCTAAATCCAGCGATGGAAAGTGGACATGTCGGTGCTGCGCGTAAGGGTGACAAACACTTTCTCCTCCTGAAACTTTAACTTTGACTGTCGATGTGACTTGAGTGTGTACACCACCACTATACTCACCTTTATTGTTATGTAAATATATATATATATTATGAGATATACTATAAATGTCGTTGGACTCCAAGGGGAAGGACGTGGCGCTTATGTCGTGTCTCTCAGGACAAATAGTCCCAGCCTGGTGGAACTTTTTCCGCTCGCAGAAAACGAAAACGCAACTTGCCGTAACTTGGCTCAGTAGCTCGTGGTTCACACTGTGTCACGCTGTTGTGATTTGTGTTCACTTTTAGATGTTTTAGTGCCCGTGCCAGACTCTTCGGACGTGTTTCAAAACAGGATTTTAGCTCCCCTTCAAAGTGCGTACTTGTATGAGGAGTCGAAGCAGTCTTTCAAGTATAAGTCCGCAGTGTTGATCAAGAATGAGCCACTGGAGGAGAAGGTTAGTCCAAATCTGATCCCAGCATTTCATTGTCATGGAATACTCTGACTTCAATCCATTCACATTACAGCCCCGTACAACATTTGATAGAATACTATTTAAAACAATTGTCAAACTATTTATATTTTGTAAAATAATTTATATTTTTGTCATGTCATTATCTGTTTTTAATTACAAAGTTAAGGCAACATTGTTTTTGATCTTTTAGTATAATGCGTACCGAGCAAGGAGAAGTGAAGCAGGATATTCAGAAGAGGATTTGAAGGAAACCTTTGGGTTCTTGCTGTTTGATGACGTCAACCAGGTACAGATTGGCTGCAATGACTCATCTGAGACAGAACCTGTTCCAGAGCTCGCTCATTTTCTCATTTGTATTTGCTTAAAGGCTCATTTGTTCGGAGAAACTGGCCTTCTCACAGGAAAGAGTGCATGCACAACTCTGGGAGATCCCTCCAAAGGTAAGTTCTGATTTGTTTCACTTCATCAAACTGCCTCTTGGTCAACCAGTGGTAAGCTCACATTGACAGTTACCTATTGAAGAGCTCTGCCAAGAACAAGCGGTCCGGTTTCTATTCCAGATGATGGCCTCGTAAGATTACTAAACAATGATCATCAGATCAAATACAACTTATCCATTAAATCTTTCTTATTGACTAAAATGATTTTATGGAGTCATTACCTTGATCGCCGTGTCCAGGTTATTATCCATGCATCCATGCTGTTCAAAGTGTTTACAGCGCAGATGAGGCTAAGGAATAGTCCATGTTGAGGGCATGGGGATCCGCTGCCTTTTAAAAGTGAAAGCAAGTGGAGGAGTTGTATGAATGTTTAGAAATGAAAGTGGAAGAATACGTGTTGTGAAACAGAAACTGTAATTTGGTGTATAGAAGTGTGTTGGAAGGAGGGGGAGAGACAGTATGCGCAGCTAGTTTCACTGCTTAGTGCAACATTTTTTTTAAATCTCATTTAACTGTGACATGTTTTGTAAATAAGTTTTGCCTCTTAACTTCCATTTAGAAATGTTGCCAGTCAAAGATTTGCCATCTTAGACCTGTGCAAATACTCCCACCTGGTCAGACATGTGTACACCAGCATCTCTGCACATCTACATGTGTTTTTATATTTTCAGAAGACCTCTGCCTGCCCCAGGCGGTTTGAAGTGTGGACGTTGTAAATTGTAGAACACTGGTCAAAGTCCCTTTTTAATGACTCTGTTTTTCAGCAAACAGTAGTATAATATTATGACCATGAAAACAAGAGCCTTGCTGTGTCACATGTAAAATGTAGCAACGTTGCACTGTTACCAATCATCCGTTTCTGTTTGGATCTGCTTGAGTTCTTGTCCAGATCCCAAACCTGATGTAACATATTTCCTCTTCTACATTTTCGAAACCAACATGTGAATTCCTAATACTAGGACTACAAATTAGCTTTATTGATTTTCAGAGACATTTGGACAGGTTATACGTTTAGTATCTTTTACTGTCATGTTACTTGCATCCCCTTGACAGGAGACTTAAGGTGAATAATAGACCCACCAAATCAGCCGAACTAGTCATTGCGTGTTTCTTCTACTTCTTCTTTTGTAGATCTAATTATCTCTACGTTTTAATATCTGTAAGTTTTTGTGGAATGAATAAAGTTTATTGAGTTGCTTTGTAGAAAACACAAATAAAGTGTATGGCCCTGATCAGTGTGAAGCAATATGTGTTCTTACTTGTACAGTGAAGCTTATAGTATCAATATTATTCAAAACTTTCCAGATGTAAATTGTTCTGTTAAAGTTTCTCATTGTTAACGATTGAGGATTAAATGATGTCGCATGTAAATGATCTGTCATTCAGTGGGTGAGGTAATTCAGATAGCTGTTAAACGTGTGGCATGTCCTTGACAGTTGAGACATTCCTTTTTAAAGGTGTGTGCTGTTCAGTTGTTTTTGAAAGTCACTGAAAAGTTATAAGTAGTTACATTGTAGTTTGTTATAATGTATTCAAATCTTAGTGTATCCCCATGTTTATTTCTACGGGAAAACACATCAAGTGAAAGTTTCCTGTGTCTACCCAGGTGTTTACATATCAATGTACTCTGACTGTTTGGATCTGAATCGCTGGTATCAAGGGAAATCCGGATACGTTGCCATCATCAGGCTGACAAAGGTATTAAAAGAAAGGGAACTTTGAAATGTAATTATTATTATAACATAATGTTTTACAAGCTAAATCATTGTCCTTCGTTATTTCCACCAGGGCAGAGTTAAGAAGGTTCCAGAGAACTACACCCAGAATTTCACAGCACCCACAGTGGGGTTTGATTGCCATGAGTCAGGAGAGTTGGCCTCAGTATCTTCCAAAACCAGCTCCTTTCTTGCTTTTGAGAGAACACAGGTAAGAAGAGGCATGTGACTGAGTGCTGAAATGTCAACAGGTGGTTTAACTTGGAGATGTGGTTAACTCAGGAGATGAGTTGATTCCAGTGATAACAGTTATTCTGTAAGAGATTGCCCACCTCTTTATTTAAATTAAAATGGAAAGGAAATGTAAATACATGTAAGTAACATCATAACACAGACTTTTGATTTCATAAAATAGATGCACCCAATACTAGTATTGTTTAAGACATCAGATGTTGTTGTAGTGGCATCTAGTGGCATTAAGGTTGTTCCCTTTCACATGTGAAGAACGCTGCAGGAGATTCTTCGATCAGACTCATTCACAGCAACAGAAAGATCTCAAAGGGATGGCACAGCATGCACCTATAAATCACATCTTTTTTGACACCTCTGTCTGCCCTTATCACCAAAAGCTCATAAATCTCATTTTGTATTTCCATGTTGACACCTTTTTCTGCTTCTGCTCATCGGACAATATTGTGGACATTATCTTGAGTTTTTACGACAGGGCGAACTTTGGAGAGTGTCCGCAGCAACTGACTCGGACATTTGCATTTGAAGTTATCCGGAGTTCAGTGCATGTCTGAAAGCAACTCAAGTGTCTTTATCTTTTCGTCTTTATGCATCCTTGTTAGCACAGTATTGCTGAGCACCTTAATATTTGAGAAAGTATATGAAGAAAGAAAGAATGAAGGTATCTCAAAAGCCTTTTGTTTTGTATTTGCAGTATTACTTATATGAGCTGTTGGATGAGGAAATCGGTGAAACAGCTCCATCTCCCAGTGCTGCCGTTCCTTTTGCTATTGTATCATTTTCATATACGGACACAAAAGCAATACTTGTGACACCACAGGCTACAAGGTACTGTAACATGATGGCAGCACAAATTCTGCTCTGCCTATATCACACCATTTAATACAAGTCAAGAATATTTGATAACTTGTTTCCTGATTTCTCTTTTCAGTGAAAAGAAAAAACTGGGTAAGTAAAATCTAGCAAACTCAGTACAAGAGCAATTCCATAAGGTTTATTACTTGGTAATTCAGCCGCAGTCAAAGTGTGGCAGCCTTGAAATAAATTGTTCATGTAAATAATTTTACACCTTCAAATTTAAATAATGGCAGTCATTTCTTTTTGGTAATTTGCATGTCCAGTAAAACAGCTCTGTCATGGTTTACATTCACAACTTAATGTATAAATTCCTATGTATACCTAATAAGTGCCCCATGAGTGTATTTAATGTATTAATAAACTGAAATGAACATGCATCTCACTTTTTAATAGTTGTCGTATGTGATTTTATTTCAGTTCGTGATTACATGGCCTGGAGGGGTCAGCTTCAGATAGGCACCCAGTCCTATGATGTTGGGTTGAGGTCCACCAAAGGGGCACTGATTCCTACAAAACTGTAAGTTAAACGTGTAAAGACAAGTATGTACTGCTCTCTCTTTATTACCTTTAGACTTGAATTTAATGACCCTCCGTCTTTGTTTTTCTGTTTAAGGCCTCCAGTGGTCAAAGTTGATAGAGCCATTTCCATGTTAGATCTGATGCAGCTGTTGCCAAAGGCTGCCTTTGAAACCTGCTTCTCTACTGAAGGTGGGTTTCCAGATATGAGAAAAAAATGATTTATTGTCCAAAAGTTACATTTCAAAGGAATTATTATATATTGGATTTAATTCATGTATATCAATGATTTTGTCTCTTTTGCTGTCTTTCAGTCTTTCTTGGTGGCTTATACTGCAGTCTGTATGAGCTGGTTCCTTCTGAGGCGAAAGATACAAACTCACTCTCTCCGCTTCTGCAGGAGATCAAGGAGAAAGATCTTGTGAGTCTTTTTATTACAGATCTTTCAGACATTAAAATGCTTTGTCTTTCATTCCAAAAATGTTAAAGGAATATAAAACGTGGTTTATTCACTAAACAAACGAAAGAACGATACTTAAACCCATTGAATTTGTCAAGCAATGTAGAATCCTCCTGTCAATTAACTAAATCAATGAATTATTTCACAATTATTATTTTAATAGTTTTTGCTTCAAACTGCTAACTATCAAACAGACATGGATGAAAACACAACCGCCTAGGCAGAGGTAACAATTAAATTAAGTTACTGACTAAATTTATTTTGCTCAGGCTCTCACTGTTCCACTGAAGGATGGTGGTTTTCTTATCCTGTTGCACCCGTCCCATTTCCCCCCAATCGATGGTAAGATATGAAAATTATGATGATGAACAGTGACATATGACGCAGTCTTTTATCAACTACATAATTCAAGTAATCCTTTTTTTTTTTTTTTAGATAATGCTCTGAATGCATCTGAGGTCCTGCAAGGCATGTTTATTTTTCCCGGCTCACGGGTGGTAAAGAGAGGTACAGCATGCATTCACTTTCATCTTGTGTTTTTCTCACTCCTTAAATTCAATGACAATTACCCAACTCAGTGACAGTTGTAGTTTGTTTTGTTTTAAGGTCAAACCAGAGATTTTGAAGTATTCTTTCCTCTTTTTTTCCACCACAGGCACATCTGGACAGAAAAAGGCAACCATTTCATCTGAAATCCTTCAGGTTCTACCAGTGCTGAGTTATGCAGAGGGTTTAGTTGAGAAAACACCCCTCAACTCAACTGAAGAGCTGTGTGACGTGTTGAGGCAGCACATGCAGAGCTACGCAGAATTGATAAACCCTGTGTTGGACTTAAGTCTATCAAGAGAAGTCAGCCTCTTTCCAGATCAGTATGATGTGCTGGATGACCACAGACACCTCTACTCATCCCCTGAATGGACTGACAAAGCAAGACAAAGCTTCAGGTCATACATGAGAAAACCAGTCTCCTTTCAACTGCCGGTGTCCATGGCTTCAGAAGTTCTGGCAGCTGAAGAGGGGGAGCAAGGGGAAGACCTCGAGGACAATATCTACTGTGTGTCATTTCCTGAGGAGGCACCTACCAATCCTATTGGCACGGGCTCAGAAGACCAGTTGACAGACCAGAAATCTCCTGTAAATGCTGAGACATCTGTGGAGAATTGTCTTATAAGCACTGGAGCACAAGTTGATTCCATAACTGGACCTCAGAATGTTGTCCCAAAGGATTTGCAAGCAGATGATACAACTGAAGAGAATTCAAAATCTGCCCTGACTGCACTGAGCAAAACTTTTGATACGGAGGCAAAAACTCCCTTATCCTCCCCGAAATCAGATGACATGTCAGCAGAGCTGATTGTCAGCATCACATCAGCAGAGCAAACTGTCACTAATGAAAGTTTAAATGTGATCAGCTCTATGACTGCAACAAAGCATGATGACTTTCAGATTTCTGGCTTTTCCGCAGCCAAATTACAAACAGAAGGAGTCAACTCTCTGCATAAGACGGTGAAAATTAAAACTATAGATTGCCTAGAGGTCATCGACAGCTCAGAAACAAAACGAAGGAAAGTGCGTAAGGGGCATTCCAAAGTCTGGCTAAGACTGAAAAGGAGGACTAAAGCTTGTGTTGAAACTGAATCATCTGGCGACTCACGGTTGAACAATCTATTGGATATTGATCGGAGAAAATTAAGTCGAAAATGCAATTTTGGAAAACTTTTATCCAAAAACAAGAAGGTGAGATTCGTTACTGATGGTTTAGCTGTAGCAGAGGACAAAAAACCTGACCCTGCACAGCAGAGCTCTGGGGACGCCATTTTAATGGATTTTGAACTTTGTCCCCAGAGAAGGAAAGCCTTGCGCTGGGAATTGAAGCCTGTTATCAGTGAATGTGGAAGGATCTTGGTTCCTCATGGCGCTGTGGCTGTTCCTGAACAGATTCAGTCTTTAAAGCATAAGTTTCAATGTACAAAAGATGAACAGTGCGCTGAGAAAATGTTGGTTGATGCCTCTTTGAATGATCACAAAAAAGTCGAAATGGAGCAAGACTCTGTGCCATTAACAGCAATGGACAAAACGGATGACATTATATCCACGGATGGAAGGAATCTTTTTGATAACATTGTGGCCAGTTTGACAAATAATGAAAATAGCCTGTTAAGACAATCAGACAATTGTTCATGGCCTTTGCATCCAGTGAGTACTGAGCATTCCTCAAATAATGATGGCACAGACACTCCTCCAACAGAAGTTAAAGAAAGTGGTCCTCTCCTCACAGGAAAGTGTGCAAAAAAGGGTGAATTTGATTTGAGAAAACTAAAATCAGTTCTGTTAAAGGCAAAGAGAAAAAACAATGTCCTTGTGTCCAAGGAAACAACGACAGGTATTGCCCACGCCGAGCCTCGTCTCAAGGAGGACAAAGATGATGCGGAGGCATTGGAGGCCTTGACCAGTGTCCAGGACACTAATGTGGATGTCAAGGAAGTGAGAAACATGCTATCAGTGGACCCTCGTTTTGCATATGCCCTAGGCCTGACCCCGAAAGAGAACCCAGATAAGGTACAAAAGAGTGAGGTTCAGGTCTCTCAATTTAAAGAAGACTCATCAGAGACACAAGAACAAGCCCTTTCAAACAAACAATCTCAAGTCCTACAAAGTCCTCCATCAATCTTCACAAGAAGGGGTAGGATTAAGATGCTCAAAAAGCATCAAGGCATCTCTGAAGACAATATCAAAAAGAACTGTAAGTCATTTAAAAATTCTAAGATTCTAATTTGGACTGCATGTTTTTGGATTAATTTGTGTAATCCGTTGAATATTGTGAAGGACCTTGAAAATAACTGACATTTTCTTGGCTGGCTTCTGCAATGGTCCTCAATGCTATCTGCGCCTGACTAATTATTTGCTTTTGCTCTGCTCTTGCTTTTTCTGCATTTTTCTCAGTCCTATCCATCTGAACCAAAAGTATTTTGACAAACACGATTTAAAACAGTAGTTCAGATGTTGGTGGAAAGTTCATTACACTAATATATGTACTTTATTTTTCTCCTCTGTTTTGTCTTCACAGGGTGGTTGCATTTTCAAACCCCAAATCGTTTACCCACTGACAAACTCAAACCCAAAGAGGGTTCTAGGGATAATTCTGTCAGGAAGACTGATATGGAACAATTGAATAATGCTTGCTCATCTACTGAAGCTTTGAACTTACTTGCTGACTTGGCTCTAAGTGCCAGTATTGACAAGGTTCCACCACAACCGGCGCTTGAGGGAAAACCTGAGACAAGTTTCAAGAAGTGTGGCCTTAGAAAAGATGTTCCCAGTGCTGGACAAGAATCACTTCTTCATTCTCTGCTTAGACAGCCTGCTGCTAAATTCATACAGCCTCTTGAGACTTCCTCATCAAGCCCCCCTGTGGAAGACAGGGAATTGGTTGGTTTGATATCGAAAGAACATGGTTACTCATTGCCCTCGTCTTTCTCTCTGCTGTTGGGTTTGCCAGGTACAACCTTCCGGGTAACCCCCTTAAACGGTTCTACCAGATTGCTGCACCATCAACAACACTTGAGTAGAGATCATACTGTTGGCCCCACTTTTGGTCAGGAAGACAGACATGAACGCAACCACTACGGGACTTCAGAATTCCAGAAAAAATGTTTGGAACGCAGGGAAAAGTTCAGGCACTCGCGCACCATCGTTAATAAGGATAAATCTGTCAGTGTCACTAGACAATGGAAGGAAAACTATGATTTCAGCAGAGACAGCAAGTTTGCAAGTGTCTCTAAGGGCAGAGCTGTCGTCCGAGCCTTGCATGGGTATGTATGTTGTTACTTATTTATACAAATAATTACTTTTCACATCATTTAGATATGAAGAGATATTTAACTTGAAGAGCTCATGTTTACACATTTCCCTTTTTGATAGGCCGTGGGATTCCTCAGTTCAAGACATCAGTGATGAGTTACGACTCATCGTTCACATGTGGATAGGTCTATTTTACAGCCGGTCAACAGCCAGATTCTTTCAAGATGACTCGAACTTTACCAACCTTTGTTCAAAAGAGAACGATTCTTTGGAAATGTCCTGTGAAATGGTATCACCACCAGCTCAGTCTGAAAACAGGGCAAATTCTGTCGGTGCTTTCCCAAGTCCAACAGACTCTCAAGACCCTTCAACTTCAACAGTTTTGGACCTCAGCAAAAATGACAACTTTGCCTGTGACCAAGGATCTGTGATTTTGGACTTATCACTGAGAAATTCTCGTGCAGAGACTGTCACATTAGATCCACAAATCAACTGTGAAAAATCTTCTGTGTCCAGTGAACTGAAAGAAGCAAGTCACATATTGAATACACTCAAGTCATCGGTGGGTCTACAGGAAGCCAGAAAGTTACAGGTTTGTTTCTAAAGTTAATGTTGTACTGAGGGCAAACTATTACATGTCATATTTTAACCATGGTTTTCCGACCGTTCGCTTGGCCAGATGCACCAAGCTGTCTTTCTCCTGGTCTTAGGCTAAGTAAATCATAACTTGATAATCTTGAATCCAAACTTATCGTTACACCAGTTGCACCATTTAGGCTTAGGGAAGACATATTATGCTTGTTCACTTTTCCCTTTTCGCTAGAGTATTGTTTGGGTTCATGTAAAATGTCTTTAAAGTAAAAAAACAACAAAGGTCCATGGTAAAGGGAGATCTTGTCCCCCAAGGAAAACAGTGCTCCTTAAGCCCCTGAAACACCTTGTCAGTACTGATGCATCTGGGCATCACGATGCGCCAAAACATCACATTTGCCCACATTTGCCTTATGCATGGCTAACGGCTAGTCTTGCACTCCTGCTAGCAAAGCCAGGTAAAGCACACAGGCTGACATTTCCTATACATGTTGGAAGCAGTTAACCAGCACAACAGAGAGGGCTAGCTGACCAATCAGAGCAGAGAGGTGCATGGGAAGAGGGGGCCCTTAAAGACACATGAGCTAAAACCAAGTGTTAAGGTAGATGAGATGCAGCAATGGACAGATGGAGAAAGAATGGACTTTTCTCTGTACAAAACCCCTAACCCTAGATCATGTAAAGCTTGTCAAGAAATAACCCAAATAACCCTATTCTGAACCTAAATAAGCATGATATAATCATAACACTTTACTTCTAAAGCTGCTTTCAGATGCACTGGATTCTTCAGGTCCTCTGTATTTTCTTTGGAAGAGGTGCATGTGCGAAGGCAAATGTCCCAGTGAGACGCGTCAAAGTTCGGCACATTCAACAGCTGGACTGCAAATTTCTTTCATTGTTATCTTTAGCTGTTTTCTTGGATTGGGCATTTGTAGTTGAGATTATTGTGGCTTTTGTTTTCATCATAAAATATCATTAATTTTTGCTGCATGTCAGGAAACAATTATTTAGCCTCATACTTCTGTGAGTATTGATACACATTTCCATAATAATTAGTGTAGCTACCTTTTGCTTTTACAGGATTCCATTTTTTAATTGCAGGTGCATAAATTGCAAAATTGGCGTTTAAAACATTGAATACTGAATCAGCAAAATGTTCACAGCTTTTACTCAATGAAAAATACAATGGGCGTAACATTTAATTCCTATGTTCTGTTTTCTATTTCTTTTTCCAGTGTTACAAACCGATGGTAAACGTGACCGAGACTATTAACGAGGTGAATGATCTCAGAAACAACTATGGAAATGAAGAAACTAGTAGTCCTTCACAAAAAGATGACTGCCTGGATTGCATTGATAAACCATCTTTTGGAGATGATGGAACATTCACTCATGGACGAGAAGAGATCAAAAGTGTTTCAATCTGGACAGGAAATCTTCAAACCCCATTATTGATCAGCTATTTGTTACATGAGCGCAACAAAGAGAAGACACATGTGAACAGTAGTTTTCAAAACTCACAAACTACAGGGTTAGGTTTGGTTCAAAAACAAGTAACGGATTCACCCAAATCCATGACTAATGAGGAGGCAGAATCCGACAAAGAAGATGTGCTTTATATAGATGAGGATGATGAAATTCTACCTAAAGATGGTGGAAAATGGGAAATGAAAGAGAACCGAGGCCAAGAAAAGGATCTACAAGCTTCCCCAAAACTGATTCACAAATGGGATGACTCTACAAAGCAGCAATTGGGTATTGGTTGCAATGGATATTTTCTTGAAAATGAAAAGCAGTTATCGAGGGAGGGACCTAAACCAATATCACCTGGCCAGACTGCAAATGTTGCTGAAGAAGACAACTGTGGAAAAGAGGATGAACTTGATTGCGTATCAAAGGACAGGGATTTGAGTGATCAGTCGTTACCTATGAAATGCGACGGTCTTGAGTCAGTTCAGGATTGTTTTACGGATTGTAGTCGCCAAGCACCATTTGATGAGCAACCTCCTCAAGCCAGCCATGATGCACAGTTGAAAAAACCTTGGACCAATGACAGTACTTTGACAGATGAACATGCTATTGCAGAAGAAGCTCCTTGCACTCCACATGAAAATGAACCTCTTTGTGATGAATCTGCAGATGAGGAAATCCCAGTAAAATACACTTGTTTAGCAGAGGAGGCTCCGTGTGAGGAGGCACTGTGTCAGAAGGCAGTGTTACTCGTATCGGATGAGAGCACTTGTTCTTTAAATGGTTCCTCCGCAGCTGGGTTTATACCCCAGACAAAGGACTGTTTGGAGATGACAGGTAATGATGATCCTGATGATCAGAAAACCAAATCAGTTGTGTTGGAGAGAAAGGACAATACCGCATCTCAAGAAGAATTATTTCATCACCAGTCTCACTCACCTCCGTCTGAGGTTATCGAAAAAGCTGAGGCTGAAGATGCATTGACTAAAGAAACAAATCGCAAAATGAGAATAACAAATGAGGACTTTGAAAAAGCTCACAGTGAGGTTGTAATTCCATTTATTGCATCAGATATAGTACAACTACATATCTCCCACTCACACGGCAAGATGGACGTTCAAGGCCAGAAAGGAATACCATTGAACAGTGAAACTGCACAGCTTGACAAGCCCACAGCGGTATCAAGTTATTCTATAATGTACCGTAAAGAAGAGGAAGTGAATGCTGGCCAAATATCACTTCTTGATGTAAGCGAAACCAAACAGCCATCAGTCTTTGGCAGTGAGGCTGATAACAGGTGCCCTACTCCAACTTTGGATGAGGTGCCATGCAAGTGCATACCCTGTTCTCTACCTGGCGGCAGTACTGAAAAAACCTGCTTAAACATTACTGCAAAATGTCTTAGCAGAAGCTCAACACATCTAAATCTTGAGAAGCCTCTTGAGCAAAAACTCTGTTACCCATTAAGAGTTCATAGGGACCCCAGCCCTCACTACGTTCAGCATTCTGATGAACAAAGAACTCTAAATGTTCTGAAATGTCTAGAAACGTTTCTATCCATTTCAAAACGTACCAACAAATCTAACCAGATTGAAACAACTGATGCAAAAATAAGTCTTGATCAAAAGCCTAACCTCTCTACTTCTTCAGCTGACATTATGAACAAGAAATTAGGCAATTTAAAGCCAGTGCTGGTGTCAACCTCTACCTCACAAGAATCTTCAGGTCACCTTGTATTATCTTTCAAAAATAAGCTTGAGGAAGTACTTGGTGCTCAATTGCAGCAACAGAACAAAGACTCCCCACTTCCTCAACACAGTTTTGAAAGAACAGATATAACAAAGGACACCTCTATAGGGAAAGATTGTCATCCCTATAGATCTACTCCCTCTGCTCAGTGTTTGCAAACCATTGAACCAAATATTGACCAAGACGGGCACAAGACAACATCAGAGTCCAATTTAAATGATGGACCAGGTTCATACAATCAGCGTCCGGTCATGGCTGTGAAACCCTCTAAGAATGATGAAAATCAGTCAGATCATAGCTCTAAAGATGGACAAATTGAGTACGCTCCCACCTACGCCCCACCAACCACCATGCCCTTGGAGAAGACAGAATGTTTCATAGAAAATTCTGGACTAAATTATGAAGATCCAAAGCTCAGTGGGTTTCCTACCAAAAGTTATCAACTGTCGATTGTTAATGACTGTAACTCAGATGAAGCTACATTTGCACATTTAGATCCTCCTGATAAGTACCAAAGAGGGAGTACGATTCTTTCATCAGCTCTGTCCAAGCAGTCGGTTGACTTGTCAAAAAGTGATCAACACCAAGGTTTCTTTACACATAGTTCACCTGAGAAAGTTGGGAAAACAATTAAAGAGAACCCTAAAATGGACCAGAAAGATGGCTCAGAAGCATCAACTTTAATTGGGGATGACTACGACACCAACATTACAGAAGAAAGTCTCATCCCTGGACCGCAAACTTCTCTCATGTGCACAGTTTTTAACACTGGTCGGAAAAGACCATATTCTTTTCTGGAGGAGATTTCTCGAAGATGCCTAGAGGATGACCCCACACAGGCGTCAATGGAACAGGAGTGTCTTATCTTCTCTGACCAAATGAAACACCTATTGAAAAGGAGTAAGAGAGGACAGACAAGCGAACAGGATACAGATGACACCTTGACATTGTCTTGTGCTAGTCCTTTGACTGTGCACTTTTCAAGCCTGGAGGAGCAGGAGGATTCACTGGATCTCTTGGACGCACCCTCACTCACTAGACAAAAAATCAAGGTTGACATGTCTGACAGGAAAAACACCGAGGATGAAAAGACTATGCATCCTCAAAACCTATCCCAAAAAACAGATAACCTCAAGGAACATGCGGATGTATCTGTTGTCACTGCAAACAGTGCTAGGCTTTATGAGGCAATGATGGATGGCATTTGTGGTGCCCGAAAGGCCCCATTGAGACCCGAGCACTTAGTTAACAGAGGTTCCAAAAACATTGAACCCAGTAACCCGTTCGACTTCTGTGATCAAATGAAGAGAGAGATGGACGAGTGCTTTCGAAGTAAACTGAATTCAGTTGTGAAGAAATCCTGTAAAACAAAGTACAGATTCTACATATTGGCAACGTCAGACGATGCCGTCTTTGAGGAAACCAAGGTAAGACCAAGTTTTCAAAGAAATAATGATGAAGTATTTCTGTTTACTATATTGTTCTGGATTGCTTTTTCTGTAGCCTGCATTCCTACCACCATTAAAGGTATTTTCCACCATAATGTATTTTCTGACAATTTATTGTCAAAACATTAACATTTATTATTCATTCCCTTTACTAAGAGGGCCTGTCCTGAGTTGTTGTTTACTCGTTGAAGGAGATGGGTGGTTGTTTGAATAAGGAAAAAATAACTAAATGTCCATGCACATTTCTCAGCTTTAAACAGAAAATGTATCAACTATTGATACTATTATAATAAACTAATTTGATTTGGAAGTAATCTTGGTCATGTCTCAAGTAATAATGGAAACGATTCCTTTTCATTGTCTGACATGGAATGTCTGTCTAAACAAAACGTGATGATGGCACCTACAACTTCATAGGGACTTTGCAAGGTTATTTCAATATTGTATAAACCAAAATGAAAGTAATCATTTGTTACAGTTCTAGTCTTTTCCTATAAATCTCAAACCAACCAATGGATTTAAGCATGGACACTGATTACAGATACATAAAGCAGATAAGATACATGTATTGATCCCAAACACATGCACAGTCACACTACATGCAGATGAGGAAAATGTGTCCTCTGCTTTTGGCCCATCTGGTGAACATAGCAGGACACACAGAGCAGTGGGCAGCCATCCACGGCACCTGGGGAGCAGATGTTGGGGGAGTAAGGTGCCTTGCTCAGGGGCACTTAGACAGTGGGGGTAGGGAGAGTCCTCTTTGGACTTTTCGAACAGATCCAGGGTTTGTCCATCCATGTATGTTTTTATTTTCACTGCGAGGAGTCAAACCAGAGACCTTCCAGTCTGATGTCCGTAACTTTCGGCCCATAGTCCAATTTTTCTGCAACTAGTCCACCGCCTCGCCGCTCAGTGTAGTTTGTCTGTTATATCTGCAGTTTGGTGTTTGTAAGTTATCTCTCAGTATCACTTGACAGCCTGTGTGAGGAAATGTTCATATGTGACAAGTTAAACACGACCTCTTTGCCTGCAGGTCAAGAGATGGTAAAAATAGAAGTGACCTTCAAGTCAAGTCCCTCAGCAGTTCTGCAGAGGGGGTTACTTAGTAAATGAACCAACTAGCTTACTTATATTTATTATAGGACACATCACTGATTGTTTAAGAAGATGGATGACTTGAACCCTTCTTTAAAAGTAAAACCAAAACATTTCAATTGTATTATGGCTGGCTGCAGTTTGGGTCATAAAGCCTGCTCACTGCGAGTTAGTTGATGGGACATGAGGCAAACTAATTAATAAAAAAAGAGTTTCTGTCATTTTAGGTTGTTCTGATCCCTCTGACATATGTGCAACTGTTCAATTCAGTGATGCGCTTGGTTTTGATTAGTGTTTTCATGCTAATGGCTGAGACATCATAATTGACAGAGGTAATTGACCCATAATCAGTTGGTTGGGTGTGTGGACAATACCTCTGTACCACAGCTCAACTCCGTGATCATGATATTTGTGCAGTTTTGGCAATACATGAAATCACCAGGGCAAGTGTTTGTATCTGGCATATGTGGGCCTAATTGTTTTTGCAATGGGAAGAAATGGTTATGCATTTTATACAGTCTATGAGACTTGTTAGAGCCTGTCCCCATCAAGCCACAAGGTGCACTGAAATATTTGAGATTTTGTAGAGTTTGATTGTATCACAGAACATAACTTAATTAGCCCTATACATGATGGCTGTCCTCAAATATATAACAGAAAGTCAAGGGAATGTGTTTATGCAGTGTAGCGCTAAAGAAAATTTGCTTCTAACGTTTTGTGATTTCTGCTTTCTTTTTAAGGCACAGTTGGAGTCAGTGGGCCATACTTACATACAGCCATCCAAGTTCTTCCTTGGTGAAGGTAGTTCTTCATCTCTTCTCATCATCCTCAGGAATGAAGACATTGCAGAGCACATTTGCAAGGTAAGAGGTCATCTACTGTTAAAGATCACATCAGGACTTTTGCGGTAGCTAGTGATTTAATGACTCTGCTCTCTTAAATATAAGGTCCCACATTTGCTGGAGTTAAAGAAGTCACCAGGCGTGCAGTTTGCTGGAATAGATGAACCAGATGATGTTGTGAATCTCACCCACCAGGAGCTCTTCACACGGGGAGGTTTTCTAATGTTTGACAATGCAGCACTGGAGTCCCTCAGTCTTTGTAAGTGGACTATGTTGTAGTGTGAGATCTTATTATGTGAGCAGCTTATACTAGTGTATCTAGTATATCTGTACATGTGTAATTAATCTTCTTAATTTGTATGAATGTTTAGGCGACATGAAAAAATGCTCCGACATCTTGCAAGAGCTGGGCAGAACAGGGAAGTGGAAATGGATGTTACACTACAGAGACAGTCGTCGGCTGAAAGAAAATGCGAGGTACGGGCAACTTTGGAAAGATATAGGGTTAGGGTTAATAACTTGCTTCTGACTTCCCTATGTGGCATGACAGCTGTTCTAGAAGACCTTTTTATTTAGTTTATATATTCATGTTTTCTATAATCTAACAAAAGACAAAAAATAAAGCACTATATCAAATCTTGGATCATAGAAGTAGCTAATAGTAAGTAAAAGAAATCTGCCTAATAAACCCAAAGGAAGAAAAGGATCTAAATTATAAACAACACACAACACCTTCGTGACTTTTTTCTTCTTTTACATTAACCTTTATACAAACCTCTTCACATACTCACATTACATACTTCACAGTTGCAGATATAAAATGCACAATGTCAGTCGTAATATTTATCTAACATTCAGAAGGTGAACAGTCCTTTCTTCCAAAATTGATTCTGAAAATCCAAGTCCAAGTTTTTGTTCCGTATGAATCCTTTGGTCGGAGACACTTGATAAACACAGCTCAAGAGATTGTGGTAATGGTTTATCATACCAGTCTCCAATTCTTTTGCTGTGTATGTTGCACTTTGGAGATACAAAATAATCATTGTTTCATCTTCAAAAGTAATGCTCATCAAAGATCCCTATTCCTCACATGTGTAATTAAACTTCAGTGTTTTCCCTTGCATGCATTTAGATGCAGTATTATGACAACCGCAACTGAGCTGACTTTTATTCTCATTAAAACCAAACAACAGAACTGATTGTCTGAATGCTATTTTCTTTCTCCCACATTCAGGTTGAATTCCGAGGCAAAAGAAAAGAAGTGCTTCTTAAACTCTTGCCAGGAGAGTGGCATACTGGAGTTCTTGCCTTACCACAAGTGTGACCACACATCAAGAGATCAGCCTGACTATCTCACATGTTTGGTTCGCTTGCAGGTCCAGAATATATCAGCCCGTTATCCTTTGTTTATAACTGGTGAGATCCTATTGAATTAATATGTTCACTGTGCCTTGACATTCAATGAGTCATGTGCTTTTATTTTGAAGGGATTTTTTGCAAGGAACATCTGATATTTTATTTAAGTAATACTTTCAGTATAAACATAACATAAAACAACAACAAATTTGAGTTTACCTGTGTTTTGGTTATGTAGCCATACAAAAGGAATAATGTGGATTTCTTGTTTTTACAGATGCAACAACAGACGGTGCGTTTGGGAGAAACGGAATTTTAACAATGACCTTGAACTCTTTCCTGACAAAGTCTCCAAGTGAAACATTGCTATGATTTTTTTTTTACCTGAAAACGTCTGATGGACTTTTCATTTCGTCTTAAGTACACGACAATGATTATTCACTGGATGTGAGGGAAAAACTGGTAATAGGGATTAAAAGTGATTTCAGACATACTGCAAACACATACATGTACTTATGTTCACCTTAGGGTGTGTGCAGCAATACCTCTTGATCTGTTTTAACAGGCTTCTCTGTGTGTTTATTTGTTAAGTCAGTTATCATTCAGTTAATGAATTGAGTGACAAGGATGCCAGTGTACTGGAAGGTGTACTGTACATACTGTATTCATTTTGTATTATATTTATGTTGTAAATTATAAAGTTTCAAAGACGGATGTTTGATTTAAGTAAATATCGTCTTCTAGCTTATAACTCTGACTTTATACAATTGTATCACAATCTGTATTCATGTTTGAACAAAGATAATATTTTTGTTGTCAAAACGTTCACTACGATTTTATCAAACATTTTACAATACTTTGTTTGGACCTGGCAGCAAAACGAATTTCGCTGTTTGGCAGTCGTGTGTTACATTTTTGTAAGCTTCTACGACACTGTGAAGGTAACTGACAGTGATTCTTAACTCCTGTTGGAGCAAAAAATAATAGCATTATTATGATTAAATGCAAAAAATCTTGAATGTTGTTAAATTTTGTTTGCAATAGTTCAGTGAATAGTAGAATTATAATACATTGTTATGCTTTGAAAAACGTGTTGAATGAAGCATCTGATTGAAAAATACAATCAATGAAATGATTTCAGATCAACAAAGCTGTCTTTACTCAACTAAGTAATGAAATCAAAATTTATATTTAGTTTTTGTAAGGAAATACCAGTTTGGCTCTGTCAGAGTAAAATGCTTAAAATGTTTGTTTTCTCTACATTATGTAATTTCTTCTATAATGGATTTAATACTGTAAAATAAACATTGCATTTATTGGTTGATTTATTAAAATTACTGTGGCTCTTTAATTGTTGTGGGCATGAGCCAATAAAAAGGTTATACACCAATAGTCAATGCAATACAAGTACTGCAATGCAGTGTTTATCTGTTTGAGCGGCCTTCAGTTTCTTAATTGACAATAAAGCTACTTTATCTTTATGTTATCTGTTGTGTATGCTGCACTGTTGAGAAGAACCTTTTTTGCTCCCTTCTGTGTTCGACAGAAGTGAAAAAATAACTTAAACTTGTGTTTTACATAATCAGCTTTAATACTAAGCAATATGGCACCATCCGAAAATGTGGTATTTGGAGTTATTTTACAGACATTATGCAATGGGATTTATAAAAAACAATTTTTAACCAGGATAGGGCCTCGCTGAGAATCAAAATCGTTTTCACAGAAGTGCACAACACTGAGGTTACAAGAAACATTTGATGAAACATGAAATATGAAGATCAGATCCAAAAAGTAATGTAAACTTGATAAAATATTCCAACATATTCAAATTATTTATGAAATTGATAAATACAACAAAGAAGGTTTGTTATGATACTGCAGAATGAGCCGATCTGCCTCTTATTTGTATATACTTAAAGAGTTATAAAAGGAAGAACCTGATTGTTATGCAAATAATGCAGCAGACATTTTTATATACTCTGGTCGAAGGGTTGGAAGTACATTAACAAATGTAATATTCTACAAATATATTACTCATTCATTGACATTATTCTGTTTAACTTATTTCAAAAGGACATCAAAAGAAGAGTTCTTTTAATGGTTGTCACTGAAATTCATGTGGCTGCATTTTTTTGAAATACAGCGCCACACTATGGACAGTTAAACTGGAACTAGCCTCTCAATCACACCAAATTTGTGTCAGCTTTGAAGATTATTATAAAACATTAAATTGTATTGAAAATGCTCAGACATCTTGAAAATTTAAATTTGACTACTTTAAGATTACCCCTGTGATTTTTAAGTAAAAAAAACGTTTTGGACAAAATAGACAAAGACAAATATAACTCTTGGTGTGCCTTTATAAACAATATTCATTAACCTTGAATAGAGATTTTTTTGGGGATGTTTCCAGCATTTTTTTCATCATTGAAATTGACATGAAAATACAAAAAATTATTGTTGAATGTATGCAAAAGATTGTGAAATAGGCCAATTATTATTTCCTTAGCACCAGGTCAACATTCATAATGAAGCCCAACTTATTAACATGAGCCTTTCGCAGGCATATCAGTAACTGTTCATGATTAATCATATGCACTAACATGATAACATTTATTTCACAGAATCAACAATGCAGACGTGCATTTGTTTTTATTTTTCTACATCAATTTCTACATATTTAGTTGCATTTGGTTTTCTTTTTTGTAAAATATCAAGACATTACATTTCTTTGTCAAAAGGGTTTGATGACCTTTGGGGAGTCATTGTCAACGTTTTATATATATATTTATATGTCAGTCAGCAATTCTTCTTTAACTACTAAATAAGCAGACCATATACACAGGTTAATAAACCCTAACCCTACTGCATCTACTGCACATGCGTCATTTGATTCAGGAGTGAAAGCCATTTGTGTCCATTCCCATTGCAGGCAAAAGTCAGATGTTAGTGGGTTTTTTGACAAGTGGGAAAGGGACTGAATACATAGTGGGAAACCCAGAAAATCACATACAAAAATTGGTAATTGTTAATTGACGATGACAATTTATTGATCAGTTATTAAAATTGTCGCCACGTCAGCTCTCCGGCACCGTACACACCTGGTATTAACATGTGGCTTTTGTGATCCGATAACAAGAGGACAGCGTTCGGAAGTGGTCTGAGCTACATTCTTTTAACAGTGTGAACGTAAATCCGTCCAGGGCCACATATAAATAACCTGCTACTCAGCTTATGTCCTCTGAGCCGCTGCAGTTTCACTGTGAATCAAAAGTATTTTTTCTCTTCTCGTTGATTTGTTCTGACCACCAGCACAACATCAGCACTGATCACCACATACTGATCGATACTTTCCTTAAATTGATCAAATCTTTATTCACAGAGCAACTGCACGGTATTCATTCAGCACCTCTCTCTCTTGCTCGCGTGGGGACAGACACAGACACACAGTGACATCGGTCACACTTGTGTACTCAGACTGGGTCAAGACTATATGACCTGATCTTCGTAAACAGAAATGATGTACATTTTTATTTGCATAAAGGGCAGGGAAGTGAGATCCACTCAGGAGATATATGTGGGTCCGCATGATAATACCAGGTGTGAATGCAGGCGCCCAGAGCGCTCCACTTGTGATCGGATCACAAAAACCACATGTTAAACCCGGTTGTGTACTGGTACTGCTTTTCTGGGTGCTGGCTGAAACACAGAACCTGCCGTGTGCAATGGGGGAACAAGGGTGCCTCACAACAAATGGAGCCCCTCAGCAAGGTAACTGATGAATCCGGCCGTGGTGAGAAACCGTTGACGAAACGTTTTCGCTCATTTCTACGCGCCTCGGTGAAAACGGACACAAAGACCTGTTCCCAGGCTAATGGACATCGACTCCTCTGAATCCGAACCTTCTCTTCGCAGACTACAGGACACTTCCGCACAGATGACCCTCCTCGTGGCGCACGAGCTGTTGTTCTGCGCATAGTCACGCGGTAGAGAGCTGCGCGCGCACCGCGGAGCGGCGGAGGCAGACGCTGACCTACTGCGCAGGCGCCTTGTGGATTTCGGGGATGGGTCTATCGATGGAATCAAGATGGCGTCTCTGGCAAAAGCGCCAATATATGTACTGAAGTAGATGTTCCAAACTGACCGCGTTGGCGGCTTTTCTCAAGCCCCTCGGCGGGGTCCGTGAACACAGGCAGACCGGGAGCATGCTTTGGAAGAGGAATTGACCGGGTTCGATACCGCAACAAAGTCAGCGAGATGTGCGAGAGCTATGCCCGCTCGCTGCTGCGTGTGTCGGTGGCGCAGATCTGCCAGGCTCTGGGCTGGGATGCCGTTCAGCTCACTGCGTGCGATCTGCTGTCCGATGTGCTGCATCGGTATATCCAGCAGTTGGCCAAGGTCTGCCATCGCTACACCGAGCTCTGTAAGTATCCGCATTTGTCGCCTCCATTACTTTTTAACCTGAAGTAGTCTATCACGTTGTTGTTGACTGGGCTCTGGAGCTGGCGCCCCCTAGCAACGGTTGATGTGTCAAAAAGTACAGTAGCTACATAACTGAGATGCTACTCTGTTTATTTCTGTGACCGTGATGCTCTCCTGCTGTGGGGAACACACGGTGAGTGGCTCATGTCACATGCTTTAGTAACCAGCCTGCTGCTATCTGTGGGGGGAGTCACTATCGGGGTGAAACCTGTTGAGCTCTACTTCTTGCTGTAGCTCGAATGTCAACATCAGCCAGAGCAGCTCCTCGTGTGTGTTTGTGAAGTCAAACCTCTGTCCCCGGTTATCAGTGTCAGTTGAGTGATCTGAGCTTTAATGGCTTGTTCTGATGCCTCATTTCAGATGGAAGAACGGATCCAGTACTGGATGATGTGAGCCAGGCCTTCAGGCTGCTGGGCGTGAGTCTGAGTGAACTGGAGGACTATGTCCACAACCTGGAGCCCGTGGCCTTCACCCATCAAACGCCGCTCTTTCCTCTTTCCAAAAATAACGTCCTCCAGTTTCCCCAGCCCGGAGCCCGAGATGCGGAGGAAAGGAAGGACTATATTCCAGATCACATGCCCCCCCTGGTCTCCTTACAAGAAGGTGCGTATCCAAATTGTTTGCCAGTGTATGCCTATTGCGTGTGTGGATTTTTCACAAGTTGAAAGTTTCTTTGTGGTGTTTATACACTATACAGAATAGTAACTTACTTTCAGTTTGCCAGTATTTGGTACATCTAGCTAATACTAATGCCGTCCTGCAGTTGATCCTACATCCATGATGGCTAAAGTATTCTTTAAAATATTTTGTGGTTTATTAGTTACGTTGAATCAAGACCTCTTTAAACTTTATAACTTAAAACTCCTATTAAACCACTTTCAAACATGCACTGTACTCTGGATATTGTAGCTGCTTACAGACATGCACTGAACTCCGCACAATCTCCTGAAATTATAAGCAAATGTCAGATGCTGCCAACATTCTCCGGAGTTTCTCCTACCAGCCCCCTTGTAAAAACTTTGGATAATGTCAGAGTAAACCCATGTGAGAATAAAGCAGGAGATTTTTTGTTGATGACGATTGACGACGTTTCTCACATGCGAAAGAAAAAGAGGAGCCATAAATGTAGAAGACACAAACAAAGATATCAACTTGGAAAGGCGACGAGATTCGCTGGAGTTGATGTGCTGTAAATAAAAACGTGATCTCCCAACGTACATCATACATTATGTCTGCCTCCTGGAGGCTGCACCAGCCCTCGCTTGAGCGCTACAGAGATTTAGTTGTGAACACATCTGATCAGAGAATCTCCTGCTCCGTTCTCCAGAGTTCAGTGTCTGAAACCTGTTTTGACTGTGTTAGTTTGAGCTAGGCACCTCATAACCGGGCGGCTGTGCATGTATAACCTTATCTTGGGGTGTTTTAGGGTTAATCGGTATGACTGAACCACAAAAATAACAGTTAAAATATTAGGTCCTGTATTTGTGAGTGATCTAGTAGATTAAATTAAAATAATGCCTCACAAATATGTGTCCCTTTACTCTCCAGAAGAGGAAGAGGAGGAGGTCCTTGCTGACATGGGCACCTCAGCCGAAGCTATGCAGGTGGCACTGGAGGAGGATGAGGATGAAATGGAAGAAGATGAGACCTTCAATGATGAGAACTACCCTCTGAAGAGGCACCTGGACAGCCCCGATGCTAATGTTGGCATGATGCCTACTTCCAAGAGACCACGGATGTACTCTGGCCTCAGCCCAGAATGGGGGGTTGAGCCCCGGGAGCCCCTCACGTCTCTCAATCCACAACGTGTTCCCCCAGGCATCCTGCCTTCCCATGATAGCATTGATCCCATGTCACCTGAAACACCCTCTGGAACCTTGCCGCCCTTCAGACCTCAGCCGGTAGTACCAAAACACTCTGATCACAAAGGCCTCACCACTCCAGGGAGAAAGCCTAAGGTCTCATCCCCTGGCAGACAACGGACTAAGTCTCCTAAAGGAGGGATTCCTGTTTCGGTGGGTGGTAGTCCCATCCACTCTCCAAAATCGTCTAAGGAAAGGAAGAAATCCCCGGGCAGGACGAAGAGTCCTAAAAGCCCCAAGAGCCCAAAAATGAGTTCGGTCAAAGCATCTCAACCCCCAAGCAAGATAGACATTGTGCATAAGTTACCGATGTCTGCGCTGAGTGAGAGGATGGGTAAGGAGAACATCCATATGCGTCAGAACATAGAGGACCGGGAGTTAGACGAGGGCCCCTTTAAGAAACTAGAGCCTGATAATACGGCTATCGATGACTCAATCGATGCTGTGATTGCCAGAGCGTGTGCCGAGCGGGAGCCCGATCCTTTTGCCTTCTCATCTGGTTCTGACTCAGACAGCAATGGATTCTCCAGCCCCAGGAGACTGACCATTATGGAGCCATCAACACCTAAACTCCTGATTGGGGCCAGCAATGCTATAACAGACACGTCAACACCACTTCACCTACAGACACACCCAGGCCTAGGAAACTGGACAATGGATGATTCAATCAATGAGGTGATCCGAAAGGTCAACCAGGGGGGACCGTCTGCACAGCCGCAAAACCAAGGCGTGTATGTGTCGTCGGGCTCGGCCTCGCCACCCACTCCTGAACCTCTGCTCAAGCTGTTTGAGGAGAAGAACAAGATTGTGTCGTCAATAGATATCAAGAAAAAGCTGAAGAAGGAGCTCAAAACTAAAATGAAGAAGAAGGAGAAAGACAAGCCGAAAGACAAAGACCGGGAAAAGGATAAGGGCAAGGTAAAAGAGAAGAATAAGGATAAGAACAGGGATAAAAACAAGGAGTTTTCCAAGGAGGCCAAGATGCCCTGGAAGGAGTTTGGGATGAAGGATGAGGAGCTCTTCCTTCAGCGAGACTTTTCTCTGCCCGAGGTTTCCATCAAGGTGAAATCCAGAGATGGAGATGTTCCTAAGAAGGAGAAAGAAAAACACAAAGACAAAAAGAAGGATAAAGAAAAAAGCAAAAAGGACAAAGACAAGAGGGAGAAGGGCAAAGACAGAAACAAGGAGGACAAACAGAAACAATCTGGCTTAGCTTCTTTTGGTCTGGGTGAAAGTCTACCACTGTTCAGCCCCTCCGCCTGCCTGCGCATGCCCCCCATCCCCATACTCCCTCCTCTGGCCCCGATGCTCCAGGAGAAAGACGTGAAGAGCAAAGAGAAGGACAAGAAGAAGGACAAGAAAGAGAAGAAGAAAAAGAAGGACAAGGACAAGGACAAGGAGAAGGATAAGGAGCGAGAGAAGGCCAAAGAAAAGGAGAGGGAGAAAGAGGAGAAGAGGAAAGAAAAGGAGAGGGAAAAGGAGAAACGAGAAAAGGAGAAGGAGAAAGAGAGGATTCGATTGGAGAAGGTAACTTTGACATTTTATTGGGTTTATCTTTTAATCTCAGTGTTTGTGTGTTACTTAGTTTGATCTTCTTCTTCCTGCTTCTTCAGGTGAAAGTAGAAATTCCAGCTGCTCTACTGTCTCCAGTCATCCCCAGACTGACGCTCCGGGTGGGAGCAGGCCAGGACAAAATGTGAGCAGTGAATGAATGAATGGATGTTTCCAGTGATATTTCCTCCATCACCTCTTTGTAACGTTCTTCTTCTTGAACGGCTAAAAGCTGATAGGCAGTTTTACCACGACATACGAGTCGGTTGAGTATCACACCTCCAATATTTTTTTGCCGTAGTCTGAAACAATAACTTTGATAATAACATGGATTATTTTAGTGCCTTTAAAGCTGCCTGAGGCCGGAAAAAGTGAAAAATGCGTAAAGCATTATCGCAGTCTTGTATGTTTCTATTGATGTTAATGCAGGATGAGCACTGTTCAGTAACTAAAGTTGAGGTCACTACATAACTTCCTGACGTGTGATCGGGAGTCTTGCAGTTCAGACTATACAACTGACTGGCGATAGGGGTTCACACTCTACACAATCTTTCACCAGAAGAAAAAAACTGTGACTGGTCCCCAAACTACAATTAATCACAAATACACGTGTGAGAAGAGACACGGTGACTCCAGTGATCCTCCTGCTCTTCTGTGTCATCCTGCTAACAGGATGACACATCAGGCTGAAGGAGGAGAAATGCTTCAGTAGACATCACTATTGTAAAGAATAGAGCGCGGCTTAGGCCGGATTTTCTTGTCTAAACCTAACTGGACAGGCATTCTGAATTTTCGGTCTGAATCCAACCCAAACCCGATGCAGTTAATAAAAGCTTCATTGAGTTTGTGTTACCCTGTCCCTCACAAGCATGGATATTGCTAAATCTGATTGGTGACCTGTCAGCTTGCCTGTCTATGAGCGTCTATGAACAGTTCACACATCGCGGTTAAATACTGCTGATCTGATTCTTTTGTATGAGACTTGCAAAACTCATCCGCCCCTGGTAGATTAACCTGGAAATCTTGTTGTGTGAACTAGGCTTAAAGCTTGCATCAATGTTAGGTCAGAACTGTGATATTTGTTTATTTATTTAGACTTTTCTTATAATATAACTCCTGATTCAAATCAAAATGATGCTAATTTTGATTTGTATAATCAGGCAACGTTGCTATACTCCATTTTGGAAAACTGTTTCTTTCTTCTTATGAAAAAGTTTTGTTGAAAACATTTTTTGTATGAATTGTTTGTATCTGAAGAAAGCATTGTTTTAGTATCTATATTTAAATTCAGGTACAGTATTGTCACTGATAATAATGATATCTTCACACTGACGTGTATTTGTCTCTGTTCATCACAGAGTTATCAGCAAAGTGGTTCCAAATATAGAATCCAAGACGCCAACACCCAAGACCCCCACTGCCAAGTCTGGACCTGGGAATCGCCCTCGGACGCCTCCACCTCCTCCAATACTTGCCCCAGTCGCACCCCCTCTGGCTCCACCTGCTTCTCCGCTCCTACTAGCGCCTGCTCCTTCATCTTTGCTCTCCCTGGCACCCATGCTCTCTCCCACCACTTCCAAACCCCCGGTCCGCAGCGTAGTAACTGAGACAGTCAGTACCTACGTGGTGAGTGTTCATACTCTAGGATTTTGTTAACTTACAATTCATGCAAATAGGATCAGTATTTACACAAAGAGCGAAAACTCCAGTAAATGAATTCCCACTTAGATTGAAGGGACTACATTGTTAGTTTTTCACTCAGTAAACATTTTGTCATTAAGCGGTTTGTCACTAATATTTCTCTTATTGTCTGTATTTATTCTTAGATTCGAGATGAATGGGGAAACCAGATCTGGATTTGTCCTGGATGCAACAAACCTGATGATGGCAGTCCCATGATAGGATGCGATGATTGCGATGATTGGTATCATTGGTAAGAGAAAGTTTCTTTTCTGACCTGTTTTTATAAAGATCATAGCTTTGCATTGGGGACAATTTAGGTGCCATTATTTACAGCTGTAATTCAATGATCTACGTTTGCAGCTGTTGGTGAAATTAAGGTGAAACCATTTACAAAATACCTCAGTTTTTAATTATTGGGTCACAATTCACATTTTCTGTACCGCAAGGAAACCGAAAGAAAGGCAGAAGAAAACATGTTTATACTTTGAACATGACAGCTCATTGGACATAATTATAACAACCCATAACAATTAGGCCATGAGTTGTTATATGCTTAGTGACAAAAAGGTAAATAAATGTCAGTTTTACTCCATCCTTATTACAAAGCAATCAAATATGCATATTTGCTGATGTAAAGAAAATAATAAAACGTACTTTACGATTAGTTAATCTTATTAATAATCAAGCAGTACAGTTTTAATCATTTACTTAAATGTGTCCGATGGTCGTCCAGGAATACGTCCATGGAACAGCAGTGAGAGCGTCTAAGTAAAGATGAGGATAATTCCTGGATAATGAAATAAAGCTTGTCTTTCACTGAAATAGACATGTAAAGGAACATTACAGCCTGGCTCTGGTTCCTCGTTTGTGTTTGCCAGCGACAGCGACGGCCAGATTCCAACGGCCGTAACTCTTTGGAAATATTCTACATTTACTGAAACATTGGCATTATTGAGCTGATTTATATATTTATTATAGTCCAATGAATTTATTGTTTTTAAAAAAAGATTTCCCACAGTAAGTTAAGTAACAGATGCAATTTATGTACATATTTATAAACACAAAATCAGAATAAAATATTTATAATTAATAAAGAACAAAATGTATATGTTTCAGTACTAAATCAAACTGCCATAATCCAAAAAGAGCAGAATTAGCTGGGTAACATGGATACCAAGTGAGGTATGAAGCATCTTAAGTAGCCTGTGTCAGCTTTTCAATGACCAGTCAAGTTGACGGTTGTAACGATTCTGAAACAGACCAAAGCACAATTTGTATCTCGATACATGACGACAGAGCCACAAACCCCAACCACACCGCCACGGCTGCGTGTGCTAGTTTTTCATTTTACAATCAACTGTATAGTACGTGTAAATCACAAAATGTATATTTATTAAAAGTTAGGACACACTGTATTTATTTTAAATACAGTATTACAAAACACATGTTTTACTGTCTTCCAAATGCATGTGTCATGGGATTATTTTGGTCCATTCATGATCAAGTGACCACGCAGTAAAATGCAGAGTAGTTGAAGTAACTCTAGATGGACACTACCTCAATAGTACCTCTGACGATAAACTGATCACTAAATGCAATTCAACACAATTGTAAGGAGTTAGGGATGTGATGCCATTTCAGATCAGAAATTATGTCCCAGCAACGACTCAAAATCTCTGACTTGACCAGTTTTAAATATATATTTTTTGCAATTCAACTACAATAGTTATTAACTCTCAAAATGCTCATAATTACTTTTTTATATTCGGGTAACATACTTTAAAGCTTTAGAACAAGATGAGGACCATTTCTCCATCAAAAAGTCAAAGTCGCAGTTAATCTTCATCACCCCATTCTCCCTTAATTAGGATCAGAGGCACTTACAGGTTACGTTCCATATGTTTCTCATATGACTGAATCAGAATGAAAATCATATGATCAGCGACAGTGTGGTGACACAGCATGACCCTGTTCTGTTATTATTTCTGACTGATGCCTGTGCTGTTTCACCTCTAGTAGAAATGTTAAACCAGCAAACTGAACTGTCTCCTCCTCTTGTCCGCTCAGGCCTTGTGTCGGGGTCGTATCAGCGCCTCCAGAGGACCAGCAGTGGTTCTGTGTTAAATGTTCCGGCAAGAAGAAGGATAAAAAACACAAGAAACGGAAACACAAACTGCATTGAGACTATGCAAAAGCACATATCCTGGACTTTTTTTTTTTCGGACTGAAAGCCATCACCGAACACACGTGGCACTGCTGTAAGAGAAACAAAAAAAACAAAAAAATAGAAAGTTAAAATTTTTGGCTGATACTAACTTCTGATGATTTTTTAAAATGATGTCAGCCATGATGCATTGTGATTGGGTAAGGAGAAAAACAGACTTTAACCAGCACATAATCAAGCCTTCGTTCTCATGTGGGCTCTGTGGGTTTCCCTTATACACGTGTAGGTTGTTTGATTGTTTTGGATGTGCGCTCCTAAGAGATCAAGACAGTTATGTTTGTATCAGACCACGACAGTTTGCATGAGAGGAAAACTCATCAAAGCAGAACTAGAGAACAGCGAACATCCATTGTCTTTATTTCTGTTTCCGTCACGTGACCAGAGAACGACCGATCTCGACGTCAACACCTCCCCCTGGTTTTCTGCAGTGTCATTGCAATGTCATGTATATAATGATGATCGCATCAGGCATGTATAAAAGTGTAAATACCAACTTCCAAGCCAAGTGCATTTTGTTCTTAGGATGATTCTGACTTGTTAAATCCATTTCCAGATATTGGTTTTTAACTCAAATTCCTTTCTGTACATTTTTTAAATTCAAAGTTTGTATTTTAATTTTTTTTCTTCACATTGATTTTTTTCCCCCGGGGTTATATTGTAGCCGTGCTTGTAATGTAATTAATTTCTCTGATGCTTCAATATTAAAGATGAACAGTCTGTTTGCTCGCAGACTTTAAGACTTTAAACCTCATTGCCATCAAAACTGTATCTTAAATTGTCTGTCTATTGCTTTTCTGCACCTTTTGTTTTATTTTTTAACACTGACAGAAGTCTCTGCTTTTACCCCCTCCCCCTTCTTTTTACCCCTCAGTAGCTGTTTGTTTGCATTTGCTTTACGAAAATAGATTGGAGATATTTTAACAAACTGAGTTTCAGATGTCAAAATTTGTTCCAGGACAGTGTGTTACGTGTTGAATCGTCTTGATTCTGTGTGCAGTGGGTTACAGATTTAGTTCAGGATTCAGTTTGTCCTTCCACACTACACCTCCAGGGGATATGTGGGACAGTGCGTGAGAACTACATTTCAGAGCATGACTTATTTAAAACTGGATTTTGAGGACCTTATTTACTGTGTCTAAAATATCCCCGAGCCGTGTGCAGCTGCTCGTTTTGCCCTTCCCTGAGCGGCCACACGGTGTCATTCTTCATGCACGGTCGCTGTGGCACGCTGCCTCTGACATGTGGCGAGAGCACAGCAGGCTTTCGGAACGCATTTCCCCAACATGCATGTATGAATGTATGCAAGAAATGTAACAGGTGTCTCAGTTGATGCATGTGGAATCTTAAACCCTGCAGTTAGCCCTGAAGGAAAAAGCAGCTCGGGACGCGTTGTCCCTCATGAGGGAGCCTATAGATGACTGGGACTGTAAAGATGGTTTACAGCCTCTCAGAAGCCTCTTTTAAAGCTCAGATTTCTACAGAGTGAAGTGTGAGATCGTTAAAACACATTTGTCCCAGTTATCACTGGACTTATAGTTATGATGCAATCCCTTCCAACGGTTTTCAGAAGGAGGAGTACTTGACTGTTACAGGAGCTTTTATCACCGCTCCTCTGCTACTTTACATGCTTAACTCTGTATCAGATTGCCTCGTTTCTCTGGGAACAATCAGCAGCCTAGTAGTGCTCACACCAGAAGCACATCACAAATGTAATTCTGTGCAAAACCAGTGAATGATTTATAAACAAGCAGCAGCAGCACCACAACATGAATTCTTTGGTAGAGCAGTGGTGTTCTGAATGAGCTGCTGCCCGCTGACAGAGCAAAGAGGAACCAAGGATTAGTTCAGTTTGTCGACTAGGGCACTAAAACATATTGTATCTATGATAGATCTATAATGATGATGTTAATTATAACTCGGGGTCTACATAAAATACAACATCAATTTAAAATACATAAAACCAAGATGACTTCCTTTTCATAATCATGTGCCGGCCAATGAATGAATACATGAGATTTCTCAGGACAGATTTGGTAAAATAATAGATATTTGAAATAATAATATTTCAGTTATGTCCTGTTAAGATTTAGGAGGATTGTGGCTCACCAGATCAACCATTGTTCAATGCATTTATTTATTGTCCACGGTTATTGTTTAAATAAGATGAATCCTCACACTCTCAGATACAACACATTGAACATATACAGATACCTGATATCATTTTCATTTAGAAAGCTCTTGACTTATGCGCCTTTTAAACTTCAACTTCAACTGTCTCTGTCTCTCTCTTGCTGAGCATATGTCAACCATCCATGTGTGTTTATGGTAATCTACTCATTGTCTGTCAATAACCCGACATTAAAGAGGAAGTGGAAAAAGTGATGTGCTACCAGAGAAGAAAGAGGAAGTAAAATGACTTCTGCCCATGCAAAAGAAACTGACATTTCAATGTGGGGTGGCTTTTTGCAACACGAACTGCATTCACTCACAGAAAATAAAAACAGGGGGAAATACAGAATGTTAAATGTTTGATAAAGAGCTTTATGATAATTTATGATAAATAATTATCAAAAGGTCACAGATCCATTGAATAGTGTATCTTGTAAAAACACTGACTTCGCCCCCTCTGTAGTCACTCATGCTGGTGTCAGATGTCATCTTGTTGTAAGCATGTGCTGGATCATATATGTTTGTGTGCGGTGGTGGTACACAGAGCTTCGGAACTTCTCACATTAAAGAAGATGAAATCTGTATTATCTTATATTGCCTTTTAAACATGATATAATGCTCAACATGTGCTGCTTATTTACACATACACGGGGGACATGCTTCAAATTGAAAAGGACAAACTACTTCTTTACTTTAATTTTAAAACAGTTCCTGACATATGAGCGCGCTACAGTGCCCAATGTGCACCCAGTTGTGACAGTTTCAGTTTACACCCACAAAAGCACAGACGGCATTTGCTCGAGCAGTCAGTCCCCAGGGACCCTAAAAGTGGTAAAAAGGGAAAGCTTTCACTTCTCATGAGGCCACCTGCAGGGCTGTTATTTGACTTTTTGCACGACAGGCACAAGTGCAGCATGAGATAAAAGGCTCAGAGAAGTGCACAGGATGTGGCTGTTAGAACACTGCATCATTGCTGCATTCACTTCCTGCTTTTCAGAATCTCCCTGTGGTATAGTTGCATTTGTAACAGCATTTTCTCACCATGTCTGTTGCACTATTTTACTTCTGTAACCGCTTTTCATTTAAATTGACTGTAAAACATTACTGCAGAGGGTTCTCAGTGCTTGTACACAGGCGGATCAGCAGAGAGAGAAACATCCTCTCTGTTACTGTGTGCTCTACACGACGCCTGTGGCACTCACAGACATATTAAGCAGCAAAGCGTCATATAGAACTGCATTTCAACATCAGTGTTTTAAAATATTCATGTCAGCAGAAAGAAATGTGGGGCAGAAACCAAGAGGACTTGTGCCACGATCGGAGGAAGTGGAGTCCCTTCTTCGCGCTGGCCCTGTCAACTGTTCCGATACCAGGACGCACTGACATGACCCTGTTTCAGATGACTTTCCTACTTAATGTCAGGTTTGCTCTGAAGGGACACAGCACCTATGGGACAGCGAGGCCTAGATTTCATTTCTCCTGGGTTTTGTGCAAGAAGAATATCGAGACAAATTGCTCTTTAATTTTTAATCGGATGGGATGATGGTGGTGTTTGAAGCGTGCTGGTTATGAGAGGATAAGTTCACCAGTGATGAGCACGACGGAAAACTCTGTGGCTCAGGGGATGTAGGCAAATGAGCTTTGCCTAATGCAAATTAACTTTGTCCAAAGCAAATGAATGTGCTTGTTGTCTTTGCCGTAAAAGCTTCTTCACTGTGAACTGAATCGTGCCTTTGGTTGATGGAACAATTTCCTACCCTACTTGTTTCTGCAGAATTATAGAGCTCATGTGAGTGTGTGTGTGCATGACGCAGTGGGTCGACTCACAGGTGAACATGCACCATTGGAACCACAGGCAGTACAATGTACTAGCAGGGATTTCAGTCCCAGGGTAGATTGACTGCAGCCTGATGGTGAGCTCCAGCGACAGTACGGTTTATATAAGATGCATTCATGCTGACTGTAATGTTTGCTTATGTCCTGACAGGCTATCTTTATACTCCAGAATAATGATGTCATGAGATTGTCATGGCAAGCTCTGTACCCGTCACCCACAGGTTTATTATCAGCCGACTCACAGGAGCTGGACAGGGGATGGTAATGTTTACCTACAGAATGAGAGGTGAGCAGTTTATTTAATGAGAATATCAGTTAAAGGATCAGTTATGAGGTGATCAGGTTTGGCAAACCAATTTTCCTCACTTTGACCTTTAATTGTAGCACTGTTGTTAAGGCCCACAGAGACATGCCACAAAACCAGAACTTGTGGATGAGCTCTTGTGGCAACTGCCTCTAATTCTCCCCAAATCTGACAGTGGGAATAAATCATCTAGGTCCAATTTCCCCAATTTTCCCTAACATGGGTGTCAATTAGTGCAGGGGTGCTGCTATAGCCACAGCTTTACAGCCTGCAAACTGGGCTGCCGCAGGCAACACAATGCATTAGCGCATGATGAGCTGTCAGAGAGGATTATTTCAGCCACGCCAGTCAGCAAAGGGGGTGGGTGCCGCTCTGCTGCACTAAACCGAGGAGAAAGAGTGGGCGGGAGACAGAGAAAGAGAGAGAAACACATAGAGGAAAGAGGCAAAGAGAAGAAAGTGTCCATTACACCGGGTGGATTTTTCCAGAGCACCGATGTTGGAACACTCTTCCGAGCTGGCTCTAGTGCAGAGTTTGTATGCCAACAGCATGCGCTGTCCCCCCTCTGCGGCTGGGATCTCTGTCAGGAATGAGGACCTGCCTATGAGGTACGTCGGGGCTGGCCCCTCACTCAAATCTGGGCTAGCTTTTGTGGAGCAGCCTGTATTTGGACTGCCTCTTTGTCTAGGCTGGATATTGTCATAGGATGTATTGTCTCCAGTGGAGGCATTCTTCCTGCTGTGATTGTGACTGTGGGAAGGGAAGAGGGGTAGGCTTCTCCTGGTGTCCCAATATCTAGATACATAATTATCTGGAATCAAAAAAATGTGTGTTCAAATCTATTGAGTCAGGCTTTTCAAACCAATGACATCTTCACATGACACAAATCATTCATTCAGGTGGAGCTTTAGATCTTAAATGGATTTGAATAGGAAAATCAATCACTTTGTGTGTTAACATCATTAAATTTACCTTCCTCTTCCCTTCAAAGTTCCACAGGGGCTCCGATGTTTGCATCCAGACGTGAATGTGTCAGTGATGCAGGGGTTTGTCTCTGAATTGCACAGGCCACTGAAAAACACCAACCTCTGTGATACTGAAACCAGCCCGGGCCTTCGTCAGTCAAAAAACAGCGTCAGCAAATTATAAGAATTATCTGTGAAAGAACATTAAGCAACATTCATATCCACTGTGGAACTTGCATGACTTTATGAGAATAGGTCATTGATAAGAGGGTGGCATCACATGTGCTCAGTACATCTTGACACAGAAGGTTTCTTCTATAGAAAACATGATGTGATGATGTTCCCTCTCTCCATTTTCTCCATTTGTAGTTGGTCGCCATTCTGCAAACGCTGTCAGTAGAGGCAGAGCTCTCACAAAGCGTGACTCCAGGATGATGTTCAAAAATATACACTGCGTGACCCATTTGGGTTTTGACACTGGCCTATTTTTACACTGCGCAGCTTGACATGAAAGGGTGCAAAATTGAAATGCAGGATAATGAAGTGTGACCCGCGGGACCCGGGCTCCACTGCACGAGGGGAAAACATTTGATGTAAACAACAAAAGCATGGTACGTGTGGGGGATTATTACAGGATTACAGTAGTAATAATCTCAGATTAAGAACAGGAGGCTAGTAATCAAAGGTGCCGGCAACTAGGTATTGGCCACTGGAATCTGCTCCAGGAAACATCTCTGAAGAAATGACAAGGAGATAGATGCCAAAATATGGAAATAAACTGTTGCGATGACATTATGCACTGCTCTGTATATATTGTATATACCCTATGAGGAAAACAGGGCGGCTCTTTACAAGAATCCTGCTTTACTTCTTAAAATATCTATTCAAGAAGGTCCCCTGAGATCTAATTGAGTCAAAGGCAATATGTGGAAGCTGAAGATGGGATGACATTATTGTATTTTTCCTCAGTTTTAATGAAACCTGATTCTCCAGAGAGGTTTACACTACCTTTTTATAGCATCCCCTCAAGATAAATGGTAATGCATGTTGCATTGTGGGCTTGCCTGCATGTATATGGCAAAAATAGGTCACATATCTCATTATGCATACAAACCTCTTTTAGGCAGCATTTAATAAAGAGCACACTCTGCGCTGATGCCAGGTTGCCTTGAAATTGCTATGGATACAAGGATTAAGTCGGATTTGGCAAATGGGATGTTTCTTAATGCTCGCTATGAATAATATTTTTGGATTGTGCAGCTGCTGGAGCGGTAATGAATGGTTTGATAATTAGGCGAGTCCCCACCACCACCACCACCACCATGCCTCTCTGCTAAAGGCAAACAGTACTTGACAATGACCCCCCCCCCTCCCCCGCCCCCCCCCTCCTCCCCTACCTTTCCCCCACAAGTGTAGAGGCCTCGCCTGCAAGTCCAGCACAACAAAAGGAGACAGGCTCCCGCTCCCCCAGGGCAACCACAGCCATGCACAAAGGGGAACGTGACCTCTGACCCTGGGGAGAAAGCAAGAGAAACTGTTTCATCCGTCTCACTTTTGGATTGGGAGAGATTGAATCTTGCTGCAAAAAATAAGCGCACAATAATCTCATTTATTTCAACAAAAGGGTCAGGTGCCTAATTTAGATTGCTGCGGAAATATGGAAACAGGAGCAACATAATTAGTCTCCGTGCTGATGACCTCGTTACTATATATAGTAGAAGTGGGACAGAATATCGAAAGGGAAATGTATCGTCGTCCTGACTCATGAGATACGATTATCAATATGCTGGCGCCAAGTATCGATATTTAGTTATTCACTTTTATATTTTGGACTTTGGCCAGTTTATGGCTTTTTTTTTACAATGGATTAATGGCACATGATGAAATGTATAAATTACAGAGTGTTTGTGAAAGACTAATGAAGCACTGAGAGCTCACAGGTTATGTCTGACATCAAAATGCAGTGAATAAATGCACTTTGCACTGCACTGGACATCATTAGAGGCATTTTGTTGTTTTCCTCAGTCTGACAGATATCGTAAATTAGCATTATACGATTGTGGATTATTGCAGAATCACTGTATCGTGATATTAAGGTCCCTGCTGGCCGTGTATCACGTATCGCATCGTACCGTGAGTCACGCTCTAAACGATAAATGTCTCTCTAATCAGGACGATTAGATCCCTGACTCATCTCCCTTCATACTGAGGCTCTGTTTCTTCTCATGTGCATTTTGCATTTGTCTGGAAATGATGGGGGGCTCTTCAAAAGGTTGTTGTGGTGATCCTGCAGCACTTTAAACATCATAATCAGCAAATAAATCGTCGTGGATCGCCATGTGCAGGTCCCCGTGGAGACATTACAGTGATTTTACGTGGGAGTAGCAGCTCAGTGAGCAGCAGCAGCAGCAGCAGCGTGGATTCAGACTTTTGTTGGAAGGGGCAGACCACGCCTCTGGTTTGCTGCAGCTCGCTGTGCAGAGTCACACTCGCGTCTCTGCCTGGGTTTATTTCAGTCGGGGGACGGAGAGAGGCAGAAATTAGGAGGAAGGAATAAAGGCGGATACCACCGGCGCACATTCCCACCACCACCACCTCCTCTCAGTGGCTCTCTCATGCAGTTTTGAGGAGGCGACCCCCTCCCTCCCTGCACCTGTTCTGCCTCGTCTTCTCGCCGTCTCGCAGGAGTTGTCGAGCCGCTTGAGAGCGAGCGGAGCGCACGTCGCCTTTCATTGTTAGACAGACGGCGTTCGGAGCATGACTTCTGCGTTCAACATGGATTTCCTACCCCTGGCGGAAAGTCGGTTAATGGCTTCGAGCGACTCACTGTAAGTAACCGAACCACCGAGCTGTGCTGTGGAGGGCAGCGTTGGTCTTTTCGAGGGGGAAGATAAAACCCACGCACGCAGGAGACAGTTCAGGGCGAGTTGGGAGTTAGCTAGCGTTAGCTTAACTGCCTACCGGGATGCTAACGCTGCTAATGATACGATACGCTCACCTGGGAGTTGGGAGTAGTTCGCTCAACTTAACAAATAACACATGTATCCACATTTGCAGTCGACTACATAATTATCACACAACCCACCAGGTACGACCGAGCAGCCGCGGTGGAGCTAACCGTGTTAGTTGCAGCGGTTCCAGGGGGGGAAACGCAGTTTGCTCGGCGCTACAATAGTCAAGTGACATGTGCTTCCGGACATCATACGTTTCGGTATCGGGCTCAGAAAAGCAGCATCGATTAGCTTTCCAACGCCAGCAGCCCGGAGTGTGTTCTACTCGGTGCTGCACACACACGCAGCTCCGCAGGGTTGTCTAGTTAGTCATTTACAAGTGGGTAAGTTAACATGGGCGTCAAACGGTACGTGTTGTATAGGTGGGTAATGCACGGTTTGACATAGGAAGTGTGTTGAGGAGTTTCCGTGTTAACTTTGGTTGGAGTTTGTTTATGACACCCAACGTTACAGACTAAGCTTTAGTTTGTAGTTCGGCTTTATTTGCTTAAATCAACAGCACGAGTGAAGACAACCGCGCGCACACACAGCCTGTGCTAGCTGCCGAGCTAGCTCACCTCGTTAGCCGCAGCTCTCGGCCACTGGTGACCCCCCCCCCCATGTTGAATGTGGAGTGCTTACTTAACGGAACCGAACACGTGGTTTCCTACATTATTGAGCCATTAATGGGAATCTTGTGACAGTGCATGTAAACAAGCGAGGAAAAGACCCGGCACAGAGGTCCAAATTGTAGCCTGTGTCCTCTCCACATAACATCAACTCATCGTGATTGACGATAACATTTACAAAACCCACTGCTCGCTTTTTACAAGATGGTTTGAAATTCAAATGTTTGCACTTTGAGGACTTGTGTCTTTATTTGGCAACAAAATGGATCCGTGGTCTGTTAGGATTATTTCCCCAGACTGATTCTAACCTGCCGTTTTGGTAGTTAGTTTAATTGATCTATAAAGGTCACCAAACAGTGAAAAATACCCAGGATGACCTAATTTATTATTGTTTTATTTGACTGACAACTGCTAATTATTACCTTATATGTAATGTAGGATCAAGATATGCAGCTTATCCTCAACCTCAGATAGTTGTATCCTTGTATTTATCATATACTCAAATTAACAAACTTAATTTTTTCTATTTCTTGTAAGTGACAAAATTTGAAAATTGTAATGCTCATTTTCATTGTTTTCACAAATTGATGACACCAGACAATTAATTAAATCAGGAAAATACATGACAGATTAATCAGTAATGTCAATATTTTGTTGTTGCATGCCTGCCTAATACTACAATAGAACATTTCGAAATCTTGGGGAAATTAATTGTTGGTTTAAACCTTATGTTAGTAATATTTCATGTTTTCTGAAGAATATCTCATGTGAAATTTGACAACAGTGAGCTGGTGATAAGATCTTGCCCTCGCTATATTTGATTGATTTATCCCTCTGATTGTTGACAGTGAGAGTGACTATCAGGGCTTAAGCGGGATCCTTTGGCAGCTAACATGGCCATAGTGCTGTGTCAGTAAGCTAAGCGTCTCGTGATCCCTTTTGTTGTGGCCGGGGAGCTGTTGATCTGGGTGAAGTGTAGGATCTTGGCACAGTGTCCGGGGGCTGCTCAGACCAGCTGTTCTCTTCCCTCCAAGTGACGGTGGCGGTTGTTGGAGAGTGCCATACAACCAGATGTTGAAGGCCAAGAGTAGGAGGACTCTGATCTAGCCTGTCACCTGTTTCTCTGCTCCTGCTGCTAGCTTTGCGCTGCTATAATTACTAGACTGGCTGTCATAGAACATGTGCTCACAGCCTGGGAACGCTCCTAATCATGTCCCCTATCTGCAGTGTGGGGTGGTGTGATCGAAGGTTGAGCAAATTCCTTTGCAAGCTAAATAATATTCTAGAAAATGGTTACATAAGACCAGATGCACCCACTATGGCCATAAATTCGTCAGTACTATTTGACTGTTTAGTTATTAACTAATCCAGTAGTCCAGTCAGCAGGCATATGTTGATGCAGCAAAATAACCGAGCCTGCCATCCTGAAATTGGATATCAATGGCATAATGTTATCAAGATAATTCACTGACCAGGTCATTGTGCTAGTGAGCCAGAAGTCTGTGGCTGCAGTTCACATGAGGTGGAATCAACTGATTGGCTTTAAAAAAGGACTTCTTGAGTGGACAAGTGAGGAGTGGCAGTAATGGATTAGGGCAGTTGGCCAGACTGAACCCATTGCTAAAAGGAGTAACACTGCATCATTTTCAGCAGTGGGGGATTATAAAGGGAACAATTTTTGTTTTTTGCAGACCTACAAAAAAAAAAAGAGTATCCGTGGCACTGTCCTACGGTGTAATGTCCAATTTTTTATATGTCTGAAAATGTAATTCTAGAGTTAATCTGAATCTAGATTCTTTATTGATCTGGAATGAACTTTGAGGGAATCATATTCACTGCTCACTTAAGTGGAACCTACTGATTGTCTTTATAGGAAGTAGGGAATAATGGAGGGATTTTCGGACACAACCTATATAGAAATGTAAGGTATTTGTTGATATAAACTGAAAGCAAATAATTATGTTACGTAAGTGGGGTAGTGTATTATAGATCTTCTGCTCTTAATGGGTTAGGATAATGGATGAGTAAGTGTGCAGTAAGCACTAGTGTTAAAGTAATCAAGTCTAATTGCTGCTTTTAGTGGACTTTGTCTCTTTATTTGAGAAGCCTTGGTAAGGATGTTGGTGAACTCCACCTGAACAGTTGCACTCATGCTCCATCTAATGCTGACAGAGGTGTAAGTGCAGTTTATTTCTTGCCTATAGACTGTGGATATAAGCCTACCATTGGGTGCCTATTCTTTGCTGTGGTCTCTTTCCCGGTTGCTCTCCTGATACTGAATTTAAAATCCCCTTCTTTATGAGAAACAAGAGCAACCCCAAAGCTGGTAACCTACACGCTAAAAATAGAAAGTTTTGATGAAGATTGAGATCATGTATGGGGTTGGGCAGTAACATGGTATCCCAGGCCATTTGAAAATAGCAGTGGTGTCCGTTTCATTACCGTCATGCAAGAATTCTGCTGAGTAATGTATCTACGAAATGCCTCGAGTGTCTAACGCCACTGTTTGTGTGGTGGAATATGCTATGAAAGTAGCTAGTCTAGTTTAATTAGCTGGAGACGAATATTAACCCTGAGATTGCAGACAACTCGGGCACGCTGAAGTGATGGAACATTTTGGGTTATTTCTAAAACCAAGGTCTGAACTGAGTTCTACTCGTGCAGATGCTCCACCTAAAGACGTTCCCGCAACACAATTTTTTTGCTGCACAAGACATTTAGAATTGGTTTAGAGAAACACAAGCAAGCCATAGCGTTTTTCCTCTTGCAGAATAATGGGTATAGTCTGACCTATTTCCATACCGCTGACGCTGTGGAGATGCGAGACAACACTGTTCGTTCACACAAGCTTTACTTTAGCAACGTCATCTATAATCACCAGGGACACTCGGTTTGATTATGGGGCTAATGGGGCGGACCTTGTCATCAGATGCTGTCTGTCTGTTAACATGCTGCCCATTCAGAGGCTGATTGAACATGTCTGTCTTCATTAAACAGACAAATTCAACAAGGAAATCAAGCCATATTGAGTTGAGTTGGAGTTCACACCAGGACAAACTAGGGCTGCTCGATTAATCGAAATTTAATCGTGATTACGATTATGGGGTCAAACGAGCTCCAAACTACTATAATCGAGTTGAAACGATTATTTGGCTCTTTTTTTTTTAAAGAGACATGCACGCGCAATTCAGTCGTTCCCCCAAAGCATTCAGTGGTCAGCTGACTGGCTCTCACTCTCAAGCAGCAGTAAAGTGAAGGAGGCGAGTTGTGTGTGTGTGGTGACCGGCGGTGGAAAAAAACAGCGCGAGTGGAAAAGCAGGGAGGGCAGCAGCAGACCATTTAACGGTTGCGCAGCGCACCGCTATTCTCAAGCGCGCTCCCGCCTGGCTGTTCAGACCGGTCAGACCGGACCCGCGTTTCTCCGCACCGGTCAGAGAGTGTTAGGGTTGCCATCATTAAGGGTTTGAATAACCGGGCACCGATAACCTGGTTTCACGGAGGAATAAGACACGCAGCCGTCCTCTGTGTTTACCGGAACCGGAAGTGATTAAAAAAAATAAAGCATAGACTTCAGTATAAGGGCACATATTAATAATTGTTTGAATAATCCTGATTTTTATATTGTCCAAAATAATCGTGATTATGATTTTTTTCCATAATCGAGCAGCCCTAGGACAAACTAATCATAATAACTAATAATCAGAACCATAGTGTGCTGATTTGGTCAGACCACTATGTATGGATATCAAGTAATGCATAGTCTTCTTTTCTCGCCTTAACCGATATCCATTCTTCATTGTTTTTTTCTCCAAACCCTGACTCTGAGTCTCAGTGATTCTTGCTAAAGGTTCCTACAGGAAATCTGTCCTTTTTTCCGTTGCCAGTTTACAAGTCACAACGTCAGGACTTTAAGAAGGGTTTGTTTATTCCAAGCTCGTGAAACGTTATTTAATTCAACAAATACTGTTTATGCTGTGAAGAAAATACATGCAGTTAGAAGAGAGAGCCTTTACATTGTGCGTGACAGATGTCAAAGATATTACCACGGCATTAGAGTCATTCTGTGTTTTGGTGAATCGGCTTATAAGGCCATTGGTTTCCTGAAAAAAGAAACGTCCCGTTTATTTTTTGAGAGTACTACTAGCAAACAGCTGTTTAAGTTGACAGATTTATTTTCCAAGAAGCATTACGTGTCCTTGCGAACTTTGACATTTTTTTTTATCCTCAATAAAGCATCACAGCAGTGTGCTGTTGCCGAAACAGTTCAAAGCAAGTTTTATTTTAACAAAAGCAACATGTGCCATCGTACATTAAAAAGGCAACTGACAACAATCAGAGTAGAGAATCAAGAAATTGTTTACCTTCAGCAGTGGTGACATAACAGAATCATGTGACGTGTTGTTGGTGTGACGCCTGGAGGTTTAAGGATGAGTATCATCCAAGCATACAATGCTGAGCTTTCAAAATCCATGTACATTAGGAGACAAATTAGCTGGCTATCTATTATGGCCACAGCAAAGGTGTCGCTGACATTTTTGCGGGGTCAGAGCTCAACAGGACAGACACATGGTCCAAATAAATCACCAGTTTTTATGGATGGTGTATCAGTAAGCATGCAACTGTCGGGGCTCTAAAGGAGTCGTCAGCTGCTGTGGGGTGTCTTTGAGCATGATGAGCTGCCACCTCACAGGGCTGTTTGTGGAAGCTTAGAAAAAGGACTTCATCAATATTGTCTGAGCACTCTGCCACCTGCTGTAGGGAGCAGAACAGCGCTTTATTGATGATTAGTTGTAGGATTTTGCAGTTGGTAATATCTCTTATGTGCAAACATGTACATTGTCTGAGGTGAGTAAAGATTAATTTGTGGAGCCTACGTCTTTGGTGGGAAAATGAAAAAGCGACCTACATAAATAAATTTTTTTCGTGACCTCACTGAACCTGCTGTGTTTTCAACAAAACTATCAAGTGCTTCAAACACCTTTTATACTTGCAGCATTCTCTATTGACATAATATTATAATTTCTGCACAGCTCCATACCATAGCTTCACGGATAGATATTACTTGTCCGTCACTGTTATCTTCCTGCAACCTAAGTTAGCAGAAGTAGTCATTGGTAATTTTAGGCATGTAAAAGAATCACTTACTTGGTTTCATACCATTTCTTGTGCAGGCACCATATTTTCCTGAGCTTTAAGATTAATGGATTTCATAACCTTCAGAGTAGGGCTCGCCATTACTGCTATTTTGTTTAAAATTCCAGAAATGTTGAACCACCCGTTTAATTCAAGAGCTGCAGCAGTGGCCCCTTTTACTTGTCAAGCCCAAGTAGTGTCTTTTTTACTTTTAAGCATCGGGTCACTTTTCTCTTTCGAGGTTCAACTCAATACATTCTAGAGTGACAGGGCTGTCTGTCCACTTTGTAAGCATTTTAGGCAAGCAATTTAAATAAATAAATTTTTAATTGAAGTTCATTGCGTAATGTAAATTTATGACTGAGGTACTTTTTCATTTGCGGGGGTGAAATAGGTAGGCCAAAAAATGTATTACCTTCACCGAGGAGGTTTTGTGTGTGTTTGTTAGCAGTATTACACAGAAACTACTCCTTGTGGCTGGGTGGGGTATAACCCGATGAAAAACCCATTGGATTTGGTGTGGATCAGTTTTTTTTTTTTTTTTTTTACTTTTATATTTCAAGATATTTTAACTGATTTCATGAGGAATAATTCATAAAATCAGGCATGTTTGAGGACTATTATAAATCTGTAATTTTGAGCCGCTCAAAATAAAAATCCAGATCTTGTGAATTTAAATGTTTTCACAAGAGGAATGTTGGTTATGCGCCCCCTAACGCCATTTTAGTTACATTTACATTTGTTTTTAAGTAAAGGGACATGGGGGGGTTGGGGCACGCTGATTAATATAAAAGTGGGCTTATTTGAGCCTGCGTGTTTTTGAATGAATCCAGTTCTTCAAGTGAGATTTGCCATTTTTACTGCGAGCACTCATCAAAGGGCACTCTGCAAAATGGCGTCGGGAGTGTCACTGGCAAAACGGGATAAATGGTCTCACTCAGTACTGTGGCCTTAGCAGATGTAGGCTTCTATCTGTTCCGAAGCATCTCTCTGACTCGGCCCATTGTGTTGTAGAGGAACGGTGAATAGTGTTCTCCAGCATGGGGGAACAATATGTGATTGTTCCCCTGCTGTGCTGAAGAAGCTGTAGGTTACTCTCTGTACCATCGCCAAAGCGCCTGAAGAGAAGATGTACCGCAAAATCGGTTTCTGCTAACTAGCGATTCTTGGAGGTTTAGAGCTCTGCTGTGCCTTTTTTGTGTAGCTGTCGAAGCTTGTGGGAGGAGGGGGCACTCACCCCTTTTTTGGTGAGGAGGCTTTTGTTTCAGTGGAGGGATCTCTCAGTTTATATCATTATTTGAATGTATCGACGGCCTCCAGGCAGAAAAAGCTTAGGAAAGGAGTTGGATTAAAACAACAAATTTGTGAGCATGTCATTTAAGTCCCTCAAGGAGTTTGGTGTTTCTGCGGAACGACTGGGATCAATTTGTAAGAGATGGATGGCTCGTGTCCAAAGGTCTGTCTGTTAAATTGACTCTACATATGTTTCTTTAGTGTTATCTTTTTGTCACTGGACTGTGTACTATAGTTGCCACTTTTTGTCTTATACTTGTGAACTGTGGTCCATCTTGATCCTCTGTGGTACTTCACCGGGTAATAGAGTGATGCTTTATCCTTAACATAATTTACATGCATCAATATCTGTCGTTGGCTGCTGATGTGGCCTCACTATTTCCAGCGTCTTTACCACTCTCAGGAAATATTTATATCCTTGATTTTGTGTTAGATAAAGATCCTTTTAGTCCTAGGTAAACTGGTATTGATTGTCTGTCTCAAAGGCTTCCCTCAATGTTAAATGGCACCATTTAGTATTTTAAACATCTTTATCATTGCTGTACTACCCACCATCACCCAGATTGTTGCTCAATATGTTGTTGACAATGCAATTCAGAGTGGTTTACACCATCCATTACTCTGAACAATATATTATTTCAGCATCTACTTGGGTTTAAACATTAAACGGTCACACTGCCAAGGATTTAATGCTCTAGAATCCATTGCAAAGCGCTCATAATGCTTTTTGGGTTTCCCCTTATTTGTGCTAGTAAAAGTTGCATTGCGAGTCCTTCTCTCACAGAATATACTGCTCCCAAAGTTCCTCACATGCCTTGTAGGCATTCCTCGCCTTCTGCCGTAAATCACATTCAATATCTAGTATCATGAAACTAGCGTATTGGCTGCTTCAGCTTGAACTGGTATGGTATGTTGCCATTGTTAAGGTGCCTACACATGAGTTGACATGTGATCAGGAAGTCTCTGTAAGGAACTGGGCTTTTTGTGAGGGCACTCAAAAAATGAAATGGAGAGACAGGGTTAAAAGAGGAACTGTATGGAACAAATAACGCTTGTGTTGAACATTAGAGCATTGGGAATATATTTTAATCCACCCCCAAATTAAAATTATGGAACTTTTTAAGGGGCCATAATACGGGCACAATGACGTGTAAATGTATATGAACTATCATAGCATGGTGTTTTTCATTAAAGAAAGAGTAACTATTGCAAGATTCAGTATTTTGTGGATATTGGTTTCACACACTGCCATTGAACGATGCATGCCCTATTCGTTCACCAAATGAGCTAAAGCAATATAAAAATGGGTTTGTGATGAACTTTTAAAAAGAATAGTTCTAAAACTATAATTAGCTAATTCCATTGTTTTAATTTTTAAGAGAAACAACATGATTTTGACCATTTATTTTGTAACTGAGACGAGAAGACCGAACTATAGTAGAACCGGTTTTGTGTGTTTGTGTTATGTTCTAATCTTCGGGGTAAAATCCGGAGAATTGGCCACCTTGTTTTCTGTTCTATATGCACAACACGGCGGGAGGTTCTCTGTCACATTGTCTTTGTTATTGAAGTGTTGGGTCTCCCTGTGGTCCTTGTTGACTTATTGATAATTTGTCAGTTTTGAGTGGACTTGATACAACACCACTGATTGACCCTGAAGAAATGCATTTTCTATAGACTGTATATATTAATGTATATTAACCACAAATGCCTTTTTGCTTATTTTCTCTTAGCAACGGCAGCAAGATGAATGGGTCGCTGGAGCATTTGGACCAACCAGACCCGGACTCCATCAAGATGTTTGTGGGACAGGTTCCACGCTCCTGGTCAGAAACAGAACTTAAAGAGCTTTTTGAGCCCTATGGAGCTGTGCATCAGATCAACATCCTTCGTGATCGTACCCAGAATCCCCCTCAAAGCAAAGGTATTGTCAGCAAAAATGTTTTGCCTATAATAAATTTTTTGAATATCTAATTGATCAGTTGATAAGTTTACTGGATAAAAGATATATTGAGTCACAGAAATAATAAATAAGGAAATCTAATTATTGGTTTGTTACCTGCCAAAGGGTCCAGAACTACAGATAAACTTAGGGCTACTTGCATTGCTTTATCTGGGCAAGCACGATACACGAAACCCTCTCGTTGCCACATCGTCTACCATCACATTTCAAGTAAATTCCCCTTAGGCAATGTACAGCCTTACTCGTCTGCACACGCAACCCAGCTATATTTGTGCTCACAGCCCCTTTGTTTCAGGGTTAAATAAATAACACCTTTTTTCATAACCCTGCTTTATAGAAGAAAAAAAATGTTTTACGTTGCCACTTTGCTTTAGAAGCAGCGTACTATGAAGAAAGTGTTACTCAAATGCAATTTTCCATTAAGCTTTCCATCGATGGGCTCACCTTAGAAATGGTGCTCGAGTTGAGCAATTCAGTTTAGGTTGCAATTAGAGGAGACTGAAGTGGAAGCCTGCTGTCTGCAGAGTGCTGCAAAGTGCCACTGGAAGTGCTCAGTCTCCCGTAGCTAACTGCAGGTGAATAAAGTAAACTGGTTCCCTGATGTAACTGTCCTGGGTTTACAACATCACCCAAATTTCAATTCCCTTGATGGTTGGATGACTCACTATGGCTAAATGCACTAATCCCCTCCTTGGGCTTTCATGTGTTGGGACCATGTTTGATGATGAACAACCATTTCATGACCCTGGAAAACCACCGTTGAAGGTGTCCAGCCAGCCATTGCTATTATTTTTAAGATTTTGTCCAAAAACCATTGGCTCTAGCCCTTATCAGCACCTAAGTCTAAAATAGTTTGGACAGACTACGAGAGGGTGAATCCTGAGTGGTTTAATAACCAGGTGAATCAATGATTTTACACACCGAATAGTTGATCCTTATTTTCGGTCCGCCTGTGGGGCCAGCCCAAAAAACAAGAATGTCCGTGACAGACTGAGTTTGTGACAAAGTTGAATCATTCGTCAATGTGCTGAGTGTTGGACTATTCACCTAAGACATAGAACTTTTAGGTTGATTCGTTTCGATCTCTGACGATTGTGTCGTCAACCGTTGCTGTTAGCCAATCTGACACTTTCAGCTCCGGTGTCAGTTGTTTGCCCAGTTCTTCGTGCCTGCATAGAACTGCGTGCACATTCCCGTCAGGGGAATGTGTACAGCTACAGCACAAACTATCGGTGATATACGCCAAATTAAAACCAGCTGACAGTGATGTCAGCAGACCAGCAGGAGAGATGCTCAGTTGCACGGTAGGATTTTATAACTGAGCTGACCAAGATGCCAACTTAATATCTATATTAGAAACGAGACAAACAGTTGAATCTCAAATTGATCTCACCCATACTCCATCCTGCCATATCCTAGGTTTTTTTTCACAGTTTTGTATGCGTGTCACCTGCAAAAGATGGACCAACCACAGCACTTCTTCTGAGTCATGAGCCTTTCTTGCTTTTATAGTCTCCCTTTTTAGTCACTTATCTCTCATGCTGGCAAACATTGGTTGAATAGCAGAAATTTACATAGACGTATGCAAAGATGGAACTTTTGTTACCTGGTTTAAATCTCAATGTAGTACCTTGGTTCTTCTCTTCACCATGGCTATTTGGCCAAAACAGATTTTATTTTATCAGAGCCCGGACTGCAACACACCCTGTGTTCTTTTTCCACACCTACATGAAGACAGCACTTAGATAAACATTATCAGGCTTTTTTATCCAAAAATGTAAACATCTGAAATCAAACAATCCTGAATGTGTTCAAAGGTATACCAGAACATCTCCCAGGTGCTTAATATGCAGTTTGTATATAAATATACAGCCAACACTGAGTAGTTCATTGGGAGGCTAAGGAGTTCAGAGCCTCCTTTTTAAAGAAGAGCCCTCCCCTGATCTCTGGAGTGTCAGCTGTGATGGCCTATTGACATGTTAATGAATGTTAATGTATTCTAATAGATAATCTGGCCCGATCACAGTGGTCTTTGGCTCTTCCACCCTGTGTGAGGTGAATTAGTTTCAGTGGCACCCCACACCCATCAGTTTCACTCCCATCTACCTTTCCCTACTAGCCAAACTCCTGATGGGAGAAGTGATGGCAGGTTTATCAAAGTACAACAACCCAGTGCTATCCGGCTTATGTTTATTTGCGTGGCAGATAAAACACCCTTCACCTGCTTTTTATGTCATCAATCTTGCTTTTGTTATATTTGTTCTTTGAAATTGCTGTTATCCCACTTCCGTTTTGGTTGGCTGTTTTTAGGTCGCATCTACTGCAGGTCATGAAAAAATCATCCGACAACTATCACGCCTCTCCGGATGGTTTATTTAGCTCCGGTAAATCGGAGGCAGGGCTAAGCGGCAGCAGAGAGAGAGAAAGAGAGAGAAAGAGAGAGAAACTCAGCTGGTTGAGAGAGAGAAGAGAGCAGCTCGATGCATATTAGAGTTCAGCCCTCCCTGCAGCCTGGGAGCTCCAGTAACAGCATAATACACACTATGTAGGTCAAAGACGCTGCAGTGCTCCACTTCCCCAGCCCAGTGAAACTGACAGGCTGGAACGCCACTGGCAGTCTACTGGGACGGAAGGATGAGAGGCTTTTTTTCCCTCCCCCGCTTTTTTTTCAAGCCCCCTCCCCCACTATCTCTTTCTTCCTCTTATTCCTCTTCCTTGCTCTCGCTTCTGCTCCCTCATGTTTCTTTGTGCTGTTTTTAGGCCTTGATATATGTCGAGTGTGATTGGAGCTTTATGCAATGCGGCACGTCTCTCCCTATTGTGTTGGTACTGTGCCCTGACTTGCCCAAGCTGTGTTGACCTGCGGACTGTGCAACAGTATGTCCTGACAGCAATCCAACCTTGTTGTCCTCTCTATGGCCAAGTGACAGAAAAGCCTTTAACAATCTCATTACTCCAGTTTCCAAACTGCAAGCTACTACACAAGCGATCAAACGGTCGGCGTTAAGAATATCCAGTTACGTTTCTAACATGCGATATGCAGAGAGAATACTTTCATCCATTTAGCTTCTTACCTTCTCTGCAGTAGTTGTCATATTACATTAACTGCCTGTATGGGTTGTGTTTTAATGCTGCTTGCCTCCCTCCTCTCACCTATTGTTTGCAATTGTGCTTTTTCTCCGCAGGATGCTGTTTTGTAACTTTTTATACAAGAAAGGCTGCACTGGAGGCCCAGAATGCAATGCACAACATAAAGACCTTAAGTGGGGTGAGTAAACACAGTATAGGCTGCTTTTAGCAACTCGAGCCCCTCTACATCTCCGGGGCAGGCTGTGAGCGGTGTGCCGGCCGATAATGAGCTCCCAGCTCCCCACACGCCCGTATGGCCTGTGAAATATCTCAGCTCCCACTATGTACTAACATCACACCCATACACAGGTATCAGGAAACAGGGGCCTGTCCGGGCTGTGGGTAATTTAGGAAATTGACCCAATCTCCACAAATTAGAGCAAATTATGATTGCTTGTCTGCATGAATCACTGATGCACTTCTACACCTGTTTCCTAAATTCAGAGGTAAAAAGGAGAGTTAAAACTTTTTTTACCAATGCAATCTGTTGGAGTGAGCATGATCTCTTAATTCCTCACCTGATTTATCTGGTTAGATTAAAGCCCAGTCAACTGGAATAAGTGCAGTTGCTTGTTAAACCTCAACAATTACCAATGTCTATAGATTCTAAATTACTTTCCTTGCAATCAGTTCAATCTATACCAAACAACTGGTGGCGCCAATTAAATCAATAGCTCAGTCTATTGGAAAACGGGCCACAGTCACTGAGGTCACAGGTAAATATTGAACCATGTTTATAAATGTGTGTAGCGGGCTGAGTATACAGGCCCAGCGTCTTCACCGAAGGACTATCAATCAATCAGACGTTTCAAATAAAGTGCGGTCAAACTGCTCTCGAACCCCAATTCCCGCTCATTCCATTACTTGCCTCGACTGCAGGTGACCGAGTTTGGTTCGCACGACAGTGGAAAAGCTTGTTTCCCTTTCCCTTTTTTCTCTCCCTTCTGTTCCTCGCTCGCCTTCGTCTGTGACGCTAGCCAGTACCCATACCGAGCAGACCATCTGTCTGCTTCTCTTTAGTGCTTGTCAAAAACAAACCCACCACTTCTCATAAGTACAACCTGCTCAGGCATCTCGCAGCCAGATTTATTTCTTCTTTCACATGGAAGGTAAATATGTTAAAAATATATTGGCTTGAAGTTGTGTGAATTACCTTGGACAAAAGTGTTTATCGAACGTCTTGCAGTGACACATCTTTTAAGCATCCATTTTTTTCACATAATGAACACGGCTTTAGAAGCGGCAATGTGCTCAGAGACGTTAAGCTGACTTGAATGAGAATTTTCACAGCTCAGTGTGTTCATGTCTGTAATATTATGGTTTGTAGGGGGTCATGACAAAAGTATTGAGTCAAAATCTGAAGAAAAAAAACTATTTACTAGAAACCAATACAGGAATAGCTTTCTTGTCAACCATATCCTCAAACCATTCTAAAGATGACGAGGTATGTTGACCGGAAGAATCGATAAGATCATTCACAGTTCTGCACTACAACGAGAAGTGAAATTAGATACTAGAGAATTTGATCCCTGCCATCAAGCCAGATACTTGCAGTGGTGAGGGATGATGGTCTTGGAGTGAGGGAACAAAACAAGAAACAGAGAAATATATGAAGTGTGAAGGTATGATATTTTAGAGACCCTGCGTACACGGTGTATGTTAACACCTGTTCCTCTAACCCTTTTTTTTCTCAGATGCATCATCCTATCCAGATGAAACCTGCAGACAGTGAGAAAACAAGTGGTGAGTCGATTCATCTGAAAAGCATGGTGACACCAGCTGAAGGATTCTTAATGACGAAAAATTCTAGACAAGAAAATAGTGGTGAGTTTTTAAAAAGAGGCAGGGGCTGGATTGTGTCTATTAAATGCCAAAATTGAAACTTGAAAAGGACTTATTTCTGGGAATGTACTAAGCGTTGAGGGGTTGACCAGGTACAGAGGATCTGGAGGACAGCACAAATGGATGATATAGTCATCATTCTAGAAAAGTGGACACAGGGAAAACAAAGCTGCAAGTGGCAGAGATTTGCTCAAGATCCTTGCACCTTTGGTGAGAGGCAGAAAATGTGTCAGCACGAGGAGTGAGCTTGAACATTGAGAGAGGTGCAAGATTTTGCGCCTGATGTAACTGCTGCTTTCATAGCTTCATAATCGTCTGGCTATAACTGAATTTTTTTTTTTATCCATCTGCAGCGGTAGAAGACAGAAAACTCTTCATCGGAATGGTTTCAAAGAAATATGGAGAGAACGAGATCAGAATGATGTTCTCATCTTTCGGCCAGATCGAAGAGTGCCGAATTCTCCGGGGACCAGATGGTCAGAGCAGAGGTAGGTGTAGGCACTGTGTTCTTGGCTTTGCAGCCACCCCCTTCAGTGTAGCCAAGAACAAATTCTCATCAAGTATTTATACAGGCCCCACCCCGCTTCTTAATTTCAACCCCCTCAGCCCCCAAATCAAGTGCTATTCACCTCCACTAGCACCCATTCCATCCCCACAGTCTTCCCTCCCCTCACTGTGACACTCTGCCTCCGAATCTCACAGTGAAGGGCCGCTGCACTCGCGGCCCGGCACAATGGCCCGTTGCCTTGGCAACCGCTGGCTGCTGGTGTTCGTGGGCTCAGCTGGCAGGCGGCTCAGCTCAGCTCCTCCTTTACCGCCTCCTTCATCACACTCCACAAAGGCTGGAATTAGCCTGTCGTCGCATCTCCTACATAATTCTCTGCTGCAGAAAAGCTCAGATAGCGGGCGGCTTCGGGCACGCGTGTCCATGTGTACACGATAAAACCTCATAGCAGAGACAAGGAGCCATGAATTTTGGCTTCTTTTCTGGTAAATTAACGCAGCTTAACCATTTAAGCTGCGTTTGAAAAGGAAAGGAAATTTGAAAAGGACCATATATGAATGCAGATCTTGCATTTCAAAAACCTATCAATGTTTATTTATGTGTGCATTTTATGTGTATATAGTCACTGTTTCACCATGACGCCACATAGTCAAGCCTCTCTGGGTGGCTATTTAATCCGTCGATCACTGTGCTCATGTGACACGTGTTACTGTTCTCCTTGTTGTGTACCTTCTCTGTGTGCTAACCAGTGAGGGTGATTCTGTGTGCTTGGGAGTTGCCATTCTCTGTACTGTAATGTGTTTTTTTGGGGTTCATAACGAGTTGTCCAAACCTTTTGTCTTGTTTTGTTTCTTCTTGTCCCTCCCTCCCTCCCTCCTCTCCCCCCCTTCCTATTGTTCCCCCCCCCTACAGGCTGTGCGTTTGTCACATTTGCTACCAGGGCAATGGCACAGAATGCAATCAAAACCATGCATCACTCTCAGACTATGGAGGTACTGTACCCCTTAGCACCTATTTCTCACCCACCCCCCCCCTTTACATTCTGCTGCCCTCTTGTGTTTGAAAGATGAAGAAGCTGTCCACGCAGATGGTTGCCATTCATCACAGAGCAAAAGATATTTCCAAAACCACTCTTGTTAATTATAAATTTACATTTTCATCTGCAAAATAATCAAATAAAAACCTGAAGCATTGCCTTGCACAAAGTGTTTACAGGACTAGAAAGGATATGACAAGAACTGCCATCATCTCTAATTTTGGGCTGGACTAAATGGATCTCATTTATTGATTCTGATAATTGTTGAAAGCCTAGCCATCCGTTTGCCATAATCAGTCTATATTTTGGGCCACAGGGAAAATAGCCCACACCATCAAATATAGGTTAACAAAGAATTACTTTACACTGGAGCAGCCACCCGATTAGATTTCTTCAAAAACTGGGTCCATGTCCTGGTGAAGCCGGTGGAGACTTGTGGAAGTGGAGCAGCAGTAATTTGACAGCTAGCAGGTCAGAGGCTCCCCAGTGAAGCATCAGGCCACATCTAATTAGGAGCTCAACCAAAAACATAACCCTACTCTCATATAAAATGCACGCCCTAGTGGTGGTACCTATTCCCCCCTTATCATAACCTACCCAGTTTTCAGCTGCCATGGGAGGTACTGCCAGTGCAGAATCCATTTTCCCTGTCCAGCCTGGTCCCTGTTTGGCTCTCAAGTATCAAAATACTTTTGCACCGCATGCCTCGTGTCCATACGTTTGTCTCTACCGTATGTGACTGTCTGTTTGCGAGATTGTGTGTATTGTAATGCATTTTTCTTGTTGGTGTCTGCTGACATATCTTTGTTTTAAATGTGTATTTTTTTATATGTTGTCTCCATCTGTTGTCGGCTTGTCTGTGGAGTCTGTTCAGCTAAAAGTGCTAAAAGATTCACCGACTGCAGCATTGTCCTGTGCCCCGTATTGGAATGTAGCCTGGCTCAGCTATGCATGGCAGATGTCCTGTGTGTTAGTTTTGATATTAAGATTGTCTTGAGGCATAGACGATGCCCTCCTTTTTAAACATCCCTTGCAATGACCGAGTCTTTGCATTGGTATATTAACTTTTGAATTCTTCTGTGTGTTTTCTGAACCGGTCTGACTCCCTATGTTTTCACTGCTCCAGGGCTGTTCCTCACCTCTGGTAGCGAAGTTTGCCGACACACAGAGAGATAAGGAGCAGAGGCGCCTGCAGCAGCAGCTAGTACAGCAGATTCAGCAGCTCAACAATGCCTCCACCTGGGGAAACTTGGCTGGCCTGGGGACCCTCACACCACAGTACCTGGCTGTAAGTGTTACTCAAATATGCAACCCGACTGAGCTTCATATGTCAACTCGTGTATTATGCTATGGTACAGGTTTAGTTTCTTCAATATGGGTTCTTAGATTGGACATATAATGAATTTTCATGGGACTCACAAAACACCACGGTAGTAAAAAACTACAGCTACAACTGGACATTTAAACCAATATGTACATATAGGGCAATGAGTAATGATTGCGGTGCTTGGACTTTTTAATAAATTCGTGTAAACGGAGCTTGTAGGTGTTTAGATTCAGGTATGAATAGATCTCAACCAAAACTCAACATAATAAAAAGCTTGACAAAAGCAGGATTCTACTCAGTGATATGTATTTAATCGTATCATTATTATGTGACCCTGTTCTTGTTTAATGTTGTTTGAATTACAGACTGCACTGGATGGGAATGCAGAAGCCATTTTGTTTAACAGATACAACCTTTTAGGCTGTAAACTGCAATCAGTATCCTAACTATTAACTTATGTCATAACTAGAAGATAAAAGCACAAACAAGCTACAAAATAATTTAAAAATACCTCTTACTTTACAGACCTGAATAGATCAATTGTCTCAGTTTGGGTTCTGCCTGAAGAAGCCAGGCATGTGATTCACATGTGGCTTCTCTGTATTGGAGCCTGTAAACATGTGACCTTGAGTGTGTTCACAACATAAACAGTTTACTGTGTGTTTACAGTCAGTGTTTTATTTTTTATTTCTCAGTGTCAAACATGGGAGTTAAAAGCCAATCTTCCCCTATATTGTTGGCGAGCCTTAAAGTAATTAATCCCTATATATATATATATATATATATATATATATATATATATATATATATATATATATCTGTTTGTCAGTCAGGAATTAATCATTACGTGTGTTATCAGAAGACTCGATATAAGTCAACATTAGGATCCTTTTTTTGGCTTCTTCCTGCCACAAATGTGCAGTGTGCTTCAATGGCAACACAAAATTGTCTGTCCTGAAATTAAATGATAAACTAGTTAATTTGGTAACCAAGACCTAATTGACATTGCCTGTCTGATTATTGATTTCTTTCATTCCTTATCAACAGTTGCTCCAGCAAGCCACATCTACCAGTAATCAAAGCAGCTTCAATGGTATGCAGAGACTAGGAGGTGAGTTAATTCTTTCAGATTTTTTTGGACTTTGTTCTTAATCTGTTCGCTCGTGTCACAAGCAGACTTTTCATGTCACCAACCATGTGACTTTTAATACTGTAAATCAAATTATTGTCTCAGAGCAGTGACTCATAAAGATTCAGTGCTGCTGGATGCAGGCCTTTCTAAAGACAAACAGCCTGCACTTCACCATGAAATTAAGAATCAAAATATCTTGGAGGAAGAATGTTATGCGTTAAGAGCACCGTGTTGCTTTAGAAATGTAACTTGCATTACATAACAACTAGGCTGGTTTGAAATTGTGGGCCTTGAGTAAGTAAACTAGCAAGACCCCATTCTTATTAAAAGGGATATTAAAGTAATGGAAAAATTAAGTTTTGAGTCATATCAGGCAAAATGGATACAAAAAGTTGGACTACATTTATCTTCCAAATGAAATAAATAAATGTATTTTTTTCCAATATGTTCCCTACACCTCATTACCAAGTTTGTACTTTATGATTTGCTTTCTAGCTTTGTTTGTTTATAAATCTCAAATGGCAAATGACAGACATGATGTAAAAATGTAATGCCTTCCATAAAAACATTAGTACCAAAAATGTTAAACATTTCTTGGAAAACCAAAAGGTACTGCTCACTACAGCCAGCCTTAGCTCAGGGTTATGTTTCCCTTACTCGTTTTCTGTGATTTTACTTGATGTGGCCCTAAAAGTGGAACCAATCTTAAACTGTGACGATGTATTCTTGAGTAGCTGGTTCCCTCCAAGTCTGTGTGCGAAGGTGTTTGTGTGCAGGAACATGAGCGTATTGTAAATGTGTATCTCATTGATAATCACCTCTGTTCGTTCGTCCTCTCAGCGGGTGTGAATCCCCTTCAGCTGCAGAACTTGGCCACATTAGCTGCGGCGGCGGCTGCAGCTCAGAGCTCTGGCAGCCCGAATTCCAACGCCCTGTCTGCAAGCGCCCTGGGAGCTCTGGGCGGTCAAGGTAATTCGTAACCAATTAGAGCTGAAATTATTGTATGGATGTGCTGTACATTCAGGGTTAGGCACCCAAGAGTTGAACCCTGTGGCAGCGTTGATCATTTGTCATTTCAGTTGAATAAGATTATTTGGTTATGAATGTGTTCTGCATCCACAGCTTTTGACCTTGTTTATTTGTAATTCATAAATTAAATCTGTTTTCTTGGATTATTGTCACATAATATTTAAATAAAAATTCCTCACTCATTGATATACAAGTGTCCTCAAGTCAGTGCTCCCGCTGCTGTAATGGTACCTACCAACTGCTCTGCAAACCTCCCTCATCCGCAGCGGTCATCATCCGTTCCTCATTGATTTTATGGGAGTTAATCACCCTCGTATAAAGCTTTATGAGAGGCCCCATTTCCTTTTTTAATCTGGAGCCAGTGTATATACATTTGCTCCATCTGTCTGAGTTTAGCATATTGCTGTTATGCTAATTACCACTCATTAAGAGACAGATTTTTAACTGCCCCTTCACTGCTGTTTCCGCCTCTCATAACTATAACAACTTGTGGCAAAGATGCCAGGAGTTTAAAGTGTTATGGTGTGTTTTGAACAGGAGCTGGTCACGCTTGTAGTAACCCATATTTCCTCTTTTTTTAATTGTCTCAACAGGTTGTTCATCAGCCTCCAGCGCTGGTGCTGCTATGAGCACCTTGGCATCGCTGGGCATGCAGGGTCTCACTGGGACCTCTATGGGCCTCAATAGCCTTAACGCTCTCACCAGTGGCGTCAGTGGTGAGAATCTGCTTTATACTAAACAGATCAAATCTACAAAATGTCACCTGTACACTTTTGCTAACCTGGAAGCTGCATTAAATGATTTGTTGCTGCTGGATGTACAAGCAGGTAGTTGTTTGCCAAGGGCATATTCAGATGGATGATACATATTTTTTTTTTTTTTAACTATTTTCTATTCAAACTTAGGCTATATGGCAATAAGTTAACCTAGCTCAATATTTGCCAAAATGCAGGGTCATCTGATTGAAGGGGCTTGATTGAGCATAACCTTGTTGGTAAATAAATGAAGCTGTTTTCAGAATTAGCTATGGACTTTACCCATAGATTGCTTTTCACACATGCAAAACATGGGCGGTTTTCTGCACAGACGAGAGGTGGAGCAGCCGGGTGCAGCTGACAGAGGCAGGAAGTCACGTATTGACTCTGCTGCGTATATATCATGATTTTGTTAACAGCACCCCACATGATGCCGCTTTTGCACCAGGAGATTTTTTTTTTTTTGTCTGTCGTGTTTTAGAACACAACAGACAATCATCAATCCCCCCCACTCAACCGTGGTGAATCCAGTGGGGGATACCCTACTGTGTTCACATATCGACTTCTCCTGGATTTCTACAGACATTATACTAGGAGGCCAGATGGATACAAATCCATAGAAACTGCAGAGCATCTCACTCGGACATTTGCGTTCACACATGCACCACCTCCGTAGAAAATACGGAGGTGCTGCAGAGTCCAGTGCATGACTGAAAGCAGCTGGAGGGAAATGCCTTTTTAACCAAGGCTGCTGACATAATGAGCTTGGGACAAACCTGACAAGCTAGCTTATCCCGACACAGACAATCCACGCTTAATCTCTGTTCAGACCTGGTATTAACTTCCGTCCAGAGAGATCTGATTACAAATGGACACCTCCAAGTTCATCTGTTCACACCCGTCATAAAATGTGTCCTCTGTGACCACTTGTGATCAGATCCCATTTCCCAGCTCTATATGCAAATAATCATGCCGGGAGGAGAAGATAAAGGTGATGTCTGTAGATCTACTATAAAGGATTTTCCTAAATTAAAAAAATCTATAAATCATTATGCAGTGGTCAGTGTTGATATTGTGGTGGTTGCCATAGACAAATCAACATATGGGCACTGAGAAGGGTAAAAAATGTTTTGATTCATTGTGAAACTGTAGTGGGCCAGAGGACATCATTCTTTTCACATTGTGAAAAGTATATGGAAAAATGAGTCCCAGTCCACCACTCATTGTGGCTTGAATGATCAGATCTTAGATATTAGATATTAACCCGGTGCTGATCACTTGTGATCTGATCACTCAGGGCAGATGTTGATACCAGTTCTGAACAGGGTCATAAAGACAAACCAAAATCTAGATAATAGACACTGAAGGAGCATTAACCTTTGGACTGAGTAAATACATCTGACAAAACACGAACGACAGGTCAGTAACAACTGGTGGTAGATGACCACACACATTCTGCAAGAACACTAGTTGTTGTTTTTTGTTCTTAGGCAGTGCAGTCAGTAGTTCAAAGACAGAGAAAAACTGAGTTTTGGTGAATCCTGTGCTTCACTTGTCAAGTCTTGGTTGCCTGTCTACCTCTTTTGTTGATTCACAAGTATATTCACAACACACAAGTGATTTCTTTAGTATCAGATCAATCTTTACTTATCACACCAACTGAGTTTATGTGCAGAATGACAGACAAATTAATTCTACAGTCCTGTGTCCCCTTCTAAAGTCTTAACGACTTGAAGGTTATATTTCTGAGTTTGTCCTTCTGCCCCCTTGTGGTGAAAATCATTTAATGCAGCTTAAGTACATGTTAGATATTTTACAACTTGCACCAAACATTTGTGATTGTACATACAACACATTCATTTGATTGTGTTTCACAGGCATGGCGGCCATGAACGGCGGCCTGGGAGCTTCCATGGCTAACGGGTCAGCAGCCAGCTCCATGGACGCTCTGACCCAGGCCTACTCAGGGATGCAGCAGTACACCGCCTCCGCTCTGCCCTCCCTCTACAGTCAGTCCCTCCTGCAGCAGAGCATCGCTGGCAACCAGAAGGAAGGTGAGCAGATCCTCAGCACGTACCGACCCACTCTGGCTTCACAGATTTACATTGGCTGCATGAACACATCTTATTCAGATGTGTTCTACATAATTTGACTTTTGCATTGATAAGAAAACTGGTGCATGTGCCTTTTTTAAATGAAATCTAACTTGAGTGTTTGGTTTTCTTACCAAATGGAGTAGGTCCAGAGGGCGCCAACCTCTTCATCTACCACCTGCCCCAGGAGTTTGGGGACCAGGATCTTCTGCAGATGTTCATGCCTTTTGGAAATGTGGTCTCAGCCAAAGTCTTTATTGACAAACAGACCAATCTGAGCAAGTGCTTTGGTAAGTTTTAAGCCTTCTGATCAACTACATATTATGACTGAGAATGCTTACCAGCGTGGAGCATTGTGTCACAAATAGTATCATGGTGCCCTTTATAAATGTCTGGATTTTTTACAGGTGTCCATTTTGAATAATGCAGTGACAGTAATAATGTAGTGCAAGCAACAGCCCTGCACATTTTTCTTAGAAGCAGTGTATTCAAAGTGTGACAGTTGAAGAATCACATCTCTGACATATTTTAAGACCTATAGAAATGATGTGGGTTTTTTTTCGACACGATGTTGCAGACTATATAAATAGGTGAATATATTACCTCAGAAGTAGCTTCTGTCTGGGTGATCAATGCTTGAAAATATGCACAAACAAATCAGTTCTCAGTTGAAAAATTGCTTTTCTTTCTTTCTCTGGTGGTTGTCCAGGAAAAAACCCTGGTTGTATCTGTGGCAGCATCAACTGGTTTCCGGACATTCTCGCTTCTCTTCACATGTATTTAATGCGTCTTTTACCTTTACGTCCTCAGGGTTCGTCAGCTATGACAATCCAGTGTCCGCGCAGGCTGCCATCCAGGCCATGAATGGTTTCCAGATTGGAATGAAGAGGCTGAAGGTTCAGCTGAAGCGCTCCAAGAACGACAGCAAACCCTACTGATCCTAGCCCCGGGGCCTTACCCCGTTCCCGGCTCTAATGCTAGCACTGCTAGGGTAAGTTCACCCTCCAGCCAAGGTCACCACAGCAGAGACTCAGTGGGGCAGGGGAAAGGAGCCCACTACAGGAGGGAGACTTGCCCTATTACAAAAAAATGGTTGCAATGATCGTTCCACTTTTTACTGTCATTCCTGCGGTTTTCTCATGTAATTTGAGTCTGATTAAATATTTTAATGTGTAAAATTATTTATGACTATCACTGGAGTCAGTGTTCGCTGGAGGTATTTTGTGTCACTGTATTTTAGTGGAGAGCATCAGATGTATTTCCATGCCATTTCATTGCCTTCAGGTCAAGTTTGACAGGTTGACTAAGGATCAGTTGTTGTGTTGAAGGGCTGAAGCCCCCAGGCCATGCAGACCCCGGGCCCAGAGCTTCACCCTTTGTTTGGCTTGTGTCTCGTTTGTCTCGTGAAAATGTCTTCAATCTCAATCCTTCAGTCTTTGTCTCCTTCCCTCTATCTGTTGCTCACTCGTTCTCTCCCCTCCCTGTCGTTTCATTATCTAGGCCATTCAGAGCTAGGCTACCTCTCTATCTCTCTATTAACAACCTCTTATAGTCCTTCCATCCATCCTCCACGTCTCTCACAAGGGACTGGCTCTGGATGGATCTCTTTGGGGGACAAGTATACAGTTTGCATGTTGGAGTCTCTTCCCATGCGTCCCTGGTGGTGTCATTTCCTTAAATCTGTGTATTGTTTTTGTGTGTCGGGCGAGATAGGGGTGGGGTCGTTTACTGCACTGTCCTTTACTGTATGTGGTGATTGTTTTTGTTGGTTTTTGTGCCTCATGGCTAAACGATTCTTGTGCCGTGCCCCTAACTTTCTCTTCTCCCCTCTTTGTCTCCTCTTTCTCTCTCTCTCTCTCTCTCTCTCTCTCTGTCTCCTTTCGTGTTTTTGTTCCTTTTTTTTTTAGAACAAATCTCCATGCCTGTTTGCTCATCATTAGCCTAGCATGTCTTCATGATGTTGAAAGCCAAGCCAAACTCCTGGCCTCATCATCCCACCATTGTCTGTGATGTCTCTCTAAGCTCGCCTGACCAATACCTGGCCACCCACTGACCCTTGACCTTAGCTCAACCTGATTTTGTTTTTTGTTTTTCCTGCATGAATATTTTTTGTTTTTTCTCTGTATAGAAATGTGATAGATGGGAGAGAGGTCAAGCTAATCAATGTGAAAACTTACCTATGTTTAATTCATTTAAGAACTTTTTTGTGTTTGCGAATGTGTAAAAAAACAAACCTGTGGGATTCCTTTTTAATTTTGCTTTTTTCTTTGTTTTTTTTTTAAGTTGCTTTCGTTTTACCTCTCAGTAAACTTCACTTGAAAGTTGAATACAGGGATTGGCACACAGCTGTGCTATTCGGTGCCATTAGCAATATGTTGGTTTAAAAAAAAATATACTTCAGACAACTTTCCAACACTTTTAAAAGTCTGACCAGTAAAACCCCTCAGTGCTCTGTGATGATCTCTACATTTTGCGAGCAGTGTGAAGATTTACACCCAGGCTATTAAAAAATTATTCTTTTCATTTACAAAAAAAAATCCAGTGTATTTACCTTTTTTCTTTTGAACTATCGATGGCACAATAACAGGTACATTTGCTCTGTTTAGAGAAATGACTACCTACATGAGTCAACTTTTTTAGAACTGATTCACAAATAGACAATCTGTGGTTTAAATGCACACTTAGATTACCTATATTTTATACCATTGAATCTATAGAAGTTTAACTAACAGGACCCAGGCAAAACGTTGGGTTTTTTGTAGATTATGTTGTAATGTCATCTGTGTCGGGGGGTTCTTCAGTGTATTACATTTATAAAGAGGACTAAATCAGTTGTAAAATCAGCGTGACCATTTAAGGGTCATTTCTAGAAATTTAAAAACACTGAGTAAATGATTCCTCTGCATTACTTGTAATTTCAACTTCTTGGGGGTGGGGGAAAGTACTTCTTCTTTTGTCACATTTTAATTTAATCGCAATTAATTTTTTCCTGCATTTAAAGAAAACAAAGTGATTTTCCATGGTACGTCTGGTTGACTTTCTGTGAATTTCTCATTAATAATTTAATTAATGGATGTTTCATTTTGGTTTAGTTCAGATGCCTCATGTTGAAAGATGATTTACAATGTCTGTTAATCACACAGATGCCAGACATGTGTTTTTTTTCTTTTTTTTGTTAAAGTGCCCATGTGTCAAAACTCAGTGTTTTTGATTTCACACATTTTTCTCGTAATATTTCATGGTTCTCCTAACACGCACACTGCGACACACAAACACTTTCTGTCATTGCTAAAGTGGGAGCCCCTGAAGGAAGAGATCACCCGGACACAACATGCGGCCTGTGGGTCTCTGCACATTTCTTTAGACACACACACACACACTTGCTTTTATTTGAGTTTTTTGCAGATTATTCTTTATGTGACTTCCAGTGTAATGTTTGAGTCGTACACCGCAGTATGCACAGCACATTAACCACTAAACCACTAAATCGACCACAAAAGTGTTGGTTTACAAATACATTCCATTTTTTTCAACACAAAGTTTACAACTTTTTTTATCGGGGTGGTATTTTTGTCTTGTACCACCATTCTGGTAAAATAACAACCACTTCAGCCCCTAAGGGAAGGGTTCCCTAAAACTGCGTACCTGATGACGCTTAAGAATTGTCAACTCAGGGGTTTTTGTGTGTGTGTGTTGGTGAAACTGAGACACACAGCATTTTACGACACAATGCACAATTGTCACGTTTGTCCTTATTTCAGTTTGGATTTTTTTTCTCTCAAAATACATTACTGTTCCAAAAAAAGTCATAGAAAGGTACCAAATTTTAAACAGTGCTTGAGGAAAGTGTAGTTTTGTAAGGGAACGTTAAAGCACAATTTGTGGGAGCTAAATCACTTTTTGCAGGATGTTGTGTGTGATTATAATCCCAAATGTCACGGTACCACTGATTTCACTTTTGAATAATGGGCATGTGCTTTTTACAGTGTTTTTTCTATCCAAATGCAATACAATATTCAAAGTGCCATATATACGTCTATAGAAACTGCCTACACATCCTTATTAGGCCTTGGTTTAGAGATTGCTGCAGTTTGCCGTTTTTTCTTGTCTATTTATGCCAGTGTCATTAAAGCTCTTGTCACCTGCTCGTGTTCCCCCCTCGCCTCCCGCTCCTCCCCCACTCTGTGTTGAGTTACTGGTAAATGTGTATTGTGATGTACTTCAATTTGAACAGTTGGTTTGAAAAACTTGTAGATAAAACAATAAACTTCCCTATACATTTGAAGGCCGAGTGTGAACACATGTATTTTGAGAAACTCAACGATCAGACATTTTGTTTTTGAGTGCTGGTGATCATAGACGATGACTTTGGGATCCATTTTTAACATCTTACAGTGATTTAAAGTCGTGTAGAAAACGAATGCAGGTCTCTAGGGACATGTAGTGTATGTTGAAGTGTACCTGTGAATGAATATATATATTTAAAAAAAAGAAGCACAATGTACAGTCCACAGCGGTCCCGACAAGAACTTGACTCACTTCAGGGGCTTCCATCACAAATCCCATTCGAGCTCTAACAATCACTTAATTCTTCTTCTGTTGTTTTCATATTCTCAAGTGCTACTTTTATTTTCTTCTTTGACTTTGTGGTAGCTTTGCATCACTAGATATTGTCCTGATCCAAAAGAAGAGAGAAAAAATATCTTTCCTGTTTATTTTCTTGTCTGATAATCGGTTAGACTTTGTTCATGTTCCACCAATAATTTAATGGATGTTTTTTCTTGTCTTGATGAAAGCCAAAGTGGGTGCATCTTGATGTGATCTGTATCATACAAACAGTAGTTATTCTTTTTTCTGTTCAGTCAATATACATTTTTGAAACTGGGGGGATTTGAAAAAGATAAAAAATAAAAAAAGACCTACACAGGCTTTCCAATTTCTACAACTGGTTGTTCATATGTATTTTGTACCAGTGAAGCTTTTTATATTGGAAATTAAAGGATAAAAAAAAAATCTATATTGGGAAAAAAAGTTGTCTGGCCTATCTATGTGGCCTCGTCTTGACCATGTCTCGAGTTCTGGCTCTTGGTGGCGTCAAGCAATTTGTTTTTTTTTGTCTCTAAAAATATCAAAGCCTGATTTTTGGTTTGACTTGGATCTCCACGTGTTCCTCACACTTCATTGATCAGATTTTTCAGTGGTGGGGGGGCTGGGATCCAATAAATCGTGGTAAGTTTCCTGTTAGAATTTGTGCTGTCCACATAGTTTAATGGTCATCGGGGTTTTGACAACATGTGTGGATAATTGTCTTAGTTGAAGAGTTAACTATCTGTTTAGTTTGGAGCCTTGCTTTTTCCTGTGTAGAGATTTCTGTTTGGTTTTTTTCCCCCATAGAGGTGTGTAGCAGAAAGACTCTGTGTTCTTTTTTTGGTCAATGTTTGTTCACGTGTGGTGTGTTTCTTTGCCTCTGTCTCCAAATTAAACCATTTCCCCTAATATGGTCTGTGTGTCTTTGTGCGTCGTGCTCGTCCAGTGTTTGTTAAAGACATTTTACAAACCACCCCCCTTCCCCTCCCTAGTGTGTCCTGTCTCACTGACGCATTTCTCGTCATTCTTCTCTTTGCTCCTTTCTGATCAGGGACAGGTGTGTGGGGGGGGGGGGGGGGAAGAACAGATTCATGTTACAGTCCCTAGTGTCTCATGGGCTGGGTGGGGGGGTGGCACGTGTTTACTCCTGGGGCTTCAATCATGACAAATACTGATAGAGTTCTTACATGCATGAGAAATGAAAATAATATAAAATAATGGATCCATAAAAACACCTTAAATACCTCATCTTTTATACATTGTAAACTTAAGCTATAACATTTTAAATTGTACAGTGGAAACCCTTTTGTTTAGACAAAACGGGCCATTTGAAGACATGGATCTGTGGTAAATGAAATGGTTTTATTTTATGCATTTTATTAACAAAATGCCAAACAAATAACCAGCTTGATAAAACCTTCAAACAAATCACAGAAAATCATCAGTTTTCCATTAAAATGAAAGATGTTTAAAATGTGTGCAGAGAATTGTGAAGTCTTTACAAATTGTGGCTTATTCACTTGCCTCAGCTACTTCAGATAGATATTTCTACGACCTTCTAGAATTAGCTTTTACCACTTCTTGGTAAAGAGCAGGTAAATGCCTTGGTTATTTATGTTGGCACAAATAAATCCTCACGTCACCTTTAAAGAAAATGAGACACGTTATGCAACATGTTACACAACCATGATGGCAGAGCCGTGGCAGGAGTAGCTTCTCTACTCCTTTAATTTCACATACACCGTTTCCTCTGTTGTGTAACACTGGTACACGTTAGTGTGAAGCTTAGCCAGGACTGACGGAAGGAAAGATGCTGAGGATGCTGTGTTATCAGAAGACACAGTGGGACGTGACTATTCCCTGTGCTCCTCTACCATGTGTATGTATCTGTGATGTCCTTTAAGATGAAGTCACTTCGAACAGTATTATATACTTATTTGTCACCAGCCGGATCTATTCGATTATGGTTAACCAAGGACGTTAGTCAAACAAAAAACTAAAGACCAAATGTTTGTTAACTCTTAATGGACAAAACATTATAATGCTAATTACTTGAACATGTGCACCTGTGAAGTTTATCAGGCCCTCTGACCCCCATCTTGTGGCACTGGTCCTGTAGAGACCCCATCCCAAAATCAAATTTCAACACATTCTATGATTTGATTTGTTCACTTCTTGTAATGCTGTATGCATTTTATCAAACTTTTCAACATTCTTTTCTATTCTTGTCCAGCAGATAACACTATCACAGGAGGAAGGCTACAAGCAAACATTGGTTTCATCTTCACATACAGTTTTTCTTGTCTATTTTCTTTAATAATCAAGTGATAACTATGAATGCCTCCTTACGCTCAAATTAAAAATATTAAAATAATTTCTGTTGATTAGTATCTGACCAGCAGTTTAACCCTCGAATGAGTTTACTGTCACAGAAAACTGTGAAACTAGCAAATACTCACATTTGAGGAGCTGATTCCATTATGTTTGTTTTTCAGCCCGAGCACTGACAGGCACTGACAGACAGTGAGGAACTATTGGAATTGTAAGGATTATGGGCGTGGTAAAATGGCTCAACGATGCCACTCGAGACTAGATTAAAATTAAATTATATGAATCCTGCGCAGAAAGCCAACTGCGCACTCATTTATAATTTTTTATTATTTTTATATTTTACATAGTGTAACATATTGTAAAATGACTAGATTTAGCCCGAATAGGAAATAAACAGACTGAAGCTTAGATGCCCGACCGGGCCAATCAGATTGTCAGGGCGGGCTTTATACGATGATTGACAGATGATCAACGTAATCAACCACGTCATCAAAGTGCCCTTGGGTTGAATTCGTTTTCAACAAACATGCCTGCCGCTGGCGAGCTGAGATGTGTAGATGCTGCCATTGAGTCTGTTTTAGAAGACATCGACAGCGCATTCATTTTGAAAGAGGAACACAGAACGTGGAGGCGACGCCAAAGCACCGCGCTAATCCCTATCGCCCCGGCGCTTGGCTGTTCACAACGGACACTGAAGCGACGCTGAACCGCCGGGCAGCGCTAATAATATCACCCGTTGATCCAGTAGATCGCTGCAGGGCTTTGTGCCAGTCACACCGGAGGCTGAAGCACCGCGCTGCGCCAAGGCTGCCTCGCGGTGCTTCAGCCTCCGGTGTGACCGGCACAAAGTTTTAACATGGGAGTGGATGGGAGCCAGCTGTTATTTAAGGCTTGGCGCTGCGCTGAAGTGTCCGGTGTGAACCCGGCGTTTAGGCCAAATTATAGTCGGGTTGCACGCACGCACGCATGCACGCAAGACACGCAACACGCCCCTTTCGTCCCCTCTGCGGGCTTGCGTGTGTCCGCCAATTTTTCTAACTACACGACAAAGCGACGCGAGCCTCACGCAGCCCGCAAGGCTTGTGATTGGTCTGCTTACTACATCCCGTCCGGAGTCTAGTTTCCGGTTTCATGCCCCACAATACGCGGAAATCACGGAAGATTTAGAAGAACGAATATGGACCAAATAGAAGAGCACTTGGCAGAAGAGATCCGAAAGTATGACCACTTGTATAACCCGTCACTGACTGGCCGATTTGTCCGCCAGAAATAAGCTATGAGGAGCCGGAGTGGCGATGTAAATAAACAGTCGACGAAGAAGAAGACGTCTCTTCTTTGTGTGTTTTGTCTTTGAAAAAAAACGTTACTCCGCCTATGGTTCTGGCGGTGAATTGCGTTGCAACACGCGCAGCACGTTAGAGAAGTATAAACCAAAACGAGTCCGTCGATGCAGCTGCGTGGCCTTCCGCGGTTGCAGTCGCAGGACTATAATTAGGCCTTTAGAAAATAACTCACAATGCGTTGCTTAGCATACGTCACATACTACGTTGCTCTGATTGGTTGTAGGTCTATCCAATTGAGCGAAGAAGAATTTTACTTCCTGGTCAGTTGAAACACGCCCCATAATCACAGCCCAATGGAGCGGTCTCAGACTGAGAAGGACCAAAAATATTGTGGGCGGGGCTAAATGCCGAATTATAGTCGGGTTGCACGCACGCACGCAAGACACGCAACACGCCCCTTTCGTGCCCTCTGCGGGCTTGCGTGCGTCCGCCAATTTGTCTAACTACACGACAAAGCGACGCGAGCCTCACGCAGCCCGCAAGGCTTGTGATTTGTCTGCTTACTACATCCCGTCCGGAGTCTAGTTTCCGGTTTCATGCCCCACAATACGCGGAAATCACGGAAGATTTAGAAGAACGAATATGGACCAAATAGAAGAGCACTTGGCAGAAGAGATCCGAAAGTATGACCACTTGTATAACCCGTCACTGACTGGCCGATTTGTCCGCCAGAAATAGGCTATGAGGAGCCGGAGTGGCGATCTAAATAAACAGTCGACGAAGAAGAAGACGTCTCTTCTTTGTGTGTTTTGTCTTTGAAAAAAAACGTTACTCCGCCTAGGGTTCTGGCGGTGAATTGCGTTGCAACACTCAGCAGATGAACACAGTTAAAATGATGGCAAAATATATTATGCATTAATGTATTGAAACATAATCTAAAATCTGCTAAAATAACTACTGAAATGTGCAGTTTTTTTTTGTCAAGGGTTTGTTGTATTGTTACAATTATATATAACCCACTTTAAACAACTTTATGTGCTGTTGTTTCTATGCTCTCACTTCTTAACTAAAGTATTTAATGTATCTATGTTGGGTTGACCAGCCTCCTGCTTTTGAATGTGTTGTTCAATAAAGTTGAGAAGTTAAGAAAAAGCACTCAGCCAATAGGATTGCCGCGTTGCATGTCCTCCCGTCACGTGTCAGCCGGCAGTATGGCCGTCGACCTGTAGTCACAGGGAGCCGCTGCTGACACACGGGAGGAAAAAGTTTGGGGCAAAGATGGCGGCGGTGTTTCTCCTGAGACAGTCTCTGAGCAGACTTCCTCCGGCCGCGGCCCGACAGCTGCTCCGCCGTCACTACCACACCGAGAGAGGGGTCTACGGGTACCGACCCAAACACACCGAGCACGAGCTGCATGAGCTGCATGGCGCGGCGCTCAACCAAGGTCAGTGAGGAGTTAACTGTCTGCATGAGGTGTCTTCATCACCTGAGAGGAAGAGGAGGCTGCTGCTTCCATGTGTCTGACTGAAACGAGTGTCTTTATTCTTGTTTGTTTTGTCCTTTTTAATAAGCACTTTACAGTCTCATTCCTTTGTAAACGTGTCATTCAGTCACTCAGATGGAGTTGTTATTGTTCTTGTTATTCTTGTTGTTGTTGTCACTTTGACGCTGACAGCCTCTCGCTCTGTGCTCAGATCATGGTGTCGCTCGGCTGGTGGAGGCTTACAGAGCACATGGACACAAGGCTGCTAAAATCAACCCCCTACTGCCGGTTTCTGAAAGTGTCCCAGAGATCAATGTGCTGAGGGGCAGCATGACAGGACCACTCAACACCTCCGGTAAATAACAGCTGTGGATGGACACCTGCAGAAAACACACAACACACAGAGGGATAATGACAATATCTACAATTCATTCCAAGATATGTTTCCTTATACATGCAGAGGCCCAAAGGGTCAGGGGACTCAGGGGACCCAGGGGGCTCTGGGGCCAGTAGTGTATGAGTGTTGTATGATAGAGAAGGTGCTGCACATAGATGCACTATGTGTGAATGCTAAATCTCTACTGGAAAGCCGTTTGAGTAGTCATCAATATTAGAAAGGTGTGATATAAATACAGACCATGTAATCCTTTTGGAAATAGCTTCAGAGAGACAGAGAATGAGCATAAGGAGACACAACCATAACCACAAAATACACAAGAAGGTACAAAGCAACCAGAAAGAAAATACATTTTACAAAATTACACAAAACCACCACAAAATTACACAAAATTACCAGAAGAAGACATCAATTGACCACTAATAGACACAAACCACAACACAATGACACAAAGTGACCGGTAAAACACAAAGCCACCACAAAAATACACTAAATGACAAAGATGTAAAAAAATAACCCATGTGTCTATACAGCTTTTATTTTCAAACTGATTTGGATTCATGTTTATCTTAGTTGTGCACTGAAGGAACTGTTGAGGATTTTAGCAATTAGCCTACAGCTTCCAAAATGTTTTATACAGTATAATCAGCTAAATGTAAGAGTATGAAAAGTAAAAGTACTCTTCCCTTTGTTATATTGATTGTATGCCGTGTCCTGGTTGTGTACTCGCCCTCTGTTCAGTTCTTATTCTTTATCCCATATTTACTGGTCATGCACAGTTAAAGCCTCACGTGTGGGTGTTACCACAGCTCACTGTGTGTGTCTCTGCAGGTCTGAGGCACTTTGGAAAGGCAGAGGCTTCACTGGAGGAGCTTCAGGCCTATTTAGAGGAAGCCTACTGCGGCCACCTGTCAGTGGAGACCAGCCAGCTGAGCACCCTGGAGGAGAGGGAGTGGTTCGCTGACCGCTTCGAGGAGCTCAAGAGGAAAAGTTTCTCCACGGAGGAGAGGAGGCAGCTGGCCCAGATCATGCTGGAGTCTCAGGTCGGTACAAGGACAAAGATGAGAATAAAAAATCCAACCAAAGTGTCTTTGGTTTTGTTGTCTGTGCATCAGTTTCTGTCCTTTTCCTCTCACCTCCTGTAGGAATTAGACCACTTCCTGGCCACCAAGTTTGCTACTGTGAAACGTTACGGAGGAGAGGGAGCAGAGAGCATGATGGGTTTTTTCTACGAGCTGTTCCACCAGTCAGCCCACAGTGGAGTCACGGACATTGTCATCGGTATGCCCCACAGAGGCCGACTGAACCTCCTGACTGGGTTGCTGAAGTTCCCACCTGAGGTTTGACACTCCCTCACAGATCTGTGACCAGCAGCACATGTACATTCGCAAGAATAAGTTACCAAAGCTTTTAAATGATCTGTATTTATGGATAAATTAGTCAGATCTACATCTAAGTTTCACTTATATGTAAACAAACACAATGTATATTAATCAAGACCATAGACTGTGTTTATATATATAGATAGATATATATATATAGAGAGAGAGATGGTAGACGTGTCTCCACTTCCTCCCAATATGCGGTTGGTTAAATACATTTTATTTTGTTCACAAGAAGAATCACAGAAGACTGGATCAAAAATTGTTGATTAGCATGAAGCTGGAAATGTTAATGCATTGATCTTAAAGAGTGCAGGTACTCATCTGTCAGACAACATGTCTGTACAAAGAGAGGCCGGCTGAGATCACTGAGTTTATAAAAGCACATGGTGGTTGTCAGGACTTTTGACTCGTATGAAGATCAGGTCAGTTTTCATGGTTAATTTATACAGAAAACCATTCAAATCCCACAGGGTTCCCATTCTTCCTCTTGCCACTGTGAACAAGTCACAGTTCGCAGCTAAAGAGTAAGCACGGGGGAGATAACGTCAAACAACTCACTGCTTTATCTCTCCAGCTCATGTTCCGTAAGATGCGTGGCCTCAGCGAGTTCCCTGACAGCTCGCCGGCCATTGGCGACGTGCTCTCCCACCTCACCTCCTCGGTGAAGTTGGATTTCGGAGCTGGACACCCTCTTCACGTGACAATGCTGCCCAACCCCTCTCACCTCGAGGCCATCAACCCGGTGGCTCAGGGCAAAACCCGAGCCAGGCAGCAGCTCAGGAAAGAGGGCGACTACTCCCCTGAAGACAGCGCCCAGCCAGGGGACCAGGTCATCTGTCTGCAGGTACCTGGTCACAACAGACAATACACACCCACAAGAAGGTGAAGAGATCTTACTGATCTGTTGTCTGATACCATGGAACAGGGTGGATCCCCTGATCCTACGCTGCTCCATGATGTCACCAAACTAGGTTATTTGTTAATGTTTTAAATGAGAGACCCCTAGTGGCTGAAGTTACATACTGTAGCTTTTAATGGTTTCAAACATAAATCATAATTTTTGTTTATCCAGATCCAGGATATTTCAGAACCTTTTTACAACAGTGAAGTGGGATTAGAACCAACAGAGATTCCTGGAATCACACAAATCATGAATGTTGCAATTGGAAGGTCGTAACCTGAGACCACCAGGATTCCCATACACATCTTCTGTTGCAGTACACTCCCTCTTGTGATAGCCATCTCTTTCCAGCAAATAAACTGATATTCTCTTAAAAGACAACTAATCAAATGCAACAGCTGTGAAATATCATTTGAGTCAAAACAGCTTATACATTTCTTGAGTTCTGGACCTCCTACATGACGTCAGTTCAAAGCCTTCTTTATTTCCCACCCCTGATCCAGGGTTCATCTCTGAGGGTAACGACAGGCCTCCTTGAACATACTACAGCAATAAGATTCTGATTGAGACCATCTCTGTTGTTCTCTTTCTACAGGTCCACGGTGACGGCTCTGTCGCTGGTCAAGGGATCGTTACAGAAACCTTGACCCTCTCAAACCTGCCTCACTACAGGGTGGGTGGGAGCATCCACCTCATAGTGAACAACCAAGTGGGTTTCACCACTCCATCAGAGAGAGGGAGATCATCTATGTACTGTAGTGATGTCGGTCAGTGACACAGACTCAGTATTCATTCATTGTTATTATTTACACACAATATTTCTGTGGTTGTTATATCATGACATCTCTTTTAAATGTCATCTCACAAGTTTTTTATCTTGGAAGCGTCTCACAACCGGAGACTTGTATTTGTGTCCCAGGGAAGATGGTGAACTCCGCTGTGATCCATGTAAACGGAGATGATGCTGAGGAGGTTCTGCGAGCCACCCGGCTGGCTCTGGAGTACCAGCGGCGTTACAGGAAAGATGTGATCCTGGACCTGATCTGCTACCGACAGTGGGGCCACAACGAGCTGGACGAGCCGTTCTTCACCAACCCAGCCATATACAAGATCATCCGGTAAGGTCAATTTCACTTTACCGTCTTTATTTTGCATTATAACTCATTTTCAAAAATTGTTGTAACATGCACTGTATTTCTCAGGATTGGAAAGGTGATCAGGGACTTTTTTTTTACCCTTCTCATTAAGAGATGTTTAACTTGGGGTTTTATTCCGTTGCTGCAGTGTCATAACTGTGTGTAGCGCTATCGTTCATAAAGTTGTAGCCGTCCATGCAGACAGTCAGACCTCATAGTTTAAGCAGTTTTTCAGTTCTCTATGTCACACGAAAATTTCCCTTTCACTCGTTCATCTGTGTGCCTGTCACTCTGCGCCACAGTCATAGATTGAATGGGTACTGCTGGAAACGCTGCAAAGAAAGGGGGAAATATCCCTGAATTTATCATCCACCTTGAAATGATGCATGTTTTGGATCCGCACCAAAATGAATAGGTTCTCCTTTGGTCTATTTCCCAGGCCTCCACAAAATGTCTTGGAAATCGCCTCAGTAGTTTGTGTTATCCTTCTTGGTGGAATTTTCCTCTCTAAGCTTCTCACATGGTGTTATCTAAATATATATATACATCTGACAGAATCATACAGGAACAGTCCAACAGATAAACACAAATTTATATGACAGATTTTTTTCCCCAACACATTGTTGTGCAATAGTAGTAGTAGATTTGACGTTGACTAATTATTAATAATCATGAAATATGATTATTAAAATAACAATTATTTATTAAAAATAATTAAAATTTATAAAGCTATTAATTAAGAATAGTAAAACAATTAATTAGAAATGATACGGTTATCCATTAATAATAGTTAAATAATTAATGAAAACAATAAAATTATCAATTAAGAATAATACAATCTGTAATCATTGCTTATCGTAGCGGGGCACCACCCTGGTTACAGGGACCAACTAGTCAAACTATAGTTATCAGTCTCAAGTTATAAAAGTTAAAATAATAATCTCAATATTTAATATGAATGATTATATAATAAACAATGAAGGGTTTTAAGTTCGAGCACAGGCTATAGTAATCCAGCTGTATTCACATACATATGCACAAATAATCACAGAAATACGAATACTTTAATTACAAAAGTATTTATTAAAAAGGGGAAATATTATTGTTGAATGTTATTTCAATGATTCTTCATTTAACAAACTCCAATATTTCAAAGATGGCAGCAGCACTTATCACAATTGGAACCACACAGGTGAAACTTAGTCTCTCGCGCTCAGTCTCTCGCGCGCGCGCTCTCTCTCTCTCTCTCTCTCTCTCTGTCTGTCTGTCTGTCTGTCTGTCTGTCTGTCTGTCTGTCTGTCTGTCTGTCTGTCTGTCTGTCTGTCTGTCTGTCTGTCTGTCTGTCTGTCTGTCTGTCTGTCTGTCTGTCTGTCTGTCTGTCTGTCTGTCTGTCTGTCTGTCTGTCTGTCTGTCTGTCTGTCTGTCTGTCTGTCTGTCTGTCTGTCTGTCTGTCTGTCTGTCTGTCTGTCTGTCTGTCTGTCTGTCTGTCTGTCTGTCTGTCTGTCTGTCTGTCTGTCTGTCTGTCTGTCTGTCTGTCTGTCTGTCTGTCTGTCTGTCTGTCTGTCTGTCTGTCTGTCTGTCTGTCTGTCTGTCTGTCTGTCTGTCTGTCTGTCTGTCTGTCTGTCTGTCTGTCTGTCTGTCTGTCTGTCTGTCTGTCTGTCTGTCTGTCTGTCTGTCTGTCTGTCTGTCTGTCTGTCTGTCTGTCTGTCTGTCTGTCTGTCTGTCTGTCTGTCTGTCTGTCTGTCTGTCTGTCTGTCTGTCTGTCTGTCTGTCTGTCTGTCTGTCTGTCTGTCTGTCTGTCTGTCTGTCTGTCTGTCTGTCTGTCTGTCTGTCTGTCTGTCTGTCTGTCTGTCTGTCTGTCTGTCTGTCTGTCTGTCTGTCTGTCTGTCTGTCTGTCTGTCTGTCTGTCTGTCTGTCTGTCTGTCTGTCTGTCTGTCTGTCTGTCTGTCTGTCTGTCTGTCTGTCTGTCTGTCTGTCTGTCTGTCTGTCTGTCTGTCTGTCTGTCTGTCTGTCTGTCTGTCTGTCTGTCTGTGTGTGTGTGTGTGTGTGTGTGTGTAAATGGCTATGGCGTAATGACGAGGTCACGTGGTGACGTCCTCTGGCCGAATTCAAGGTGATGTTACATTCACGTACTTTCAAGATGGAGGTGGCCTAAGTGAAGCCACGTTGCGAAAAGCAAAATGGCTGCCGGTCACTGACCTTAACAAAGGGGATCTTTAGACAAAGTGATTTCTTATCTCCTGGTTCTGGCGCCGAGATGTATTAAGGCTCTTTAAATCTAGAATTTTCTATGCCACATGAAATATGTAAGTGTAGGTCGGGACGTGTGTAAAAACAGGTTTAGGAGAAAAGAGAGGGAGAGATAGAGAGAGATCAGGAAAGCTCTCAAAACATCGTCAGAGACAAACTTCCACCGAAGCGGGCAGTCCAGTTACGTGAGATTTATCTTTTAACAGATGTAACTCTCCGCACAATATCTCTGACGGTAACACGTAAAAAGGAAGTGCCGGCTTGTTACGCGCGCTTCTCAGAACATAGTAGACAAAGGAATCGGATGTGATGTCTCCAGTTCGTCGCGCGTTACACGGCTAAAAACAGATCAGCGATCTACAAACAAACACTCAAATAAAATGACACGCTGAGTATTTAAACTAGTCTCTGCCCAGACAATAAAGCCTCTTACTGTGACCTTCGCGGTGTTGCTTGCGCGTGGCGCGCGGATTTTCCGGAAGTCCAGTGAATCTCGTTGTTAAACCTCAGGATGCGTGCACGAACGGCGGATTCCTGGAAAACAAATGAGTGAAGTCCTGGCCTCTTAAGCGGGCTCCGGTGGGTCTCGTGTTTACAACGGAGGTTAGCGCTGGGCCGAATAGAGCGAACTTCTCTTTCTCTTGGAACGGAATTCTGCCTCGTCTCTTCTGCAGGGATGAACAGCGGTGGTGCAGCTGTGGATTGTGGAAAGAAAGTCTCTGAGCTCGGCCTGCGAGCAAGTTCCTGTGCGCGGCCTTTTCAAGTTAAAAACAAAAATAGTCTATCAAAGTAAGACGTCAACTGATTAAAGAAATAAAGCAAAATGAAAATAAAACAAACGTCTGTAATTGCTCCCTAAAAATACCTCCGGATCAACTAACTGGAAAGTGCAGCTCTATCTTCCGGGAATTGGGAATGGGCGATTGCCTCCTTTAGCAACTAAATCATCTAGCTAGACCGGGAACGGTCTATTGACGTCTTCAGAGAGCAGGAAATGGTGATGATTTTTGGGGTGCCAGGGCTTTTAAATTACCTGAGAGGTCCTCCTCATTGAGGAGTTGGTCATAGGACATCGGCCAATTGATTTGTCAGGAATCGATCTGAGTGGGCGGGGCTTGGAACTCAGCGGGGGTTCCAAGGCATTCCCAGAACATTTTCCACCACCAGGGGGAGATTCTTGGGCCTGCTTGAGAATGTTTTCCCCCCAAAAGTTTAACAACCCTTTGTTCACCCTCGGCTCCAGTGTCTGGTGGCTCCCCCTTTGGGCTCTTCAGACCCAGCAGGGCTCCCTGTGTTCCTGCGGGGGCCTTGAAACCTGCTGGGGTTTCTCGAAACTGCCAGGAAAAAGTACTCACAGGTGGATAGGAATGTTCCACAAGGCCCAACAACATTAAGCATCTCAATCTCCAGGATGCCAATAACCGAGGGGTCCCCCCCTCCTACAAATATTGTTGTTTCTAGTGAAAGATTTTAGAAACCTACCATTACAATATAGAATAGATTATATAAGCTCCAAATTCTTCTTCCATCACTGGTGTATGTGATGTTCTTGGAATATTATTGAGTAATTGTTGCTTTATTGCAGCTCCCGCAAGAGCATCCCCGACTCCTACTCAGACAAACTGATCTCCGAAGGTCTGATGACCGAAGCCGAGCGCGACCAGATCAAATCAAAGCACTACGGCATGCTGAACGACAAGCTGGCCAGCACGACCCTCTACAGCCCCCCGCCCACCAACCTGCAGGGCCGCTGGGGAGATCTGGTCGAGCCCCAGGAGAGAGTCACCACCTGGGACACAGGCGTCCCCGTTCCTCTGCTGCAGTTTGTTGGAGCAAAGTCAGTGACCATCTCCGAGCCAATCCAGCTGCACAGTCACCTGGGAAAGACCCACGCACAAGTAAGGCCGTTGTCTCTTTCATTTGTCGGGTGGTGTCGTGCTGCTGATGTTGCAGCAGCTGGATGATGCTGGGCTGCTCCTTTTGTGAACTCAGGCACGGTTACACAAGTTGGAAGAGGGCACCAAACTGGACTGGTCCACAGCGGAGGCCCTGGCGTTTGGATCGCTCCTCAGTCAGGGTAAGTGTCGAGCAGAAAATAACATCAGATCAAATTTAAAGAATCATTGAATTATTATTGCTGGCTTTCAACTGATTTCTTTATGTATTGTTGCTTCAGGTTTTAACATTCGAATCAGTGGGCAGGATGTTGGAAGAGGCACGTTCAGTCAGCGTCATGCCATGGTGGTGTGTCAGGAGACCAATGACATGTACATCCCTCTCAACCACATCAGTCCTCAGCAGACTGCCTTCCTGGAGGTAACACTCTTGCACTCTAAACATGACATATTTAACACAATATTTGTTATTATAAAGTATAACTTTCTTACAATTACTTTACTTGCATCTATTGGAGATGTTCCGATACCCTTTTCCCCTTCAGACTACCTGGACCTTGTATAGAAGTTATGATTGCTTGTTTGGCCTGACTAGGATTAATGCTTTTAAACCTATATATACAGAGAATGAATGGCATATAGCTTGAAAAAAAAAAATAGATCTAAGAAAACACAACAATCGCTTCCTTTCAAATATTGCCAAATAGCTGACATTTTAGCTTGCTCTGTCTAAAGCTACACTGCCAGAAATCACCTCCTCTTGGCCGCTCTTAAGACAGTACTTAACCGTGGCAGTATAATGCGACTGCTGTTTTGTAGCTGTGAAGAAGAGATAGAGATTTCTCGGAAATGAAAACCGCAGTTTTATCTGGGTGAAAACCAATATACTGTAAATATGTGGTAACTGATTGGTACTGAGATTTGCGTACTCGCAGATGCCCAACCCGGTATTTTCAGGTGTATTTGAGGCATTTCTGCTGCTGGTATTGTAATCTCTATCATCTCTGATAAGAGTGCTTCCTTTCAAGTTGCATATTGTGGTGTTTTTTGTGTCGTTAGGTGTGTAACAGCCCTCTGTCTGAGGAGGCTGTGCTCGGGTTTGAATATGGTATGAGCATCGCGCAACCAAAGCTTCTTCCCATCTGGGAGGCTCAGTTTGGAGACTTCTTCAACGGAGCACAGATCATCTTTGACACCTTCATCCTTTGACACCTTCATCTCTGGAGGTAAACTTCTGACCATTCTCACACATCTAGTATCAAACTCACAGTGTCTAACATCTGAGAAAGCATTTTGAATCTACATTTGAAACTCTGCCCCCAGGTGAAGCGAAATGGTTGCTGCAGTGTGGGATGGTGATCCTGCTGCCTCACGGCTACGATGGGGCCGGACCAGAACACTCGTCCTGCCATATGGAGCGCTTCCTCCAGGTCTGTGGAAGTGTCATTCTGTCTCAATGTCATATTAAATAACTTGTTGCTTATTCTTTGTTCACATTAAAATTCAAATATCAAATACAATTTTATTTATAGGGCTCCACAAGGTTCTACATTATCTGTGATCAACCCTCGATAATGAGGATGAAGAACTAACAAAAAGCTAAACAAATTAATGAAATGTGTATTATTGAAACAAAAACAAGCCTGGATGCCTCGCATTGGCCACAGTATGTCAAACCCACATTTTATTGATACTGTGCTACTGTAAAGGACAATTTCACAATTTGTCAGGTGTGTCTGAAAACGTCAGTCGGGTCAGGAGATGACTCGTCTCTCCTCCGGTTCACACTGGCCATCAAGAGATCATCATGCATAATGTGCTTGAAGTGACGGTGATAAAATCCACAGTCGTCCTCCAGTGCAAAAATACACTGTGTTGAATAATATGAGGATAATACGCAGCTTCAGGAGCCTGGTTTAGACAGATCAAGTAGATCTCTGCCACAGCTACAGTCTTTTTCCCTCTTTGTGTTTCTTTGTTGAGCTGCAGTAGAAAGATGTTAAATGAAGAGGGACCATTTTAGTAAAAAGGATTAAGCTGTGGACGATTATCTGCCTGATCTCTTTAACCTAGGTGGCCTCTTATTATATTATCCTCACAATAATGGAAAAAAAACAAGTGAAACCTATTTTTTAAGCTTAAATTCTATGGGTCTTTGTTCCTTGGTATAACTATTACACTCTGTTCATGTGCTGGTGTGAAGATCTAAATCAGAAAACATGCACCTATGTATTTTGGAATGAAACTATATTTAAGAGTCAAAATTACATTTAAAAAGGGTGATTTTAGTCCAGGTCTCCTCTCTTCAGAAATTCAGTGCAGCTCAGAGGGTGTTATATACAGGACTCTAAGCAGGTATAATCATGAGCAACTAATGGAGATAATGGGTCTTGATCGGCCACCAGACAAAAGACATCACACGTAGGTTGTGTCCAATTGCACTCCCACCTCCATTTCTTAACTACTGTCCCTACAGTGGACACGGTCTTTTACTCTGAAGTGAACAGTAATTTGAGATTTCGGACACTTGTGAATCATCGTCATTTTGTGTCATTACTCAGAGATGAGGTGTCACACAGTGGCCATTTTTGAGTCTATAAAATGGGATGCTTGATTTCCTATTGTGGGAGCGATAATAGGGTGCACACCACGGCAACTGTGCTTGGTACTGCATTATGGACATTTTTGTGGATACTAGAGAGCTTACATATCACACAAAAATATAGTGCACTAATACTCTTAGTGGGCCTTTTTATTAGTTACACCTGCACAATAATAATATAATACCTTTTTATATAGCACCTTTTTAAAAAATGTATAAATAAACAGGGTTTACAAAGGGCTTTGACAGACAAAACAGAGACAGGAAACTCAAAAATGCATTCACACTGATAAAAGCAGTTAAACAAAAGCAATAAAAGGACAGGATAATTTAAAAGGACGTATAACTAAAAAGAGTAGGACGGTTAAAAGAAGACGACATTACAAAGTAGAGGTTTTCCACAATACATCAACATACAGATCCTTTAATTGAAAATTACAGATTCACACACATTTAGAGCAGGCAAATCAGGAAATGTTGGATAACAGACTGTTATTACCATCTTCACAGAGATATTTTCAGGAGGGAGGACCACCAGTCCATTTGTTGAGTGATGAGGGGGAATGTCAACATCTTATAGTTATCTCAGGTTCTGCAGTTTATTTTTAGAAGCTGAAAACTGAATTGCATTGAAAATAGCAGGGCTCCCTCACAGACACACACCGTCTTTCAGAGTCCAGATCAACAAGACCACCACTCCTGGTAATAATGATCACCGACTGGGGAGGTTTGTTCAGAAAACTAATTCCCACTTTTTATTACTGACCAACACACAGTGCTGGATTTTGAAAAGAATGTTTATATTGATATTTTAGTGATGTTTTGAAGGCATGACTCAGTCTCTGCTGTTACATGTTAACTGACAGGGAGGTGTTTACATGAGTCTCTGCTGCTGGAGGTTTCTCAATGGAGCGTCTGCTTCCTACCAGCAGCAGTCACATGTTGGTGTTACACATTACCTGAATGGTAAATCATCACTAATTCATCCTCTCTCGTACTTTTAGTTGTGTGACAGTAAAATGGAGGGTGTGGACAGCGACACCGTGAACATGGCCGTGGTCAACCCCACCACTCCCGCTCAGTACTTCCACCTGCTGAGGCGACAGATGATCCGGAACTTCCGCAAACCTCTCATTGTCGTCGGACCCAAGACACTGCTGAGATTTTCTGTGAGCACTTAAACCACCGTGAAGAGCATGTGCAAAATTTTCTCTCCTTCTTCTTTTATTGTTGAAGTTGGTGAACGGTGTGATTTCATTTAACAGGGGGCCGTGTCCAGTCTGACCGAACTGGCACCGGGAACATCTTTCAGACCAGTGATCGGTGACACTTCAGCCTCTGCACAAAGGTAAATTTTTAATAACACTTTGATAGATGTGATTTAAGGCACCTACCTAAGTTAAGATCAGTAAGAGGTCAAAGCTGACAAGTGCAGCAGGAACTAGAACCAGGCGCCCTATGTAACCACATTTAAATCCAGTAGATCTGGATTTTTATTTGGATCTTCACCAAATTGCACACACTCATAAATATCAGCCTCAAAATTTCTGATTATTTTCATCTAGATCAAGAAAACTCTCACAATGTTACAGATAGTGAAAAAATGAGTTCTAGATCCACACTAAAATTTGAATGGGTTCTTCCCTGATCCGTAACGTGTGCTTCCATCGATTCTCGTGGAATTCCCTCCTGTAATTTATGCTTAATGCTGCTGACTAACAGATAAATGAACAGATGCTGAAGAAAGCACCTTCTTCATCCATGTGCATCACCTCCATAGCTACAGCACCATGCCAATTAACCATGTCAATTATTTCAACCTGTTTGGCCCTGAATCCTAATAATTCAATTAATTTAGTGGATCTCGTAACTGTTTATTAGTCTTAACGGTTCTGACCGCTCTGCTGATGAAGACAACTTGGTGACATTCATAACAGGACGTTTCCTCTGCAGTAGTGAACACAATACACAGTCATCTAATGCTGTTCTGCTGCATCCTAAGCTCACCTGGACTATTATAAGTCTCTACCTTACTGTGGCTGGCAGCGGTATCATCCAGGTAATCCTCTCTCCAGAGCTCAAGTGAGATCCACTTCCTGCAGGTCACCCGCAAGGTCCCCGTCCTCAAACATGAATACAACTGGGGCTCGAGGATTTTGACTATTTGTTGTTTGCCACGGATGCAATAAACCTATGATGTCTAATCCCTCTCAGTGTCCAGCGGGTGGTGCTGTGCTCAGGGAAGCATTACTACGCCCTGCTGAAACAGAGGGAGGCATCAGCAGCCAACCAGAACACAGCCCTGGTCCGTGTGGAGGAGCTGTGTCCGTTCCCACTGGGGGCTCTGCAGCAGGAGCTCAACAAGTACCCCAACGCCAAAGGTAGAGTGACCTCGCACTAAGCTCCAACCTGCTGTCTGACTCACAGAGCTCCACCTTCACACCAGCACACGTAGTCAGTATACATGCACCTTTACTCCAGCAGTTTGACTCAACGCTTTTCTAGTTTGTTTCTTTAGGTTTTGTTAAGGTTTCGCTGCTATCTGATTTAGGTTTCTGCCAGCTATGGGTTAGGAGGTAGAGCGAACGTCGGTCGACCAGGATGTTGGTGGTTCGATCCCTATCTCCTCTAGTCCACATGTCAGTGTTAGGAACCACAATGTCGTAACAGTTGTGTCATCAGGGTGTGAATAAAATTATTTAAAAAAAAAACACAGCATACAGAGGTGCTGTGTTAATGGGGGAAAGTGAGTTGTGGTCTAAAGCCCTTTGAGTGGTTGTTAAGACTAGAAAAGCTCTATATAAATACAGTCCATTTACAACATGTAAGCCCAGGCTTCAGTGTGTGGAGACTTGAGTGTAGCTTCACCTGAGTGATATGACACCATTTAGGACGTCATATCATTTAACCATTATTTAGTTCTTTATATAGAACTGAAGAATCTAGTGACATTTAATAGACTGAGGGAAAGAAATTCTTTAATTTAAAGAAAAAAAACACAAAGACCAAATAGTAAAAGAGTGTTTACAGAATTAGGATAAAAGTCTGATGTATAAGTTTGTTCCAAATATAAATGTAAAACAGAGAAACAGATTTTTTGTTATGGGGTTTATTCTCTCCCCCTTTTTTGGAGAAATCTACAGATATAGGTTTTAGATGCTTGTCTTTTAATTCTCATTTATCATTGTCATGAGAAACTAAAAAAAAATTTGAATCCAGAAAAGAGCCACAGTGATCAATCACCTTTTTTCCTGAGTATCTTGTTACGAACTGAGAGGGATTTCTGTCTCTAGCGTTTGCCAGCTACAGTTAAGTGTCAATTACAAGCAACTAAACAACTAAGTCACGCTAAGTTTAATGACATTTAGGAGAATGGGGCAACTTCGATAGAAAACCACTGTCACCACTATCATTGACGAGACTGGAAGAGGATAATAAATAACCAGAAATACTGGTAGATCAGTGTAATTGACGAACATCTAAAGTACGAGCGAATCTGGTATTAACTGGCTTCTGCTGCTGTACCAGTCCTCAGTGGCTGAGTGAGTTTCAGGCCGGACTTGTTGTGCAGCACATTCCAAGCTTGATGAACTACTGCCATCAACATTCTTCTCTTCTTCACCCACTAATCTTTGTCATTTCTGGGTTCTTTACTCTATTTTTCTCTTCTAATGAACTCACCACAACCACTGCCCATTAGAAGAGGAGGACTCATTAACAGGCAGTTTTCACAAATCCTTAAACAAGTCCCCTCTGGACCTTCCACATGTCTCTCTGGGTTTTTACAAGGAAGTAGTTTCTATTTGTGTTGATCAAAATGTTACAATGATCATCTGAGTCATCATCAAATTCAACATGTGCTCACAGTAGTTAAGCTTTTAAAACAAAAACAGTAATGAGGGATATTGAGACTTTTTTTTAATGCAGATTGAGCTTCTTGAGTAAAAGACAAGCTGTCAGACATGAAGCAGGTTGTGAGGATGTTTGTAAACTCAACTCAGAGCTGAAACGCCAAAATGTCTTTTCAGATTTTTTATTTACAGTTGATTACCCTAAAAAGGATTGCAGATTGAAACCAACTTAAAAGAGTGTTTCAGAATTGTTTTCTTTTCTGAAAACCTTTGCCTAAGGTTTTATTTACATGGATTATTTACATGGATATTGCTTACATTGTTATCCGATCAAGAAAAAAGAAATGTATTCAACATATCACTAATCTTTGGTCCGATCTCCTTCTGTAAAACACTGTGAATCACCTCCTTGTTTCCTGTGTATTACAATCAGTTTTCCCTTCGTTTCTCCACAGAGTTTGTTTGGAGTCAGGAGGAGCCTGAGAACATGGGCCCCTGGTCTTTTGTGGCTCCCAGGTTTGAGAATCAGCTGGCCTGCAAGGTGAGCAGAGTTTGGAATAACAAAATCAACATTGTAAAGCCTGGTGGTTTGTCAACAACAAACCGTGTGTAAAAAAACTCACAGCTCTTACTCCATTGTCCTCCTCAGCTCCGGTTAGTGAGCCGGCCCGCTCTCCCTACACCTGCTGTCGGCATCGGGACGCTGCATCACCAGCAGCAGGAGGCCATCCTCACCGCTACCTTCTCCTAAGACTGGGAGCTAGAACAACCAGTACACAAGCTCCAGTACCACACTACACCACACTTCTGCTGTGGTTTTTCAGCTTTCATCACTAAATGCACGAAGCTGCTGCACTGCAGATACATCAGACTGTTAGAAAATGTGAACGGCTGTGAAACTAATTGGTCAATAATTTAAGGAACAAATCAAAGTGTTAGAGAGATGACGTTTTTGGATTGTTCTATTTGTACACGCAGTCAAACTACATTTTTAATTGTTACGCTTTTGTGGTTTGAAGGGAAGGCCTATTTTCTGTTTACTTATTTTCCCCTTTCTCTCATTTAACTTGACAGTTTCTTTTATTGGTCCAAACTGTAAGACTCTATGGTAAGAGGAAACACACCTGCTAACTAAGTTTGTATCTGGATCAAGGCCTTGTAGTAAAAACACATTTAGCCGACCATGGAGTTTGTAGCACTGGGGATTGTTGGATCCTGCCTGTGTCAAACCTGTAAGGGAGCCACACCTCAGGAATCGAAACCATTGAATTGTGTCATGCATATTAGGTTGAGTTGTTACTTTATTTTACTGTTGTGAACAGAAAGATATCAGGGTAACTTGGTAGACATCTCAGAGCATTACCCTTAAACTATTTATATAAGAATGGCAGTATTTTAACTGGATTAAATACTTCAGGAGATGACATTTTTCTCAAAATAACAAGAAGATTTGTTACCCCTGTGGTTGTTAAATGTTTATTCTATCAGGAATTAACATGTGTACATTTGATGGTACAAATTTAGGCCAAGAGGTACTTGATTATTTAAATTATTTAATCACAGTTGAAAGTGGGACTTGAGTTCAAAGTATTGGCATTAAAGGGCTAATGTAAATATACTAAATCAGAATGATCAAATGGAAATATTTTTCAATAAATCTATTTTCATGTTCAGGCATTGTGCTTGAGTTATTTTTGTCTCAACCAGTCTCATAAACCCTTTACCTGAAATAACCGCCTATATTGACAATCAGGGACATACTGTGGGATCGGGTGGGAAGTAAATGTACTAAAATATTGCACACCTGAGGCGGAAGCGCAAATTCTTCGTGAGCCGCCGCCTGACTGTTCACACAGGGAGCCATCCAGGAGGATGTTTTAGATGCTGGCTTGCCTGTCCATGAAGCTGCGCGTGGTGACATCAGCAAATGTCCCTACTATGCTGCCAAAATGAGTAGGTTTTTATACATCTCTTTGTATGCATCATGCTGCTATGAGGAACTGTTGTGAAATGAAAGTCCCTTCTTTTTTTTCTGTTCATGCTTAAATAAAAAAGATTCACTTGGTCTGACGTTTTCGATCACATCTTTATAAAACACCTCACTAGCTTCACAGTACAAACCCTTGGGGGGGGTGGGGGAAATGTTGTTTGAGAGAAGATTCCAGATTCATTCACTAGACTGGCACTCAGTAGAGCTCAACAGAGCCGTATAGGTTCATCTCTGATCCATGCAGCTTGCTTCTACCAAGTTGTGTGGTTATTGATCCAGTAGTTTATTACATAAACCTGTTGACTGACAAATTAGAGATGAAAACATAACCTCCTTAGCAGAGGTAATAAAACCTCCACCCATTTATCAAGGAAATGTTACCAACATTAATAATTATTAGAAACACAACAGGAAATTAAAAGTAGAGTAGAATGTTTCTAGAATATCTAAATAGTTGACGGGTAATTTTCTGTTGCTCGACTTATTAATTTATTAAAAGCTAATTTAATCATTTTTTTCAAGTATATACTTGTTTCTCCAACATTAACTGCAACAGCGTCCCAACATGTGTCTTTTTTGGTGTTGTCTTTATACAACATATGCTGAGGATCATACAACTCACTGTACTTCTCCCCTTCAATTATTAATTTAATGTCGAAGAACTTCCCCGCTGTTTGCTCCGTTCAATGTCTGGTGTGAGGGTAAACTACGTATTCTTCACTCAAGCCTATGTGGAGAATACGCCCCCCCCCCCCCCCCCCCCTCTTTCTTTTTATCTTTATGACTGCTTGTTTGTATGTAGTGGATGGGCAGAAGGGGACATTTAATGTCATCGGTAAAATTGGTAGAATTAAAACTCCAGGACATCAGAAGGGGAATGCAAACTATGGGATGCATATTTGATCATTTATATCATCTAAAATATGTCATCAATATCGTTTAAAATCATTTTTCAGTGTGTTTCCTGGAGCGATACGCTCGCGACAAGCGGAAAAAAAAATAGACTCCACGAAATGATCACTTCACGGCGCTAGGCACACTTGGCACGGCGCTTCAGCGTCCGGTTTGAACAGCACAAAGGTTTAACATGGAAGTGGATGGGAGACAGCTGTTTTTTAAGGCTGGGCGCTACGCTTCGGCGTCGCTTCGGCGTCGCTTCCGCTTCCAGTTTGAACCCGGCGTTAGGCGGTTTGGCCTAGTCGGTAAAGTGGTCTTCCTTCAACCAGAAGGACCTGAAGGATTGGCAGGATTTCTCCTAGTAATTGCAAAATATCTTACACTATGTAAAGTTATATTGATTAAATATAAAAACAGAAAAAAAAAAAATGCGCGGCAATCCTACGCAATGGGCTTCTGCGCAGGATGTGCTCAATGGGCTTCTGCGCAGGAAGTGCGCAGTAGGCTTCTGCGCAGGATGTGCGCAATGGGCTTCTGCGCAGCATGTGCGCAATGGGCTTCTGCGCAGGAAGTGCGCAGTAGGCTTCTGCGCAGGATGTGCGCAGTGGCCTGCGCATGATGTGCGCGCGCAGTTTTTTTAATTTTTTATTTATTTAATATAATTTAATTAAATTAAATTTTTTTATATTTAATTTTATATAAAAAAAAATTTTCATCATCAAAAAAAATTTTCATCATCATTTCCCCGCGCTGGTTCAGGGGTAAATGATGCTGGTCATCAACCGCCTATGTCGCCTGTACGAGGAGCCGCTCCTGAAATGAAAGCATGTTTGTTTACAACACGTTGAACCAGACCTGGTGTGAACATGTCAACGTGCATGTGAGCTGAGACAGACCCTGACACCGGTGATTTGGCGCAATGCGAACACTTGAATCCTTCAGGCATCTGTCACACACGCACACGCACACACACATACACACACACACACGCGCGCAGCATCCTCCTCCTCCTCGTATCGCTATAACCACCTCGGGGACGTCCCCGAGGCTCCACGGTGCAGCCCGACCTCAGATCACCGCGCAGCCGCTTGACTCTGACTGAACCCCGGCCGGGAGGAGCTAGGAAGAGGAGGAGGCGGTGGATGAGGAGGAGGAGGAGGAGAGAGGAGAGGCTGTGTTTCCCCTCCCTGTCACAGTGATCTGAGCAGCGGGGAAGCTCAGGCTCGGGATCCGCTACGTCAGGCAGATTAGTCAAATAACCCCTCAGACCTCCCTCCCCTCCCCGGGCTGGGCTGAATGCAGGGGGCCGAGGAAGCGGCACGGGCTGACAAAGAGCCAGGAAGTCTGTGAGCGGAGATATACCAGCGCACCACTTCTCCTTCCTCCCGTGGCTTTTGTGTTTCTGGATGAGAGGAGTGTGGTGATCGACCCCAGCCAGCGGCGTCTCCTCTCTGTTCATCCCCGCGCCCCCCCACCACCACCACCACCATGGCGAGAGAGAACGGCGAGTGCGGCGATGGATCCTGGAAGAAGAACGTCGACGATATCAAGAACATCTTCGACTTCAAGGAAGTGCTCGGGACGTGAGTAACGCAGAAACTTTGAATGCACCAGACACATGACAACCCACCGCAGCGATCAGCGGGAAGGGAACGGTTCACTGACAGACAGACAGCTGTTGAATATGGGCAGAAGTAACCGAGCATGGCTCCGAACACAGACTGGGCCTTTTTAAACTTAAAACCACAGCCAGGACCATCATCGGATGATTGTTCACAGAGGGGACATCATGCAGCAGTCACGGTTCATTAGAAAGAAAAGAAAAAACGATACTGCAGATCAGAGCTGAAGCCACATAGAGACAAGCAACCATTCATCTCCTCCACAGTTCATCATAACACGTGTGATAGAGAGAACAGGGCTCGTTTGCATGCACACACGCTGGAATCAGCTCTGAAGGACCATCTGTGGTGACTCTTCTTATTCCAACATGGAAACAGAGGGTCTGGGGTTGTGTCTTCATCTTGGATTTAAAAACTGTGGTCATGAGAACTGTCCTCCAGCTCCGTCTCATTTGACTTGTGGTTATAGTTTTTAAGGACCACTGTGGTTAAAATCGTTCTCTTGCCCTTGGAGGTGAACTCCAGAGGGTTTTTTGGTCCCCTGTAGGGGCTGTAATACCCATTTCCAGGTTCAACGCTGGTTTGGAGCCAGTGACTAATCTCCAACTGGTAATTTGTTTTTTGCCGGCCGTGGAACATGGCTCCAGTAGTGCCAGAAAAATTAGTTCGGCTCTGGAATCAACGCTTGTTGAATCTAGAAGAAGAATTGCTTACATAAGGGGGTGGGACCATCATGACCAACAAGACCAATAACACAATCTAAAACATTAGTTGCTTTCATACATGCACTGAACTTTGTTTCTCCGGTCCTCATAAAGTCCACAGACACTCCGGAGGGGCCGATGTGAAAACACAGCAGTATATCCCCTGCTTGACTCACAGTTAGCGTGGGTGTGTGTGTGTGTGTGTGTGTGTGTGGGTGTGGGTGGGAGGGGGGGGTTGATGACACATCTCACCTGAATCCTCCGGAGGATTTGTTGCTGTTTCGAACGCCTGTGTTAGTGAAGAATCTCCCACTGAGTTGTGCATGTGTGTAGGTAACCTCTGGACCCTGGTCTCCAGAGTTCCAACAGGGGTCCTGCCAGAAAACAGCTTAATTGACTCCTTGTTTTGTGGTCGTCAAGTAATGTGCAAATCGAGGAGAAGCTGTCGTCCACCACTGTCAACGTTGTGCTTGAAGTGTAGTGTTGCAAAGAAATCTGAGCTGTATAGAGTTATGATTGACGTGACATGGCTCTGTCTTGGCTCTAGCCTTGGCACAGGCCCAGCACTAGCACCAGGTTCAACCTTGGTCATAAAGGGAGCTTTGACTTCATGTCTCGTCTTCTTTGCTGCTGAAAGAGATTCCAAATGTTCCCTGAACAGAAGACCCCTCGGTCTAGATATGGTCAAGCTCTCAGGCTTTCAGACTTGTGATGGATTGCTTGGTGCTATCACACATCCAATGTGCATTTCTCTTTTCCCCCCTCTGGTCTTCATCCCTTGATGTCATGTCCCTTCTCCCTAGACTGAGAGTAATTTAATGTGGTGATGTTTGTGTTGTTTGGGATTAGGGGGGAGGCCCATGTCTCCCCTGGGGAATGTCTGTTTTTCCTTTTTTTAAATTGGCCTCTGAATCTGATGTCAAGCTGAGCCAAAAATGGCCTCCGTTAGTCACTATGATATAGCTAAGCCGGGAAGGAGGTATTTCCCAAACATTCAAACACACTCGCTGTTGTAAGAAATGCAAACTTACTGTGTGTAAATTTAGAATATTGAACATCCTCTTGGCTATCCTCCCCATCCCTTGATTCCGTGAAAGTCTACCCTTGCTCAGCATGACCATGGACCTGTTCTTCCTGAGCGGCAGCGGCATCATAAAGTCCTCGGGCAGATTGGTGATTCATGAAGTGCACTCGACACTTCAGCTGTTTGTGCTAAACAGTCAGACATTCCTACCTGGAGGCTCTTCTGATTTCCCCAAGGCTTTCATTTATGTGCGAGGAGCCTCTGAATAACAGCAGTGAATCATCGTGATTTACTGTGTCCACACACAATGGCCAGGTTGGAGGAACACGCATCCCTCGCCCACGACACAGAACAACACATCTCTGGGGGCCTGTTAGTCTCAGCTCGGCCCGTATGTTAGATATTGCACAGCAGTGTTGTCGTGCTGATTGACTCTACCTAAGTCCCATTTACTAGTTCCTGTGTGTCTTAATGAGGGAGCTCCTTGTAGCTGCACGCTGTGTTTCACAACAGGTCGCCACGGCAGGAAAATCCCAGCAACTCAGCAGCTTTACCTGAGGATTAAAAATGGATGAAGAAGGACTGTTGGTCAGAGGAAGAGCGATAGATTATCCTCCCCCTCCTCCTCCTCCTCCTCCCCCTTGTCCTCCTCTTCCTCCCACTCTGACTCTCTGTAGGTTCCATGACGGGTTTCCCCTCAGTGTCCAACAGGGACCGACCCTCTGCAGAGGCCTCGAGTTAAAGAAATCAGTTTCAATGCTTCATTGGAAAGTACATTTAGAAGCGCACTGTGCTTTCAGTTTTCATTTATATTCACGTGCACTTGTGCTCCACTATAGTTTAGAAGTCTTCACTTCTGTAAACAGATTGTGAATCAGCAAAGCTGCAGGTGAGGGACAGTATTTGATGGTGTCTGTTTCTAGTTTGACCAATCCTGTTTGAGCAGGCTTTGGTTGCCCGCAGGTAATGGCCCAGTCACACACATACAAACGCTACTTTATTTTCATGCGATGGCCGATTGGCTCAGAGATTGCAGCGGTATACGGGCGATTACATGTTTTATGGCATTTTTCAAACAGATTTAATTCTCAGTTATTTTGCTGATACAGTTTTGAGTCACTAAACTTTCAGGTTGTTTTATGGGATCTAACACATGTGATGTAAACTGCCCAACCGTTTGAAATGGTTCAGTTCAGCTCCAGGTCCTACAACCCTCCTGCTGCCTTAAGCTGCAGCTTAACTCAACTATGATGTTTTGTTTTCTGAAACATTTGAATTTGTGGATTTAAACCAAAACAAAATGCACGTTGTTGTGAACATTCGGCAAAGAGCAAAGAGTTGGACTTGTGCAGCAGCCGGAGGCCAGTATCTCTGTGTGTGTGAACGTGATGACTGAGCAGATAATAAGAGGAGCTTGGGAGCTGAACACCTGCAGCGGTGGTGGTAATGCTTCGGCCTCACTCCTCCGCCATGTGTTCTACTGGCTTTAGATGTTGTAAGCTAATGAGATCTTCACCAGTGAAGCCAGTCCTCCCTCCTCACCGCCGCTCGCCCTGCTGCTAATTTCAGACCCGTAAGCTGCTGATACTCTGAAGCAAATTAAGAAACCTGACCACAAGCGCCCTCCCAGGCAAAGTGTTGGGGTTCCCAACAGTGGTTGTTGTAATGTGTGTCTCAGGTTACAGCTTGATGGATGATTAAGGATTCATTAATCCAACTTTTTCCAATTCAATACCCATTACAGCCTTACTGATAATGATTGGGTTGATATATGATATTTATATATATTTTTCCGTTTTATATGCAAAGATCCTTTAGATAATGTTCAACCCTTTTTCATTTAGTCAACCTTTGTTTTAACTTGAGTACATACATAGAGACCTCATTTCAAATATAGTACAGAAAATAAATTAAACAAGATACCAAGAAAACACAAAATAGCAAACACAAGAGCCACAGTAAAAGCCTTATAAATGCAGTAAATACATTTAGATTTAAAGCTAATGAATCAAGTAAAGCAATGACCACTGGATATAAACTAAAGTGATAGTTTCAAACACAGACCGGTTACGATATGAACCCCTCAGGTTTTGCTTGCACAGACGTGTCACCCCAAGTACTCATGAGGTCAAAAACTTCACTGCCTCAAAATCCAGTGTGGGTCAGACACTTCACTACTGAGAGGAACAATTTACAGCAGTGCTTTATTTATTAAAATGTAGTAGGTTAAAAGCGATGCTGTCTGATTGCATTCTGTCTAAGTGCTTTTCCACGTATTTGCAGAATCCCACATTTTGAGATTAAAGAGCCAAAGTTGTCTCTGTCGGCTCCGAGCCAAGCAGAGCGGAGCTGCAGCTCACTCATTCATCTCTCTGTTTAACCACTGAGGCTACAACCTTTATCATTCTTTATTTATTTTAAGCAAGACGTAAATTTCCCCTTTTCTGAGTTTGACGTGAATGAAAGAAGAGGCCTCTACATCTGATATTAAACCGACCCTGGATGTGACTAGGCCGGGGTCAGCTTTGTCAGATCTGCTCATTCCTTCGAGCATTGATCATCCTCTGAAACAGCCTGTGCGGAGACTGCGGTGAATGGTTGGATCCTTGAACGCTGCCTGAAGCGGGGGGAAATGGCAGCTAGGCAACAAGGATGGTGGAAGTCCTTGGTTGCACCCTTTTGAAGGAGATGCTACACCGACCACTTTGCACCACCACTGTCCTCCAGCTCCATTCACTGTGGGAGGACATGACTGTAATGACGGAAAGTCAAATAACTGTGTGTGTGTGGTAATTTCCTGAGTTCCCATTTGTATTCATGCCCATCGATGTGAATGCCTACAGAGAGAGATCTGCTGTACTCTGAGTGTTGAAGTGCACTAGACTGTCCTGTATCAAAGCACAGGAGCCAGTTATCACCCTCATTAACATAATGCAGCCTCTCTCTGACTTACCATGGGTTTCTGCCAAATATCCACCTCCACTGTCCCTTTTTCTTTCCATTTTTTTTTTTAACGGGTGATGTCAGCCTGTAAACTGACCATCTGTCTGTGTTTGATGCACAGTCTGGTGAACACAAGGTGCACTATCCTGGAAAGCCGCCATAGGTCCAGAGTGTGTTTTAATGGTTGTCAGCTTCAGTCTTTGGAACTGAAGCAAAAATATCCTGGATACCTGAGTCACCATCTTCACTTCTGATATCATATGCAGCCTGAGTCTGTGCAGCACTGATCGTGAGGGGGGGCCATGGTATTTAGGATACATGCTCTCGACCAATCATAAGTCAGTCTCAGTGGTCAGTCATGACGTTTCGCCCCCTTTTTTTTATAGCATCAAATAACTATAAAACCAAACTAACTGGAAATTATAACACTTTTAATAACGACAGACATCATGTGAGAGAATTTTATTTAACATTTATTCAGATTTTCAGTTTGGTCCATGTCCCATCCACTAACATTTGAGGCAGGGTTTATGACCAATAATGTAGCCAGCCTTAACATGGTAAATCGACAGATAATACTATAAAATATGATGATGAATTCTTCATGCTAATTGTTAAAACACCAGCAACAGTATTACACAGACAGAAAACAGTGTGTCTGCATCATTAGCACTTTTACCGTTTGATACTTTTGACTTCACATTTGTACTTAATACTTTACAGTTTTCTGTAATGATTTAAAGTCACAACCTTTACTTGAGTAAGGATTGGGCTATGGATCGATACTGATACAAAATTATCTTATTGCAGGTATATTGGCACTGCATGTAAACCCATGAGAAACAGTTATAGCAGGATAGAAAACAAAAGAGAGATAATATTGTCATAGTTACTTGATGTTGATTTCCCACCAGAGAGGTTTTAACAACAATGCTATTTGATATTAGAATTGTCTTCAATAATCCTGTATCACCGAGGTTACACTGGATCTTTACTTAAACGTCAGACTTAACTGAAGGATCTAAACAGTTTGTCCACTCTAGTAATGATTCTTTAGAACCCAGAAAAACCCAATAGTAAACCGAAGGAGCAAAGCCATTATTGCACTCGAATAAGTTTTTTCCAGATGTTGCTGAAGAGAATAACACTGACGTTAACGTAGAAACATTTTGTCCAGCTGACAGTGGAGTTTAAAGAACCGAGTAGACAGAGTTGTTTATCACAGCCGAGCAGATGGTGCTGGGACGCCTGTTTAAATTAGTTTTTCTGTGTAATTGTAAATCTGTTGCCAGTACAACTTTGTGATGACTTTCAGCCGAAATGTACAAAAGTGTGTGATTTGTCATTCCAATCATCCAGTACCTGCCTGTATTCACATTATTCACAAACTTCGTGCATCAGATTATGTTGTATCTTTTCAAAACACTGATCAAATCATGTTTCACATTGATGGGCGACTCTGACCACTGTGGGTCACAGCGGCAGCGGCTCCATCTGGAGTCCCACTTTTCCTCTCCATACATTGTGTAATGAGCGGCTGTAATTCATCTTACATAAGATGATTCAGTGTGATTACTCCGCAGCAGCACAATATACACACCGCGGCTGATTGTTAGTAAGGCAGACTCAGTCGCAGACACCCCCACCCCCTAAAAAACACGCTTCCTCCATGGAGAGCACCGCGCATTTCCTTAACCTCCAGTGGTGACCAGCCGAGGTCAAAGCCTGAAAAGTTTCCTGGAGGATTATTCAAAACGAGGCTCCACACTCTTGCATCTGCAGCATCGGTGGCTGTTTTCACAAAGAAATCAGCCCACGTTCTCACATGAGTCAGCCCGTTTGGCTCACACACACACACACACACACACACACACACACACACACACACACACACACACACAGCGTGGTGCAGTGTGTGACGGCAGAGCGACACACACAGCTCATCCAGGAGCTCTGTGGAAGAACACCATCACGACCGTCCAGCTTCTATCATTATTCAGCAGCATGAGTCAGTGTGCTGAATCCTTGGTGCAGCCTGTGACACTGGAAACATATTTTGCAGCCATTCAATCATTCTTCATCTTACATAGGAGAATGAGACGTGCATCAATACAGGTGGAGCCTTCTGTCATTACTTAGCGCACCCCCAGATCACATCAGGGATTAGTGTGGAGATGAAGTGGGTGAGCCAGAAGTCAGATAGGTTGTTACCTCTAAGGAGGTCATGTTTTCACCTCTGTTCGTTGGCTTGTAAACAGGATTATGCAAAAACAGCTAAACAGATTTCCGGCAAACTGGGGGGAAGGATGCGGACGGTTTCTGGGAAGAACCCGTTTCATTTTGTGGTGGTTGTAGATTAAGAAATGGATCCAAGAATCTTTTTTTTTTTTCATTTTTACAGTTCTGGTACACAGTCCCCTTATGAAACCACATTTAAATTCACTAGATACAGATTTTAATTGGGTTCTGCACCACAAGTGCACACACTCATAGATATCAGTCTGCTAAACATCTTTTTTTCTTTCATTAAGAGCAATGAAATATGTTCAGAGAAATTTATGAAAATGTTGAATAATGCTCTATCTCACAATGGGAAAGAAAGGGAAAAGTAAATTTTTCAATTTTAAAATAATCTACAAATCATATTTTTGATTAATCAGTCATTCTATGAAATAATAGAACTTGGAGCCAGTAGTGATGTATTCGGCCTGAGCAGAAATACAAACTCTAATCAAATAAAAGCATTAAAATAAAGCCCAAAATGATATGAATTAAAATGCTGGAACCAGCAAGTGCTCGGTGTCGTGGCTCAGGAACAACAGAGAGGATTAATACTTTTTCAAAGCAGTTGCTGATGAATTTCTTTTCTTTAGATGAACTAATCATTTCAGCTCTGGAGCGAGGTGCGATGGTGGTTGGATGTGTCACCATGGCTTTTGTGTGTGTGTATGCGTGTGCAGATACAGCGCGTGTGGGCGGCAGCGTCACCATATGCACGTCTCTAACAGACATCGCACCTCTTTCTCTTCTGTGAATTGTGAATTGATAGAGCGAGAGCTCGCAGCAGCAGCGTTGTTGTCGAGCCGAATGCAGGGGGAGAGCGAGGGAAGTCACACGCACGGTTTCTGTCATGCTGTCATTCACAGGAAATGATGCTGCTGCTTGCCAGTGTGGTGAGCACGGGGACCGAAATGGTGCTCGAACCATACTCCCTGTTAGTTTGCAGGTTTCCTGTGGTTTTCAGCTGTGTGTGGGTCTCCTGCTGCAGAGAGGAGAGGGCGTGCTCTGAAAATATAAACGTGCGTGAGAGCTCACTTGCTGGTGGTGGAATTTTGCTCTACAATGTCCACACAGCTGTAGAAGTCGGTAGCATGCACTGAATAGAAATGATGCTCATTGTCCCCAAGGCAGCAGCTGGTGTGTGTGTGTGTGTGTGTGTGTGTGTGTGTGTGTGTGTGTGTGTGTGTGTGTGTGTGTGTGTGTGTGTGTGTGTGTGTGTGTGTGTGTGTGTGTGTGTGTGTGTGTGTGTGTGTGTGTGTGTGTGTGTGTGTGTGTGTGTGTGTGTGTGTGTGTGTTGTTACAGACACAGAGAGCAGTGCACCATCTCCTTCACATGAGCACTTGAGTTTACATATTGTCCCAAATGTCAGAGCGAGGTCAAACTCAGAAGGGCGTTTGCTCCAAGCCCCTTTCAGTTCTCTTTGTCCGCTGTAACATCTTCCCCCTCATCACACCTGGGGCTGGGCTTTGTGACCAGGTAGTGTGTGTGTGTCTGTGTGTTGTGGCTCTGACTGACCCTCCCCCCCTGTGTCGTGTGATGGTGGATTGAGGGATTAGCGTGGATTTGATGGCCACATTAGGATTTAGTGAAGCAAGCGGTGCTGACTTTAGAGCCCGTCAGGTGAAACTGAGAGAACATAATGGACCTTCTGATGTTGGGCCGGTCTCGTGAATCACTTCAGGGGGTTTATCACATCACCCCTTTATTTTTTGTGAATCTGAGGATGCTCCAACTTATAACTGCAGGAGTCGGTAGGCCAGGCTTTAACAACAAATCAGGTCGGAAAAGTGGAAAGTCCTCCACTTTTCTTTTCATATTCATCACAACATTTTCTGTGAAATGCCGCAATACTCCAGCTTTCATCATAAACAGCTCAATTACAATCAGCAAACCTGAAAATTCATGGCTCACTGAGAGCAGGTTAGCAAAACTAAAGCAAATGAAGCATTTACACATCCTGTTCCATGTCTTGCTGTGCCACCTCCCCTCCTCAAGCATCCATTTCATTTGTATTCATGTAGTTTATCTGTTTAAAATGTTTTTAATGTTGGACATGTTTTTGTTCCGTGGGCTCATCCTTTTATTTACTTAAACATTTACAAGAGAGCTCTAAATAGATAATGAAATGATTGGGAATAGAAGTTTATTGCAAGACCCTGTGTCTCATGTCAAAGTAAAACTTTGTGAGCAGCTCAGTTTGTGTTTAAAAAAAAACATGGAGACAACAAACTAATTTAATGGATAAGTCAAATAAATCACTCATGGTTTTATGAGCTGTGGAGCCAGTCAAGAAAATCTAAAACTCCATCTCGGGTAACATTTTATTTTCTTGTCCCGACACATTTTGCTGAGCCTTCACCGCGGTTTCATCAGTAATAATCCGGGATTATTTTATTATTTTAGATCGTATGACCTGTTCTGGTCCAGTGACCCTGCGCAACTCAAAACACCAAGCCTCTTCTAAGATCTTCACCTCAAACCATCCTGAGGCGGAGGGTAAAAAACAGTTTTTTTGGGAAGACGTGTAACAAAAACAAGAAGTGGGGGGGGAAGCAATCATGCTGCGTGCTCGGCAAGATTTAAGGTGGACTCAATGTGGTATCATAGCAACAGATACAGATTGCTTAAGCAAATATTCCCTTAATTCAGTATTTGTTTTTAGGGCTCTCGCGTTCGGGGACAGATGGCCGAGGCGGACACGCTATCTGCCGATCTAAATGGGTGTTTTAAAAGTGTTTGCCATGCTTTCGGCCTCACACGAGCACCGAGCGTAAGTCAGTGCGGATGGCTGTTGGCTTTAGTCAGGGACTTTAGCCAGTTCTTAGTAAATATCCACAATATGCTGTTTGTGTATTCTGGCCTGTCCGCCTCTGAGTGCCCTGTATGTACTCGCCCACGATAGGTTTTTTTCTGTGTCAATATTGCCCCAGCGCATGTGAAGGAGGACTAACGCCTCTCCTCTGTCTCTCCCGCAGGGGCGCGTTTTCAGAAGTGGTGATGGCCCGGGAGAAGACCACGGGAAAGATGGTGGCGATCAAGTGCATCCCCAAAAAAGCACTGAAGGGGAAGGAGACGAGCATCGAAAATGAAATCGCCGTGCTGAGGAAGTAGGTGCCGCTTGACTGAGCCTGTGGGGGAGTTTGCAGGAGAGGAACACCACTTTGTGTGCTTCCTCTGGGGGGTAGAGCTTGTGTGTCGGTCTGCTCTCTGAGATGAGACACAGATGCCACTCAGGCTACATCCAGAATACTCCCTTTTCATTTGAAAGCCCGTCCACTCTGCTTGTGATACGCCTCCCATCTACTCTACTCCAGAGTTTTAGAGCTGCTAAAATTGAGAAGTTTGGAGAAACGCTGCTGTTCCTGTTTCAGGGGTTTCTGTTCTCTGGACGAGCAGAAACTGAGATGTTTAGAAACACTGACATAGACGCTCACAACCACTTGCTGATTGGGATCCATCAAGCTCCTATCACATGACCCCTCTCCGGGAAAAAAGGGTGTTGCCCCAGCTACCGGTGTAGAACACAACATGGATAACTAATTGCTAAAGTTTCTGACCCTGCTGTGTGTGCTAGGAGACGAGCTATTATTCGAACAATCTGCAAACAACAACCAAATTGTTCCTGTGTACATTGGCGTGCACGTTCCCAGTGTCCATGAGTATTTTCAGGAGCGTTAGTCTGGAAGGGGATTCGAAAGGACTGGGATCATTTTGAAACGCCATTTTCAACAGTCCGGCTTGAGTGACGTCCTTATCGAGTCTCATCTATCCACCATTTTGGGTCATCACACTCGCATTCTCACACACACACCTACACGGGGCATGACAGGATTGCATTGACAGTAGGCGACACCCCGTCCTTCTTCGAGGCCTGATTCTGTGATTCCACCGAGGAGCTCAGTTATCAGTCACTCCTGAAGTGAGCATGCCAGTTGTTGGGTGTAGTTGCCTGGCTACAGTTGCTATCCTCTGACTTCTTCCTTTTTTCCCGTCTCTCTCTCTCTCTCTCTCTCTCTCTCTCTCTCTCTCTCTCTCTCTCTCTCTCTCTCTCTCTCTCTCTCTCTCTTCTGATGTGTAATTCCTTCTATTCCCTCTCTGTCCTCATTCTCCCTCCTTGTATCTGTAACGTCCCCAAACCTGCGACCGGGAGGAAGTTGTGAACACTGAGACGCTCCCCGCCGCTTCCTGCCTACACTACCCCCCCCCCCCCCCCCCCCCCCCCCCCTTCACCTATTCTTTGTCAGCCACCTGCCCATCTGTCATCTGCACATCTCCTGGCAGAGGCTCATTTATTTATTTTTTCATTAGCTTAAACCTTACATGTTGGTTGCCTGGACACAGACTCCAAGCGTTTACATCCACGTCCCATTCTCTCCTTTAGGTTCCCCAGCTGACTGAGGGGGGAGTTAGCACTCATTGATTAGCATCCTCCGAGAACAACCCCCACCCTGCTCTCCTGCTCTCCATCACTCAATTAAGATTTTCTCCTTTAGGTGAATGATAAGCTTTGCCAGGTTAATTTTTTTTTTTGACAAGCAAGAAGACACACGTGCACAAACATACACAGAGAACAAAAGAAGCAAAGGAACAAGGGGTTTGAGGTGGAAGGGCATGGTTCTAACAAAGGAAACGTCTAACTGCATCTCATCAGGGGCCTGTTTTAACGAAACGTAGGCCAAGAGCAAACCAAGTGCTTTTGTTTTCTCCTCCAGGATAAAGCATGAGAACATCGTGGCTCTGGAGGACATCTACGAGAGCTCAAACCACTTGTACCTCATCATGCAGCTGTAAGTATATCAGCTCACCTCTTTGTGTAGCTCAGCTCTTTGTCTCCCATTTGTCCTGCATCTGCTTCGGGTAAAGTCCTCGAGGGATTTTCGTCCTCACCTGCACGTCTCAGTGAATACAATGATTGGCTGGAGATCGATCGTATTACACACACAAACAGAGGGAGCAAATGAAGTTAATTATGAATACAATGCTGGACCAGAACTTTACATTAGGGAATAAATACATTAAAGGCACAATATGTTACTTCAGCCACTAGGGGTCTCTCAATAATAACAATAACGAATGCCCACCATTGCCAATGAAAATCTTCCTGACGCAACTTATTCCCAGTACGTAACGGGGAATAAATAATTGTGATCCATTAAGAGTGACAAATACAAACGCTGGAAAGAAAAGACTGCAGACTGGGTAACTGGTGAACTGGCTAGCAGTGTGTTCTTCCTTCGTCATACGTTGTTTGCTCCAGATGTTATAGCAAAGCCACATGACGCAGTCAAACACAACCAAAGTGAAACGTCCTGTTTCCTTTAATACAATTGTGGCTTTCTCTGGGTTTCATCATTGTCACTTAACAAGTCAGCAAAATACATATCATAGCTCTAATTGTGTTTATACATTTTAATGAAGAATTGTTGCACGTTGTATCTTTAAAGAAAATCATTTTGAATTTTAGGAAATTAGAGTATTTAAGTTCGTAATGACAGCTGATTCACGAGACGATTACGATGTGTACCATGAGTATGAAGCTGGAGTCATGACCAGTTGGCTTAGCTTTACTGATGACTGGAAAGATAAGGAAAAGTTTGACCAACTTTATATTGAATAATTCAATTTAAATTGTCCTACAGCATCTAAATCTAAAGTGTGATGACAAGCTGAGGTTTGAGACCATTCTCTGGTCGTGTCTCTCAGGTATTATAATGACGTGAGTCCCTAAGCTAAGAATCTGTCGCACACTTATTCTTGTTCTAAAAGTTTCCAGACTCCGATCAGCATCCGGATGAAAACAATATTCTGTCTGGTGCTTGAAAAAAAAATGTTTTACCAATTTCACAAGTTGCGTCTAAGATAGTTTCCTTTCCAGGTAATATGGTGACGGTGAGGGTCAAAACAAAAGCACATTTCACAAAACACACCATTTGAACATTTTAAGTGATAATATAATAAGTGATTGTGGTTTACAGGAGCTCATAGGCATTATATATATAGACTGTATATAAATAAGGACGACGCATCTCCACTTCCTCCATTTGTCAGTTGCCTGACTTTTTGAAAGCAATTCGTTTTAATTGGTTTTTATCATTTTATAAACCTGGTCGTGGTTTTGTGTGTGTGCTGGCAGTGTGTCTGGAGGTGAGCTGTTTGACCGCATTGTGGAAAAGGGCTTCTACACAGAGATGGATGCCAGTCGACTCATCCGGCAGGTTTTGGATGCGGTCAACTATCTACATTCTATGGGCATAGTGCACAGAGACCTAAAGGTATCAACAGTATTTAATATCACAGAATCATCTGCATTTGTTGTTGAGGACTTCAAAATGTTTTACATCCTACAGAGAAGAGAAAGCCCTGTCACCTGTGTGAGTGATTCACTAACTACTGTATGTGGATCACCCACAGAGGCTAAATGTCAGGGCTTTTTCAACCTCAGTAAAGGTGATGAAGCCATCTGGATGAACTTTATAACTTTTGTTTCACATCTGTCTGGCATCTTACCATCTGTGCGACTGAAATTAATTAAAGAAAAAAAAAACACAAGCCTGTGAGACTCTTTCTTTTTGTTTTCAGCCTGAGAACCTGCTGTACTTCAGTCCTCATGATGAGTCAAAGATCATGATCAGTGACTTTGGCCTCTCCAAGATGGAGGGAACAGGTGACGTGATGGCCACCGCCTGCGGGACTCCGGGATACGTGGGTGAGGATGCACTTTGAGCTCTTCGCTGTGGTGGAAACTCGCTCTGAGATAATTAGTTGACTAAACATGAGCTAATCCAAGTAGTCACAGGTTAACCTCCGCCATCTGCCACAGGCAAAACACCAAACATTCACATTTGTCTCCAGCCTCTGTGTCCTGGTGAATTGCAATGGTCACTGAATGAATATTAGTGTTTCTGACCATTTACAACGATATTTCTTTGTTCCAGCTCCTGAGGTTTTGGCTCAGAAGCCCTACAGTAAAGCTGTGGACTGCTGGTCCATCGGGGTCATCGCTTATATTCTGTAAGTGCTTCATTTAAAACATAAATACATATGCACTGGAATTACCTGATTATTGTATTCTGTATTTGAACATTTTAAACAAGGAAACCTTAAATCAGATCAGAAACAACCAGGGAAAGCTGACTGAGATGAAAAACCTCTTTGTCAAAAGCTACCTAACCATACATGAATTTAAAGTTATAGATGAACATCACAAGGTGGATAACCAGATTAGAATTGTAAAACAAACAAGTCTCATATACTACACACTGATTCTAAGTTGGTTTTTTGATCACATGGTTTGTATTAAATCATGTTGTTTAGTGACACCAACATCGCAGTTTGATTAACAACTAGCATCACATGTTATTATTTCCTGTTCCTATAAAATGGTTAGGTAAGTCTGATATTGTGCTGACTTATTCAAACAATATATTCTGATGATAAGTTTATTGTAAGGATTTGAAATACAGCTTATTTTATTACATTTTCTTATTGTTTTTAGTGTTTGATCGTGAATCAAAGAACTGGACAAATCATTTTTTTTAAGTTTTGAAGGCCCTAAATTAAAAGTAATGAACATCACCAAAGAGTTAAAAGGTGATGTCCAGACGCAGCAGCAGACCGACCCTTCTCTGGAGTCTCATTAAAACCGTGGCTAAAATTGTGAAACACATCAACACATCAGTGAGAATCATTTATGCTGCTCATTTTATTTTACACAACCTATAAAGTTTGTAGTGGAAAGTGTTACACAAAGCCACTCAAATAATTCGATAAAGTGATGCTTCACGTTTGCAAAAAGAAAATCCCAGGCCTCATTTTCCACTTGTGGGGATGATGAATATGAATGTCATGTAGTGGAAGAGATTCTGATGCTCCCGCAAATAGTTCTTCTGTCTGATGGTGGTTATGTAATAATTTCATACTGTTTCATAATCTGGAGACAACTTAAATGTACAGGGTGTGGGTTGTGTTATGGATTTATGTTGCATATCTGCAATTTGCATGTCCAGTTTTTTTCCATATCATATGAAAATGAGTGTTTTGTCCTATTTCTTCCCCTCTTAGACTCCATGTAGTCTCCGTAATCCCTCTGAACCATCTCCTGTAGCATGCTGCATGAAATCAAACTGCCAGTGAATGAGATTAAAGGCCCACAGCAAATCCTTTTTAGATTTGGGTTAAAGTTTCTAACACCAGCTGGATGACGGTGCTCACACAACCTATTGTTGTGCAATCATCCATCTTCATGTTCTCAGGCTTTGTGGTTACCCACCTTTCTACGACGAAAACGACTCCAAGCTCTTTGAGCAGATCCTCAAGGCGGACTACGAGTTTGACGCACCGTACTGGGATGATATATCAGACTCTGGTGAGATACGTCCGACTGCTTGTGTTGAATATGTTGAAATATATTGTGACAACTCTGAATCACAGGTTCTGCAGTTTCCTTGTAAATTCAAGGAAGCACATTCTATTTTGGAGCCCCTGAACTGACAGTAAACAATACAACAAATAAGGGACATTAGTCTTTAATCGTGCAGGTGGTGTCAGTGTTGAGCAAAGAAGGTAGATTGTATATAAAGATGAATGATGCCTCCCCCTGTATGCCATTAAATAACTATTTAAACCCAAATTTACTGGAAAAATGTTAGCTCGGACATCAGCGTGATAATAAGTACTTAAATGCAGAATGACTGCAATTATAATAGTTTCTATATATTTATAGATAAGTGCCAATCTTACAGTAAACCAGATTTTTTTAGAAGATTATTCTTGTAATTCATTTGAATCTTGGTTTTTCCGGTCATTTATTTATTTTAGCTTTTTTGGTTATGTTTATAAATTCTTGTGGAAATCTGCCATCGCTCATAAGGTCCCACATGGCATTTCCTGCTTCCTCTTAAGTCAAGTTCACTTTTTTAAAGATCACAAGGCTTTACAATCTGCACAGTATACAACTTCCTGGATGTGCTCTTGACCTTTTCGATTGCTTTCATAGCCAAAGACTTCATCAGCTTCCTAATGGAGAAGGACCCAGAGAAGAGATTCACGTGTGACCAGGCCCTTGAGCACCCCTGGTGAGTAACCAACCGCGACACACTGCGCTCCGCCCAGACAATCACAGGGAACCACACGTCCCGGTGCAATTAAACAACAGTATGACGCAGATTGCCGGGCTTGCGCATTTGTCATAGAGAGCATGTCCTCCCACTGTCATCTGTCGCCATGGCTCCGTGCCGCGAAACCCACCTCTGCTCGCCACCGGCAGCCCTCAGAGAGAAATCTGCTGAATGAATGGCTGCCAATTAGCGTCTGGTGTCCTGAAGGATCCTTAAAGAATGTAAAAAGCTTTAATGAACAATTAGGATGTTTTTCCAGGCCCGAGCTGGAGGTAATGAGAGCGAGCTGTGAGCAGCGTGGGCTGCTGTCTCCGGCCGAAGCAGCCAATATGAACACGTCTGTTAGACAGTAATGGGTCTTTCGGCTGCTGGGCAGGTGGTCCCTCTGATCCTAATATGTGGCTTGTGACACCAGTAACAAGTGTTCGCAGCAGAGAGGAATGGGTTTCATTGACAAGGAGATATTATGATGAATGTGGGAGAAAGTGATGCGGCGAATGAGCTCCGGAAAAAACACATTGCGCTAAAATAAGTGATGGGAGCAAATAGGAAAACAGAATGAGGATGGATTACCAGGTTATAACACATACAAATATAAATCAGTTGTGCAATGCAGTGCTTGTATGTGTGAATTGTTATCTACATGGCCTAAAGGGACTTGACTTTAATTTTCAGGATTGCTGGAGGCACAGCTCTCTGCAAGAACATACATGAATCTGTCAGCCGACAGATTCGGAAAAACTTCGCCAAAAGCAAATGGAGGGTGAGTCCTTGATGTGGTCTTTCTTAGTTTTACCCAAGAAATATTAAATCTGAAAAAAAAACATATATCTCAGGATGAAAAAGTGGTGCCACACACTTAAAAAAAACAGGCGAAGATGTCAAGAGAGTTTCTAGTGATAAGGGTTGATATACTGTAAACAAAATCAGCAGAATTTATATTGAACTTTCTGTTGTGAACGCGTATTAGCAGAGAATCTCCTCTAGCGATGTTAGTGTTTAAACGGAAACCTCTGGAGAAAGTCTGGGCATAATTCTCCACACATCCCCGGGAGGCCATGTCTGAAAACGTTTTTTTAGTGTTGCAAATACATGAAGAAGAATCTGTCTCTGGTGTCCCACTCTTCTGTTTACACTCTCTCCTCACAGCAAGCCTTTAATGCGACGGCTGTGATCCGCCACATGAGGCGTCTGCAGCTGGGAACCAGCTTTGGCAGCAGCGTCTCCAGCAACAGCTCTGAGGCCAACCCCCAGAGCCGAGCTCCAGCCAAGAGCCAGTCTGTGGACGGCGCCCCGCTCTCCCCGAAGGACTGTGAGTTATGCTTCAGACGCTCTCTGTAGATATGGTCATGTCCAACTTGTTAGGGCACTCAGCTCAGCTCTGTTCACTCTGCTGCCGTCTCCTTTAAACTCACTGGCAACTGTTTGAAAAGCTCTTGAGGCGTCATTTTCAGTCCAACAGACTAAACTGGGCTTGAGATGAGCCATATGTTTGTGCTTCTGGTGAGAGTGTAGTTTAACACAAGAGCTTTTAAAAATCAAGCTCACTCAGTTGCGCCGTATCTCTGTGCTTCAGTGTTGAAACTATTACTTGACAAATTTGTTGATACGTTTGCTGGTTTCAGTTTTTCAAATGCAAGACTTTGCTGCTTCAATTTATTTAAATTCATTATAATTAAAAACCTTGTGATCAAACAAAACACACAATTAGAGAAGTTACAATGGAGTTTCCACCAGTTTCTCACCTTTTTAAGTCTTATTTGTTTAGAATTTAATCATTTAAAATTACTTTATAGATTTAACTGATCTTGAATCTATTTTTAAGCCAAATTATAATGATTATAATAATATTTTACAACTGTTGTGTATGCTGTAGTATATCACATCTGCTTAGTACTCATGGGTCAGAAGGCGTAGCAGCTGATATGATCCCATCACAAGAGGGTCTCTACCATGTATAATATTTACTATGTCAGGAATGACATATTATTTGGTTTATTTCGAAAAAAAAGTGTGTGACATTTTAATTATTATTATTACAAATTGAGACATAGGATTTGTTAAAATTTATAAATATATAGAATAATCATCATTTTAACTTGAATCGCTGCTACTTTTTAACCAAACTTAAGTTAGTGACAATTCCTTATGTTGCACATATTCTGTCCCATAGGTCCTCCAATAGCTCCTCTGCCATCTGCTGTTAAAGTGCAGAATCAGGACTCGGACGTCCCCTCTCCTGTGCGAGAGGAACCCTCCGTGGTGGCCGAGCCGTCACGGCCCCGACCCTCCACCGTTACCGTCATTAACACGGGGACTAAATGACGCCAGGTTCCGCGGGAGGTGAGCTGGGAGACCACGGAGCTTTGAGACGGGATCAAACCATCCCAGGCCTCGTGATTCGATGTCGTCGCCCAGTTTGCCCATCCCGCGGCCTCCCACCTGTTTCTGCCAAACACGGGAGGAATTTAAGGAGCGTTCGTTTCAGCTCCATTTACCATGGCTGTAAGCCCGGCACCCCGCTGCCTGGCTTCCCACTGTCATACAGACCCCGAAGTACGGAGGGGGAGAAGTTGAGCAGAAGTTGTTGAGGGAAGCCATGTTCAGGCTGCATCATGGTGGGACAAACAACCTGCTGGTGTGCAGTGCCCCACCAAAGGGAAACTCTTCACTGAAGCTGCTGTCTTTCTGACTGAGCGTCTTGCGATTGGACGCTCCTCTGTATGCCTTGTGTAAATATCCTGCCTAGAACTATACTGTGGAGTGATAAGTGAAACATAAGCTTCAAGATGTGGTGAAGTAATCGTGACATCATCTGCACTCTGAACTTCTCGTCGTTTTTGACCGCGCGTACATTTGATGTGGTATTTGCTCCAATGGCTCACAGGGTCATGACCCTCCAACTGTGTGACGCTGTGTGTAACCTCTTTGCTTTAAAGTGTGTGGATGAGAAAAACGAGCAGGGTGGTGTGCTGTGGTCAGGGAGTGTGAACGCTGAGGGTGAAGCTGCGTTGCACTAAATGCATCGGATTATTTATTTTCTTACATTATGACTTTTCTTAAAAAATATCACTTTGAGAAATGTGTAAATGTAGAAACCTTCAACTGAACTGAAAAGTTATGGCTTTAAATGATAAAGACAAGATATGTGATAGTTGCTTATTTGTAATCACTGTTATGTTTGATTGATTCTCTTTAACGTGACTGTGAAGTCCTCCTTGACCACAGGAGGGCGACCACGGGTTGTCGCTCTGTGAGCAGTTCTCAGGGATGTGCTCCGACATGAATCTGTCCAAAACACCAGATGCTGCTGCTGAGGGGGAAAGTGAAAGAGCTGAGAAGAAAAACCCTCCAAATCCTGCATGTTATTGTCTCTGGGTTTAATATGAGCATCATCTAACTCTCACTGAATGGGTGAAAACCTTGAATTACAGATTTAAAGCACATTCTCGTGTTCACATTCATGTCTGGGGTAAAAAAAAAAGAAAAAAGGGTACATTCAGTTTCCCTTTCTTTCAGTTTATTTTTTATTTATAAATTTATTTATTTCTTTATAAACCAAATTTTCAGTTTTCCCACTTTTTTGTTGTTCCCCTTGTTATGTTGAGCACATTTTTGTCATTCCTTAAGACCATCATTACTCCAAATTGTGCATATTATTCTAATGTGCCATTGAGGCTGACAAAGGACCCTTAAAGCCATCATTACTAATATATGAACATCATGTATCACACACATGGTGAACGCCCCACGACAAACCTTAAATTACAGATTTAAAGAATGTGTTTGAAGTGTGAATTCATGTCTGCAGTAAACAAGAAAAAAGGAAAATGACAAATGAATGCAAATGTATCAAATTTGCTCCCATGGTCAATATATTGTACAGTTGAGTGGTGAAGATATCGTGCTCTGCTTCCGCTCATAAAGTGTTTGGTCTGGAAACGGGTCACTTTCTCTCTCTGTGTTTAATCACTGTGCTTTCATACCAGCCTGTTGAATTTAGCAGAAAGACTCGTTCTCCTGCTCTCTCTCTCTCTCCCTGTCTCTCTCTCCCTCGTTCACACAGAAAAGAGAAGGGGTCTGTCTTTGGGTTCTCTCTGTGGATCCTGTATTTTCATACGAACGAGGGCGGGGGGACCCTACCCCAGAACATGCCCAATATCAAGGGCTACGCCATCTTGACTTATTCAAAAAAAAATGTTGGATTGTGAATGTGTAAATACAAATCTCAACCACACAGTTTGCTTGGGTCATGAGTGTTTATTATTTTGTATTCCCTCTCAAAAAAAAAACACCAAAAGAAAACATCATATGGTGCATTTAATGCCCTTCAGCATGCATGTATTATATTTTGTTCTGTGGAGTTGTAGAGATCATGTATTAAAAAAAAGAGGCTGATCCATATGTGTCATTGGTTCTTTGATAGAGAGTAAATATCAAGTTAGTTAATGTATTCCCACATCTATTATATTGGAAGTTGTTATTTAATGTAGATTATATACCTCTACCTGGAAAGAATTAATAGACTTTTAAATATTTGTATTCATAGACCGAGGAATTATTAGACCTCTAAGATTGTGTTTGAGTAAAATAAACAAATTTGATCTATTCCTTAAACAACATTTATCCTGCAAATTTCATTTCAAGTCAACAGACACTGGAATGTAGTGTAGTCTTATTTTTTTTGCCGAGCTGTATATAGACTCAAATGTTTGATATTTTTATCTAATGTCATTAGAAGTACGTAAATATGTCACAAACATATGTGAGTAATGTGGGTTTTGAAAAACCCTATAACTATTTAACTCAGGACTCCTAAAACAGCTACAACAAAATACTTTCCTAACCTTTTATCAGGTTGACTTTTAGGGTATTTATTTAAATGTAATTGTCAGAGAATTTCTTTTTAAACATGCTGCAGTAAAAAAAACACTCTGGTTCATAGATATGGGGCCTATACTGAATATCTGTGGTTGATGTTGACATTACTGTTCTTAGCAACAAATCCCCATTATAATCCTGAAAAGGTTTAATTCGGTTTCTTTTCACTTCGGTTCCTGTAGTCGGGAATGCCGAAAAAAACAAAAGAAACCCTGGTTCCAACTCCTGAGATGTGACTATTTGCTGGTTGTCTTTGTCTTTGTCGACAATAATTGACTGTCTTTGCTTTTGGGGCGGTTTGTTGGACCAAACAAGAAATTCAAATGACTTCACCCTGGAATTTACGAAACAGTTATTTCGCACTGCCTTCTGACATTTTCCAGACCAAAAACACATCAATCAATCATGAATATAAACACTTAGTTAATCAACAATAAAAATAATTGTTAGTTGAACCCCTGAAAAAGGCAAAACTATTGCTGCTTTGGTTTGGCAGTTTAGAAGTGTAGAAGAAGAATCATTACTATTTATTTCATACAATAAGCAGTGAAGTCAGTGGGAGCCCAAACAACTAAGACATAAAGCCAATATCAGCAACACAAGGATTAAAAAAAGGATTTCAAACATTTCATTCTGTGTGTGAGGTCTTTACTGTGCAGCTGTCAGGGTGTGTGGTGAGAAGCATCGCTGTGTAGATCAAGACGTTTCTTCTCAGTCTTTGGTTCCTTCCAGCTCACAGCCTCACATCTCTCCTCTCTCACTGTATCTCAGACGGAGGGACGGTTGTACTCCTGGGGAGGATGCATCCCGTCGTAGTGAAACTCCCTCCACTGCTCGGTGCTCGCTCTGGTCCTCTCGTCTTGCTCTGGAATATTAGAGATGATTTTTTGCCGGATGAATTAACCCGATGCTTGGATTGAACTCGGCTGCGTGCATCGGATGTGAGGAGTTCACGTACCATCGTTATCCTCCTCAGCGTAGTTCTCAAACTCGTTCCTCTGCTCCTCGTGAAACTCTCTTCTGCGCTCGTCTGCAGCCAAAACCAGCCGCTGCTCAGCTGCAAGCACAGAGGAGGGAATTATCAGATCATGTCATTTCATTTCATATTTTATCAGGTCACATCATATCATGGCATGTCATGTCATGTCATGTCATGTCACATCATATAAGTAATACAGAAGTTAATTGTCACTTCAGCCGTCTAGTTTGCCTAAGAGAGATTAGACAAGAGATCAGAGATGAATTATTTTGAAGTATTTGAAAATGTAAAGAAACTCACTGCATAATTTAGAAAAATAAACTAATTCTGGATCTAAAACTAAATCTGTTGTTCTTTGGGTCGTGCCCCACCCATCCCCTGAAAATCATCTGAGTAGTTTTTGCTTAATCCTGCTAACGCAAATCACAAACGTAACCTCCTTGACTCAACTGATAAAACTGCAACAGTTTCAATTCAACAAGTGGAGACACACACGCTGAAACCAACACGACGATGACAAAACATCACACACCTGAATCAGTGAATGAGGAGAAACAAAGCCCTGAACTTCACACAGCTTGAATGTGTGTTGAAGCTGTGATTCATAGACGCTGATTGTGTCCAAGGCCAACACACAAAACCTGGATCCCCGAGTGTAGGAGAGCGGCTAGTGACTCATGTCTCATCTTTTCATCCTCCTTCCAGAAAGATTTGTGTGGGTAGACAGCAAAGCTAAGGGAGAGGTTCACGGTTTTCAAGGCAAAATAAAAGACTGTCTCTCTGGAAGGGACCCACCAGGTTTCTTTAACTCCGACGGCTTAAGCCCAATATTAGCTTCAGCTATAATTCAGAATTCCCTTTGCACAGATAAGATAAGATAGATAAGATACAAGGATCTTACGAGGATAAGAACGAGGATTTTGCAGATACTGTTCTTCATCTCAAACATTGGTAGTATTTTTGTATTTTAAACTTGGTTTAGGTCTCAAACAGATACAGAGAAGTGAGGTTGAGGACTGTGGACGGCCATGTGACCTCTGAGCAGTGAGACTGGACACATGAAGGAGACCACAGGGCGTTTAAAGTAGCCGTTATGTCATGCCATTGGCTGATATTGCAGAGGTTCCGAATCGCCACGCTAACGCTAACCTTTTCCAAAGTCTGGTGATGACCTTTGACCTTTAGCCAGGATTCCTTACACAAGTTTGTGCATGAGCTCATCTTGGGAATTCCAGCCACTTGGTTGAATACAGATTATAAAGTCTCAGGATTACAGATTGATTGCTAGAGACTATTCACTTTCAGAAGAAATTATATTGAATAGAATTTATGTCAGCCAACCACTATCTATCTACCCACTGAAAGAGATAATACATACATCAAATGCTTTCTTTTCCAAATTTCATCTACCTGCAGGAGTGTTGTTGTGCTTTTGTGTCATTAGGCAGCAGGAGAGTGAGCACAGTTTATTTCTCTCACTTTTTTACTTGGTGTCTCTCTGACCCCTCTCCGCCTGTATGTCGGCACATTCCAAATGCTCACCCACTCACTCGTCCGCCACCGTGTTCATTTGTTTCTCCTTTAACGGCACAAAGTTTCTTGTTGCTGTTGCTGCACACAACCCTACAGCCTGTTACACAACTCCAATTCAGAGAGGCAGTGTGTCGAGTTGCTGTACTTCTATCTTTGTGAGGGCCATTTTAAGCATAGACCCGACAGAGCGAGGGCAGTTTGACCTGGTTAAGACTTGGTTTCAGGGTTAGGGTAAGTTACAATTATAAACAAAAATAGTTTGGTTGGTTAAAGTTAGGGTAAGGGGCTCGGGAATGTATTATGCCAATGAGTGTCCTCACTAAGCTAGAAGTGCAAAGATGTGTGTGTGTGTTTTTGTGTGTGTGTGTGTGTGTGTGTGTGTGAGTGTGTGAGTGTGTGTGTGTGTTCTCTCACCTTTCTGCTGGTAGAACTGTACATAACAGAGCTTTTAAACCCCCTGAGAATGTCAAACACTGTGCAGCATGTGAATTTTCACATAACTTTTTATGAAAATATTGACACTATTCCTCTATTCCTGTGTATGTCCTGTGTGTGTGTGTGTGTGTGTGTGTGTGTGTGTGAGAGAGAGAGAGAGAGAGAGCTCCATGCTGCCCTGTGGCTCCTGCTGCAGCCTCCAGCAGAGGAGGAGGCCGAGCTCAGACAGGTTGGAGGTGGTCTCTGCTGCGATCATTCGAAAACAGCTGCTGGACGCCACAGACAAACATTTAGTCCACAGTAAACCTGTTCAGACTACAAAATATCTGTGCTTTAACAAGTTTTTGAATTTATTACTGAGCAGCTAATTTAAGATTTAATAAAGGAAGAGATAAATCCATCACTGGGGTCATAATATCCGATGCCACCTGTTCAGTTCTATTAAGAGATTACAAATCTGAACTTTCTTTCGGCCTTATTTAAGAATCCACTGAGCAAGAAAAATTCCTTAAAAGGACATTAAAAGTGTCTTCCAGTGAGGAATTTTGTTGATACTCGTACAGCAGTTTGCCCATATGCAAACATTTACGAGGAACACTGGATTTATTTGATGTATGATTTTTTTATAGGCACAGTTCACGTTGATCTAAGCCACTTTAAATGTGCCAAACTAACTTGTATCTGTTGTGACTGAGCAAGCTGTTAAATTGTCTATTAAAATTACAATAAATCAAACAATATCAGAGAAAAGCAGGCGAAACATAAAGATTTCTTAAAGCTCCTCTGCAGATTTCTTTGTTTTAAGAGGTAAAACAAACGTCTTGTTAATGCATAAAGTTTTGTAGACAAGTGCGTTGAGTCAAAATTCTTTTCAATCATAATAATAATTTTAAAACTGAATGATTAAGTAGGATAAATGATTTCTTGTGAGTCATCATTAATAACAATATTTGGATATTATGATGATTATGATGACGTCCATTCTGGCAAATAGAAGTGTGGAAATGAGTACATCTGTTGCCAAAATGTGTACTTATATAATTAAGTACCGATGACCACAAACACACACACACACACACACACACACACACACACACTCGCTCATCTTGGCCGGCTATATACAACCTGAATTAAACTCACCGTTAATCTCATCCTGGGACTTTGCTCCCCGCCTGGTGCGTCTCCTGAAGAAATTTGAGGCATCGACCTCCTTCATGAAAACTCTCCTCAGCGGACCTGCAGTGGAAGCAGGAGGAGGTTCAGCTCACAACATGAAGGGATAAAGACAGAAAGAGGATGAAGGGATGGAGCAGTGCGGCTGATGCAGCTCTTCACCTTGTGGATCCGTAGTGCTGCTTGTGCTGCTGGGCACAGCTGCAGACTCGGCCTCCAGAGACACTGGGTCAGAGAGCAAAACATGAGAAAACACACAATCTGAGCTTTTGTGTGTGAAAAATAAAGACAATAAACAGCTGTTGTAAGTGTGTCTAAACCTAAAGGGGAAAAATCCACATGTCCACAAAGCCAAAAACCCAAATCCAACATTCTCCTGCATGAGACTCACAGGAGAGTGCGAGGAGCACGGCGAGGAGAGCCAGGACGGTTGCATACGTGCAGGACATCTTTAGCTCCAGGTCTCCAGTGTTGATGTACAGGATGTGGACGACACCAGGAGGGAGAGAGGTGAGTGAGATCTGTGTGAGAGAGGTAGGGAGGGATCCCTGAGGATGATTGAGAGCCTGTCAGAGGAGGGAGGGAGTGACCGAGTAGATCTGATAAGACGATGAGTCCAATAAACTGGAGGCAGCAGTGGATTCAATTCTGACTTAATTATCTTATTCTGCTTCTTTGAACACGTTTTTCTGCATGTCGCTTAAAAAAAGTGAGGTGACACCAAGGATCTAACATTTGCTTTTGGCCAGGTGACATGGGCCTGGGGCAGTTTTTATAGTTAAACTAAGGGCTCGCTGTTGAAATTACACAACAGGCCGAACATTAACCACTTGTCTGGTTGATACATGAACTAAAGATGGAGGCCAAACAGCAAAAGCACCGACATGTCTGGGATAAAAGTGACATGCAATAAACCAGGGCCCAGAGCCAGAGCAGGGTCTTCTTGCCAAACGTCTCCTGCAGCTGAAGTGGGCACCTCAACAAGGCCGTCTTCTCTACCGCTGTGTAAAGTTTTGCCGGAAAGTATGCAGCCTCCTGTTTGCTCTGGTTTTTTCCCACTTGGATTCTGGCCGCAGCCCCAGAAGAGAGTGAATGTTTAAACTGTTTTGTGAGGCCGATCCAAAGGTGGAGAGATTGTTGCTCAGGAAGAGTTTGAGAAAATGTGAAGGGAGAATGTTTTGCTCAGGTAAATGAGGAAGGAGGAAAATAATTCTCTAAGCGCCAAATTAATATCGTACCTGAAGTGAAATAGGACAGTGAACACAACAGAGTTTTTAATTGACAAAGCCAGGGCGAGAAAATCACATTTTTTGGTCAGTTTGATTACATTTGGTGGGATGTTAGAACAGTGTCACAGTAAGTGATGAGTTTTTGTCTTGGATCTGGATCCAGAACTTTAAAATGTATTTCTTAACATTGTAAGAACAGGTTTTGAATACTTTAGTGCTCAGTAACACAGAGTCAGTACTACAGGTCAGAAGATAATCTTACTCACTGAACACTGGTGAAACTAATGTTAACTGTGCAGAGAGAAAGAAGAATAAGAAAGAAGAATAATCTTATATAATCTGCCCCTCTTTCACAAAACAACATTATTAATCAAGCAAGCAAATAATACAATACAATTAAATGGATGTAAATCTTGAACTACTGGTCTGCGAGTGTTGCCCAGGGCACAGACTAAACTAGGAGAGGCAGCCTTTTGTCCCTATGCAGCACTGGAATCACCCGCCTGGTGGTCTCAGGAATGTTCCATCAACTTTTAAATCCAGACTGAAATCTTTTTTAATCACAAGTGCCTTTAACTAAACTCTTTTTTCAAGGCCACACCCTCATTGTATTAGTCTATTTCTAGTTTATTATTTTAAACATCACTATCGCTTTCATTTGTATTATTTTACTCCTTCCACTTATATATAAACACAGAGTATAATCTCTCTATCTCCTTTGATCTGCTTTTTGCTTGGGCTTGAAAACTGATTTCAGTCGTGTTTTGATTTTTCTTTTAATGTTGTTTTCATCTTCCCTGAACGGCACCTTGAGTCCACCTGTGTGAAATGTGCTTCATCAATAAAACTGCCTTGCCTTATGATTACACGTGTTCCGATCATTTTTTCAACTCTATTCAAATCAACGAGTGCAGACAGTTCCAGCACAGACTGTAGGAGGGATTATCACAGGCCTGCTGAAGTTTTAGTTGGTGGAGCTGAGTTTTACGAGTGGACCGTACTGCGCTTCCTCCAGTAGGGGCCGCTGTGTGGCTGCAGTGGCCGCCTCCGTGTCGTTTCTCGCAGCGACAGTTGGGTGGCGCTGTTTCCCGCCTGGCACCAGGAGGACTGTGGTGGCAGCGGAGGACTCGCACTTAGACCAACATCCTCCACATTGTCCGCCGCACTGCCGCGGTCTCCCCGGGTTAGAACACGCTCTCACGCCGAGAGAAGAGCAGCGCAGAGCGGGGCCTCCTGTCTGTTCCCACCGGGACGGAAACTTTAAAGCCCGGAGAGGAGCCATGCTGCCGGACGACACAACAACAACAACCCCGCGGACATAAGCGACACCGAGGAGCAGAAAGTAGCTTCCACCTCCCCGACACCACAGAGACGAAGGAGGGGGAGAAGAAGGAGAAGGAGAAGAAGCGGCTGCACGCCCGCTTTATTGTGTTTTTTATTTAGGAGAACAACGGCCTGAAAGACGGCGTCTGGCCTGAGGAGAAGCTCCGAGGTCGGGGACTCCGGTCGGAGCAACGTTCATCGTTTCTGGTGAGAGCCCCGGTTCTTGTTACACATTGTCGCTGTAGCGTGTGTGGTTGTAGCGCGGAGAAACACGGCTGAGCTGAGTCGAAACACAATTTACAACAACACGCACTCCAAAAAAACTAAAAACCCACGACACAACAACGCAGCAGTGTTCACTTCACAGTCCCTCGGTTCACTTCGTCCCATTCACCGGTCAATGGCCGCAGCTGAGCTGCACAGGTTAACTGGGAGGTTAGCTCCACGGAGCAGGAAGCCACGTTCACTCGGGCTGAGAGTTTATCACTGGCGGCCCCGGGAGTCAAACATTAGGGCGAGTCGTGTTGTTAAATGTCCCACAGCAGCACACACAGGCTGCTTGTCACTAAAGTCAACGAGGCGGTTGTAAAAGGGAAGAAGAAGAGGGAGGATTGCTGCTGCTGCTCTGCGTGTATCGTCTTGCATAGTTGCTACCACAACATTAACTGACCCACATTTCACAGGGTGTCCTGTCTCTCTGGTCCAAATAGTTTCACAGGCCAGTCGAAACACCAGCGAGTCTCTCTCTCTCTCTCTCTCTCTCTCTCTCTCTCTCAAACACACAGACACACACACTATCTCACAAACACACACATACACGCACACAGCTGCAGGCAGGTATAGTACAGTACAGAAAGGCAGGCAAGACTCAGCAGCTTCCACAGGAAACAGTGTGAGGAAAGACAGTTTCTAGGAAGCCCAGCTTTCAATGAATCACACAGGTTTGGTTCTCATTAGGGAGTTCATCTGCCTCTCTCTCTCTCTGTGTGTGCGTGTGCTGCAGGATGTTCAGTAAGGAAATCAGCATTGTTTTGGAGTGAGGCACTCTCATGGCCAACTGGTGAAGGAAGTTCATTTCAGTGTGAGACCATGGTTATTGCCACATATGTTGTTCTCATGTGGTTATGTCTTTTTCCCTCTGAGAGCCTGTGTTTATTAAGAACTAATAACCCAGTCTGGCCAGTTTAGTTTGAAATAATTATCAAGGTGTTTTCCCATTACCTGCAGTTTATCGGGTGCAGCTAAAGCTAATGCAACAGACCTTCTATGAATCCTTTGCAATAGCTTTAAAGCCTGTTTTTGGTCATGTTCTTTCACAGAGGTGTTTAATATTTGTTAATTTTAGAGGCTGTAATTCAGCCTGACTTGTGTTGTGCTGAGAAGAGCTTCCAATATGTAGTCGACCTGCGTCCTGTGAAAAATGGACACAGTTAAAAAGCATTACTCACTAATAAGTTAAATCAATACCTCTCTGAAATCAAAATTCGATAAACAAAAATGTCCACATAATAAACAATATAAGGACTGTTGAGCAACTACTTTGTTTAAAAGTCAGTGCAAGTCTGAAAAAACAACACAATATCCATCAGAGTTTAAAGCTCGATTTGATGTCTTCCGGTTTCTTGTTGAGACTCACCAACACAAATATTTAGTTTGCTGTCACACAGGAATAATAAATTCTGCAAAGATTCACATTTCATCAATTACAACAAGAGATTGAGACATTTTGGGCTAAAGTTTCTGATTATTTTCCTGTTGATTGATTGATTTATCATTTAATAATGTCAACTGCCAATAGCAGTTATATAATTTATACTTGATTGTGCCGAAAGCCTGCAATTTATGATGTTGAATAATTTCCACTTGCATGAAGAAACTGTTTCTAGGATTATTTTATTAAACTTTTGTCTCTGGTGATATGATACTTCAGTTTCATCACTGAAGAGTTTTTTTCATTTAGCAAAAGAAAGCAAACTTCTTAAAATCAAACATTGCCTCGCATCAGAAATATGATTATAAGAGAAACCGTCTTATCAAAAATCATCTGAAGAACCATTCAGAGGAAGCTATTGACTGGTTTTGATACCGTGCTGCAGAAATGTTTTGGTCAGAACCCATATAAGCACTGATGTTCGATAATGCTGTCCTGCTTGTCACTGGTTATAGTTGATTTTCTCTCAGAATGATTTTGTTTTGCTGAGGGCTGAGCGAAAGAGCTGTCAAAGCACTTTCTCTCATTTCCTGTGAGCAGGTTTCCGTTTGACAGCCAAAAGCTGTTGAGCTTTCCTACAGTAAGTGAGCTTCAGAAGGTGTGTGTCCATTCTGGGCTCAAAATACCTTGTGTTGAGCCTGGTACACGCAGGAGAGCAGGGAGCTGTGGGATGGGTGGTGGGGTGGGTGGCGGGGTATGTGAGTGCAGCCGTGTGTTGGTTTGACGTGGGGTCGTTCCCTTGGTGAAGGCCTTGGGGATGGGTGGTATCAGGGTAACCTGACCCGCTGTGAAACAGCTGTAGCAACGGGGGGCTGATCCCCAGAGTCACAGTGCAGATCAGATGATGGTCCAGTATGTGTATGGGTGTGTGAGCATACTAACGAGTGGCCGTGTTTTTTGGCAGAGCTTCACATGCTGTGACAAAAACGAAACTTCATTGACTTTTAGCTACTTTTAATTTCTTCTCCTTCCCCTCGTTTACTAATTAAGTGTTTGTGTGTGTGTAAGATGGAGGTCAGTTTGAAGCAGCAGGCCGAGACAACTGGCTGAAGGTTAATGTGTCACCACTCTCTGGGGAGCAGCTGCTATGTCACAGGCACCACTCCTGTCTATAGATAGCCATGAATACAAACTCTTCCTCTTTTCTCTGCTGCATTAACACAAGAATCCTGGCCCCGGCATGCAGCCCGGCCCTCACAGGCAGTTGCCTCGCGAGACAAATGCTGCTGCTGGCAAGTTTTTCCACTTTCACCCCCCGATTCGCTATCTGCGTCTGAATCTGAAAGTGCCTGCTGTGGTGGCACCAATGACCCCGCGTCCTCCGTCCCTCCCTCCAGCGTTGAGCCAGCTGGCAGAGAAGCTTTTTGATTGAGTTATACAGTAATAACCCGTCACCACATATCTGGGTCATCTGCAGTATTAATGTCTGAAACAGGTGAGGGCCTAATATTGCCCCTTTCCCGTCACTCTTAGTAGGATTGGCAGGATGCAATTCGAACACTTGTTTAGTCTTTATTTGGAAGCAGACGTAGTCGCGTCGTCCTCCACGCCAACGTTATCACAGCTGCAGTAGCTTCACATAGTGTTAATAATGAAGTTCTCCCTGGTAAAAGAATAAAAGTTGGATCCTAGTGTTGTTGTTTTAATTAGCTGAATTAGGAAACCCCCAGGCGTGCTCCACTTCAGGTTCAGCGGGTTTGCTTCTTATCAGGGACCGAGAAAGAAGAACGCGGTTCAACAGCTGAAATGATTGTCAGGCTCCTTGTTTATGATATGATCAAATTTCCATTTAATTTAAAGCTTGCTGACTTTCTCACCGCTCACTTGTTTGTACAAAAGCATGATGTAAGCCAGTTTTCTACAGTTCTTTCTTTACTCAGACTCACTGTATAATGGGAAACTGCAGACAAGAGTAAAAACATATAGTTGGGGTGTCTTTAAAACTAGTACAACAGCTTCTGAAAGTTGCTTGTGTTAGCAGTTTGATATGGAAACTGATATTCTGATACCTCAACCTCGTCCTGCCATCTGCCCATGCTAGATAGCAATTTGGCCCATTATTCCCTTTAAACTGCCATGAAAGGCTGTCAAGACCTACTGGGGCTGCTGGTGCAAGGACGAGCAAAGACAGACAGTGAGTGGAGGCTAATTGTCGCTCTCTCTGATGCTAATGCTCTGCTCACAAACAAACAGCAGGTGACATGATGTCCAGGCACAAATCAAACAAGTGCGCTCCTGGACGATTATCTCTGTAATGAGCCAAACAGACGTTTGTGATAATCTTTTTAATTTAGAATCTTACTTAAATGTAATCTGGTCAATATATGCACATTTCCAGAAAAGAAATTAACATTTTATGTCTAGTTTGACTGCAGTCTCCATGATTCAGTCTCTACCATTGTTTGATATGATCGTCATTTAATTCACTGAAGAGTCAAACTCCCACAAAACTCAGATTTTCAAAAGCAGGATTGTGTTTATAATGTATTTCATAATCATCTTGGAGTGACAGTATCCCGCCGCCGGCTGGCAGATAAAATCAGGCTCTTATCTGTTGATGTCAGTACCCTGCTATGAACCAGCTGCGTCCACACGGCTTATCTGTCACAATTCATGCTGGCTTTTCATCCCATTCATAAACTCAGCTGTGTTATCACGTGTAGTGTAAGTGATGTATTTCTATTCAATGATGTTTTTAATTTCAGAGAGATTGTTAAGCTCTTCGTGACAAAATTCTGAAAGGAAAGTAGTTTTTTTTTTTTTTTTTTCAAAAATAGTTCAATGCAATTCTGGATGCACTTGTATATTTAAATCTCAAACTCTCCAGTAACTGTACTTGTTTAACTCATTGTTCAAACCCAAAATGAGCTTGGTACTGTTCCTCACATGTGATGTGAGTATTATGAGTAGTTTTGGAAATTAACAGGGTTTGGTGTTTTCAAACGAAAGACGAGGTTGAACGCCACCCACATCGTAATGCTTATCCTCTGTTGATCATTTCTGTTAGGGGATGATGGCTTAAACAACAGCCTATCTCACTACATATCTGGAGTTTGCTTTGAGAATTACTGATTGGTCGAAAATTGGTAGATGTGCTCTAACACTCTGGCAAACCCTGCACAGTTTGTCAGTAACAAGCAGAAGATGTAACGATGAGATATAGCAAAAATCCCAGGTACGTTAAGGGCTTCAACTCAGTAACGGTTATTAATTCTGACAAGGAGGTTGTGTTTTCACTGGCGTTTGTTTGTTTTTTAGCAGGATTATGAAAAAACTACATAGATTACACAGATTACCATGAAATTTGGTGGAAGGATGCCATATGGATTAGGGGAGAATTTATTAAATCTGGGTGTGGATCTGGAACATGCGCCTGATCCAGTATTTTTATGGATCTAAGACAGGTTTTTTGTGTGTGACTCTTTCACCAATTTCCCGGAGAACAATTTTTGTATCTAGATGGAAATATAATGTCAGGCATTGTTAGGTATCTGCTTTATATGAGTGTGTGCAATGCTTTAGGTGACGGTTGGGACTTTGCGGAGGTATGCACTCTACTTAGGGTTCAAGTTTTCATTGATGATTGAGCCTGCTATTATTTCCTTGGTTTATCTATTGATATGTTAAAACTGAAACGAAAACCTAATCAAAGTATTATTTTATCAGAACTATTTGGCTATAGAACTGAACAAGCAGGCAATCCTAACTCCTTGAGAGCCATCTAATATTTGGTATTTGACACTGACATTAGTGATCAATTGATTTTAAAACGCAGTCAGCCCTAATAACAAGAACATTGCCTTCACGGTACAGTTCATCAATATTTTCATGCTGTTCAACAGTAACATCTAATCCTTCTGAAAACCATACCATAGCTCAGTATTAAACTTCAGCTTCAAACCTTCACTATTGAACTTGGTTGTCTACTATCTGACTGCAGGCAGAGCTTAGAGAGGAGCAGGGCTGTCAGTCAAGCTGCTGTTACCATAGCAGCAGTGCTAATCAGTCTGCGTTCAGTCGTATTGCCTGTAAGATGTGTTACTGTGTCACCTGGCTCTGGCTGAGCTGTCTGTTGTCCCCCCTCTCACACACACACACACACTCTCACCAGCACTGACCAGTCTGTCATCACTGCTCAGCCCTGCGGACACAGGTGACATGTGTGCTGAGCGTGAGAGAAGGGCGAGGAGACAATGTGAGTCAGTGCAGATGGAAAAGAGCAAAGGAAATAGGCGAATATGATGAGACTCTTTGTGTCGCTGCCCTTGATGAAGTTCAAACAGATCTTACAGTGGAAGTAAAGCCTCACCTGCTGCAGAGTGTGTGGGTGATGCATGCCTGGTTGTCATGCTCAGCACTGCTCAGCTCAGCACCACACAGCACGGCGCTACCGCCTGCGTCTCCTGAAAAAAGCCCACTTTATACTGTGCACAATGCAGCCTTTATGCAAGGCCCCCATAATGGAGCCAGCTCCTTCACTCATGTCCTCATTGTCTTGGCCAGGATGAGAAAAGGCTGCTCTTTAGAAAAGCAAGGCTGAGCTCACCCGTGAATCATGCCAACAGTCACGCTTGTTCTCCACTGCCTTCTGTGAGCGAGACAACCAGGGGAGGGGAGACGGGAGTTTTCTAGGCCCCCTGTCCTCCCTTCAGGCAGTGATGTCCAGAGGGATACTGGACCCTGGAGGGGTCACGCAGAGGTTGCGACCTTGCTTTTCCTGTTTCTGTGTGTGGCCCAGACAGAAGTCACCCTGTAGCTGGGCTGTGGTGTGATCGGTTGCATAGGCTTCCGTAGTGATGTTGGAGTGTGGAGCAATAGTCTGGCATTGCAGGGCTGCTGTGGGGGTGGTGGTTCTTCACAGCAGGAGCTCAGCTCATACCCTTTTAGAAAACCTCTTGTTTATCATCGACACAGTTACTGTCTGCCCATGGCTACGGCAGGAAAAGGACATAATCCATATGAAGCATATGTCTAATGTCACCACTGCAGCATCCATAATGCCTCACTCCCCCCACCTCCCTGCTCCTTTTTCATTAACATCCACCCCTCTATCTCCTGCTTACTGTACTGCCAGGAAAACATCTGTTTAACACTCAAGGTCTCAGGGTTACTCTGTGACGTGAGCATCATATTGTGTTGGGTGTTGATGACTGGTTTAGGGGATACAAAATCCAACCTCATTGTAGGTTGTGAGATGGAGAAAATCAGCATGCATGTAGTCTCATGCTGGGCTCTGCATTTTCAACATGGAAAAAAGCAGCGGGGTTGCCATGGGAACAAATCCCGAATCAGGGCAATGCTCGGACCCTACCATTCCCCCTCAAGTTCCCCCTCTCTCCCTCCTGCCACCTCCTCCTCCTCCCTGGCCTCCTCCCAGTGGAGCTGGAGCTCAGACCTCAGACCGGCCTACTTAGGGGAGCAGGCATGAGGCTGAGAACAGGGATCATGTCCAAAGCTCCGCACTCGATCCCAGAGCAGGGACGTGGGCCAGCGGATACGGGTCCACAGTAGACAGCCCCCCTTCTGTTTTCTACTGCTATTGGTAACTTTCCATGGAGCTCTCAGAAAGTGAATTGTATCCACTAAGTCTACCGGATAAAAGATCATGTCCCAGTTATTTATGAGATGTTAATGTGACCCCTACTATATCCTCATCGTATACATTATTACAGCAAGAGGGGGTTCTGGTTACTACCAGGGAAACCTAAAGTAAATCACAAGTCAGTTTATCTTAATCTATTGGTACGTAATCCTGATTTATCCTAGTGATTATAAACACGTCAAAGTGCTTTTGTTCAACCAGACTAAAATCGGAATTTTGGGGTCAATTTACGGATGTGTTCATTATTGAACATTGCTCTCAACGCCACCCAGTGTTTCAAACCATCTTGGACGCTGACGTAAAGTCAACTGTTGATATCTGAAAAGGTCACACCCTCTAATCCATGGTAGACAGCACCGCCAACAGCGATCGCTCGTGAGTGTGAATCTGGAAAGCTGCCCTCATTTTCAAATCAGTGCTGAAACCAAGGGTTGTCTACCTGCCCCTTGCATGTCTCATACACGTTTGAACGATGAAAAGTGTGTGTGCTGCTGCTGGAGTTGTCGCTCATAGCTAGATAACTTTGCTTTTAGCAAGCTTATTGCCATTTACTACGTGGCTGTAAGTTTAAAATGTCAATGTGTGTGGGGGATAAAGAACGGCTGGATAGGTAGACATGTTTCAGCCCCGCCTCCCAGCACTGCGTTCTGGAGGAGTTATTTGGCAATTTCCATGGAGACACACTTCGGCCAAAACTAAAGGTGAAATATTTTACTGGGAATGATGTATAACAACAAAAGCCAGCATATAATCACATTTTAAAGGCTAAAACAAGCAGATAATTTGCATTTTTGCTGTAGCGACTGAAATAACTATTGAAAATACAATTTTCCAAACGTTTGTTTCGATTACTCTTCTGTTTATTAAATAATCAATGAATAGACTGTTTCAATTGAAGTTCAACCAGAGTTGTAAGAAAATTGCTATTATGGCTATTAAATCACTGATGCTTTGACAGGTAAGTCGTCTTCTTCAGTGCGCCCGCCAGCAGTGGTGAATAAATAGTTTTCGATCAGTACTGAGTGTTCCCATTCTATCCAGTGTCAGCGTTGCAGGCTGTGTGCACGGCTGCAGCAGGAGTGTGGGTAAGGCCGATGTGTCACGAGGCAGAACTGACTGACTTGAAGCCGCTATGACAAGCTAGTTGACACTGCCTCCTCTTAGTTCCTAGAATGATAAGATTGGTGAAGACCGAAGGGAAGAACGTATGAAGGTGGGATAAAAGCCGCACAAGACAATATCATGTACAATTTGTAGTCTGACCAGTCTGAAGAGGAAAAATAAGGCTGTAGTTGAAAAGAGTGTCTCGTCTGTTTTACATGAAGAGCGTGGGACACTCAAAGGCACTTCAAAGCTTGTCAACAGGTTCTGGGTCTATGTGACTTGAGTTGCATAAAGACAGTTGTGAAGTCTGATCAATTGTGTGATGTAACTTCCGTCGTAAACTTATCAAAAACCTGGCAGTGGATTTAGAATGAAATGATGTGACCAGAGCTCTGTAGCGGCTCCAAATCTCTGCTTGGGGCTAGTGACTCAAAGATACATTAGCTGCTACCAGCACCTGAATCTGTGACCCAGCTGTCTGTGGTTGAGATGCATCGTGGGTAATGCAGGGGGCGGGTTTGGACAAGGACGATCTGGAATGAAAAAAATATGATATCTCTTGTTCAGCTGAATCCATTAAGATCTCTTCTTTTATTCTCTGACTCCGCCAATGAGGACTGCTATGTTAAATTTGTTTGTGAAAAATAATATACCCTATATATACCCTAACTGAAAGCACAGTACGTGAGTTTTCCAGTTCATGTTTTTTAAAGTAACCTCACTGTTATCTAAAGCTGTGCATATTGTATGAGGTTTCCTTCTGTACTTTACATGCTCCTGATCTTCAGTTTAATAATTTGTCCATGCGCTGTCCCAGTTTGCTTTGGCGTCCGTCCCAGTTCAGACCAGACGCTTGCTGCTGTCCATTCAGTTTAGGGAATAGGGACAAGCTCTGTACAATTTTTTTTTTTAATTTGCTGAGTATTCAGGAGCCGCATTTGTCCTATTTTTCATTGCAGGTTTTTTAACGCACAGATTCTAATGATCTGTTGTTGTGAAATGAAAGTTTTAAATCAAGCCACTGCGTTTGAAAACAATTTTCTTGGCTACAGATGTCGTATGTTGTCACATTTTGATACTACTTATTCTAACTTTTTCACCACTTTTAGTTAAGGCTGATGCTTTACCAATAGTTAACTGCAAGTTAATCGATCCATTCATCTATCAAACATTTATTACTTAAAACTTCTCAAATATGATAATTTTGTTGCCTTTCTCTGCCTCATCTCTTCGTCAATTGGATATGATTGGACACATCGCTTTGGGGTGTAAAGAATAAGAATTGAATGATTTTAGACAAATAATTTATACTGACAAAAGCCATATTTTGAGACTAGAACTGTTTGTCTGTGTACTATTCACCTTTAATAATCCACATTTAGAGAGCATCTCTAGTTCTCAGTTAGACCCTGTTCTGTTGCCCATAAAATGCAATAATCCCCACCTTTCCTCTGTTTGATTGTGACTGATTTGAGGCGTCGCTAGATATAATCCATGTCATGAGTCATGACTGAAATCTGGAAGACAGAGGGCTGTCGCTAGGGACTAGTTGACAGGCAACGAACCCTGAAGCCTTGTTCTGCCCATGTGTTTTCATGTCTGCCTTTACTCATTATCATCGTCATCATCATGATCATCATCATTGCCACAGACAGACAGACAATCACAGGTCCAGACCTGCAGTTGTAGTGGAGTCATGATTTCTACATCGAGGTCACAGGGAGAGGCTACCCGTAATCTGCTGCTGCCGCCAAACATTCACAAATATCTTCCGTCTTGATTCAAACCCCCAATTTCCTTCCTCACAGTGATTCTCTCTCACACACACATAGCTTTTAGCTCTTACACTCAGTCACACTCGTGCACACAGTAAAGGCCGCTGGAATGTGTGATGTGGACTCAATATGGCCCAGGCTAGTCCCACTCCATTCAGCAGCAAATCCCTCCGGTTTAGGATTTGCTTTTACAGTCCGCTGTGCCAGGGACCGAACTCTAAACTCACCCGTAAGAATCTTTCACTAACTCGTCATGTTTTCCCAGGGGGGAGGAATGTAAAGCAATGTGCCTGAATGAGCTGAGTCATAATTATCATATGGGTGCTGATTTGTCCCTGTCTTTGTTCACACAGTCAGCGACCTAGTGATCTAACCTTGTCTTTGGTGTCAGTTTGGCTCCTGATGAGGGATTGTGAAACATGGCTGAAGGCGAATGAGGTGTCGCCTTTTTGGAATTAACGGCAATTTACAATACCTTGCCAGTGAAATGTCAAGAGCCACATCAACATGACAGCTTTCAGATAGTGGGTTCATTCTTGTGTAGCTAAAACATGCAGTCATGTACTGCCCTTTTGTCTTGCATGGATTCCAGCCAAATGTCTTTCTTTTTGCCTTCCTCAGGCCTCCCCTACCCGAGAGCTCCATGGAGAAGATGAAGCGGTTCAAGAGACGTCTCTCTCAGACATTACGAGGCAGCCACACCATTGACGAGTCGCTGTCTGAGCTGGCTGAGCAGATGACCATCGAGGAAAACGGCCTGAAGGACAGCGGTGAGTTTTAATTAGTTACTGTAAATGTTGATATGCAGAAATTAAAAGGGCCTTTGAATTCAGGTCTCCATAGATTTCTCAATGTTCATCTTTATAATAATTCATGGCTCTGATATTAATTAGTTTATCTTTAGTTAAGTTTTCTTCACATAATCTATGTATGGCAAATGCCTCTAAATACTACAGTGTCCATGAGTCTCAGCATATACCAAGGTCAGACTATGCATTGGATCACTTTGCAGTTCACACTACATGATACCTTGCGATTGGGAGTCTTGCAGTCTTTGTGCACTACTCAATTGATTAGCGACAGGAGTCCACACTTTACACAAACCTTTACCACCCAAACCCCTTGACTAATATGTCAGGTGTCCACCTATGTACATAGTTGTTGCAAACTTCTCTAGGTGTATAGCCTACTAGAAATCGAATCAGATGAATTGACATGTTGGTGAGCCTCTAAAAGGCTTTGATGCTTTGGAGAGATCAAACAAAGCCATTGGCGACTGCAGTTTGAGCACTGAGTTGGCTCAGATTTGCTATTGTCTCTTGACTTCCAATAATTGTTGGCGAGTGGAAAATTGGGGTAAAAATTAGGAGTTCTGGTGCTAAGAAGATGAGACCAGTCGAAGGTGCAATTTTAGAATGTCTTTGGTGTTAAAGTAATGGCTTTTTGAAAATTCATATCAACTATGAAATGTCAATCTAGACAGTTATATATTTATACTAGGGTGGTTACGAATCTCCAAATCAAAGGTTCGACTCAGTCTTCGTTTTTTTTAACCAACTTACGGGTGACTGCAGTTACAGTGCTATTGAATTATCACATTATACTATGAAATGTTAATAATATTGTTATCTTCCTCCTTCAAATAAAAAAAAGACTAAATATTAGAGACACTATATAACTTTCAATTCAACAGCAACGCAAACTTAACATTATAACTTTTATGGAGGGAGGATATACTGGAGGATTGTTGAATTAGACTCCATTAGAGCAAGTCATACCTACCTGGCAGCCGAGTGTGTTCCTGAGTGTGTATCTCTGGGTTCATCTGGTCGCTGTGGGCTGTGTTGCTGATTAATAAGAGGGGCTTAGTTGAGTTGAGTTGAGGGCCCAGGTCACACACATCTACAACAAGTGAAGGATAAACATAGTCGTATGGGCATTTATTCAAGCACCGGGATAATGTGTAATACCAGCACATTTACGTAATGAAGAGCATGTCCGCAATGGGATTTAGTTGTTGACTTTTAATGGACTGCAGATATAATGTGCTTTTTTAACAAGAGCCAAATCCAAATTTGATCCAACCCGGCCGGACCTAAAATCTGAAAGAGGAATCAAAGTGCTCAATGTTTTATTAAGTTAATTTTCTTAAATTTGTTCTCAAGAAGTTTTCTAAGAAAACTCTCCGTTAGATTAATGACACGTTCTTAAACTGCAGAATTGTGCACATCTTTATTTTTATATTTATGAATCCCATGTGTTCGTAAATTAGAAGCGCGTTTCAGTATTTCCTAATTAGCGTATGTAAACGCCCCTCTAATACCCATAAAAGGGCATGAGACTGCAGTGCCGTGTGCGCACACAGAAACCGCAGAAACTCAAAAGAACATTTAAGAAGGCAGGAATGATTGAACAAAAATCTAAAGATGGTGCCGCACCCGACTCGAACCGTAAAAATGTTTGTTATATGTTGTAGTTTCCGCAGACATAAAATACCACAAAAACAATAAATGGGATGTAGTTACATTTTCAGTGAAATCTGTAATGGCAGAAAGTGGCATAATTGAAGTAAAAAATGTTTTAATAAAAATGTTGTCAAACAAAGAAGAGAGGGGGGGAACGGAAAAGAAAAGGATGGAGCAGCTTGTCATTGGAAACAGAGCATTGCAGGTGTGGATACTCGACCTACCCACAGGGATCGGACATGCTAGGCCAGGCTCAGACAAAATGTAAATATTGGATATTTCTTACTGAAATGCACCTCAGGGGTTGTGGTTGACCTTTTTCATTAGGCTTTAATATAAGTTGTTACTCTTTACAGAGAACCAAACATTTTCTTATAAAGATTCGCTTCTTTCACAATGACCATTCAGTTTAATTTTTGTCCAACTGCCACTCGCTTATTATCAGCTTTGTATATAAACTCTGCTCCGTGCACACACATACCGTAGATGGTTACATCATATATTTGGATCCCGTTGAAGGCTGCCGCCTTCAAGGCATCAAAATATAAAGCAGAGCGGCATGCCTCAATGTGACACCGCGTCGTTACCATGGCACTCGGGGGTCTGGAAACATTCTAGAGTTTCCATGACATTGCCACAGCAACTTGGATGACTTGGTGAGACTAGTTAGGAATCTGTTTTTCTAATGCATCTTTCAGCTCTTCCCTAAATTTCATGCACCCCGAGCTCTCTCTCTTCAAAACCTCTTTCAGACTTGTCCTCAGTTTTTTTCCCTTCTTCAAACAATCAGATCGTCCTAGACTCCCCCCTTCACCTCCCAATTCTTCTGAGAACTAACTGAGCTTTGTAAAGAGCTTTTTGTGTAGTGATTAACACCAGGTTTGGCCAGAGTGCTCTGTGCTTGGAGTGTGGGGACACAGAATCATGATCTGTGTGTGTGTGTGTGTGTGCGTGCGTGTGTGTGAGATAGAGCTTGCGTGTTGGGATTGCTTTGGCCTGTGTAACAGTAAGTAGGGTAGAGAGGAGACAGAATGGAGTAGCCAGATGAGACGTGATCTGAACTCTGTGATTGGGGAATGTGTTCTGGTTCTGATCCGGTTATGTAACACAACATCACCCAGGCCAGCGGCGGGGGCAGCAGCTGCACAGAGATAAGGGAGAGGTGGCATAAGGACCTGCATAATATACTTGGGGGCTGTGTATTTTAGTGTCTTCATATAGGAATATAGGATTTTCTTAACAAACAGTGCAGTGCAAATTTTTGAAAAGGATGCTCTCAAATAGAAGGGCAATAATAGTTTTATTTTCAAATTAACACAGACAGTAGAAACAGCAGAAAAAAGGTCAAATGAGTATTTGGTGTGACCATCCTTGGTGTTTAAAATAGAGCTTTGTGGCGGACATATCGTCTGGATCAGATATCACCAAATGTCTCTGCTCTGCCACACAGAAATAGGATTACTAGTTCAGATATGCGTTTGTCTGTTTCTAGTTGAGTTCATGCCTTTTTGACCAGCCTGCTAGCTAGTTTATAAACCTTTTGCTGTGAGTCAGCTTGGAAAAGGCAGTTTGAGTCTGAGTCTTGTGAACCTAATTTGAATAATGAGATTTAATAAAGAAAAAAAACACAGCACCACAGAGTTGGTTGACCCTGGATACCAGAGGCCAGACTAATCATTGAGCTGTGGGGGTGCTTTAGGTGAATACGTGGCTGGCTTACTCTCGTAGCTCACAGATCTTCTTTGAATATTTATCATAGACATTGTAGATATAAAATAAAGCATGTTGCTACTACATTTCTAACTTCCTGCCTCTAATTTAGTTTAAGGAGACTTTAATGTGTGAGTTGTTTTTGTTGAACTGCCCTCCTTGTACTTGTTCCCATATGATCTGAGTCTTTTCCGGCAGGGTGTCATCAAGATGGCACCCTGTGTATGTTTGCATGTTTTGGTGGAGGGTTCACCATGTCGAGAGCTGTCAAAACCACAGAAGTGGGAATTACAAGTGTGCCGTGAACTGTGACTCTCCATGTTGTATTATCTTGTTGTATTTTGATCAAGAAGTGATATAAACTATTATTTCACTCTATGACCTTGTTTATGTCTGAGTGATAAACCAATGTTTACGCTCCATAGACATCTTTCTCTTGTGTGATGGAATTATTTACTCTTCATAGCTGTTGCTTTGTGTTACATCCTAATCCTCACTGCCCTCATTGCACATGTCCTGCAGTGTCCGTCTGTCTGGGGTCCGACTGTCCTGCTTAACTGCTTCCCTGGGACTCAGTGTTTTTCCCAACAGTCTGTGTTTCAGTATGTGCTGCTCTGTACATAATAAATCCTCCTAAATCCTTTGCTTTCTGACAAATGGGACTACACAACTTAGACTACAAGGCCTTTTGTTTACATGCTAACCTCTGTCACTTCTTTACTTTTGATACTGGCTATTCACAGTATTAGAGTTGCAGTGGTCTCAAGAACAGAAGCCTGAGGTCGGCTCTGTTTACATTAGGATAACCACAGTTTCACTGCATGAATGTTATACCCAATTTTGTTTGAAACAAACTAAAATATATCAAAATCTAAAATTACCCCAAACTGTACAGCACTAAATCTATTTTACAACAATTCACATGTTTCTTTCATCAGTCCATTTACTTTTATTATCTCCGTTTCTTTCTTTGTCTTTTTCTTCTCTGTGTTTTCCTCTGTTTAGCAGTCTCACCCTGCTTCTCGTGATAAATACAATTAAAATTCTGTGTCTTTACATAAAATCCATTTAAACAAACGCATGCTTAATGTGCTATAGTGATGCAATAGGCTTTCCTGCTAAGTCACAGCAGTTATTATATTACATAGAAATCTATGCATCAGTAGATTAGGACTTAAAACCATTATGTAACGATAGTGAATATTTTATGCAGTCTGGTGTTATGCTACGGTTTCGCCACTGCATCAAAAATCTGTTTGTCAGACAGACAGAAAATGTCTATATATATATATTTATCATAACGTTTAACTTTAGCATGTCTGTACTTCACTTTGCCATTTGTCATTTATTGTCTGACTCAAAACAATTATATACCTGCAATGACAATGAACAAACAATTATTATATCCATTGTCTTTTGTGTCTTCTCCGGCAGAGCCCATAGTGAGGAATGGTCGTCCTCCGTCTGCCCACAGCGTCCACTCCTTCCTCCATCAGTACACAGGATCCTTCAAAAAGCCACCGCTGCGACGACCTCAAAGTGTTATCGGAGGAGGCCTCGGGTCTCTCATGGCCATGCCTCGCAATGGCAGTCGCCTTGGTGAGACACGCACACACACACACACATGCTGTGTTCACACTTGATTAGCATCTTTGTGACTTTAAACCGAGGTTTAGCGCAGGATAACTATTTTGTGTTGAATTTGTAGAATGTGTGTAGATACTACAGTGGCAAATTTTATTCTAGTTTTTAGTTTAAATATAAAGCTGTTAGATTTAGCCTTTAAATAGCTACATGTAGACTATCCTCAAATCATGTCAGATGCTTGTCTTACACTTTTCTACTGAGTCAGCTGAGCCTTCATACACTAAGTGATATATCTTGTGTGAAACTATGCACTGAAACAAAGATTCCCGGAGGCAGATGTCCGCGCAGAAGTATCAGTTCAATCATTCTGGATTTTACATTCAGCCACACTGTAACCTATTTGTTAGAAAATGGAGCCATACCATAATGATTTAAGATGCTTTAAAGAAAACCAGTCGCCTGGATTGTGAGCCGAGGTAAAAATGTTACATTGTTTCTTTAATATAAACATATTAAAGAAAAAGTTTATTTAATATAAACATAAAGTTCCTTTAATATAAACATAAAGCCTGGATAAGATAGCAGTGTGTTTTGTCCTGTATGAAACCCAAGTTTGTTTGAGATGTGGGGAAATGAGCATGATATATGGATTTGTCTAAGGCCCTGTGGCACTAAAGTATATTAAATACATCAGTCAAACTTATTAAATCTAAAATACTTTCTGAGCACGTCATGTGTTCAACACAGCCGAGGGCAAGATAAAAAGAAGCTGATAAAAGTAAGTAATTTACTGAAAGACGAGTTTATTTAATGCATCACCTTTCACTTGGCAGATCACAAAGTGCTGCACGAAACCACAGTTTTTACAATTAAATAATTAGACAAAGCATTAGCACACGAAAACACTTTGAAAACTATTTGGTATCCTTTGGTTTTTCTTCTGATACCAGTGTTGAATTGACTGGTCAGAGATGTACATAGCTATCTGGCCATGGAGTTCTCTGTATGTTAGAACAAGAACCTTCCAATGTAAAGAATATAGACTGGATGTGATTTAGGTCATCTTGCTGGATCCAGTCAGCAAACCTTGCAGCAGCGATCTGATCCACTTGTAGGCTGTTCAGAGACAATCTGCTGAGCCCTGACCTGTTTCCACACAGACCTGCTCCATCTCCAAAGCTCAACCCCTCATCTTTCTTTTCCACTCTCTAACTTTCTCTCTCCGCTCCAGACATCGTCCACGAGAACCTGAAGATGGGGTCCGATGGGGAGAGCGACCAGGCATCAGGGACGTCCTCTGACGAGGTGCAGTCGCCCACGGGTGTTTGTCTGAGGAACCGAGGGAACAGACGCATCTCTGCAGAGGTGAAATTTGAGTCTCTTGTGTTGTCAGACTTTCTTTGTCCTTGCGCAGACTTCCTGCTTTTTGAAATAGTAATTATGTTGTGGGGTGTGAGTCACCGGCTACTCTTTAACAAGCTCTGACGTTTGAATATGTTATTGTTGTGAATCACAAAACATCTGCTCATCTTGGTTTTACCTGGAATAGCGGTTACTTCTCCACATTGTCATTGAAGGTCGGTTTAATATATTTCAATGGGAAGATAATGATTCTCAGTATTTAACAATGGACTTTTTTCCTCTCATACATACACGCAAGTAGTGGTAGTTACACAATGTCAACGTATATGGAAAGACTTTTGCTGTGATAATTTGTTGTTTTGTTTTTGAATAAGGATGTTATGAAGGTTGCGTTATTTTTTGTATTTATTTAATACAGAGCAGCACCATTATTTCAAAAATAACGATTCAACATTTGAGAACAAAAACAAGCCTCTGTAGAGATAAAATGGTCGTGGCTCCAGTCACACTGAGGCTGATTTAGTGGAGCATATTCCACGGACACAAATGGAGAACGTGATCTGGAGTGAAAGCTTTAGTCCTGTTGGGCCATAGCGACACAAAAGGCAGCATGAGGCCATAGGAGAAATGACACTTCTCAGATTTGAATCAGCTTTGTGTGTGTGTTTCCATAGTAATGAGAGAAAATCCGATGGACAAGATTACTCAATCATTTTTATTTCTGTCATTTGTTTAGTGTTAAATATGATCGCGGCATTACATTTGGAGAGTATACAGTGCCTTGCATAAGTATTCATCCCCTTTGGACTTTTCTACATTTTGTCATGGTATAACCACAGATTAAAATTTATTTCATCGTGAGTTTATGTAATGGACCAACACAAAATAGTGCATCATTTGGAAGTGGGGGGAAATATTACATGGATTTCACAATTATTTACAAATAAAAATCTGAAAAGTGTTGAGTGCATATGTATTCACCCCCTTTACTGTGAAGCCCCTAACAAAGATCTGGTGCGACCAATTGCATTCACAAGTCACATTTGCAAGTCACATAATTAGTAAATAGGGTCCACCTGTCTGCAATTTAATCTCAGTATAAATACACCTGTTCTGTGACGGACTCAGAGTTTGTTGGAGATCATTACTGAACAAACAGCATCATGAAGACCAAGGAGCTCACCAAACAGGTCAGGGATAAAGTTGTGGAGAAATATGAAGCAGGGTTAGGTTATAAAAAAATATCCAGAGCTTTGAACATCTCTCTGAGCACCATAAAATCCATCATAAGAAAATGGAAAGAATATGGCACAACCGCAAACCTACCAAGAGTAGGCCGTCCACCCAAACTGAAGAGTCGGACAAGGAGAAAATTAATCAGAGAAGCAACCAGGAGGCCCATGGTTACTCTGGAGGAGTTGCAGAGATCCACAGCTGAGGTGGGAGAATCTGTCCACAGGACAACTATTAGTCGTCTACTCCACAAATCTGGCCTTTATGGAAGAGTGGCAAGAAGAAAGCCATTGTTGAAAGGGATCCATAAAAAATCCCGTTTGGAGTTTGCCAGAAGCCATGTGGGAGACACAGCAAACATGTGGAAGAAGGTGCTCTGGTCAGATGAGACCAAAATTTAACTTTTTGGCCTCAATGCAAAACGCTATGTGTGGCGAAAACCCAACACTGCCCATCACCCTGAGCACACCATCCCAACAGTGAAACATGGTGGTGGTAGCATCATGCTGTGGGGATGCTTCTCTTCAGCAGGTACAGGGAAACTGGTCAGAATAGAGGGAAAGATGGATGGAGCCAAATACAGGGAAATCCTTGAAGAAAATCTGATGCAGTCTGCAAAAGACTTGAGACTGGGGCGGAGGTTCATCTTCCAGCAGGACAATGACCCTAAACATACAGCCAGAGCTACAAAGGAATGGTTTGGATTAAAGAATGTTAATGTCTTAAAATGGCCCAGTCAAAGCCCAGACCTCATCCAATAGAGAATCTATGGCAAGACTTGAAGATTGCGGTTCACAGACGGTCTCCATCCAATCTGACTGAGCTTCATCTTTTTTGCCAAGAAGAATGGACAAACCTTTCCATCTCTAGATGTGCAAAGCTGGTAGAGACATACCCCAAAAGACGTGCAGCTGTAATTGCAGCGAAAGGGGGTTCTACCAAGTATTGACACAGGGGGGTGAATACTTATGCACCCAACAGATGTCAACTTTTTTGTTCTCATTATTGTTTGTGTCACAATAAAATGTATTTTGCACCTCCAAAGTACTATGCATGTTTTGTTGATCAAACGGGAAAAAGTTTATTTAAGTCTATTTGAATTCCAGTTAGTAACAGTACATAATGGGAAAAAGTCCAAGGGGGGTGAATACTTATGCAAGGCACTGTATATACACACACACACAAGTGTATTTTATATTTTGCTGTAACAACAACACAGACAAAACCTTATTATTGTAGCATACCGGTAGTATCCACATTATATTATGTCTTTCTCTACAAGGTTCAGTGTGTAAAATGTAGTGACATCCACTACCTCCAAACATGAAAGAGACCCTGCTGTTGCCTTCATCTAAAAACTCAAAAGGTGTAGCTTGTCCAGTTTGGACTATTCTAAAAAAATATGGCGGCCTCCTTATAGAGGACTCGCTTCCTGTGTAAATATAAAGTTTTCAATTAAAACGTTCCCAATTTAGGGTAAAGAAAACAATAATTTCTCAAATTAAGATGAAACCCACCAGGATTATTTTATATCCAATTTCTGCCAATAGATCCCTTTCACCTAAATCTTACACCCTGGACCTTTTTAATCCATCTTAATGACTACTAATGGGATTTTAGGGACATACACCTGACTGCAATGTCAGGGTGACTGTGGGATAGTGAAAGTGAAATGTCAGTGAAGGTTAACCCTTACATGTTGACGTTTTTACTAATTTTAACCTCCTCATACACGCAAAGCATTTGCTTTTTGAAGTTGATTTATGATCATATATACTTTTGACAGATTCAATAAACCTGTCTGTGTGGTAGATGTTGACAATTTGACAAACTGCCAGTGGAGCACATCTTGCTCAGCCCCTGCTGGTTCATCACAGGAGGAAAAAGTCTTGTGATTGAAGAAGACACACTTCTCCTCCTCTTACAGGTTTTATCAGTCACTTTGATTGCAGCAGGATCTCTGGGGGTTTCTGATTTCTGAGCACATGACCTACAAAGACAAACCAAGCAAGACAGACTGCTCAAAAAAACAACCTGTAAACGTGCAGTTAAGCAGCTTACACCATTTGGGGCTATACCCACAAGCACACACACACATCCTGAGACACACACACACACACACACACATGTCACATCTCACTGTGCCTTTGCAAGCAGCGTACCTCACACTTCCTGTGACTGTTTCTCAACCAGAAAATGTTGTACACATACACAGTTACACTCAGATTCTTTCTTGCAGACCAACAAACACTCTGGGCATTGAATGTGCTGATACAAGCAGTATGATTGAGCGCAGAGTTGCTGTTGATAAAGTGATCCAGCAACGAAATCACTGTGTGGCCTCACTCACGGTCTCTATGCTACAGTGACTCTCAAAGGAGGGACGTTAGAAGAGGATGAGGACGAATGAGGAAGTCCTTCCGTCTCTGGTCAGGTAGCGGATTGGTGGATTGTCAGTCTCTGGCTGCAGAGGAAGCAGTGCTGTTTTGGGATTACATCACAAGGATTACTGTAATACGGTCCAGATGGGCCCCTGTTGTAACAGATTAGGCCTGGTTGATTGGACAACTAGAGGAGGGTGGGGGGTGCAAAGGTCAGGTGATGGATGGCATCACTTGCTCCGATGACAAACCACCAATCCTGGTCCTGCACACAGACAGTACGGAGCAGCAGCGCTGGATGTAATGATCAAAACAAAAATACACAGATGCACATTGTGGCAGCGTGTGCTCAAGCTGAACGGCTGTTATTTACATGAATGCGACTTCATGTTTTTTAAATTTCTGATTAATCTGCAATCAAAAATTTGATCCAAAATTAACAGAAAGTAGAGAGAACTTTCTGTCCCCAAAGCCTGTGTTAATCTTTTTATTTTGCTTGATTTGTCCCAACACAACAAAACTGAAAGACATTATCAGAACGTAACAGCAAATACTCTTATTTGAGAAGTGAATACAGCCCCAAATTTATTATTAAAATAGTTATGGATACCTTTTCTGTCAATCAACAAATACTTTATTATCAACTATTAATTTCATCTCTACATCAATGCATTGTTAGAGTAAGTAAGTAAGATGTAAGTTCGTTAAATCTAAAAAAGCTTGTGGTTCAGAGTACATCCTTTTTATGTGCTTGAATTTCATTTAGGATTTTTATTGGTCCTCCACAGATTTCATACAAATATATTTGAATATACGCTAACAGACTAACAAATCCACACAGCAGAAAAATATGTCTAATCAAATTCTTTGTCAGTGCATCAAATGCAACCTCAGTAGGATGCGTTCTACTGTGTGCCATTCTAGTTGATAAATATAATTATTTTTATTGGTATTAAATGGGATTATTTCTGGTAAACTGTTTGAGTAATTTGACAAGTAACAATATCAGACATGCGCTGCATCCAACTCCTCAAGTGTGAGGCCTCGCTGCTGTCATTAGTCGAGTCACTGTCATGGTTCATCAATCCCGGATTTCTCCGTTTTCACATTTATCAGTGAGCTTGTTGTTCAAATGTGGAAAGTTCAGAGTTGCATATTATTGTATTGCAGTAAGGGGGGCAGAGCAGTCGAGTGTTACTAAGTGTCCAGTGTAACCTCGGGGGGGGTAGATTTAAAGCAGAGAGAGAGAGAGACCGGATTAACAGTAATCTAACAAATGAAGGAAATGCATGATGGGAAGGATCCAGACATTGCATTGTGATGGTGTGTGTATGTTTGTGTGTGTGTTGGATCTTTATATAAGAACTCATTAGATTCATGATTTAGTACTTTGTTGCCCTGGGAAAGACTTTACCCTGAACTCTTAAAGGGCCCCCTACAGGGAGCCTTTCTCATGTGCACAGTCTGCTGCACAGAACTGTATGGAAGCATGCGGCTACACGTGTATTTATACACACACACTGCCCTCTCTGTTGACCAGTGAGGCCTAAAGCTGGCTGTATAATGCTGGTTCTTAAAGATTCTACTTGTTTACTCTGGATCTCTGCCATTTTTTTTTTGCTAATCAGTGGTATTTATTCAGAGCTTACGCTGTTTACTGAGAGTTAACTCCGTTTTCTCAGGGTTTTACACCATGTGGACACAAATTGAGTCTCTGTTGTGTGTCTCTCTTTGTGTGTCCAGGACCTGAACAAACGTCTGTCTCTTCCGGCCGACATCCGGATACCTGATGGTTACTTAGAAAAACTGCAGCTGAGCAGCCCATCCTTCGACCAGCCGCTGAGCCGACGCTCCCGCAGAGCATCACTGGTGAGAGAGAAAGAAAGGGGGAGAGCAAGAGGCTCTAGAGAGAGAGATAGAGGGATACGGAGGAGTAATCATATTTCTGAATGAACTAGGTGAAGTAGAGAATAGAGAAGCTGATTAAGAGAGTGAGTAGTTAAGAGATATACATATATAAATAACAGCATCAGTGTATGATGACCAGAGAACTACAGATAAGATCATTTGACACAGTTTTTAATGAAATTATGTTGTTTTCCCTTGAAAGTCTTTGATAAGATTGTTTTGGGTTAAACCGGCAAATTAAATAATCAAACAAATCATCACATGAATCTAAATCCAATGTTGCCATGAAGAGGTGTTTAAGATCTCATTGTCCAATAGGGGAGGCATTAATAGAAATGTATCTTATGCATGTTTTTAGCAATCACAAGAATACAATACATATAATGAAAAGACCCGATATATTATCTAGAATAAAATTTATGAGAAATACAAAATGCTGTATAGCAACATGAATAATTTAGAGTCTAACGTGTTTAGATCACACACAGCGGCCTCAAACACCTAACATGTTTTAACTCAGGCATCAGTATGAATTGTATGGAGGATGTGTATCATCTTATGATGAACTCTAAGTCATATCCTCATCTTATCTTACATTTTTCAGCTAAGAATGGATCTGCTAGGTAACTAAGGCCAACATCTGTCGGATACATGTAGTGGAGGAAAACGTGTTTGTACCTCCACACTGTACTTATGTAAAGGGAAACTATTTGTAACCACGACTGAGCAATTCTGATATGAAAGTCGTGTGTAGAAGAGTGTGACAGAATCAGAAGGAAACGGAAACTGAGCGGATGACAGGGAGGAGCTGCAAACAGCAAATCTCACACCTCGACCATTATCTGTCTAACCTCATCCTCTCAGTGTTATCACGTGTTAACATCACACTCCAGCATTCACTTTATCAGCTGCCTCGATAATTAGCTTGTAATTTTACTTCCTGTCGAAAGAAAAACAGAGGAAAAGTAAGAAAATGAGCTTCACTCATACACGCTCCCCTGCAGGGTGGTTTATAAAGCAACGTCCTGGCTTGGCAATATTCACATTGTTCAACACCCGGACCTCTCAGCTCATCTGGTGCTGGGCCATCTGGGTCAGTCCAAAATCTGGTGACCCTGCCGTTAGTTTTTAATGCTCCTAGTTTCTGGAAAAGCTTTTCTCAGGACTGAACATGACCTCCGACTCTCACTTGGAAAAACAAAGCTGTTGCGTTTTATTAAAGAGCTTTGGATCATAGTTATTAGATAATCTCTCTCTCCGTGCATGTAATAAAGTGCCTGTGAACTCTGTGTGCAATTTGTTCTCTCATATTAGATTTTTAGCACATTATGGCTTTAGCTCCTTTTTATCAATTAGTGCTGATTATTATATATTATTGTCTGTCATTACACAATTTATTTAATTCGATTAACAGCCCTAACCGAAATATATTCCGTGTATTCACTTGACAGGTGTCAAATCCTCACATATGAGAAACAGAAACCAGCTCTTTGAAAAATGACTAAAATACTACCAACCAGACCACAAGAGTTTTCAGTTGTATATAAAATAAATCTGCTTTATAAATAAAGTTTTCCTTTGCATGTCTTGCCTATAAACAAACACTTTGTAAAAGCCAAAAGCCAACGGTCCTTTGTCACAACACATTAGAAGTGATGGTGGTCGGGGGCGTGTGACCTCCTTACATCCCCCTCTGTTGCTGCGAGGCCGTCACAAGGATTTTTCGTGGTGTCTATAAGCTTGTCATCGCTAATTTAGACGCCGCCCTCATTAATACGGTTTGTCCCTTTCTCTCCTCCAGTCAGAAATAGGATTTGGGAAGCTGGAAACCTACATCAAACTGGACAAACTGGGGGAGGTATGTGGAGTGTGTGGGTTCAGTGTCAGCCTTGGACTCTTGTTTTCCACCAGGTGCTAATTCTCAGTGGCACTTGGTGACATATCGTGCACAGACACATTCACAGATTTTACTTTTGACCACTGATGCCTCAGTCCAATCTCTGAATCCTGTCCCCGCCTCTGTCCTTCTCGTCCTCCAGGGCACATACGCTACCGTCTTCAAAGGGAGGAGTAAGCTGACAGACAACCTTGTGGCGCTGAAGGAAATCAGACTGGAGCACGAGGAGGGGGCACCGTGCACAGCGATCCGAGAAGGTACGAAAGGTTGACCACGAACCCTGCGCCAATCACACAACTGACTCCACTCAGAGTAGACGGTAGAAGATTATATTTGTTTATGATAATGTGCCTTCAACAACAGAGCATGTTTGAAGACGCTGGTACAATTCTGGTTGTTGTGAGTGTTTGAGAATCGTGACACTTGAACCAAGGTTCAATAATAAAAACAATTGCTCTGTTATCACCACCCTCAAAAAGAAATGAAATGTGCTCAATTTGGAGGGACAGTGATGCATCAGCTGAAGGCAGCAGTATGTCTTCCATTCACTTTCACTGCAGCCGGCACATCTGACAAATTCAAACATGTCTTCAATTTAGCTGGGATCATCTTTGGACAACTACATATTAATGCTCAAAGATTGAGGATTCAATATTTTGCCATTTCACTATGGGACTAAAAGATGTACATCTTGTCATCACCTTAATCAATATTTATATGTATTAGTCGTGATTGTGACATCACCTCCTAAGTGTGGGGTTGTTTTGGGACAGTATTTGTGTGAGTCTGTGTGTCCCTGTGCTGTGGGTTTATGTAGATACTGTTTACTTTGTAATTACTTAAAGATTAGTTAAAAGTCAGGTTTGTTGGTTTTTAGAACACTTTCTTTAATTTATTTGTTAAAATCCTCCTCTAAGGCCACAAAGTATCACTTAATAAAGTCGGACTAAATTAAATAATCGGTCGCCGTGCTTGTCCGTCACTGACCGACCTGCCTGCCCGTGTCTCACTGCGCAGGCAGGTCTTCAGCAGGAGAAACAAACAATGCTGAAACATACATGACGACGGAAAAGTCGGCTTTGAGCAGTTGTCAGTCAGTACATGTTCATGTTTTGGGGCGTAGCTTTGACAAGAGGGCTGATGGGAGTGGGTGGGATGTATCTGTTGTGTTTTTGCAGATGCAACATCCCAGCCTCCTCGCCTTTTCTCAATTTTCCAACCTTTCCACGCTTTCATTGAAAGTCTGAGACATTTGTGAGGGATGTAAGGATTTATAATACACATGACTGAGGTTGATTAGTGGAAACCAACCTATATGAGCGTTTAGTTATAGTTTGTGTTTTAATTAGTAATTGTTATTATAAAGTAATGAAAGAGGCATGATACTTAAGTGTGTACTGGTGAGATTAAAAACTAACGGCTAAAAGAGAGAAAATCTTATCTAAAATAAAAGCAAATAACATATTACAGACAAACGAAGACAACAAAACTGAAATGTTTTTTCCGTATGTCACATAATGCAAAAACAAACCAGCCTTTTTTCCTTTTTTTCCCCCTCTAGTGTCGTTACTGAAGGATCTGAAACACGCCAACATCGTGACGCTGCACGACATCATCCACACAGAGAAGTCACTGACACTGGTCTTCGAGTACCTGGTGAGACCAACACATCCTCCGCCCTTCACTTCCTCCATGACTCACATGTTAAAATATGCTAAAACAAATATATTCTACATCTTTAATATTCATGAGCCTCAGGAGATTAGAGCTTGCTTTCCTACTGTTTGTGTGCCTGTAGCCTCTGCACTCCTCTGACGTCCATTCTCTCTCTCTCTCTCTCTCTCTCTCTCTCTCTCTCTCTCTCTCTCTCTCTCTCTCTCTCTCTCTCTCTCTCTCTCTCCCCCTCTCTCTTGTCCAGGACAAAGACCTGAAGCAGTACATGGACGACTGTGGGAACATCCTGAGCATGCAGAATGTCAAGGTGAGCTGCCGCAGGCTGCCTGCTGGCCCAGCCAACTTCAGCAACTTCCAGGACTTAAGTGGTTGCTTACACTAACAAAAAACACTGTTGGTGTGCCCCCTGGTGGTGGATTGTACGAAGTAGCACTTGTTTTTTTAACCTTTTCCATAAAAACCTGTGTAGAAATTTTGTAACATTGCCTTTTTGGGACTAAAAAGATTTGAAGACGTATTGTTATTTAAAAACAAAAGAAATCCAAGAAAAACTTCTTGGATCAACGTGACACAAAACATTTGCTGCTTAATCAACAGAGGTGCCCACAATTTCCCCAAAAAGGTCAAGGTACAAGGTTCAACAGATAAAAAGCTGTTATTATTGTGGCTACATGATTAAAAACAAGAGCAACGCATGCTGACAACACACCGGATCAAACAGTCATGCACACATATAAGTGAATTAAGTCACAGCTTCTGTCACGCGTGAGTTTACACAGCAACAGCTGGCTCCCTCATTACCCCTGCACTCAACTCTCATAAACTCCACATCACAAATTATAGTAAATAAATCTGATAAAGAAGTAAATTCTGTCAAAACCATACATCACTTTTACCCCCTCAATACAATAATAGATATTATTGTAGTAATAGAAGTAAGAAAGGCTTGGGTTGTTCAGAGCAGTAGTTCCTAAATTAGGGGCTAAGATCGCCTAGGGTGGTCACAAGATGATTTCCATCAATTAAATTAAATTAAAATAATTTGAAATAGCATATTTTAGGCGTAATTGTAACAAAAAATGTCATATTTAAACATAAAATAAACACAGTCTCTCGCAGCTTTATTTTGGAGTTTAGAAAGACCATCAAAAGATTATGTGTGACCATAAGCATTTCATTTAAACCTGGTACTCTCCTTAACAATATTTCAGAAATAACATTCATAACGTTTGGTGTTTTTATTCACACCCACTGCATGAAACTGAGTTTGACAATAAGATCATGGTTGCTAATCAGAAATGTCTCTTTCCTCAGATTTTTCTGTTCCAGATCCTGCGAGGCTTGGCGTACTGTCACAAACGGAAAGTTCTTCACAGAGACCTGAAGCCCCAGAATCTGCTCATCAACGACAGAGGAGAACTCAAACTGGCCGACTTTGGTAAACGACAAGCGCTCACATTAAAGATTGAATGGAGATCTGAAATCTGCTTTATCTATATTTTACTACTGCATAACACATTGTTTATATCTCACACATTTCTGCTCCACAGGGCTGGCGAGGGCGAAGTCTGTGCCCACTAAAACATACTCTAACGAGGTGGTAACACTCTGGTATCGGCCTCCCGACGTGCTGCTCGGCTCCTCTGAGTACTCTACACAGATAGACATGTGGTGAGTGGGCCTCGCGCTCCAGGGGCGAATACAACTGTTACAAAACACGTATCACACTCATGGCTACTCTCTTCTTTCTGCCCATATGCCTACAGAAGATCCAAATATTTCCAATTTCACTAAAGTGTTTCACGTCTCTAACGAACACAGATTTTTAGAGTTTTTTTTTTTGTCGATGCTCTTCAGGACAGACGTACACAGAGACTTTGATGAGCACGTGCTGCTCATGAAGACACCCTCACCTTTTCTGGCATTTGACTTTTGATGATTTTACCCGCTGCTTTCTCCACTCACAGACACAAAGCAGTCAGTTAAAGCTCGACTCTGGGAGTTCGGTCTAAAAAGTTCATGCTGGTGTAACTACAGACGACCTGTAGAGTAAGATTGTGTTTGAAGCTTCATTCAGACCTAATCCCTCCTGTCTGCGTCTCCCTCACAGGGGTGTGGGTTGCATATTCTATGAGATGGCCGCCGGCAGGCCCCTGTTTCCAGGCTCCACGGTGGAGGACGAGCTGCACCTCATCTTCAGGCTTCTAGGTGAGTGCTGCCCCCTGTTGACCGGGACGCGATGGAACTTCTGAATATGAGCCTTTAATCGCATTAACCCTGGCATGTAGCCCCTGTGGCAGCGTGGAAAGCCCCCTGCAGCTGCCGCCGCGAAGCCCAACTCTGACATGGTCAATTGAATGTCCCTCCACAGGCACTCCGACAGAAGACAGCTGGCCTGGAATATCCTCTATTGACGAGTTCAAGTCCTACAAGTTCCCCAAATATAAGCCCCAGCCCCTCATAAACCATGCACCCAGGTAATCATGGACTATTCATACTCTGTTGTCATTTGATCTTTCTCTATCTTTTTACACAAGACATAGTGAACTACAGTTTATACCATGTTTATTACATTTATCAGCTGTAAACAGCCTTTAAGTTAATGAACACTTCCCCTGACCTCTCTTCTCGTTAGCCCTGTTGTCATTGGAGATGGAAAAGAGCAAATGTTTCTGAGCACAGCCAGGTATCAGAGAAGAGCTTTCTCAGTTTGTAGTGAATGAGACGTTAGTATTTGAGGTTTGTTTAGTTAGCATCTGGTGCTTTTTGTTACTTCCTGTAAGGACATCCTGTGGAATAGTTGACTGTTTTCCTTCCTTACACTCGCCAATATCTGCTGACCTCCCCTCCCCTCCCCTCTCTGCAGGTTGGACACTGATGGCATTGACCTGCTGATGTCATTCCTAAAAGTGAGTCTCTCAGTATCAGGCAGGCGTTAAAAGCAGCGCGACAGATTTTGCAGCTATGTCAGGACTGTATTTATAGAAGGAAATGCATCCAGGCACATGCTCATTTGTATTCAATCACACACTGACTGTTCCTGTTCTTTTACTGACTATGTTTCTTAACTTCAGTACGAGTCCAAAAAGAGGATGTCTGCCGATGAAGCAATGAGACAGCCGTACTTCAGGAGCCTCGGGCCACGTGTGCTCCCGCTGCCAGAGAGTGAGTAATGAAATGGCAATGCAGTAATGCAGACTTGGCAGGCTCCACTAGGTACAACTTGAAGGATATTGCAGCGTGCAGCGAGGATCAGTTACAGCCTCGTAACATAAGGCACTATTCTGCTGGCAAGATGTGATTTCTGTCGCACTGACGGAATAATGCTCTACATGTTTGGCAGGCATATCCATATTCACACTGAAGGAGGTTCAGCTGCAGAGGGATCCCGGCTACCGGAACTCATCGTACCCAGAGTCAGGTGAGTTAGAATGTTAATGCCAATAATCAATACTCACTGGCCTTCAGGCAGCCTCCTTTTTATATATTTTCCATGTCCGACATCAAATTCTGTCTTGTTTGACACGCTTTACACCAGGGTCTCCTCCATCTTGGCTCACTATAGCTGCATTCAAACATGCACTTTTCTCCAGATTATCTCCTGACTTTCTTCAGAGGGGGTGTATTTGTGAACCCAATTGCCGTCATGCCATCCCCCCCCCCCAAGTAAAAAGGCCTGACTATGTCCGACTGAATGTATGTGGGAAAACAACAGGAGTATGAAGTCCCAGAGTTATACACTTTTCCATAATTAAAGATATAGTCAAGAAGCCAAGTTGAGTATAACCCTGGAATCACCATGTAATCTGTCAAACTACAGGCAGAGACAGTAGGTATCTATAATCTTTCCAGAAGCCAAGCTGAGTGTTCTGAATGTTTCTAGACTCACGTCAGTTCCAAGTGTTTTTTGTTGGTAGTTTTATCACAGCATGATAATAACTGTAAGCATTACAACACACAGAGACATTCAAACATGCATCCCACCAAAACAAATTTTAATGTAGCGTTAAGTGAACGTTAACATAATAAAGACCAACATAGTTAAAGAGACATTTTAAGACTCAGTGGAAACCCTGGATAGGGACGACGCATCGATACTAATTTCGTGTTTTACTTGAGCCCACTCGCCAACACTGATAGAAGTGTCTCATTATGAAAATCTCTTCTGTAAACTATATAAAATCTGTAATTTATGATTCCATCGATGTTTTTTCTCTCCTTTAGGCAACGGAAAGAGCAGAAGACAAAGTATGCTGTTTTAGACTCCCTGGACTCTTTTTTTTGTTTTGACCATTTGACCATTTGGGAAGGATTTCCAAACTGTACAGTCTCGCCAATGGATCAGAGATCTGAGATGGATGTTGGCGTTGAGCAGTACCTTCATCTTCCTCATCACTCCCCCTCAAACTTACTTGGGAATCTTGTCCACAGTGCGACCCCTCCCCCTCCTGCCCTCTAGAAGAGACGTTTATATACTGTACATCTATATTTATTGAGAAGAGAATTTGCTGCTAAATCCAACTACTGTTTAGAATTCTAATGGACTCGGTCACTTTAATGAGAACATGCAATGTATATAGATTTCCTTTTTTTGAAGTGGTGGTATTTTCAGTTGTTTATTTTTTTTCATTTCCATTTTCATACATAAAGACTCCTCCACCTCAAAGCTCCTCCTCGGTGTGAGTGGATGTGTTGAGCTCAGCAGCAGACGAACGGAGGGACGTCTCTGTAGCAGCTCAAAGTGGTTTGACCATTTGCTCTGAAGGTTTCTGAGGCCAGCTCTGATTTAATAACTGATCATTTTATCCTAACTGGAGGCTAATCCCAGAGAAATGCTGCCAAGCTCTGTGGAAAAAATAAGAAAAGGAGATTTTGTTTTGTCAGATACTGGCAAAGAGTCATTCCAGGATGCTGTGGTCTGTGTTGTGACCAATGAACAAATGCAGGAGGGAAACTGGCAGCGTAGAATTATTAACAAGGGCATTAAAGGATTAGATCCGCCTCCTAAACAATCAAACTCGTGAACAACCGCCCTCATCCTCGTTCTTCCTCTCCTCAAGTCGGACACATTTTCTCCTCCGCTCAAAGAGGAGAAAGCGCAAAGTGAATTTCCGGTGTCGGAATCCGTGATGCTGCCTTTGCAGATGTGTTCTCCTCCTTTCTGCCATTCCCATCTCCATCAACTGTAAAAAGAAGAATGGCTCAAATGGCTACCTTTTATTTCTCTGGATTGCCTCTATCGTTGTGTTGCATGTCTGTTCTGTCGTAGGAGGAAGCACACGTTCAGGGAGCATAGCTGTAGTCCGCCCCCCCCCCCAGTGAATAAGAAACTAAAGTTAAATCTATTTAACAGTGTTACAGGAGATGTTTTGTATGATATTCTTTAACTTTATTTGTCGATCATCGTTATCTGTGTGGGATTTCACTGCAGATGAACTCCCATATTTGAGCTTTTTTTTTTTTTCAGAGTAAAGAATATTAAATCTAATGTTTAAACAGAATGCATGGGTATTGGTTTTGATTTTCTTTCCCTGACACCATAATAAAGATCTATGTTAACTCTCATAACTCCAGGTAGGTACAGCGGGTATCCATCGTTCACTCAACTTTTATAGTTTTCTTACAGCGTGCCACTATCTGTAATAACTACATCACACTAAGACATTATAAAACTCACATCCTGCCAAAACATTCTCTTGAAAAAGCCAAATTTAGCAGTAGCATTAAAATGAACATTAATGTAATTAGGACTTACCTGAACATATGTAAGACCTAGTTTGTAATAGTAACATTTACACCGTTAAATTTTACACCTTTAAGACTCTGCAGAAACCCTGAATAAGGGGTTATGAGATTAAGAACATTTTATCTAAAGTTTAAACAGAATCCAGGTTGGATTTTTGCCTTCACTTGTTGTAGCTACAGTAAAACCTGAAGTCATTCGTATTTCAGCATTCAATGCTTGGTTTATTGAAAAACGACATGACGTTCTTCACAATACAAAAAATATACAGAATACATACTATATACCAAGTCCATTATAAAAAAAGAACATTACAAGCGTTACAAAGGCTCTTTTTCATTGATTTGAAATCTTGTCTTCATTAAAAGATTTGTTTGAAATAAAGAGGAAAAATAGGACAACAAGGCACAGCCGGTACTATCGGAGAAGCATAGTGCATACATTACATACAATACCACACAATGTGAAACGACCTGTTTCACACTGATGTACATTTAAGGGGAAAGAAATATTTTTTTAATCTTTTTTCTTTTTTTCTTACAAGACTAAAAAACAACTGAGCTCTCTGCGCAGAATGAGTGGACGACTAGCCGTTTCCTCAGCTAGCTGCACGTCACTACTGTCTGTGTTGAACAGGGTCAAGTGGAAATGTGCTGTACTTTATCACAAAGAGCCCGACGCCTCACAAACATCACGGCGTATGGCTTTACTTTTTTTTACCAAGTGCTTTCAACCACTGTAATCTGAAGCAACTCAAGTGCAAAACAAAAAGGTGAGGTCACATGCTGTCACAGGACTTTACTGAAGCAAAATATCTGACAAGATGGGGGAAGAGATCGCTGCTGCTACTGATGAGGAGGAGGATAAAACCTTCAACCAGAGATGGATGAAGATGGGAGGTTTTTTTCTCTTCGCAGACCCTGGATCAGGATTTGTGGATGGTGGGGGACAGGAGCAGGGAGGAGGGTGTTCCTTCCAGGTTTGGCAGGGGGACAGGCATGTGTCCGTTGATTAGGCTGGGGAACTGTGGAGGAAGAGAAAGGGGCCGAGAGTTAGCGAGGCGGGGACCGACGCTCTATGAAAGCTGCTTTCCGCTGAGGAACTGCAGCATTGTCACCGCTCTGGCTTCCTGTTTTTTTTATTTTTATTTTCATTGTACCTCTTCCTTTTTAGTCTCTGTCCCCTGCACCTCCACAGCAGACGAAGCAGTCAACAATGTTTGTGCACAAAGAATCCGGTATAGTGTGTGTGTGTGTAGGGGGGTGTGGTGTGGTGCGGTGCATGTACGTTTCTCAAATGAGGAGCAGCTCTCAAACCAGTCCGCCCTGTTCAAACCGGCTCCCCTGGGCTCAAACAGGAAGTATTCACAGGATTTCCTCTCCAGCTCACAAGCGCTGAAACAGGACACCTCTGCTGGACCTGCTCACTAACGCACAACTAGTTTCACCACCGCTGCTATTTTTGCAGATCTCAAAAACGTCTTGTTTTATAAAGTCTCTCTGTCAAGTTAATTTGAAGGTCGAGACCCAAACTCCTCATTTTAAAGGACAATATAGAGGCTTCATGGTTATTTCCTGTTGGGTAAAAGAAAATAATTGTTCAATATCTGTCCAGGCCATAAAAACTGGTGCCAATCCTTTTATTACCTGTAATAAAAGATAAGCCAGTTGTGTGTGTTTGACAGTGGTTTATTTGTATCTGTCATAATCGTTTCACGTGACTTAACAACTGCTGGGAAGAACGAGGGATTTTAATTTCACCTGCAAAGTCTCACAACTTCCTGCTTGGCTTCCAGTAAACAATTATCCTTTCTGCACATCCTCTGTTCTCACCTCCTGCGTGCCCGTCGCTTCATGCCCACACCTGTCATGTCAGAGTGTGTGTGTGTGTGTGTGTGTGTGTGTGTGTGTGTGTGCGTGCGTGTGCATGCGTGTGTGTGCTTGTTACCTGGAACAGTGAGCTGTGGCCCTGCAGCCGGGCGGGGCTGAGCGGGGCGACCGGGCTCAGGCTGCTCCAGAAGTGGATGCCCGACAACAGCGGACTGTGGGCCAGCAACAAACCGGAGGGAGTCTGCAGGGAGGGGGGGGGGGGACAACACAGGAGGAGGAGAGTGAGGGAGGTTTCTTGTAAATGAGAAAAAAAAACAGTGAATACAACATTTTTCTCTAAAGACAAACAGAGACCCACTGGTTGCGGAGCATTTCTCTGAGGGCCTCGGGTAATGCGAAACATGCTGAAATAGTAAATGGACGTGTATTGGCGTTTCGGAAAAACAAACTGGCGGAGCAGGAAGGAAGTCTGTGCGTTTTTTTTTTTCTCCCTTCCAGAATACAGGGGTGACGTGAGGAGGCATGGTGGACAGTGGGGGTTGTTGTTGATCGGCGAGGTGGAGGGGGAGAGGGGTCCTCGAGCCCTTGGAACGCCAAGTCGAGAGAGAAAACATGTGAAATCAATTTCTCCCTCTCTCCCCTGGTCTTCCTTCCCCCTCCCCCCCGACTTTCCCCCGTGTCACCTCAGAAGTGAGCCAGTGTTGCGGAGGGACCGGCCCTGCTCCCATTATTAATGGAATTATTGGAGCATATGGCATCACTTAGGGCCTCTTCCCGGCTCTCATAGGTCGAGCTCAGGGAAGATTTCTGTAAATCGCTTGTTTTCTTCTGATCCCACTTTTTTGCGCTGCCCAACAAACAGATGAGAAAAAGCAACTTTGTGAGTTCGTGGACAAACCTCTGATGTGGGAAGCTCTATTTTCCCTGACGCACCCTCAATGTAAACACATTGTTATTATTATTATAATACCTTCACCAAGGAGGGACAGTTTCATTTTGTTGGCTCTTTTCACTGAACTGATTATCAACAAACATTGTAGATGGATGGAGCCCGGTTGTCAGGAGAACCAATTCTATTTTGGTGGGATGCAGATTAACGGGCAGATCCAGTTTTATGATAAATAAATCGTTTAAACTTTCAGACCACCTCCTCCTAGACGATCATGTGTTGGATTATTCGACCTTGGCGGAGGTATGAGGTCTACTGAGAGCTAGTTCTTCTTATTATATCCTATTGAAATAGATCATTAAATATACAAATTGAGTAATGAAAGATCTAAATGTCTGAAGTGGGTTGAATGTAGCTCAAACTTTCTAGACTAATCTTGAGCCATCTTCTATTAGTGGTCAGCTGTTTATGACTACACAGCTAAAGACACTGAGCGCTAACACACTGAATCAGCTGCACTACTCAGACATATTTCTACCAGAACTTCTATTTCCAACACATTCTGGCAATAATCCCCCAAAATAAAACCGAACAGTTACACATTAAATTCATATAAAATAAATCTAAATTTGCTGAATTTGTTTAAACAACGTAAAATGGCGTCATAAAAAGCCTGAACCTATTTAAGCCTTACATATCACTTCAACTTTTTGTTACCTTCCCCTTTCTGATTCTTCAACTTCTCATGACTCAAGGGACTTTTTTGCTTCCAGCATCACGCGCCGGGTTTGTGTCGGAAGTTTGTCGCTGTGTCTCTCAGAACTAAAGGACACTGACGTCATGCTTCCCCCCCATCGCCAACCAGACCACCGCACAGAGGGGATGGAAACAGATAACATCACCGAATTATTCTCCTTCTTTGTGAGATTTGATTATTATCGGACTAACTACTTCTGCTGTGGCCGGCACAGAGACATCATCTCTAGTATCCCTTAAATTATTGAGAGCAGAAATGAGAGAACTTGCATTAATGTGTCCCTGGGGAGCGAGGGGGCGGATGAACATGAGCAGAGAGAGATCAGGGTTATCTCAGGTGTGCGCAGGTCGACCGCCCCATCAGTGACCGAACTGATTTCATTTGTGAAACTAACATAGTGAAATGTCTCAGTGTACACTGATTTAAAAAAAAAAAAAAACTGGACAAATAAACAAGATTTAAAACAGGAAAAAAGAATCAGGGAATCTTAAATCCTGAATAGAATCTGATTTCTTCCTCATCGTGCAGCTGAACACACTCATGACGTTCATTCAACATTGGAAATCGAACAATGTTGAGACAGTTCGTCCAAACACTGCAGCAGAAGTTCCCACTAACATGTTGCAGTTGCAGTTGTGCTGCTCCTGCATCATGTGAAGCCTCCGTCTGGTTCTGTTCTTCCAGTGTTTTGGATCATTATGTTGCTGTAGGATGAACCACTGACCAACCAGTAAGTCCTGGTTCTGTTCTTTGCCCTCCCTGTTCTGCCTGTAATATACAGCACTACTTCCTGCAGCACAGTATTGCCCTAATGATCCATCAGAGGGAGTCGTAACAGTTAGTTCCAACACAGTCTTTGGATGTAGCCGGGCAAGAAATTGCTTCTACATTCAAAGCTTCAATTACAACAACAGACGGCTGCAAGTTAACCAGTTTCTTAATCTCTGAAAGTCTCATTGCACGATTTCCCAGTTTCTGGTTCCGTCTTTTTCCTTAAGTACAATTTAGGGTTATTGATTCCTGGAATAGTGGAGGTTTTCTAAAACATTTGATTGGTCAAGTATGTTGGGAAACATGTGCTGGGAAACACTTTGAACTGCTGATCATTCTCCAAATGAGTAATACAGTGAAAATGTGGAGTCAGTAAAGTATCTGAATCATGTTTCTAAAAAAGACAGAATCGATCCTGTCATACCTGCGTCCAACATGCTGCACCAACCTGAATCTGGATATCTGCTGATACCATGATTGTGATCATTATAAGCAGTAGTATCAATTGTAGGGTTCCACAGTAAGAAGAGAATCAGGAATGTTTAATAACTACTTATGTCTGTGAAGTGATGTAGTATTTAATCCATTTGTGCTGAGACATTTAGGCTTCGTGCTTAAAACTGCATTATTACATATTTACAATTCATCAAATCATCAGGCTTTCGAATCCGGATCTGAACTGTGACGTCAGTCCGATATTGAATCGTGTTGCTATCTGCACTCAATATCAAAACTGGATCTGTTCTGTCTGAACTGAAACCATCACTGGGACGAATCATCTCACCTGTGCAGTGAAGAAGGCAGGAGTGAGGGAGCCGGAGGGGAGGGCTGGGCTGTTGAGGGCAATGGAGCCGATGTCACTCCCGGCCAGCAGCAGGGACGGGGCGGAGATCTCCAGAGCTTTGGGCTTTTTGCATTTTGGTGGGAGTCCGTCTCCTTGGTTTCTGTGACTAACAGAACTACTTCTACCACTGCTGCTGCTGCTCCTCTTCTCAGGAGGCTGCAGGGCGCGCTCCCGGTGCCCAGAGGAAAGGTTGAGGGGCTGGGCGCTCTGGTCAGAGTCCTCCTCCTCTAACTCTTTGACAGCGGGGCTCCAGCTCCGGCCCGGTTGGGCGTGGGGGGAGGGCGGGGAGTGGGAGTGGGAGGGGAGCCTGGATGGCCTGGGGGAGATGTAGGACTCGGGCTTGGCGTAGGGGGGGGAGCTCCTCTCATTGGTGCCAAAGCGAATGACTGAGCGCGACTCGTCCTGACGCTCCCGCAAGGCGCGCAGCAACTCGCTCTGGTTCTGCAGCGAGCTGATGCTGAAGGAGGAGTAGAGACCCGAGTGGAGGTAGTCGTTGCGACACTGCTGCACCCCGAGGGCAGCCAGGGTCCTCCTATGCACCTCCTCCTCCCCTTCCTCTTCCTCCTCCTCCTCTACCTCCAGCTCAGGGGCCTCTCCTTCCTGGAGGGGAAACCTTCCAGACGCAAGGCCCATCTCCACCGCCTGCGGGTCCATCTTCAGGATCTCAGGGAAGGACACAAACTTATACACAAACTTCTGGCCAATCACCTTCTTAATGATGTTCTGTGAAACAAACACACATCAGTGACAAAGAGAACGTTAACAACAATATACAGTTATGTAAAACATGGTGACATTAAGATATTAACGCATATTGATTATCAATGTTTCAATCCAGAGAATGTGAACTGCCTCACTGAAACAGTTTGTGTGTGTTCCGGTGTGTTAGAGCTCTATTGTGCGTTTGATGAGAAAGAGGAAGTGGACATGTCTATCGGGTAGACTGTGGTGAGGAGCATAACAACGGATATGTTGTTGTTCTATACCATTTCGCAGGCTGCCTTCAGCTCCCACCACCTCTAAAAGCTGCTGTGACATGTTTTGTTGTACGACCTCAAGGTTCTACTTCCTGTTCCTGATCCGTATCCAGTGTATCTCACCTTGTCGTAGTAGTAGCGCAGGGCTCTGCTCAGCTTGTCGTAGTTCATGTTGGTCTTGTTCTTGCGCAGGCCCCAGAGCTTGGCCACTTCCTCCGACTTGAGGAGCTTGAACTCGCCATCCGTGGACGTCCAACATATCAGGTGCTTGTGGCTCTGGTCAAGCAGCAGCTGCAGCAGGAACTGCCACAGGGTGATGGCACTGTCCATACCTTCAGGAGGACAGATCGGTGTGAGCAATTGGACTCAGGTGCAGAATATGCAACATGAAAGCTCTCACTGGTTATTTTGAAGAAAATGTTCCTACAAAAACACCCAAACTACCTGTGTAATACTAGCTCAAGCATCCAAGAACAAGAGGAAAGCATCTCCTTGCAGTCGCCTATTCCAGTTATTATCTTTGTTTTATAATTCAGTCAATTAACTGTTCACTCCTCAAACATATCGCCTGTTTGAGGAGTTAGTTCAGAGCAAGAGGAGCTGATGTTTCCTCTTAATTAAATGCCTCTTTACCTGATTCTCCGCACAGACTAAATTATGCGAGTGGCTGAAGAGGGACAAGCCTGTTTAAGCTCTAACATGTGGTGTAAGAAAGAGCAGAGCGCTGATGAATAGAACAGTGTGTGTTAAAGACTGCAGTGTAATGTAGCAGCAGCGGGCAGAAGAGAGAAAAAAAAAACACACATATAAGGAGGAACAACAGCTCAAGCCAGAAATATGCTGCGGTTCAACCTGGCCCTCTCTCCACAGGAAGTATGACTGGCCCAGGGTGGGTTATTCCTTTAATAGAGGAATGTGCAGCCTCGAAGCTCCTGTCTGCCGGCTAGCAGCTCACATATTAATAATTTTGTTTAAGAGAGGAGGGGCTGTTTCCGCCACCGCAGACTGTAGCAACACAAAGTGCTGACACGGTTGGTGGATTAATCGATACGTCAAAAAACAGATCGACCGGCTAAAAGTTGTTAGGCCAATTGGTCACTAAGTCATTTATTGAGCTAAGATGCCAATTTAATATATTTGACTTTTGGACTTTGGATCAGACAAAACAAGCCGAGACACTTGAGAACCTTAGAGAGATGAAAACTGGTCGGCTGCAAACTTCAACCCTGTAATGAAAAGCACGGGTGATGCACACCCTGCATGTGCACTGTACATAACCCATTCAGCCTTTTTTGTATTGTAAGAATGCCATTTCATAATGAGATCCTTATGAAAGCATTTACACCATGTAATGAAAAAAGCTATAAACTCTAGATTATGTCCTATATGTTCGCAAAAGTAAAAGTATTGCTACGCTATATGAAAATATTCTCTGACTTCCTTGTGACAACATATGATGGGGAATAATTGTAAAGTCAGAATTTATTTCTGTTGAGCTTTAACCTTGACCAATCAGCTACAAAAGTTAATCATCTGGAGATAATGTCCAAAGTTCTATTCTCACCGAGTTAGGTGCAAACGTATCAACACATTGTTGAGTTCTTTTGAACGCACACACACATATACACAAATGGGCAAAAAAACTGCTTTGCCCATGGGTGGATAAAAACTGATGAGTCAAAGGTTGATCAGATTCAGTTTGTGGAAATTGGGTTAGAACATTTCTCCTTCAAGACGAATTTGCACTTAAAGATATCAGCTACAGAGCCACTACAGTCCTCATCTACCAAATGAGCTATCGAAGGGATATGACCACAATTATAGTTAGATCTGATTTGTGGGACTGATAGACTTTAGTGGCACTGGTTTCTTTTATCTGATATTTGCTCTTTCATTTGATAGTTTAGCAAATTTTAGACTGAATTGAATTGATCTTAAGTTCTTTGTGTCAGACATCTTGCTTCTTTTGTTAAATAAAAAAGGAAGCAAACCTATCGTTTCTTCTACACATATAAACATGTAGTTTCTTTATTTCACAATATAAAAATATTGTATTTTTGATGTTATATAAACATATTGTTGTATTTTTCACTTTACAAATATGAACATATTGTTGTCTTTTTAAATGTTATACATATGAACATGTTTAATTACTTTACGCATACAAAAATATTGCTGTAATTTCTGTATCACAGATATTTTTGTCTATTTTAATATTCACATAAAAATATTTATAGTATGGTTTTAGTGACAGTATGGAAAATTGTCCCCCTCCACACAGTGCTTCATATTGATGAATCGGACCTCTTTGTCATCTTGTGTTCTCTTCGGTCTAATCTGTGGATGTGCAGAGTGATTAGTTACTGATGCTCACAAAAACAATGATAACAAACTGTCCATTCAACCACTTCATATCTCTGTCCAGACAGGAGAGAGAGGGAGGGAGGGCTGAACTCACTTCCGACACACGCTATCCCCTGAGTTTTTTATCTGCCATGTGAAACTACAAACCTGTCAGAGTCAGGACTTCCTCCTATTCTACTTCCAAGGACAAATGGTGAGCAGAGGGGATCCCACAGCAGGGGATCGTTTCCCCAGTCCGGCCACACTTCCCACTAAACCCCGGAGGAAGAGGGGTCAAAAGATCCAATCATTGTCCCGTTTTTCGCAGCTCCACCCTGTAACCCACTCTGAAACCACACTTTGGCTTTTCGACCCTTTAAACGCAAAAGTAAAGCTCGCCATCACAGGGCCAGTGAGCTGACAGGCCTGCAATTATGCCAGAAGGACTTATAAACATTCACCTTTGCAAGATGCTGCAAATAGCACAGTGGAACTCTTAAACACCCTGCAGTCAGAAGTACCTCAGAGAGTGACCAGCAGGAGATGGAAGGAAACAAGGTGATAATAAACTCACGGCTGACACACGACGTGGATATTAGAGTGAGTGGCCCAACACAGGTCACACCGCGTCAGATCATCACATTTTGGGCAGCAACAACACAGATCTTGATAAGATAAGTTGATATGAGGCTGATTGGGTCATATGAGAAACCAATGAAAAAAATTTCAAACTTTCACCAAAGCAAGTTGATGATGTCACTAAGACCTCCAAAACGTTACCTATTTGAGTCATTTCTGAGATGTCATTACTCATCTGAAATTCTTAGAATGTTATGAGTGATCAGTGTGTGGTCATGTGCATGCAAAATAACAATACTACTTTATCATTGGTCTCCCAAGACATACAACATCTCTGGCCTCATCATTTTTAATCCAAAACTGAACTTGTGAATGCTGAGGTGGTGCTGAGGCTCTAAGACTGATGATGGAGTATAATGGAAATAGAGACAGACCCAATTATACCTGCAGACCTCCACAGATCATGGTTAAACTCATGCTATGAATATCTCCGGGACACTGTTGGTGCTCTGCCCGGGGGACGAGGAGCCCTGCTGCGGATGCTCTGACTGACGAGCCTCGCCGTGCGCACAAAGCAGTCCACTGTGTTGCCTGAGCGGAAACTCCTAATGAGATTAGATGGTGTGTGCAGACATTACTTAGCCATGACTAAATCTGCTCTCTTCCTGTTCGCAGACGGTGGAAAACTCAACATGGGCACATTAAGAATGAAGCCTCGACGATAGACTCTGAGGCTGCGGGCTTTCTTTGCATCGCGCCGCGTCTTTTGTTTGTTTGCTTGTGTGTGTTTTGTGCGGGGAGGTTTCAACACTCGTATCCGGGAGCTGAAAGTTGCGGCGGCTCTTTACGCACAGCTCAGCGGTCTGGATCGCTGCTCTGCCCCACTGACTCATTTTCAAGATGTTGCTCGGACCGGAAGACGAACACAAACCGTGCGTAAAAGTTAAAAAACGCACCCAGGCGATCCAAGTAGCTTAAAATCAGTTCAACATGTACAGTCGAGATGGCACAAGGATTAAAAAAAAACACGAACACGATCGCGTTATTTCACAGTTCACATCCCGCTATAAGGCACCAAAGCGCAGTTCATCACATAGAAAGAGTTCCTTTTACCTGATCTCTGACGGTTTGTTTTCCCCCCGAGAAGCGTTACGGTGAGCCCTGGGTGATTCCTTGTTTTTCCATGCTTTACTTCTGCTCCTCACAGTTGTGCTGCGCTGAAATAGGATCCTGGGCTTTTTCTCTTTCTGAGCAGGAAGTTGGAGCAGGCAGACACAGAGCCGGCTCACTTCCTCTCCCCTACGATTCCCCAGGCAGTTTGCCGTCTGTGTAAACACACTTTTCCTCCCCTCCTCTCCTCCCGTGCCTGCCCGCTGACCGTGCGCCAGCAGTGGGCCTGCTCACACAGGATCGGCACACATGGTGATACAGAAACTCCGACTGCCCATAAACTGACATCATCACCATCGGTCCGCAGGCGAGCGCGCTGCCTTCACGTACGCCTCGTTTACTTTCCAGTCAAAGGCCAAGAGCCTAGTCGTGTTGGTTTTGGGTCTAGTACACCTTCACTACTGCGTTATAGTGTGTTAGTGCACCAAACGAGAATTAGGATAACTCCATTTAAAACTAGGATGGCCCTCAGTAGAGATCATACCGCCGCCAAGGCCAAACAGTCCCCTTAAATACAACCAAGCTTTCAAAGTCCAAATTTAACAGAATCATTGATATTAATCCTCTAAATATTAATCAACCAACTAGACACAGACCAACAAAAACGATAACAAACCATCAAGAGTTAAAAGATAACCTCCTTGGCAGAAGTGGAAAAGATGCTTTTAATTGTCATGTATTCCTGAGGATATGAAACTACAGCTTGACAGGGGTTTGGGGGAATTAACACTACAAAAGAGACCTTTGAATAAAATGAATAGCAAACAATCTAGTGTATATATATATATATACATATATGCTGTATAGACAACAATATCTTGCATAATGCAAAGGATTTGTACAAATATTTGTGCAAAAAATAGACTTGCATCATTATTTAGCGACCTGATATATAATGTCACTTATACTGTAATGTCAGTCCATCTATCCATCCATTATCTATACTACTTATCCCCTGAGTGTCAGGAGGGCTGGAGCCAATCCCAGTGTGTATTGGGCGATGGGAAGGGTAAACCTTTGACAGGTTTTTAATCCATAATAATAATATAAAAAAATGAACACTACTTTTTGTACTTTGTTTTTAAATGTTTTATTGAAAAATAATAAGTATACAGGGTTTCATTTGAAAAAAAACTCCTGTGATTTGATTTATTTTGTTGAGGTATTTTGAACATGTTTCTCAATATTGACAAAGACTGGTGATTAGCTTTTTTGCACAAAAAAACTAAACATCTTGATTTAATATTAGGCCAGACACACTGATTACTCTGATTAGTCTTCTAAAAACTGGACCTCTGCAGTAAGATTCTGAATGTGATTATATTTTGTATTTTGGAGCATTTTTGCCTTTATTGGATTTCAGGGACAGGCTGGACGAGCAAAGGGAGATAACATGCAACAGAAGTCTTCAGCTGGTATTGAACTGGGGATATTGCAAAAACAAAGCATGAGCCCTAAATCTGGTCCAAGAGACAGTTACATTAAGATAGACAGATTCTAAAGTAACATTTCATCTTCCCCTCATATTTAATTCAGTGAATATCAGCTTTTATGGTCCCATTTATGGTCTTAAATTCCTCAAATCATTTGTTAAATCAGAACACAGTTTCTTAGTAGGGGTGATACCACACCAGAGATCTGCTGTAGGACACCAATTCATGTGTTTTGTGATGTGCATCCCTGTGTAGTTCACGCAGTGGAAGTGAGGCAATGAACCTGATTCCACTGTAGCTGCAAGTCTGTAGAGCAAATCTTTGTTTGTTCAAATATTTTGCAGACTAACTGAGTGAACATATATTTTCTAATGTCTGCTGGGTTTTGTTATGAAACAGCATTTATTCTGTGATGCAAGAAAAAGCCTTTTTAATCTAGTCTAAAAGAGTCTTTTGAGATTAGCTAAAGGTTTAAGTCAAGGTAACACTGTCAGTCGCACAAGTGAGATCTATAAAGGTGTAGTAAGCCAATCTGGAGCATGGCTTGATATTTGAACTTTACATCAAAACACATGCACCCCCTCTCACCAGTGCTCCTTCATAAGCTCCGTCCCTTAAATTCACAGACACAATGGTGGAATCCAGGATTTGGAAGTGAATTCTCTCTTAAATATAGAAACACCGACACTCGGATACAAATCATCAAACAAAACACAACTTAGAGTAAGAACTGCCAAGAGGTAGCCGTTTCTATTCTTTTAACAAGACGACACTGAGAGGACCACAGGTTTATAGCTAAGCCAATAAGGAAGATGACGTTACCTAGCACAGTATCAAATTATTTGTGTTTGCAATACTTGTGAGTTTAATTCTTCATTGCTTGTTTCTTAGAGCAATAAACCAGCTGCAAACAATCACAATTCATCTGCTACTTCTCATTTTGTTTAAATTGATCTATTGTGTATTTAGATTATTTGCATCTGTTGTCCCTGGGCAGACAAATAATAACATCAAACCAACAGCATAACATTAAACACAGTCGGGACTAGCTATAAAAACAATAGCAAATGGGAAAAAATAATACTGATACCTTTCAACTGGCACGTGCTCACAAGAACATTAAAGGGGGCTTGAGCACCTGCCCCTTTTCTTCCTCGAGGGGAAGTGCCCTTTTTCTGGGGTGCTTTAAAAAAGATATAATCATAATATTATACTCCTGTTTGTTTACTTTGGGTTGTTTGATTTGATCCAGAGCTTATGAGACACATGTTCAAACCGGCTACACAACACGAGACGTAACGTGACGCACACAGTCAGGACACCAGAGTTAAGATGCAGCGCGTGTTTTAACTTCGTTGTTGCAGAAGAAGCGACGTTCCGATTATCTAAAAACATTAATATGAATGAATCAGATTTTTATTAAGACCAGTTCTAAGTGGGAGTGATTAGAAAACATCAGAGGAGTAATAATCTGTTGTTGACCAGCGCAGAGTGACGCACCTCACTGCAGGGCCGCTGCTAAGGGGGGCCAGACCGGGCCACCTTGATACAGTCAAATTTTCCTTGTTCGTGTGGAGGGGAGTGGTGATAATCAAAGGACTTACCTGTGCCTCGAGTTTACAGTTTACAGCTAATTAGCCTCAAGACAAAAACAAATATATAACTTGCGTCTTGCTACTAAACAGACAGAGGGTAAAATAAACACCATGTAAATGTGTATTTTTGGAAGTTTACTTTCCATTAGAGTGAAAGAAGACAGTAAAATAGACCAAAATCTGAAAATTGACCAGTTCACGATAAGCAATGTTTTTGCCTTTAGTGTCCTGCTTTAAACTGCATAATTGTTATTGTAGGCTCCTAATCTAATAACTATTCATTCTACTACTGTTCAGTATTTAACAAGTGTGTGAGGGTATTAAAATAAATTGTTAAGTCAGTCAGAGATGTGACCACTATATTTAACGCTTTTGGTTTTAAAACATTTTTTTTCAAATAAATAATTATGAGAAGTGCCCTTTTTCTCACTTGAGCCCCTGCCCCCCAAAATGTCTGTGCACGTCCCTGCGCCTCAGGTAGGAACAGAGCAGCCTCTGCATCAGTCTTCTTATCTGTGAACTCTCTGAAGTCTCCTCACCTCCTCCAGCAGAGCACCAGTAAGTGTTTGTGGACCATCGAACGGGCCGCCGCATCTGTTACCATCCAAAAAATCCATACATTCCTCACTGGCCCATCAGTCTGGTGGCCCTTTTGCCTGTTGTTAAGCTATGGGACGTCCCAGTGGAAATCCAGGGCTGAATGTCTCTCAGAGTCTGACCATTCAGTGTCTTCATTTTCACATCTCTTCCTCTTTTTTTAAGTGTGTTGGATTAGAACCAACCTTTTATAATGTGCAAATGCTAAGATGTCATCTGAAACTTAGATAAATAGAAGTCGATGTAAATAATTTTTTCCATCACCACAAGCAAATACATAGATACTTGATCTTGTTGGCAATAAACAATTATTAGTTATTTTGTTACACTTGCTGTAAGGTTGTTGTTGTTTCTTTTTAAACTCTTTGATGTTTTTTGTCGTTGCGTCACCTGAACGCATCGAGGTCAGTGTGTCCAAACATCCGTGTGACTGGCCCCTGGAGGTCAGTGGTCCCCTGGAGGTGTGCACCGGCGAGGCGGGACTCTCCAGCGGTGCGTGTGATTGGTGGCACCGCTGTGTGCGGCTGAAAGTGATGGCCTGCAGAGCGACAAACAGCGCTCAGTGCAACAGAGTCCCGCTGATGCGCAATGCCTCGTTTTACTGTGCACATCCGCGATGAGTGGCTGGCAGTGCCATGCCGGGATACCTCCAACACCATCAGGTGGCTCGGACACGAGGCGCTTAAACGTTACATTAAGAACAAACCGGACAACGGCGGCATCACGGCGGTGAAGGACACTGGGTTCGTGGCGCGGAGGTGCCAGAGTTCGGGTTTGCTGGATGCGGATGACACCATCGAGGATGTACTGGAGGATAACGACTTTGTCGAGCTGGGTAATGACAGAATGACCGAATGCATGAATTAAGTAATGCACAAGCCCCTAATATTATGACATTGGCTGTGCGTAATTTGTGCGTAATTGCGCATTATTGGTGACATGCTGACGATAAGAACGTTAAATTACTAAATTAAAGATTAAGAGGGATTACGTATCACTTGTATGATTTTCTTGTTCTTCCAGCGATAGACGGGGACACCATGTCTCCTGATTTTATCCCGTGTGAGGCTGGAGTTTCTCATCTGTATCCTCAAACTTGTGAATTTGTGCCATATAGTTATTATTGGGTACATATACTGTAGATTGGTATTAAAAACTGTTGGATTTTGGTTTTTCATTTTATTTAATTTGTTTTGTTCTGGGGAACACCGACTTTTTAATGGAATCCAAGTCTCTATTGAATAATGGAGATTTATCATTTCTGTGTAATTTAATTTCCCTTATTTTCAATGTAGGGCAAAACTGTGTTTAACTGAATGTTATCCTTGATCAAACGATGTGATACAGTACAGCAGCATACAGAGAACCTGAAGCCGTAAGTGTTCGTTATAACCATCTTCTGCTAAAATGTTATATTGCCTACGTCTATATAACATGCATCTTCTTGTATATAGTATCTCTCCCTGGATGGCAACAGCCTGACATCCACAGATTTGGTCAACCTAGGCAAGGGAATGTACAAGATAAAGGTAATTATCAACAACTTGCATTTTTGCCGGGTCCAATTGGACAATTTTTTACTCAGTGTAATCATTCTCTTTACTGACATTTGCAGCTGACTCCAGAGGCAGAGAAAAAAGTTGTGCAAGCCAGAGACCTTTTGGACCGCATTGTCAAAGAAAACAAAGGTTGAGATCAATTTCAGAATAAAGACCTTCAATTTCCGTCTGCAAAGAAAATGAGTGCTTTAAAAATAGTTTTAACCATCTGCTGCACCACTACAGTCTCCACCAAGAAATTATTACATGTTTTCAGTTCTCTGTATTTCTGTCTGTGCCATCAGTTGTCTATGGAATCACAACAGGATTTGGAAAATTTGCCCGAACTGTCATTCCTGTCCACAAGCTCAAGTAAAGACAATATTTGATCATTTGTTTTCTTTGTCAACTATTAAAAAGTCAGCCCTTTTTTTATGTGCTGATTTAAGGCCGATCAATTTTTTTCCTCTAGGGAGCTGCAGGAGAACTTGGTGCGTTCACACTCAGCAGGTAATAACAGTCTCTATGAGGCTCACTTTCTTGTTCAGCGCATATCATTTGCAAGACCTCCAGAGCTCCAGACTGGACGACAGGTATATTAGGATTTTCTTCTGTACATACTTCAGTATTGATCTGCTCTGGTGTGCAGGTGTGGGGAACCCACTGAGCCCAGAGAGAACCCGCATGCTGCTCGCTCTCAGGATCAATGTCCTGGCCAAAGGGTACAGTGGGATCTCTCTGGAAACCCTTCATCAAATGATCCAAGCCTTTAACGGTGAGCCTCACTCGGACCCACCTATCTCCCTTGACCTCAGATGACCTGAACTATCTATTAGCTACTGTTAACTGATATATACTACTGATTACTGGCTTTATGGAACTGTATTGGAGAATCTGACTGTTACGCGACTCTTCTTATGAATCTTACTTTTCCCCACTCAGCTTCCTGCCTCTCCTTTGTCCCAGAGAAGGGAACAGTGGGTGCTAGCGGAGACCTGGCACCACTCTCTCATCTGGCTCTGGGGCTGATGGGAGAGGGTAAAATGTGGTCTCCAAAGAGCGGATGGGCAGATGCCAAATATGTAAGATGAGGATGAGTTTGTCATAGTTGTAAAAATTGTGTTTTGCTTGTGAGAGTAACAGGTCACAAAGGCCAAGAGGAAAACATGTTTAACTTTTGATGACCCTCGACATTTCACAATGTTTTTTCTCTTTCATCTTTGGCCAGGTCCTGGAGGCCCATGGACTGAAGCCAATATCACTGAGGCCTAAAGAGGTAATGTTTAAAGCCAACCGCACACTCTCCTATTTGTTTGGAACTGATTACTTAAGAAAATCAATCCAGGGTTCATCGGGAATCCTTTGTGTTTTCCCTCCGGTACAGAATTTAGAAGAATATGAACAGTGGTTACATGGCAATTACACATTATGATATTGTTATAGAAAGGGGGACAATGCTTTTCTTTTCCATCACAGGGACTTGCGCTGATCAACGGGACCCAGATGATCACGTCTCTGGGGGCGGAGGCCATGGAGCGAGCCCTCGCGATCGCCCGTCAGGCTGACATCATCGCCGCCCTCACCCTGGAGGTGCTAAAGGGAACCACCAAGGCTTTTGACAGTGGTGAGCAGCATCCTCTCCAAGCTACAGAAGCATTTTCCTTGAAATGGAAGATCCTCCCTTTTGTCAATCCTTTATCATTTTTTTCCATTTTTTGTTTCCTCCCACACAGACATCCACATGCTGCGGCCTCACCCCGGACAGATAGAGGTGGCCCAGCGCTTCCGCTCGCTGCTGGACTCTGATCACCATCCATCCGAAATTGCAGGTCAGAGGACTGAGCATGATATAGTAGTCGCGCATCATTATCATTACACTCTTTAAAACCGGTGCAGCAGTGGCTCTGCGCCTTCACAGCCAGCAGGTCACGTGTTAGGACATGTCTAAAGGTTACAGGGCCACACTGTGTCAAGGTTGGACATTATCTCTGCGTTTGTCAGGGGGCCTGACCGGCCTCCTACATCTATGAGGAATGTTGCTCCCGCTGCCCTTGATCAAGGTTCTTGTTACATAGCTGGAGAACTCTATAGTCCTCCACCATACTACAACTCACAGCTTTGGGTGGGTCAAATGCACAAGGTGTTAATAAATTAATAAACATGTGGTATTTAATGTTTGTCATCTGGTGGTGTTTTTTTCCAGAGAGCCACCGTTTCTGCGACAGAGTCCAGGATGCCTACACCATGCGATGCTGTCCACAGGTAACTTCGAGGGAAGTTTGTTCCAGAGGGATTTAAATTCAAACAGGTTGTTTGTTCATATCTTGAGCATAGCCCTCTCTTTCTGTCCACAGGTTCATGGAATCGTCAATGACACAATCAAATTTGTCCAGAACATCATCAATACCGAAATCAACAGTGCCACTGACAACCCTGTATCCACCTCTGACCTGCAAACAGGAAGTCTGTTACGTGAATTTAAACGTGCCACTGTAGTCACTGCACTCCAAACAATTATCAACAACACATTATAGGTTCTGCCACAAAGTGTGTGTTGGATTTCACTAGATATCAGTTTGTGGTGTCATTTTCTTAACAACTGTACAAGATGGTGTTTGCGGAAAGAGGTGAGACCATTTCAGGTGGAAATTTCCATGGAGAATATCCAGCAAAGGTTTGTGACTCATCAAACAAAAGTTTTGTTGTATTTGCTGTAGATTTTGTTCTCCTCTCTTTCACTGCTCTACTCTTTTCTCTTAGGCTCTAGACTTTTTGGCCATTGCAGTCCATGAGCTGGCGTCTATCAGTGAGCGGAGGATCGAGAGGTTGTGTAACCCCTCCCTGAGCGAGCTGCCGGCCTTCCTCGTCAATGAGGGGGGACTCAACTCAGGATTCATGATTGCCCACTGCACCGCTGCATCACTGGGTCGGTCTGCAAAAACATTACATGAAGTAGAGCATGAGTAGCATGAGTAAAGTACATTCTATGTCGCTATTTTATTAATTTCAAATTAAAAAATAAATAATCTGAGACTTAAAGAGGTTCTTATATTGAACATGAATTTCAGTTGGCATAATTTGACCAAAAAAAAGAGTATTTTTATCATTTTAACATTATATTTAACCATATTTATGTCAAATTCTACTGACATTAACAAAATGTATCTCTTTATCCTGTGTCCAGTTTCAGAGAATAAGGTTTTGTGTCATCCATCTTCTGTGGACTCCTTGTCCACCAGTGCTGCCACAGAGGACCATGTGTCTATGGGAGGCTGGGCTGCCAGGAAGTCCCTGAGGGTCATCGAGCATGTGGAGCAAGGTTGATTATTTCTTTTTTAAATACATGTCATTAATGGTTGATTAATATCAATACTAACACCGTTTCCATTGGAGTAATTGTGTGTTACTTCGAGGCACAAATAAATAGTATCAGTTCATATTGATACACAATACAATTTTATCAACAATAGTAGGCACTATTTGCCTTCAGTGAAATATTGGACATGGAAATCAACTAATTATCAGTCAATAAAGTTTTGTTATACATGAGTCATGACTTCAGAACAGTAACTCACAATTTGTGCGTCATTCAGTTGCTGTGTATGAGTAATAACATATTTTTTAATTTATCCAAAAACAACCCAATTTTAAATACGTTTTAAAATCCTGACTTGAAAACTGTTTCTGGTATCAAGAGGCTCAGAGAGCAGCTCCTGATGATTCTGTCACCAGTGCAAAGGTATGGTGTCTAGAATCAGGGCCAGTGTACACTGACCTGGATAGAGTTGCATCAGCAAACATTTGCATGGTGGTAAACTAAAGCTCAGCGAGTGGAAACCGTGGTTAACCATCAAACCACAGGTTTCAAACGTTAAAGTTAAGAACAATACATACATGACTAATCTCTGAATTGTTCACTAGAACAGACACAGTCAAAAACACCAGTTGTTGCATGTAATAGTTAAGCCTTCAGTGTCTGTCTCTGACTTTTAAACATGGAAGTGGATCTATATTGTTATTGTTGTAGCATTGTGAGTTTTGATGCATTAAGTGGTTTAACAGCTCTACAGGGACACATCTAATTTATGTGATATTTTCTGGTGATTTAAGTAAAAATATGGAGATTATTTCTTCTAAATTAATTGATATTCTCTGTGATTAGTTCTTGCCATAGAGCTTCTGGCAGCCTGTCAGGGTATCGAGTTCCTCCGCCCACTTCGTACCACCACTCCACTGGAGAAGGTCTATGACCTCGTGCGCAGTGTGGTCAAGTAAGTCAAACAGATGTGGTACACAAGCTTTCACTCCACAGAGATACTGTTCAGGATGGTTAATATTTATCCACTGTTCCACTTCTGACGTTTTCCTCCTGTCTGTTCTTTTGTCATGAACAGGCCGTGGATCAAAGACAGGTTCATGTCTCCTGACATCGAAGCCGTTCACCGTCTCCTACTTGACCAGAAGGCAAGTCTGACTATAAAATCAATGTCAATGTACAGGCTGGTCCACCGGTAATGAGATTAAATGGAAACATTTTAATTGTATGTTTATATTTTCAACTCAGGTATGGAATGTGGCCAAACCTTACATTGACAAGTATCAGTCGGAGTACATCCCAGAGTCCCGTCCCGGCTCCCCCACTGCCTTCTCCCTGGATCCTCCAGCATCACCGAGGAAGCGTGTCCGACATGAGTAAATGCCTATCCAACTCTTCTTCTTATTGTTTTACAATTGGGAATTTCAATGAAAATCGAAACAATATATTTGATTTAATAGATGCTTGATTTGAAGATGCAATATTACTTTTCCCCCTGTTGACTAAGCATCATTTTATCCAACAGCATCATTGTGAATGTTTCCTTTACAAAGATTCTAATGTTCACTTTTCATTGACACTGTCAGCGATGTATGAATTTAACTGTATATTAAAGTCTGGTTTGCAGTAATGGGGAACTCAACAGTTTAACTTTGAGTTGTTTGTAATGTATATTAGATACAAGATAATGGGGTCAGAATATTAATAGAATTAAGTCCACTAACTATGACCTCAAATAAATGTATGTAATCAATACTTTATACTGAACCTGGTAATTTAAATCTTTGTAAAGGATGAATATGTTGCAACGCTTTTTCTGTGGATTTCATTAGATTGTATGAGTGTAGTTAATAAAGTGGCCACACAGTGTACAGTGTGTTTCTATACAGTAATTGTTAGGTGTTGAACTTGCCTCCTGTATATCCACTGCCCTATGCCACTGTGCATTCGATTATTTCCTATGTACACTTGTGTTGTCCCTTTAAACTGCTTCTAATTTAGTTATTATTACCACATTTCTACCTCAGCCATTTTCATATCAAATCTTTTTAATGATGTAACATAAACTTTACTCTGAAATGTTGTGTTTGTGCTGAAATCATATGACATCTTAAATGATTTTATATCATATGTTTTCGAACATAAATTTTTTCATCTATATGTTTGGATAAAAAATAAAATTTGAAGCGGAATGTGAAACAATTGCTTGAGTGATGCTGTGAGTCCTGCTTCTACTTGCTAATACTTATGTCCATTTAGGGTGTTTGTGGCTGACAGAAGTTAATGTAGAGTTGGAGGAATCCCTTCAACCCCTCTTCAAACAGAGCTCAGTGCTCTGATACACCAACTATAGAGATTTCATTTTTTGGACCAGAAGGCAGCCAGACTTTGGAATGAATCTACTGTAGCTCTTGCGACGCAAGTCAAAACATCCACAAAATTCGAGGATTATCATTTAATGTTCATTCCTGTGTGTCATACCTCAGGGAAGTAAGTTTAACGCTAACTAGGCCAGTTAAACAGCACCTGTCTGTCTGAGAAAACACTCTTGAGAGGCTCTGAGGAAAAACCTGAGGAGGATAAAGTGTTGTGCCAACGACATGTAAAGGCAGATGGGTCAACAAATTCAAAGGTTAAACAAATACCTCATTAGAGATAGTGGGACGGGGCAGAAGTCTATTGTACACAGAGACAGCACTTTGTTAAAATAGACTTCGCCATGTGCTGAGCTGAAAATCACTTAGCGGGACCAAACTCCTACCGCCTTTCAAAAAGAAGCCTCAACCTCTCAGTTTAGTTTACTGCAGTTTCTTTGTGAACATTTATCATTGAATAAAAGACAAATATGTGTCCATGATGGCTCAAACATGGCTGACTGACAGTAGCTCCTGGTTAAAGGTCACAGATAACACCAGGGTAAAAAAACGAACTCAAAGCTGCACCGTGGGTCCATGTTGGAGGTATTTACATGCAGACATTTATTAGTTTAAGTATACAAGATGTACAACCGTGGTAAGGCACTTCTGATGTTCAGATTATTATCCATCACAAAGAAATATGCTTATGGAGTCAGTGAAGGATTACACAAGGAGACAGGCTAAATCGTGACAACTGTGGACACCAAATATTGATTCAATGCTGGCCTGGACTTACTTTGTAAGCATCCAATCAAATGAGTGGAGGACTCTAGTGGCTGATGTTGAAATCCTTATGTCGCTGGTTCGAATCCGGCTCGAGGAGACCTGTTTTTCTTTATGTCCGTCACGACAACAACTATGATCCTTCCTGGCCTAAAATAATCTGGGAGTGAATTGAAGCCAGCTATGATTTATTAAAATTTTAAGTTTTATCTCATTTTTGTTTAATAAAGCTACTGCAGAGAAGAAAGCTCTTCAAATAACCCCTGTCACCTGAAACACAAGAAATTAAAATCAATTCTACCTTTCCATTGAACTTTCAAGTTACCCTAAACCTAACTCTTAGCATGAGCGAGGCTAAATATGCTAACTACTGGAACAACGACCCTGACGCTACATGTGTTGTAAAACAGCAAAGATCGTTCATAGTTGTTGTCGTGACGGACATAAAGAAAAACAGGTCTCCTTCGAGCCGGATTTGAACCAGCGACCTAAGGATTTCAGCAACAGCCACTACAGTCCTCCGCTCTACCAACTGAGCTATCGAAGGGACGATAGTCCACTTTAAATCATAAAACATTTTTAGTTCCTGCTATGCTAATATAATCATTACTTAAATTTTCTCGTTTTATTACATAGCTGTTAGCAGTTATACGAAGAGAAAAAATAGAGGAGGACCCACACAGCACTGAGGTCTCAAATCTGAGTCACATGAATGAGGTGTTAAACTGCATGCATTGAGTTGTGTGTATTTGCAAAGGTAATTGTGTATTTAAGGGACTGGTATTTACGTGTGTGTGCAGTTTGGTGCAGGTCCAAATACAAATCCTGGTATCGTGAATTTAAAAGTGGGACTGACTGTTGAAATCCAACTTCAACCACTAGATGGCAATATCCCCCCACTTGGACACATTTAACCATGCGGCCACACGTTGGATCCGTCACATCATTTTCTGCTTTGTCCACACAGGAATGTGCTGCCTACAAATACAATCTACACCAAGACAATATTTCCAATTTTAACCAAATTTGCTGTTCTATATTCATTCTGACTTTGTAATACAAGGGTTTGTGTGCGATCCATTCAATGTCAGATCCTCACATTGCACAGATTTGTACTGTTTTTACACTGTACATATTAGTTTTAATTCCATTAATATTTTTCTATATATCTTATTCTCCTTACACTTAAGTATTATTATCCCCAAACTTAAGTATTGCACGTTACTTATTACTTAGCAATGCATATTTTGACTCTTGCCGCTGTAATATTGCAAATTCCCCCACTATGGGACTAATAAAGGATTGTCTTATCTACTCTTATTTTATTTTATCTTATCTTATCTTATCTTATCTGATATATGGAAAGCTCATCATCCAGGCAATAGTTTGAGTTGCTTGTTGAGGTCCAGGTTTATTTTCATCTCCACAAATGTGCTTGACATAGATACAGGGAGGTAAAATGTTGCCCCTCCTGGACCCCACTGTACCACACACTTATAATGTTGTTATGTGTGAGCAAACACAGTCTTTGGCACAACCATAGCATTTCAGCACTTGTCCGTGTGGATGTACTGTAAACACAAACTCAACCACCACCTTTTCTATTATTTTGCATGTCATCATTTTATGATGATTTTTATGTGATGAATATAGATTAAATAAATTAAACGAATATCAAGCACTTTGAATTATTCACAAATAAAATGTTGCTTACACATAAATGCATCAATGGCTATTGTAATAATTTGAATCATACAAAAGTCTAATTCCATAAAGGATCACTAAGTATCATGAGTACTTTTACTTTAGGTATTTTTCCTGATAACACTTAATACTTTGACTTTCAAAGTCTAAAGTAACAATTTGAGAACTTCCACTGTCATTGAGAGACAGAAATCAAAGTGTGTGTCGAACACCAAAGTGACAACAGCAGTTACTTTCAGTCTGGTTAATTAAAGTCTCTTCAATGACAGAAATGACCTGCAGTCAGGCTGCTCTCTGTGCCCCTCCACTCATGGGATATTCATCTTGTCCTGACCTGTCGCTCAGCCGGGTAACATTTTACACGTGCTCCTTCATTACATCACAGCACATGGGGACAGACATGGAGCCTACAGCAGGTGAGGCAGCACACATTCCTCACATAATACAGCCAGGCTCCAATACCCAGATCTTCTCCATCCTTTACTGTGATTACCAACCTGTCTGCCTCCTCTCAGCTGAGCATCCAGGGAGAGCTAATCCAGCTACACTTCCCCTTCTCTAACAAGCTAAGGTTTAAAGGGTGAATCTTCAAGACATGTTACCATCAATCAATCCCATAGATGACATAAAGCACCAACTTACAAATGTTTTGTGACTTTTTTCACAATCTACCACACTGACGTGGGTTTAAATCAATAAAAACATGGATATACGAGCTTGACCAACATATTTGAGTTAAATTGGACGTCTTGACTTTGCACCTGGTCACACTGAGACATTTCGTGAAAACTGATTATAAATCTTCCCAGTGTAATGTTTGGAAGTCATGCAAGAATAAATAAATTTGCTTCACAATTTTTGAAATGACAGTAAATGACTGCTGGGGTGTTCCAGTGAATGTCAATTGACCTATATGGACATTTTCATATTTTGAAATATCACATAAAGGAAGTGAAGTGTTTTTTTAAATGCACTCATTAAAACTTCATATTTACATCTGAACATAAAAGATAAACAGCAATGAATCATAAAGCTAGATAGAGTTGTTACTGATGCTCACCATCAAACACATGATACTACATGTGATAGCTGTCAGGACTCTCTGGACATTGCCTCTTGGATGAAGAGCATTTTGTATTGTGTTGTTTTGGATCTGTTTGTGGACATTTTGGTTTGTGGACTTTTTCCTGTGTTTCCTTGTGTTTGGATTTGTGATCAGTTGTTTCATTCTGAGTTCTGTGTTTCCTGTTTTATTTTGAAGTCTTTGCTCCTCGTGTGTCTCGGCCTTGACTTCCTGTCTTTGTCCTGTTTTGATGTGATAGTTAGCACCTGTTCCTCATGTGTTTCACCTGGGTTCGATCAACCCGGCCCCTGTGTATATAAGTCTCCGTGAGTCCCTTCGTCTTACGTGGTTACATTTCACCGACACCTTTCATGTCATCCACCAACAGAGCCCTCGAGTTGTTCTTGCTTTTATGGAAGTAAATCGGTCCCATCAGATTTTGAAGCCTTTGAATTTCTAGCACTGAATTTTTCTACGTTGAAATTATGCATTTGCATTTTTTGACGCTGAATTTCAGTATTCCAATTATCAAAGTATAATATTCAACTGCTAATATTCAGTTGCAACAATTCAGATTAATCATCCGGCATACCAGGAAAAGATTATCTCACATCGAACCAAACCTCCGACCAATCAGGTCATGTGGCACTGGTCATGTGACGTCAGGTGAACAACGCCATACTGTCAGCTACGCTACTAGACCGGCCACGGCATCAAACCAGCATGAGGTGCTAGAATCTCAAAGGCTTTAAAATTTTGAAATCTGATGAGACTGATTTATCTCCATATGCTTTTAGTGTTTTCTTTTGATTGGTGCTTTTCTGTTTTTGTTTTTGTAAAACCTTTTAATAAAGGACACCTATTTGTTGGTTTACTTTGCTCCTGCCTTGCTTCTGCATTTATGGGTCCACCTGCTCCCTAAACCCTGACAATAGCAAGTAAATATCAACCAAAAAAAACTATAACTACAATTTCCTGTTTAGAACTACAATAAGAGTCAAAGATTAAATTAAATGGGGAAATTGTACTTGGCTATTTTTGATTGTAACAGAGAAAAACCCTAATGAGTCTATGCAACAGGTCCCATCCTTTTTTAACAATGTGTTCATGATCTCCAACATTAGTCTTTTCCACCTGTTTGACACAATTGTTTTTTCAGTGTCACTGAAGTGTCACTGTTTGCTCTCTCAATGTAAATGACACTGTGTCTTCTTATCTGCAGTCGCTCACACCATGTGGTAGATGACATGACACAGGTACGCTCCAGCCATCTGGGGACCTTCCGTTCCCCTCCCACAACTCTAAAAAGTCAGATGGGACACATCCTTCCGCCCGGCTTTTATGAAGGTGAACCCCCCCCCCGGTTCCCTGTCCACTCTTGCTGTTAATTTGGGCTCTGTGCTCAGTCATCTGTTGAGTCTTTCCTGTGCTGTAAGACAGCATGTCAAATGGTGGCATAAAATATAGAGTGTAAGCTTCCAGAGGTGTCTGGATGGTGGAGGATGTGAAGCGCAATATTTTTGTGGAGCGGTAGGGAGAGGTATTTGCTGTGATGCTGTCTTTCTGTAAAATAAATTACTCATAGCAGAGATGCCAAACGATTTACATCATGGGAAAACTTGGAGTGTAGAACAAACATTTACATAACTCGGATCCTGTTTCTATTTTTTGCCATTCCAGATTAAACCGTCTGAAATGTGGGTGATGTCATGGCTGCGAGCAGGCAGACAGATAGCAGCGATAAACGCCATAAAAGTGGAAGCCGTGATAGCGGTGACGGGAGCATGTGTGGGGCCTTCTGTTTAACGCCTCGCCTGCGGGCAAGGCACCTTCCCTCCTTGCCTGGAGCATGTCTGGCTTTTTGTCTGGATTTTACAGGAGAGTAGACATATTACTCGCAAGGGTTTAGACGGTTCAGTGAGCTGAAGTTACTAGATGGCATAGGGGGGGTGTAGGGGGGACCATATCCTTTTACAGTCTGGAAATAAACCAGGCCAGAGGTGGTGGAACAGCCCAGAGTCTGTCGTCTCATTGGTCCATTAGATGACACAGCAGAAGCACCACTGGCAGAACTCAGCAAAAGTTTTATATTTTGGGTAGTATGCTCTTTCCCCCCCCCCTTTCTTGCTGAAAGTTAAATGAGATGTTTGATACTACTGTTACGGTGCATGCAGTTTCAGCTAGCAGCTTGTTAGCGTTTATTCGCGTAAGCTAGCTTGGCTCTGTCGGAAAATCAAATTCCCACCTAACAGCATCTATAAAGCGAACACATTACCATTTTATATTTTGCAAGTTTAATCCATATGTAAATGGAAGGGTAAAAATGACAAGTTGTGGCACAGCTGAGGCATAAAGTGCAGGGCTACTTCTTGAAGGGGTACAGTGACCTCCTGGAGGCTCGGCTAACAAAAACTTCAGTACGTCCCCCCCATCATATTATGTCAGACAACATCAATTTACCACTTTAATCTTGTATTTCCTGCAACACTTTGTTTGGCTTTTCTCCAACCTTAGGTTTGACTGTTGTTAAATCGATTGTTTTATTTAAAAAAAAACAAAAACGGTAATTGTTTGCCTTTTTTGTATGGGTTAAATAAATTAGCTGTTTTATGCAGGAACTCTCAAAAAAATATCCCCCAAATCCGGACATTTTTCCAAATTTGTATCTAATTTATGGAGAACACAGCAGGAAATTGTCTGGGTCAGGAGCGTTCACAAGAACAGGAACCTTCACATGAGTGGTGGCACCTGAGTAGACGGGAGGCAACACATGTTTTTGTTTACAGCATGTTGTTCTTCTTTTGCTTCTTCCATATGGCTCCTCTTTTTCAACCTGTTATATTTCCATTCTTTTAGTTTTGTCCATTGCAGGTTACACACATCTTCAACACTCCCACGTGCACGCTGTGGATTATCCTGCTGTGCTCTTACATGGACTCACTCAGACATGGGTAAAAGTTCTAGAAAATATCTGAAGAAAGTGACATCGGAGTTCTCAGATACAGCCCCTTCTGAAAGTTCCAGGAAAATGTCCAGAGTTCAGTGCATGTCTTTAAGTAGCTTAGATGTAACAAGGTGCCGATTTAGCCTGACAGAGCCCGTTTCCATTCTTAGGCCCACATAACTGTGTTACTTCTTTCAAGATTTGGTTTAGTAGTGTTCAAGTTGTGGAACAGAGAAAAACAACAAACAGCTGCACATAAAGAGAGTGAAGGAATTTGTTTATGATTTGCCTTGCTTTCATCCTGCCAGGGGAATACGCCACAGACTGTCCAAGATTAGACTTCTTTTCCTGCAGCAGTTTTCATGGTGACTCCTGGGATTTGAAGATCGAAAAACACAAGTGATGTACAAAGAGAACACCTCAAGGTGCATCACCCCTTGCCCTGGCAGATCGCTGGAAAACAACCGAAATAACCCATGAAAATCTAAAAACACACACAGGCCGCTTTAAAGGAAGAGGGGCCGCCACTGTGACGAGAGTCACAGTATTCCAGGAATGTCCTGATCCGTCAGGGCCAGGATGCCTCAGGGAAGAGAATGCTTATGATTCCTATTCTCCTTCTTTAACATTTGCACACACAGTTAAGAGAGGATGATTCATATGACAGGGGGAGTGGGAACATATTACTTCTGACCTTATGTATTTACAAATATGATTTACAGTCTCACTGACCCCCTTCCCTTTTTCAACTTCACTCATCACCACCCTGTTTTCTCACTTGTCTCCAAGTCAGTATTAAATGATTATGAATGCCACAGGCAAAGCTGCCTGTAGTATCACGCACACCGTGTCTTTCTTCACATGTCTTGAAACGAGATGATGTCACTGTTGAAGTAAAAAAAGGTGTGAGACTTGATGGGGTCAAGGGTTGTGTGACCCCTCAGCTCCAGAGCTGATGTGTGTCTGACGAGGCAAGTAAAACACAGTTAATGAGTGGCAGTTAGAAACAAGTGGTGATATGTGGCAGGAATGCAACACAATGACACACTTGTCAGTCAGCGCTCCGGTGCTTTGGTGGTTCGTGTAGGCAAATTAAATCTCCGAGCTATTGTTTTAGAACATCAGCAGTTATTTTCTTCTCAATCTGATGACAGCTAGTTTCTTCCAACATGGTTGTTTGTGGAATGCAGAAGGAAAACGGTTATTGCTGGTCTGTATAAGCATTTATTGATTTGAATCTAACAATCTATAGCACTAATTAATTACCCACTAAACAATATATTCAGTATAGGTAAAAATGGAGTAAACAGGCGACCAGCAGCAGTCAGGGGGACGGGGCAGTGTGCCTGTAGTCAGTGGACTGAGTTGACTATTTTTCTAATTCCTTAGATAAAGTAGAGTAGCGTCTGTCAACTGGCAGCCGGTGGCCGGTAACATAACTGTCCTGCCAGATCATTTTGAGGATTTGATTATTTTTATTTCTCCATATCAGACTGACACAGACATTGACACAGGGTTTGTTGCTTCTGATCTCTGTTACATCAACTACATTCTGAGAATCACCTCTAAAGTAAGTTATCATCAAAGTAGAAACGATTATTTTGTTGCTGCAATGCCTTATATCAAGCAGAATTAGAGAGCTTTCATTTAGAACAATTTTGGGTTTTAAAATAATGTTGATGGCTTAACAGACCTCTGAAATAGCTGACATAAACCGACAAAGCTTCAAACTTACATAAAGGCACAAACATGAATGAAGCAAATTCTGTTAAATTTTTATAAAAAGCATTGATAATAAACCAGGTAGGATGAACACCGGGTTTACTAACTTTACTCTGCACCATAGGCTGTTTGCAAAAAGCTTTACACACAACATCCAGCACAGGAACTTAACAAGTGACACTATATTGCAATATGCATATTGCAATCTGACACTGTTCACTGTCTTGCATTTCACTTTTTACTTCGCTTTTTATATCTTTTATCTATTATATATATTTTATTTAGATATGTTTATGTCTAAATAAATGTTACTTTGTATAAATATTAGAAAAAGGGAGTAAATAAGAAGTAAATAGTGAGTAAATATATATTGTTTCTTTTTATTGCTGTTCTTATGTGTTTATTGTGTTTTTATGTTTTTATGTTTCTATGTTCATTGTATGCACCAATAACCAGAGCAAATTCCTTGTAGGTGTAAACCTACTTGGTACTCTGGAGTAGCTCTGGAGAATTAACACAGGTCATTGCAAACATCAGGAATGAGCACTGCACTTGTGTAATGTAATGTAGGATAATACAATAATCCTTCTCATCATTGCAGTCATCTACTCATAGATGACGACAAGATGATCAACATTTTCCAAAATCATGATCTTGTCTTACCTGCAAGAAATGCTTTATATTTCCATAGATATATATGTATACCTACATATATATATATATATATTTATTATTGCCATTTTTTAAAGGAAAAAAGTCTGATTTGAGGAAACACAGAGGGAGGGGTGTGTTTGAGACGACCAGACGGGGGCGGTGCTAACCTCTTCTTATTCCCAAATGTCAATGAAGTCTCCACAGTGACGCTGAACTCTCCTCAAGAGTATGGGATGCAATAATCTGAGGCTAATGACTGCAGAGATCTTGGATAATACCAGTTAAATCTGATCAGGTGCCTCTCCACCATGACAGACAGGGGGAACCTCACCTTTCAGTCTATTGTACTTCTTAATTCCGGTGTAGTGTAGGTTTGCTGTTAGATTATTTTATATCGCGAAACAATACTGGATTACAAACAAATGGATACGCTTCCCCCTGGATCAAGCTGTTGAGTGCGCACTCTTGTTGTAGCCATACACAACTCAACTGCTCCATAATGAGACTCTGGACTTTACTTGTCATTTTCCCGGTGATGTGCGAGTCTTATTTTCTTTTCACCGGTGAGTTTGCTTTTTATTTGACTGACAGCTTTTCTCACCCCTTTAATGAAGATGTGAATAAATACACCAACTTGTTTTTATTTCGTGAAACTCGCGCATCCACGTGCGTCACAGCATCGGGAGCGCACTGCGTGGACCAAACTCGCAAAAAGCCTCTCAATCCACTGAGAAAATAAATCAGTTATTCTCTCAGAGATTATACTTCTACTCGTTTTATTTATGTATCATATGAACCAATGTTTTTTTTTTTTTATTCTTTCCAGAAACGTCCCGAGGCAAAGATCAAGCTGTGGAAAACAGCTGCTCCGGTCGAGCCTGCAACCCTCGCATGGGCAACCTGTCCCCGGGCAGAGTGCTGAAGACCCGGTCCACCTGCGGCTCCAACTCCTCGGAACCTTTCTGCTTCTACAAACAAACCTCTGACCCCCGCGGGAGAGAGTCCTGCTCCCCGGCCAAATGCACCAAGTGCAACTCCGCCATCCCCGCCCAGGCGCACCCTCCCTCCGCCATGAGCGACTCCTCGTTCCGCCACCCGGACACCTGGTGGCAGTCGGCAGAGGGGCCGGAGGAGGAGACGCTCCAGCTGGATCTGGAGACCGAGTTCCTCTTCACCCATCTCATCGTGGTGTTCCGCTCCCCCCGCCCCGCTGCCATGCTGCTGGAGCGCTCCCAGGACCACGGGCGCACATGGAAGACCCTCAGGTACTACGCCCGGGACTGTGAGGAGGTGTTCGGCCTGGCAGAGGCGTCACCGGCCGGGGAGAGTGGGGCCACATGCACCTCCAAGTACTCTGCAGCTTTTCCTTGTACCAGAGGAGAGGTGCGTGGCTGTGGTCTTGAAAAGTTTACTACTTAAGGCAAACAATAACTGGTCCTACAACAACAGAAAAATGACTAAAACGAGGGAACTATGCTCAACTAAAACTATTGAGCACAGAATTAAGATAAGTTTATAAAAACCCTTTACATGTGAACAGCTCTTACTGTAGATAGAAATGGATGATCCCATGTTGTAGAACATGCTCTTGGCATTCTATCTGGTGTATTGGATGTTGGAATTTGATGAGGCAACCTGGTGATATAGACTTTAAAAGTATAGTTTCGGATTGGTGGACTTCGGGAATAATAACCGAGAAACATTACTCGCGATCTCAATAGAAGGGTCAAATACATGCATTTCCCAGCCAACACGGGAGCCTTGACATCTACAGTGAAACTTCTTATGCAAGTTTATCCTCAAATGTAAGAAGCTGTGTTTCAACTGTGTGATAAACCTGGGTTTATGAACGTTAGTTAGTAACCTTTGCAATCTTGCTAGCTAGCAAGCTGCAACTTGCTAGCTTCAGCTTACACTAGAATTGTTGACGTAATTTTTACCTTGCTTTTAAAATACTAGAACTATGTTCGATCCCCATATGTATTTCACTCATTGACTTTTCCTAAAACCGTGTTATTCACCACATTTAGGGGAGTTTGTTTTGAATTTGGATTCATTAATGATGGTTAGCAAGCACATGCAGTGCAATCTTGCTAGCCAACATTCAGCTTGCTAACTAACTAGCTAGTGTTGGCTAGCTTGCATTGCTAGCTAACTACCAATACATTTTCACATTAGGCTGTGACATTACTTCTATACTAGTTGACATGACCAGTCTAGTCTTGATCAATTTTGTAACATTCATTCTTATATCTACTTTTAGCTATTTTGTGATTTTTCGTTTTTTCTTTAAAAAATTGATACTACTAAATAGGAACATTTGGGGTGATTTTTGAGGTTGCTGTACTGAGGAACCACAGGGGAACCAGCCTTATGTTTTTCCTTTTAGGTTCATTAGTTTGATTTACAAAAGCTTTTACAGAGTAAGGGTAGGCATATTACCTCTTCTACGTAAGACTCATAATCTCAAATGTGTGATGCATTACAGGAGTGAGTGACAATGACACGCTGTAGATTCAGGATGAGGAAGAGAAGAGGGGAGAAGATGAAAGAGGAGGATACAAGAGTAGAGGATGACAGAGGAAAAGGGAGAAGAGTAGAGAGGAGTTGAGAAGAGTAGGAAGAGAAAACAGGAGCGGATACGAGAGGGGAGGTGTGGAGAGAAGAGGACAGGATAAGATAGGAGAGGAGTGGAAGAGAGAACAAATATCAATCCCAGTGCTCATGTGTCTCAAAGTTCCCGTTCAATAAATTGTTGTTCATCTACAGATTGTTGCATTATTTCATGCATTGATATATCAATAAGACATAATCTCTAAGCATTTACAATGTAGACTTGACTGGCACATCTTTTAAATCAATTTAGTAGTCAGGTGTCCTAGGGGGTTGTGTTTGTGAGGGGAGGGGGGCGCGGAAAGCTTCAGGGGCCTATAGATCATTACTTAATATGGTACCTGGAAAATCAGGAGGTAGCATGGAATTTTTTTTCAAGGCAAGCGTGGGAACCCTGATTCACCAGCACAAGAACCACATCTGCCGCAGCAGATTGCTCATTCACTATTACATAAGGGCTCGGTCGATTGAGAGCTGCGACGGGCGACGGACGTGGATCGCGGTGCTGCAGGGCCGCCACTTTCCATCAAAAACCTTCATCAGCATCTGTTGACTTAGTTGACTTCATACTGCAGGATTGTTGTATCCAGAGAGCAGAGGAGCACGCTGGGTGAACAGAGCTGTACAAACCAATCAGACTCACAGTCTGAGAGCAGGCAAATGGGTCTTATGTGTCTTCATTGGGTCAAAGATTATACTCCACATCTCATGTACAGTTCCACTGCTAAACCAAAATGTGGATTTTGTAAGTTGCTTGACCTAGAAAATGTAAATGCAATGTAAACTAAAACTCCTTATGAGACAACACCAAAAAACACCAAACTTTAAGCTCAGACAAGTTCAACTACATCTATGCATCTACCATATGTTCCTGTACTATAGAGGGAGTGTGTTTATGTACATTCACCATTATGTGTGTGTAAGCCCTATGTTCCCTCAATTAAACCCTCATTGAGTTGATGACTATCAATTCACAAAAGCAATAAAAACCCGAAAAAGCTGAGGCCACATATTAAGTCTATATTTATTATTAGACAAACCTATAATCTATTTCTACATCGACTCAAAAAATGATGTCGTCCCATTGACTGTCAACTCGACCTGGATATTGGTCCAGATACTGGTCCAATATCTGGACCAGTCCCAAAACTGGTCCAGATATTGGGACTGGACCAGTTTTGATCCAGTCCCAATATCTATTGGGACTGGATCATGAGACAACAGCCTTACTTTCACAGACATAGTGTCGGCCGCCGACACAAGTTATGTCATCCCAGTTGAACAACCACCTCTCCCCTCCAAAGTCATCGGGTGGTAGAATGCCAACACAGTCTTGTCCATTTTCTTCTTTGTCCCAAACGGCAATAAAGTTGTTTGGCTCCCCTTTTGACCAGAAACTGACACTTGATTGGAGTGTTTTGTTGTTGACCCACACAAAACTGAGTTTTCTCGTCTGTCAATCCGATCCAAGCAGCATGGAAAACCTTGCCGGAAAAATGATTCTGTTTAAATTGATGAGTGAAGTTGGTCAAGAATTTCTGGTCCTCCATATCCTGAACAACTGCAAGGTCACCCCCCAACTGAAAGGGAAAAGAGAAAGAAATATTAGAGTACATCCATCAGAGGCCAAATTATCTTAAGAAAAAAAGTATTTCAATAACTATAGTCTCCTTCTACTAGTGACCAATTGCCTCGGAGTACACCGTTTGTCAAGAATGTCAAAATAACATTAGCTTCTGGGTGTGCAAGGGCAGAGTTGGGTATTTGAGGGAAAAACTGCCAAAACTGATGTTGCTATAAAACACATATTAACTTATTAACACTGATTAACAACTGGCAGTTGGAAATAGTGAGCAGTATACAGGTCAATAATACCCTGGGTACAGTTTATTTGCAGGTGGAAACCTACGTCAAGGTGCATAAGGGAATATATAAATATATAAACTTTATAACAGGCTCAAGGCCCACATGATACAACAAAACATACATACAAACAATACATTACATAGAAATATACAAGGAAAGAAGGGCTAAAAAAGGCACTCATGCCAGTGGTCCCAGATCTTAGATGTGTACTTGACAGAGCTGCGGCCAGGGTCTGTCATCAGATCTAACCAACATATTAGTTTGGACATAGAGATATAGAGTCCCCTCTGTCTGCACATGTCAGCATCATCCTCAAACGTGTCTGTAATAATAATAATAATAATAATAATAATAATAATAACAGACAGTTACAGTTCTAAACTAAAGGTCATTGCAGATCTGGACCTTTGTGGAGTCCTGGCAAGATCAAACATAACAAATTAAGGATTTGAAAAGTTGTTCTGTCTCAGAGTAGAATCCTCAGATGGCTGCCCACAGTCTGAGACAGTCACATCCAATTAGTCGACCAGTGAAAGTAAACATGTTGGACAAAAGCCGCTTCTTTAAACCAATTAGGGTAGTCAGGTGGTCAGAGTAAAACTGTATTTGACAAGGGGAGGCGTTGATTCAAGTTTATAGTGATGAGTGGTTTGCTGAGAGATGAATTCATAGAACAACGAGTAGATTAAATATCATTTAATAAAACAGCATCAGCAAAACCTGATCATTTTAATCTTCATGGTAAGATTTACAGCAGGGCTGTTCATTTGTTATATTTAAATGTAAGTTGGCCACTAATAAATGTTTAATTATTGATGCATCTGCTGATTAATTTAAATACTAACTTGTTTATTATGGCCAACGGTCCAAAGTTTAATGATAATGACAACAAAGAGCAGCAAGTTTGAAAAGCTTGAACTCTTTAAAATGTTATAGTAAGAACTATAGTTGTTCAACTGTCAAAATAGCCGATAATCAATAAACGTATTGATTATTTGTTGCAGTTCTACTTGGAGGTACTTAATAAACTGTCAGCTTAGTGAAAGTTATTTGAATGTGTGCATGAATGGATAAGATCTATAAAATAAACCAAACCAAGGTTACAGATAGATGCTTAGTCATGCTAATAATATGAGGAGAGGGATGTGTTTATTATTCAGGGACCAGATAAACAACACAAAATAGAATAAAATACATGGTTATAAACTAAATCTTTAATTAGTTGAGTCTAGGGTCTTTCTGAGCGTTTGGTCAAATAAAACAAGTTCAAATAACTTGGAGAGATCACATTCTGGACAACAAAAAATGTCTTGACATCATTATCACGTTTGACCGGCCAACTGATCACCATATGAATTGATAAGGAAATCCCCAGTAGCCTCCCAGTTCTATATTACATAATAAATCTGACTTTCGTTTTCTTTCTCAGAGCGTGATCTCTACTAGTGTACGAGAACTGTGACAATCTGGGTGCTCACATGTAGCTGATGCTAACGTATGAGCTAGCTAACCAGAACATATTGGAGAGCATAAACATGTCAAGTGTAACTTAAGTCAGCCTGAGTGTTCATATCTACGGTCCATGTGAGACCCCAAAACAGCGCTGTGAAGATGACAGGAGCCTGGGCAGCAAGTGACGCAGGCTAACGTGGGTGCTAACCTCTGAGTGGAGTGACGTTACTCAGCTGAGTTCCCACAACAAATATCTGCGGCAGTTGAATAATGTATAATAATATATGATTTGCATTTGTTTTCAATACACAAATACAATATTAAAGACAATCCAAGAACCATATCATCATCAAAAATGTAAAACAACCATAATAGTTAGAAACATAAAATAATGCAATAAGGAAATCTTTTTTACATTTGACATTTAAACGGAGAAGCAATATGGCAGTTAGATGAAGATACTGTATAACAAACAAGGATCAGGTGCAGCTGTTTCGATAAATGATCAGCGGGACACACAACAAATAGTGAAACATTTTAAGGCATAACAAGTCAATTCATCATAATTAAAAAATCATTAAGTAAAAACTAAAATGTTTGTCAAATAAATCCTAATCTTTTGTAGCGTAGAGTAAGTCCATCGCATTTTTCTTCTTCATGAGTTGCTTTGGTAAGAGAGAGAATATATAGATGTTGCGGTCGCTGGAGAGAGCGATAGATGACCAAGCGCACGTCTCCACGTTGAATGCGTTGTGCACACTGCGCCAAGGATAAACGCTTCACTTCCTGATTCCGTCACGCCATGTCGATCCTTGCCTGCTAATTGCTCATTACAGTCCACATTATCAATTGCACATCACACGGAGAAAATGTTATGTTAATCGAATGATAGTTGTAAAACAAAGCTTACTTCCTGTTGCCAGTAGGTGGCGCCATCACTATTATTACGCACAGACATATAGATCTGTTCAAGTAGGCGCTCTGAAGTAGCGTGAGATATTTTGTGTCAATTGGAAAATGTTACCACAGCTTAATTTTTACACAGATCAGTAGGTGGCGCTATGACCCTGAACTAATATCAATAAATGGAAATGTTCCGATCAGGATTGTAATCATAGGTCAGTAGTTCGGAGCCGGTTAGATAATGCAGAGTGGATTAACAAAGTACTTCCTATTTTATGGTGAATCAGTAGCTGGCGCTATGACACTGAGGAAAAATTGACACATAGAGCTGTTCAGGCTTGGACTCCAATCAGGAGACAGTAGTTTGGTAGTGATAGGACAATGCACAGTGGAGTTATGACAACATCGTGTCCTTTGGCGAAAGATGATCTTTCGCCGCACATCAATGTTAACACGGTTTGAGGAAACGTCACAATTCTGACCATGAGCCAATGACTTGACTGAGCTCTTTTTAGCTGTATATTGTAAAGCAGCCAGGAGCAGTTCATCAAAGTTTAAAACATGTCACTTCCTGTAGCCACCAGGGGGGCGCTGTGATTTCAAATCATGTATTCTGTGTAGATGTTATCAGGTCGGGACTCTTGTCTTACATGTCTAGTTTTGCGCCAAATTTGACGCCACGCCACGGTCACGCTGTGTGACAAAAAAATCGATCTTTAAATTTCTTTTTATCTCCATTTTGTTGTGATCACACTCATCTAAATTTGAAGTTGATCTGATGAAAGCCCTACGACAAGTATGTCAAAGTAAAAATATGGAATATGGCCAAATTTTTGTATTTGTCAACACCTACAACTCCTCCGGTGGAGGCCCACAGTTGATGCTGAAGTTTAAATAAATGATGACATTGTAAAACTGAAATTAGGTTTATAGAATTAAATGTATCTTGTTTACCCCGTTAAAGTTTACCATGCCATGATTGGTGTCTCTTTTTCAGCAGAACATTGCTTATATTTCCATAGAATTATACTTTTTTTCATTTTAACAGAGTATATCAACATACTGGAGCCACAATATATTAAATATGTAAAAATCTTTCACTTTAAAAACTTTAAACATGCTGTACGAACATTTCCAAAGTTGAAAATGTAAATGCAGGTTGTAAATGTGAAATTATAGATGTTAAACAGATATACTATCAAGCAATATGTACCCATTTGAAATAAAAGCCGCTGTTATGTCTTGCAGCCTTGGGATTTAATCACATTAGGGATCTTAAAGTCTAGGTTCAACACATGTTTTTATTAGCCCATACTAATTCATAAATATGAATTAGGAGGGTAAAAAACAGCACAATGCAAGTAATGTAAAATATGTTATTTTATGTTAAATTATTCATGCGATACGATTTCTGATATCTGGATCTTTTTTCACAGCTTTGGCTTGAATCCATTTTTTCCCTTTATTTTCAGTCAAGTGATTAATTCGTGTTTTCAGGGAAATTACAATGGAGGGTAATGAACTTAATGTTATATCATTAGCTGCAGCATGACGAGGGCAAGATCATTGTCTGTAATATCCAGAGAAAAAAGTAAACATATCCATCTATCTAACCCTATCCTCTTTCCCTGTGCCCTGAAAGGACAGGCCATCGGACACACCAGGATAAATCTCAATGCACTGCTGCATCAGCGAGCCAGTGGACTGTCACGAAATCCAAGATGTTTCCTCGAGCCCCAGGGTGCACACAAGGGTGTTGTGCATGTTGGCTCACTGGCTACTTGAGTGTTGAAGTTGAAAGGCATGCTAATCTGTCCTCCAACCATCAAGGCCTATAGCAGCATAACTAAGAGCAGATCCAGGACAGACCTGAGCCAGGTCTTACGATAAGCTTTATCGTAAAGGAAAGTTTTAAGCCTACTCCTAACCCTTGTATGTTGTTCGGGTCTATGGGACCCGTTTTCAATGTTTGATAAAAGAAAAATGATGCGATCAATATTTTTTTCAACCTGAGACTCATTGGCCTTGGCTCATTTTCTGTGATGAACATATAAAATGACATATTTTCAGTGACTGTACACTGTACACCCCCCCTACACATTTATATTACATATGTGGTGTTTGGGTCCACTGGACCCAGGACTACGTTAAGTGTTAAATTGTACATCTTAAGCATCTCTGCTCCAACATTCCTGCACATTTTATGTAAAAGTTCTCTGGGAGTTTCTGCGTCTCACAAGGATTCTGTGGATTCCCCTTTGGATTTGAAAACTCCGGCAAGTATAATAACCCCAAAGTATGCAAATAAATGGGTTTGGTCCATCTCATTCCAGCTTTCTACGAAAACACGATGTCCCTTCAAAATAGTGCAGAATGATTTACGTAATGAAAAGTTCGTAAGAAGGCTTCATGTCCTGCACATGATTACTGCTATCCGTGTCGGCCCTGGTTGCATCCTTATTACATTGGTAGCCATGCAATTTCATCATTTTTTGACATCCATATGTTGGCTGCTGATGGCCTGGCCTGGATATGGTACTGGCTGAAGATGAACTTTTTATGTAGCTGGCTGATGGTCAATCTCATCCTCTTCTTTAAACTCACTGTCAGACTCTGAATTGATAGAAACTTTAGGTTACTTTCGTAACCCCGGTTCTCTGAGTAGCATGAGTGAGATGTCTCACTATGGGATAAGCCCCTCGCGCGTATTCACAGAAGCACTTATTCCAATTCGCCAGCCCTGATAGGCTGGCAGTCGTGACGTCCGCGTCAAGGTGCCGCACCTTAAATACGGTGGACGCGGCGTCACACGTTATTCAAAAGAACAAATGTGTGTGAAACAGTGTTTCCAACATTGCTTAAACATGCAGACTAATACATAATGAATACAATTTGATGTATTTATAATGAGTGAACAAGTTTCAAAAAATCCCGGAGAGAAATGATAAAGGAGACATGGAGATGATACATTATCAGTGCAGTAAACCATCGCTTTGATTCATGTTTGTGGTTCAGCTTTGGTTTGAGGCTAATGTTCAAAGTTTGACTAAAATATTTGAGTAAAATCAAAAGAACTAACACACACAATTTGTGTGTAGATGTTAAACTGTAAGACCAGAGGGAAATAAATACACCTCACATTATAGTACATATAACACAATATAAAAGGGTGCATAGCAAATGAACATTTCCTTGTTACATTGCCTGTATTTAATCAACAGAAGGTAGAGAAGAAAACAAAGGAACAGCAGAACAGACAATCTAATTTGGAGTTATTTACAGAAGAAGGTCGATGAATATATGATGCATGAAGTTTTCAAAGTTTAACAAACTTTTGTTTCTGAAATACTAACTGTGAACAAAGTAACATAAGGTTTTGCTTTTCAAAAATAGAGCAATCCTATTTTCTATTATGACAAAAAAGGCTTTGTGAACCATCTTGGTAAAGGATGTCAGTGACAATGAAACCTAACCTCCAATCGAAAATCACTATTCAAATGACTATTTATCATCAAGTAGATGAAATACGGATTCAATGTGTCTTCATTGGGTCAAAGATTATACTCCACATCTCATGTACAGTTCCACTGCTAAACCAAAATGTGGATTTTGTAAGTTGCTTGACCTAGAAAATGTAAATGCAATGTAAACTAAAACTCCTTATGAGACAACACCAAAAAACACCAAACTTTAAGCTCAGACAAGTTCAACTACATCTATGCATCTACCATATGTTCCTGTACTATAGAGGGAGTGTGTTTATGTACATTCACCATTATGTGTGTGTAAGCCCTATGTTCCCTCAATTAAACCCTCATAGAGTTGATGACTATCAATTCACAAAAGCAATAAAAACCCGAAAAAGCTGAGGCCACATATTAAGTCTATATTTATTATTAGACAAACCTATAATCTATTTCTACATCGACTCAAAAAATGATGTCGTCCCATTGACTGTCAACTCGACCTGGATATTGGTCCAGATACTGGTCCAATATCTGGACCAGTCCCAAAACTGGTCCAGATATTGGGACTGGACCAGTTTTGATCCAGTCCCAATATCTATTGGGACTGGATCATGAGACAACAGCCTTACTTTCACAGACATAGTGTCGGCCGCCGACACAAGTTATGTCATCCCAGTTGAACAACCACCTCTCCCCTCCAAAGTCATCGGGTGGTAGAATGCCAACACAGTCTTGTCCATTTTCTTCTTTGTCCCAAACGGCAATAAAGTTGTTTGGCTCCCCTTTTGACCAGAAACTGACACTTGATTGGAGTGTTTTGTTGTTGACCCACACAAAACTGAGTTTTCTCGTCTGTCAATCCGATCCAAGCAGCATGGAAAACCTTGCCGGAAAAATGATTCTGTTTAAATTGATGAGTGAAGTTGGTCAAGAATTTCTGGTCCTCCATATCCTGAACAACTGCAAGGTCACCCCCCAACTGAAAGGGAAAAGAGAAAGAAATATTAGAGTACATCCATCAGAGGCCAAATTATCTTAAGAAAAAAAGTATTTCAATAACTATAGTCTCCTTCTACTAGTGACCAATTGCCTCGGAGTACACCGTTTGTCAAGAATGTCAAAATAACATTAGCTTCTGGGTGTGCAAGGGCAGAGTTGGGTATTTGAGGGAAAAACTGCCAAAACTGATGTTGCTATAAAACAAGGAGCACGCTGGGTGAACAGAGCTGTACAAACCAATCAGACTCACAGTCTGAGAGCAGGCAAATGGGTCTTATGTGTCTTCATTGGGTCAAAGATTATACTCCACATCTCATGTACAGTTCCACTGCTAAACCAAAATGTGGATTTTGTAAGTTGCTTGACCTAGAAAATGTAAATGCAATGTAAACTAAAACTCCTTATGAGACAACACCAAAAAACACCAAACTTTAAGCTCAGACAAGTTCAACTACATCTATGCATCTACCATATGTTCCTGTACTATAGAGGGAGTGTGTTTATGTACATTCACCATTATGTGTGTGTAAGCCCTATGTTCCCTCAATTAAACCCTCATAGAGTTGATGACTATCAATTCACAAAAGCAATAAAAACCCGAAAAAGCTGAGGCCACATATTAAGTCTATATTTATTATTAGACAAACCTATAATCTATTTCTACATCGACTCAAAAAATGATGTCGTCCCATTGACTGTCAACTCGACCTGGATATTGGTCCAGATACTGGTCCAATATCTGGACCAGTCCCAAAACTGGTCCAGATATTGGGACTGGACCAGTTTTGATCCAGTCCCAATATCTATTGGGACTGGATCATGAGACAACAGCCTTACTTTCACAGACATAGTGTCGGCCGCCGACACAAGTTATGTCATCCCAGTTGAACAACCACCTCTCCCCTCCAAAGTCATCGGGTGGTAGAATGCCAACACAGTCTTGTCCATTTTCTTCTTTGTCCCAAACGGCAATAAAGTTGTTTGGCTCCCCTTTTGACCAGAAACTGACACTTGATTGGAGTGTTTTGTTGTTGACCCACACAAAACTGAGTTTTCTCGTCTGTCAATCCGATCCAAGCAGCATGGAAAACCTTGCCGGAAAAATGATTCTGTTTAAATTGATGAGTGAAGTTGGTCAAGAATTTCTGGTCCTCCATATCCTGAACAACTGCAAGGTCACCCCCCAACTGAAAGGGAAAAGAGAAAGAAATATTAGAGTACATCCATCAGAGGCCAAATTATCTTAAGAAAAAAAGTATTTCAATAACTATAGTCTCCTTCTACTAGTGACCAATTGCCTCGGAGTACACCGTTTGTCAAGAATGTCAAAATAACATTAGCTTCTGGGTGTGCAAGGGCAGAGTTGGGTATTTGAGGGAAAAACTGCCAAAACTGATGTTGCTATAAAACAAGGAGCACGCTGGGTGAACAGAGCTGTACAAACCAATCAGACTCACAGTCTGAGAGCAGGCAAATGGGTCTTATGTGTCTTCATTGGGTCAAAGATTATACTCCACATCTCATGTACAGTTCCACTGCTAAACCAAAATGTGGATTTTGTAAGTTGCTTGACCTAGAAAATGTAAATGCAATGTAAACTAAAACTCCTTATGAGACAACACCAAAAAACACCAAACTTTAAGCTCAGACAAGTTCAACTACATCTATGCATCTACCATATGTTCCTGTACTATAGAGGGAGTGTGTTTATGTACATTCACCATTATGTGTGTGTAAGCCCTATGTTCCCTCAATTAAACCCTCATAGAGTTGATGACTATCAATTCACAAAAGCAATAAAAACCCGAAAAAGCTGAGGCCACATATTAAGTCTATATTTATTATTAGACAAACCTATAATCTATTTCTACATCGACTCAAAAAATGATGTCGTCCCATTGACTGTCAACTCGACCTGGATATTGGTCCAGATACTGGTCCAATATCTGGACCAGTCCCAAAACTGGTCCAGATATTGGGACTGGACCAGTTTTGATCCAGTCCCAATATCTATTGGGACTGGATCATGAGACAACAGCCTTACTTTCACAGACATAGTGTCGGCCGCCGACACAAGTTATGTCATCCCAGTTGAACAACCACCTCTCCCCTCCAAAGTCATCGGGTGGTACAATGCCAACACAGTCTTGTCCATTTTCTTCTTTGTCCCAAACGACAATAAAGTTGTTTGGCTCCCCTTTTGACCAGAAACTGACACTTGATTGGAGTGTTTTGTTGTTGACCCACACAAAACTGAGTTTTCTCGTCTGTCAATCCGATCCAAGCAGCATGGAAAACCTTGCCGGAAAAATGATTCTGTTTAAATTGATGAGTGAAGTTGGTCAAGAATTTCTGGTCCTCCATATCCTGAACAACTGCAAGGTCACCCCCCAACTGAAAGGGAAAAGAGAAAGAAATATTAGAGTACATCCATCAGAGGCCAAATTATCTTAAGAAAAAAAGTATTTCAATAACTATAGTCTCCTTCTACTAGTGACCAATTGCCTCGGAGTACACCGTTTGTCAAGAATGTCAAAATAACATTAGCTTCTGGGTGTGCAAGGGCAGAGTTGGGTATTTGAGGGAAAAACTGCCAAAACTGATGTTGCTATAAAACACATATTAACTTATTAACACTGATTAACAACTGGCAGTTGGAAATAGTGAGCAGTATACAGGTCAATAATACCCTGGGTACAGTTTATTTGCAGGTGGAAACCTACGTCAAGGTGCATAAGGGAATATATAAATATATAAACTTTATAACAGGCTCAAGGCCCACATGATACAACAAAACATACATACAAACAATACATTACATAGAAATATACAAGGAAAGAAGGGCTAAAAAAGGCACTCATGCCAGTGGTCCCAGATCTTAGATGTGTACTTGACAGAGCTGCGGCCAGGGTCTGTCATCAGATCTAACCAACATATTAGTTTGGACATAGAGATATAGAGTCCCCTCTGTCTGCACATGTCAGCATCATCCTCAAACGTGTCTGTAATAATAATAATAATAATAATAATAATAATAATAACAGACAGTTACAGTTCTAAACTAAAGGTCATTGCAGATCTGGACCTTTGTGGAGTCCTGGCAAGATCAAACATAACAAATTAAGGATTTGAAAAGTTGTTCTGTCTCAGAGTAGAATCCTCAGATGGCTGCCCACAGTCTGAGACAGTCACATCCAATTAGTCGACCAGTGAAAGTAAACATGTTGGACAAAAGCCGCTTCTTTAAACCAATTAGGGTAGTCAGGTGGTCAGAGTAAAACTGTATTTGACAAGGGGAGGCGTTGATTCAAGTTTATAGTGATGAGTGGTTTGCTGAGAGATGAATTCATAGAACAACGAGTAGATTAAATATCATTTAATAAAACAGCATCAGCAAAACCTGATCATTTTAATCTTCATGGTAAGATTTACAGCAGGGCTGTTCATTTGTTATATTTAAATGTAAGTTGGCCACTAATAAATGTTTAATTATTGATGCATCTGCTGATTAATTTAAATACTAACTTGTTTATTATGGCCAACGGTCCAAAGTTTAATGATAATGACAACAAAGAGCAGCAAGTTTGAAAAGCTTGAACTCTTTAAAATGTTATAGTAAGAACTATAGTTGTTCAACTGTCAAAATAGCCGATAATCAATAAACGTATTGATTATTTGTTGCAGTTCTACTTGGAGGTACTTAATAAACTGTCAGCTTAGTGAAAGTTATTTGAATGTGTGCATGAATGGATAAGATCTATAAAATAAACCAAACCAAGGTTACAGATAGATGCTTAGTCATGCTAATAATATGAGGAGAGGGATGTGTTTATTATTCAGGGACCAGATAAACAACACAAAATAGAATAAAATACATGGTTATAAACTAAATCTTTAATTAGTTGAGTCTAGGGTCTTTCTGAGCGTTTGGTCAAATAAAACAAGTTCAAATAACTTGGAGAGATCACATTCTGGACAACAAAAAATGTCTTGACATCATTATCACGTTTGACCGGCCAACTGATCACCATATGAATTGATAAGGAAATCCCCAGTAGCCTCCCAGTTCTATATTACATAATAAATCTGACTTTTGTTTTCTTTCTCAGAGCGTGATCTCTACTAGTGTACGAGAACTGTGACAATCTGGGTGCTCACATGTAGCTGATGCTAACGTATGAGCTAGCTAACCAGAACATATTGGAGAGCATAAACATGTCAAGTGTAACTTAAGTCAGCCTGAGTGTTCATATCTACGGTCCATGTGAGACCCCAAAACAGCGCTGTGAAGATGACAGGAGCCTGGGCAGCAAGTGACGCAGGCTAACGTGGGTGCTAACCTCTGAGTGGAGTGACGTTACTCACCTGAGTTCCCACAACAAATATCTGCGGCAGTTGAATAATGTATAATAATATATGATTTGCATTTGTTTTCAATACACAAATACAATATTAAAGACAATCCAAGAACCATATCATCATCAAAAATGTAAAACAACCATAATAGTTAGAAACATAAAATAATGCAATAAGGAAATCTTTTTTACATTTGACATTTAAACGGAGAAGCAATATGGCAGTTAGATGAAGATACTGTATAACAAACAAGGATCAGGTGCAGCTGTTTCGATAAATGATCAGCGGGACACACAACAAATAGTGAAACATTTTAAGGCATAACAAGTCAATTCATCATAATTAAAAAATCATTAAGTAAAAACTAAAATGTTTGTCAAATAAATCCTAATCTTTTGTAGCGTAGAGTAAGTCCATCGCATTTTTCTTCTTCATGAGTTGCTTTGGTAAGAGAGAGAATATATATATGTTGCGGTCGCTGGAGAGAGCGATAGATGACCAAGCGCACGTCTCCACGTTGAATGCGTTGTGCACACTGCGCCAAGGATAAACGCTTCACTTCCTGATTCCGTCACGCCATGTCGATCCTTGCCTGCTAATTGCTCATTACAGTCCACATTATCAATTGCACATCACACGGAGAAAATGTTATGTTAATCGAATGATAGTTGTAAAACAAAGCTTACTTCCTGTTGCCAGTAGGTGGCGCCATCACTATTATTACGCACAGACATATAGATCTGTTCAAGTAGGCGCTCTGAAGTAGCGTGAGATATTTTGTGTCAATTGGAAAATGTTACCACAGCTTAATTTTTACACAGATCAGTAGGTGGCGCTATGACCCTGAACTAATATCAATAAATGGAAATGTTCAGATCAGGATTGTAATCATAGGTCAGTAGTTCGGAGCCGGTTAGATAATGCAGAGTGGATTAACAAAGTACTTCCTATTTTATGGTGAATCAGTAGCTGGCGCTATGACACTGAGGAAAAATTGACACATAGAGCTGTTCAGGCTTGGACTCCAATCAGGAGACAGTAGTTTGGTAGTGATAGGACAATGCACAGTGGAGTTATGACAACATCGTGTCCTTTGGCGAAAGATGATCTTTCGCCGCACATCAATGTTAACACGGTTTGAGGAAACGTCACAATTCTGACCATGAGCCAATGACTTGACTGAGCTCTTTTTAGCTGTATATTGTAAAGCAGCCAGGAGCAGTTCATCAAAGTTTAAAACATGTCACTTCCTGTAGCCACCAGGGGGGCGCTGTGATTTCAAATCATGTATTCTGTGTAGATGTTATCAGGTCGGGACTCTTGTCTTACATGTCTAGTTTCGCGCCAAATTTGACGCCACGCCACGGTCACGCTGTGTGACAAAAAAATCGATCTTTAAATTTCTTTTTATCTCCATTTTGTTGTGATCACACTCATCTAAATTTGAAGTTGATCTGATGAAAGCCCTACGACAAGTATGTCAAAGTAAAAATATGGAATATGGCCAAATTTTTGTATTTGTCAACACCTACAACTCCTCCGGTGGAGGCCCACAGTTGATGCTGAAGTTTAAATAAATGATGACATTGTAAAACTGAAATTAGGTTTATAGAATTAAATGTATCTTGTTTACCCCGTTAAAGTTTACCATGCCATGATTGGTGTCTCTTTTTCAGCAGAACATTGCTTATATTTCCATAGAATTATACTTTTTTTCATTTTAACAGAGTATATCAACATACTGGAGCCACAATATATTAAATATGTAAAAATCTTTCACTTTAAAAACTTTAAACATGCTGTACGAACATTTCCAAAGTTGAAAATGTAAATGCAGGTTGTAAATGTGAAATTATAGATGTTAAACAGATATACTATCAAGCAATATGTACCCATTTGAAATAAAAGCCGCTGTTATGTCTTGCAGCCTTGGGATTTAATCACATTAGGGATCTTAAAGTCTAGGTTCAACACATGTTTTTATTAGCCCATACTAATTCATAAATATGAATTAGGAGGGTAAAAAACAGCACAATGCAAGTAATGTAAAATATGTTATTTTATGTTAAATTATTCATGCGATACGATTTCTGATATCTGGATCTTTTTTCACAGCTTTGGCTTGAATCCATTTTTTCCCTTTATTTTCAGTCAAGTGATTAATTCGTGTTTTCAGGGAAATTACAATGGAGGGTAATGAACTTAATGTTATATCATTAGCTGCAGCATGACGAGGGCAAGATCATTGTCTGTAATATCCAGAGAAAAAAGTAAACATATCCATCTATCTAACCCTATCCTCTTTCCCTGTGCCCTGAAAGGACAGGCCATCGGACACACCAGGATAAATCTCAATGCACTGCTGCATCAGCGAGCCAGTGGACTGTCACGAAATCCAAGATGTTTCCTCGAGCCCCAGGGTGCACACAAGGGTGTTGTGCATGTTGGCTCACTGGCTACTTGAGTGTTGAAGTTGAAAGGCATGCTAATCTGTCCTCCAACCATCAAGGCCTATAGCAGCATAACTAAGAGCAGATCCAGGACAGACCTGAGCCAGGTCTTACGATAAGCTTTATCGTAAAGGAAAGTTTTAAGCCTACTCCTAACCCTTGTATGTTGTTCGGGTCTATGGGACCCGTTTTCAATGTTTGATAAAAGAAAAATGATGCGATCAATATTTTTTTCAACCTGAGACTCATTGGCCTTGGCTCATTTTCTGTGATGAACATATAAAATGACATATTTTCAGTGACTGTACACTGTACACCCCCCCTACACATTTATATTACATATGTGGTGTTTGGGTCCACTGGACCCAGGACTACGTTAAGTGTTAAATTGTACATCTTAAGCATCTCTGCTCCAACATTCCTGCACATTTTATGTAAAAGTTCTCTGGGAGTTTCTGCGTCTCACAAGGATTCTGTGGATTCCCCTTTGGATTTGAAAACTCCGGCAAGTATAATAACCCCAAAGTATGCAAATAAATGGGTTTGGTCCATCTCATTCCAGCTTTCTACGAAAACACGCTGTCCCTCCAAAATAGTGCAGAATGATTTACGTAATGAAAAGTTCGTAAGAAGGCTTCATGTCCTGCACATGATTACTGCTATCCGTGTCGGCCCTGGTTGCATCCTTATTACATTGGTAGCCATGCAATTTCATCATTTTTTGACATCCATATGTTGGCTGCTGATGGCCTGGCCTGGATATGGTACTGGCTGAAGATGAACTTTTTATGTAGCTGGCTGATGGTCAATCTCATCCTCTTCTTTAAACTCACTGTCAGACTCTGAATTGATAGAAACTTTAGGTTACTTTCGTAACCCCGGTTCTCTGAGTAGCATGAGTGAGATGTCTCACTATGGGATAAGCCCCTCGCGCGTATTCACAGAAGCACTTATTCCAATTCGCCAGCCCTGATAGGCTGGCAGTCGTGACGTCCGCGTCAAGGTGCCGCACCTTAAATACGGTGGACGCGGCGTCACACGTTATTCAAAAGAACAAATGTGTGTGAAACAGTGTTTCCAACATTGCTTAAACATGCAGACTAATACATAATGAATACAATTTGATGTATTTATAATGAGTGAACAAGTTTCAAAAAATCCCGGAGAGAAATGATAAAGGAGACATGGAGATGATACATTATCAGTGCAGTAAACCATCGCTTTGATTCATGTTTGTGGTTCAGCTTTGGTTTGAGGCTAATGTTCAAAGTTTGACTAAAATATTTGAGTAAAATCAAAAGAACTAACACACACAATTTGTGTGTAGATGTTAAACTGTAAGACCAGAGGGAAATAAATACACCTCACATTATAGTACATATAACACAATATAAAAGGGTGCATAGCAAATGAACATTTCCTTGTTACATTGCCTGTATTTAATCAACAGAAGGTAGAGAAGAAAACAAAGGAACAGCAGAACAGACAATCTAATTTGGAGTTATTTACAGAAGAAGGTCGATGAATATATGATGCATGAAGTTTTCAAAGTTTAACAAACTTTTGTTTCTGAAATACTAACTGTGAACAAAGTAACATAAGGTTTTGCTTTTCAAAAATAGAGCAATCCTATTTTCTATTATGACAAAAAAGGCTTTGTGAACCATCTTGGTAAAGGATGTCAGTGACAATGAAACCTAACCTCCAATCGAAAATCACTATTCAAATGACTATTTATCATCAAGTAGATGAAATACGGATTCAATGTGTCTTCATTGGGTCAAAGATTATACTCCACATCTCATGTACAGTTCCACTGCTAAACCAAAATGTGGATTTTGTAAGTTGCTTGACCTAGAAAATGTAAATGCAATGTAAACTAAAACTCCTTATGAGACAACACCAAAAAACACCAAACTTTAAGCTCAGACAAGTTCAACTACATCTATGCATCTACCATATGTTCCTGTACTATAGAGGGAGTGTGTTTATGTACATTCACCATTATGTGTGTGTAAGCCCTATGTTCCCTCAATTAAACCCTCATAGAGTTGATGACTATCAATTCACAAAAGCAATAAAAACCCGAAAAAGCTGAGGCCACATATTAAGTCTATATTTATTATTAGACAAACCTATAATCTATTTCTACATCGACTCAAAAAATGATGTCGTCCCATTGACTGTCAACTCGACCTGGATATTGGTCCAGATACTGGTCCAATATCTGGACCAGTCCCAAAACTGGTCCAGATATTGGGACTGGACCAGTTTTGATCCAGTCCAAATATCTATTGGGACTGGATCATGAGACAACAGCCTTACTTTCACAGACATAGTGTCGGCCGCCGACACAAGTTATGTCATCCCAGTTGAACAACCACCTCTCCCCTCCAAAGTCATCGGGTGGTACAATGCCAACACAGTCTTGTCCATTTTCTTCTTTGTCCCAAACGACAATAAAGTTGTTTGGCTCCCCTTTTGACCAGAAACTGACACTTGATTGGAGTGTTTTGTTGTTGACCCACACAAAACTGAGTTTTCTCGTCTGTCAATCCGATCCAAGCAGCATGGAAAACCTTGCCGGAAAAATGATTCTGTTTAAATTGATGAGTGAAGTTGGTCAAGAATTTCTGGTCCTCCATATCCTGAACAACTGCAAGGTCACCCCCCAACTGAAAGGGAAACGAGAAAGAAATATTAGAGTACATCCATCAGAGGCCAAATTATCTTAAGAAAAAAAGTATTTCAATAACTATAGTCTCCTTCTACTAGTGACCAATTGCCTCGGAGTACACCGTTTGTCAAGAATGTCAAAATAACATTAGCTTCTGGGTGTGCAAGGGCAGAGTTGGGTATTTGAGGGAAAAACTGCCAAAACTGATGTTGCTATAAAACACATATTAACTTATTAACACTGATTAACAACTGGCAGTTGGAAATAGTGAGCAGTATACAGGTCAATAATACCCTGGGTACAGTTTATTTGCAGGTGGAAACCTACGTCAAGGTGCATAAGGGAATATATAAATATATAAACTTTATAACAGGCTCAAGGCCCACATGATACAACAAAACATACATACAAACAATACATTACATAGAAATATACAAGGAAAGAAGGGCTAAAAAAGGCACTCATGCCAGTGGTCCCAGATCTTAGATGTGTACTTGACAGAGCTGCGGCCAGGGTCTGTCATCAGATCTAACCAACATATTAGTTTGGACATAGAGATATAGAGTCCCCTCTGTCTGCACATGTCAGCATCATCCTCAAACGTGTCTGTAATAATAATAATAATAATAATAATAATAATAATAACAGACAGTTACAGTTCTAAACTAAAGGTCATTGCAGATCTGGACCTTTGTGGAGTCCTGGCAAGATCAAACATAACAAATTAAGGATTTGAAAAGTTGTTCTGTCTCAGAGTAGAATCCTCAGATGGCTGCCCACAGTCTGAGACAGTCACATCCAATTAGTCGACCAGTGAAAGTAAACATGTTGGACAAAAGCCGCTTCTTTAAACCAATTAGGGTAGTCAGGTGGTCAGAGTAAAACTGTATTTGACAAGGGGAGGCGTTGATTCAAGTTTATAGTGATGAGTGGTTTGCTGAGAGATGAATTCATAGAACAACGAGTAGATTAAATATCATTTAATAAAACAGCATCAGCAAAACCTGATCATTTTAATCTTCATGGTAAGATTTACAGCAGGGCTGTTCATTTGTTATATTTAAATGTAAGTTGGCCACTAATAAATGTTTAATTATTGATGCATCTGCTGATTAATTTAAATACTAACTTGTTTATTATGGCCAACGGTCCAAAGTTTAATGATAATGACAACAAAGAGCAGCAAGTTTGAAAAGCTTGAACTCTTTAAAATGTTATAGTAAGAACTATAGTTGTTCAACTGTCAAAATAGCCGATAATCAATAAACGTATTGATTATTTGTTGCAGTTCTACTTGGAGGTACTTAATAAACTGTCAGCTTAGTGAAAGTTATTTGAATGTGTGCATGAATGGATAAGATCTATAAAATAAACCAAACCAAGGTTACAGATAGATGCTTAGTCATGCTAATAATATGAGGAGAGGGATGTGTTTATTATTCAGGGACCAGATAAACAACACAAAATAGAATAAAATACATGGTTATAAACTAAATCTTTAATTAGTTGAGTCTAGGGTCTTTCTGAGCGTTTGGTCAAATAAAACAAGTTCAAATAACTTGGAGAGATCACATTCTGGACAACAAAAAATGTCTTGACATCATTATCACGTTTGACCGGCCAACTGATCACCATATGAATTGATAAGGAAATCCCCAGTAGCCTCCCAGTTCTATATTACATAATAAATCTGACTTTTGTTTTCTTTCTCAGAGCGTGATCTCTACTAGTGTACGAGAACTGTGACAATCTGGGTGCTCACATGTAGCTGATGCTAACGTATGAGCTAGCTAACCAGAACATATTGGAGAGCATAAACATGTCAAGTGTAACTTAAGTCAGCCTGAGTGTTCATATCTACGGTCCATGTGAGACCCCAAAACAGCGCTGTGAAGATGACAGGAGCCTGGGCAGCAAGTGACGCAGGCTAACGTGGGTGCTAACCTCTGAGTGGAGTGACGTTACTCACCTGAGTTCCCACAACAAATATCTGCGGCAGTTGAATAATGTATAATAATATATGATTTGCATTTGTTTTCAATACACAAATACAATATTAAAGACAATCCAAGAACCATATCATCATCAAAAATGTAAAACAACCATAATAGTTAGAAACATAAAATAATGCAATAAGGAAATCTTTTTTACATTTGACATTTAAACGGAGAAGCAATATGGCAGTTAGATGAAGATACTGTATAACAAACAAGGATCAGGTGCAGCTGTTTCGATAAATGATCAGCGGGACACACAACAAATAGTGAAACATTTTAAGGCATAACAAGTCAATTCATCATAATTAAAAAATCATTAAGTAAAAACTAAAATGTTTGTCAAATAAATCCTAATCTTTTGTAGCGTAGAGTAAGTCCATCGCATTTTTCTTCTTCATGAGTTGCTTTGGTAAGAGAGAGAATATATATATGTTGCGGTCGCTGGAGAGAGCGATAGATGACCAAGCGCACGTCTCCACGTTGAATGCGTTGTGCACACTGCGCCAAGGATAAACGCTTCACTTCCTGATTCCGTCACGCCATGTCGATCCTTGCCTGCTAATTGCTCATTACAGTCCACATTATCAATTGCACATCACACGGAGAAAATGTTATGTTAATCGAATGATAGTTGTAAAACAAAGCTTACTTCCTGTTGCCAGTAGGTGGCGCCATCACTATTATTACGCACAGACATATAGATCTGTTCAAGTAGGCGCTCTGAAGTAGCGTGAGATATTTTGTGTCAATTGGAAAATGTTACCACAGCTTAATTTTTACACAGATCAGTAGGTGGCGCTATGACCCTGAACTAATATCAATAAATGGAAATGTTCAGATCAGGATTGTAATCATAGGTCAGTAGTTCGGAGCCGGTTAGATAATGCAGAGTGGATTAACAAAGTACTTCCTATTTTATGGTGAATCAGTAGCTGGCGCTATGACACTGAGGAAAAATTGACACATAGAGCTGTTCAGGCTTGGACTCCAATCAGGAGACAGTAGTTTGGTAGTGATAGGACAATGCACAGTGGAGTTATGACAACATCGTGTCCTTTGGCGAAAGATGATCTTTCGCCGCACATCAATGTTAACACGGTTTGAGGAAACGTCACAATTCTGACCATGAGCCAATGACTTGACTGAGCTCTTTTTAGCTGTATATTGTAAAGCAGCCAGGAGCAGTTCATCAAAGTTTAAAACATGTCACTTCCTGTAGCCACCAGGGGGGCGCTGTGATTTCAAATCATGTATTCTGTGTAGATGTTATCAGGTCGGGACTCTTGTCTTACATGTCTAGTTTCGCGCCAAATTTGACGCCACGCCACGGTCACGCTGTGTGACAAAAAAATCGATCTTTAAATTTCTTTTTATCTCCATTTTGTTGTGATCACACTCATCTAAATTTGAAGTTGATCTGATGAAAGCCCTACGACAAGTATGTCAAAGTAAAAATATGGAATATGGCCAAATTTTTGTATTTGTCAACACCTACAACTCCTCCGGTGGAGGCCCACAGTTGGTAAGTCCATCGCATTTTTCTTCTTCATGAGTTGCTTTGGTAAGAGAGAGAATATATATATGTTGCGGTCGCTGGAGAGAGCGATAGATGACCAAGCGCACGTCTCCACGTTGAATGCGTTGTGCACACTGCGCCAAGGATAAACGCTTCACTTCCTGATTCCGTCACGCCATGTCGATCCTTGCCTGCTAATTGCTCATTACAGTCCACATTATCAATTGCACATCACACGGAGAAAATGTTATGTTAATCGAATGATAGTTGTAAAACAAAGCTTACTTCCTGTTGCCAGTAGGTGGCGCCATCACTATTATTACGCACAGACATATAGATCTGTTCAAGTAGGCGCTCTGAAGTAGCGTGAGATATTTTGTGTCAATTGGAAAATGTTACCACAGCTTAATTTTTACACAGATCAGTAGGTGGCGCTATGACCCTGAACTAATATCAATAAATGGAAATGTTCAGATCAGGATTGTAATCATAGGTCAGTAGTTCGGAGCCGGTTAGATAATGCAGAGTGGATTAACAAAGTACTTCCTATTTTATGGTGAATCAGTAGCTGGCGCTATGACACTGAGGAAAAATTGACACATAGAGCTGTTCAGGCTTGGACTCCAATCAGGAGACAGTAGTTTGGTAGTGATAGGACAATGCACAGTGGAGTTATGACAACATCGTGTCCTTTGGCGAAAGATGATCTTTCGCCGCACATCAATGTTAACACGGTTTGAGGAAACGTCACAATTCTGACCATGAGCCAATGACTTGACTGAGCTCTTTTTAGCTGTATATTGTAAAGCAGCCAGGAGCAGTTCATCAAAGTTTAAAACATGTCACTTCCTGTAGCCACCAGGGTGGCGCTGTGATTTCAAATCATGTATTCTGTGTAGATGTTATCAGGTCGGGACTCTTGTCTTACATGTCTAGTTTCGCGCCAAATTTGACGCCACGCCACGGTCACGCTGTGTGACAAAAAAATCGATCTTTAAATTTCTTTTTATCTCCATTTTGTTGTGATCACACTCATCTAAATTTGAAGTTGATCTGATGAAAGCCCTACGACAAGTATGTCAAAGTAAAAATATGGAATATGGCCAAATTTTTGTATTTGTCAACACCTACAACTCCTCCGGTGGAGGCCCACAGTTGATGCTGAAGTTTAAATAAATGATGACATTGTAAAACTGAAATTAGGTTTATAGAATTAAATGTATCTTGTTTACCCCGTTAAAGTTTACCATGCCATGATTGGTGTCTCTTTTTCAGCAGAACATTGCTTATATTTCCATTGAATTATACTTTTTTTCATTTTAACAGAGTATATCAACATACTGGAGCCACAATATATTAAATATGTAAAAATCTTTCACTTTAAAAACTTTAAACATGCTGTACGAACATTTCCAAAGTTGAAAATGTAAATGCAGGTTGTAAATGTGAAATTATAGATGTTAAACAGATATACCATCAAGCAATATGTACCCATTTGAAATAAAAGCCGCTGTTATGTCTTGCAGCCTTGGGATTTAATCACATTAGGGATCTTAAAGTCTAGGTTCAACACATGTTTTTATTAGCCCATACTAATTCATAAATATGAATTAGGAGGGTAAAAAACAGCACAATGCAAGTAATGTAAAATATGTTATTTTATGTTAAATTATTCATGCGATACGATTTCTGATATCTGGATCTTTTTTCACAGCTTTGGCTTGAATCCATTTTTTCCCTTTATTTTCAGTCAAGTGATTAATTCGTGTTTTCAGGGAAATTACAATGGAGGGTAATGAACTTAATGTTATATCATTAGCTGCAGCATGACTAGGGCAAGATCATTGTCTGTAATATCCAGAGAAAAAAGTAAACATATCCATCTATCCATCTATCTAACCCTATCCTCTTTCCCTGTGCCCTGAAAGGACAGGCCATCGGACACACCAGGATAAATCTCAATGCACTGCTGCATCAGCGAGCCAGTGGACTGTCACGAAATCCAAGATGTTTCCTCGAGCCCCAGGGTGCACACAAGGGTGTTGTGCATGTTGGCTCACTGGCTACTTGAGTGTTGAAGTTGAAAGGCATGCTAATCTGTCCTCCAACCATCAAGGCCTATAGCAGCATAACTAAGAGCAGATCCAGGACAGACCTGAGCCAGGTCTTACGATAAGCTTTATCGTAAAGGAAAGTTTTAAGCCTACTCCTAACCCTTGTATGTTGTTCGGGTCTATGGGACCCGTTTTCAATGTTTGATAAAAGAAAAATGATGCGATCAATATTTTTTTCAACCTGAGACTCATTGGCCTTGGCTCATTTTCTGTGATGAACATATAAAATGACATATTTTCAGTGACTGTACACTGTACACCCCCCCTACACATTTATATTACATATGTGGTGTTTGGGTCCACTGGACCCAGGACTACGTTAAGTGTTAAATTGTACATCTTAAGCATCTCTGCTCCAACATTCCTGCACATTTTATGTAAAAGTTCTCTGGGAGTTTCTGCGTCTCACAAGGATTCTGTGGATTCCCCTTTGGATTTGAAAACTCTGGCAAGTATAATAACCCCAAAGTATGCAAATAAATGGGTTTGGTCCATCTCATTCCAGCTTTCTACGAAAACACGATGTCCCTCCAAAATAGTGCAGAATGATTTACGTAATGAAAAGTTCGTAAGAAGGCTTCATGTCCTGCACATGATTACTGCTATCCGTGTCGGCCCTGGTTGCATCCTTATTACATTGGTAGCCATGCAATTTCATCATTTTTTGACATCCATATGTTGGCTGCTGATGGCCTGGCCTGGATATGGTACTGGCTGAAGATGAACTTTTTATGTAGCTGGCTGATGGTCAATCTCATCCTCTTCTTTAAACTCACTGTCAGACTCTGAATTGATAGAAACTTTAGGTTACTTTCGTAACCCCGGTTCTCTGAGTAGCATGAGTGAGATGTCTCACTATGGGATAAGCCCCTCGCGCGTATTCACAGAAGCACTTATTCCAATTCGCCAGCCCTGATAGGCTGGCAGTCGTGACGTCCGCGTCAAGGTGCCGCACCTTAAATACGGTGGACGCGGCATCACACGTTATTCAAAAGAACAAATGTGTGTGAAACAGTGTTTCCAACATTGCTTAAACATGCAGACTAATACATAATGAATACAATTTGATGTATTTATAATGAGTGAACAAGTTTCAAAAAATCCCGGAGAGAAATGATAAAGGAGACATGGAGATGATACATTATCAGTGCAGTAAACCATCGCTTTGATTCATGTTTGTGGTTCAGCTTTGGTTTGAGGCTAATGTTCAAAGTTTGACTAAAATATTTGAGTAAAATCAAAAGAACTAACACACACAATTTGTGTGTAGATGTTAAACTGTAAGACCAGAGGGAAATAAATACACCTCACATTATAGTACATATAACACAATATAAAAGGGTGCATAGCAAATGAACATTTCCTTGTTACATTGCCTGTATTTAATCAACAGAAGGTAGAGAAGAAAACAAAGGAACAGCAGAACAGACAATCTAATTTGGAGTTATTTACAGAAGAAGGTCGATGAATATATGATGCATGAAGTTTTCAAAGTTTAACAAACTTTTGTTTCTGAAATACTAACTGTGAACAAAGTAACATAAGGTTTTGCTTTTCAAAAATAGAGCAATCCTATTTTCTATTATGACAAAAAAGGCTTTGTGAACCATCTTGGTAAAGGATGTCAGTGACAATGAAACCTAACCTCCAATCGAAAATCACTATTCAAATGACTATTTATCATCAAGTAGATGAAATACGGATTCAATGTGTCTTCATTGGGTCAAAGATTATACTCCACATCTCATGTACAGTTCCACTGCTAAACCAAAATGTGGATTTTGTAAGTTGCTTGACCTAGAAAATGTAAATGCAATGTAAACTAAAACTCCTTATGAGACAACACCAAAAAACACCAAACTTTAAGCTCAGACAAGTTCAACTACATCTATGCATCTACCATATGTTCCTGTACTATAGAGGGAGTGTGTTTATGTACATTCACCATTATGTGTGTGTAAGCCCTATGTTCCCTCAATTAAACCCTCATAGAGTTGATGACTATCAATTCACAAAAGCAATAAAAACCCGAAAAAGCTGAGGCCACATATTAAGTCTATATTTATTATTAGACAAACCTATAATCTATTTCTACATCGACTCAAAAAATGATGTCGTCCCATTGACTGTCAACTCGACCTGGATATTGGTCCAGATACTGGTCCAATATCTGGACCAGTCCCAAAACTGGTCCAGATATTGGGACTGGACCAGTTTTGATCCAGTCCCAATATCTATTGGGTCCAGTCCCAATATCTATTGGGACTGGATCATGAGACAACAGCCTTACTTTCACAGACATAGTGTCGGCCGCCGACACAAGTTATGTCATCCCAGTTGAACAACCACCTCTCCCCTCCAAAGTCATCGGGTGGTAGAATGCCAACACAGTCTTGTCCATTTTCTTCTTTGTCCCAAACGGCAATAAAGTTGTTTGGCTCCCCTTTTGACCAGAAACTGACACTTGATTGGAGTGTTTTGTTGTTGACCCACACAAAACTGAGTTTTCTCGTCTGTCAATCCGATCCAAGCAGCATGGAAAACCTTGCCGGAAAAATGATTCTGTTTAAATTGATGAGTGAAGTTGGTCAAGAATTTCTGGTCCTCCATATCCTGAACAACTGCAAGGTCACCCCCCAACTGAAAGGGAAAAGAGAAAGAAATATTAGAGTATATCCATCAGAGGCCAAATTATCTTAAGAAAAAAAGTATTTCAATAACTATAGTCTCCTTCTACTAGTGACCAATTGCCTCGGAGTACACCGTTTGTCAAGAATGTCAAAATAACATTAGCTTCTGGGTGTGCAAGGGCAGAGTTGGGTATTTGAGGGAAAAACTGCCAAAACTGATGTTGCTATAAAACACATATTAACTTATTAACACTGATTAACAACTGGCAGTTGGAAATAGTGAGCAGTATACAGGTCAATAATACCCTGGGTACAGTTTATTTGCAGGTGGAAACCTACGTCAAGGTGCATAAGGGAATATATAAATATATAAACTTTATAACAGGCTCAAGGCCCACATGATACAACAAAACATACATACAAACAATACATTACATAGAAATATACAAGGAAAGAAGGGCTAAAAAAGGCACTCATGCCAGTGGTCCCAGATCTTAGATGTGTACTTGACAGAGCTGCGGCCAGGGTCTGTCATCAGATCTAACCAACATATTAGTTTGGACATAGAGATATAGAGTCCCCTCTGTCTGCACATGTCAGCATCATCCTCAAACGTGTCTGTAATAATAATAATAATAATAATAATAATAACAGACAGTTACAGTTCTAAACTAAAGGTCATTGCAGATCTGGACCTTTGTGGAGTCCTGGCAAGATCAAACATAACAAATTAAGGATTTGAAAAGTTGTTCTGTCTCAGAGTAGAATCCTCAGATGGCTGCCCACAGTCTGAGACAGTCACATCCAATTAGTCGACCAGTGAAAGTAAACATGTTGGACAAAAGCCGCTTCTTTAAACCAATTAGGGTAGTCAGGTGGTCAGAGTAAAACTGTATTTGACAAGGGGAGGCGTTGATTCAAGTTTATAGTGATGAGTGGTTTGCTGAGAGATGAATTCATAGAACAACGAGTAGATTAAATATCATTTAATAAAACAGCATCAGCAAAACCTGATCATTTTAATCTTCATGGTAAGATTTACAGCAGGGCTGTTCATTTGTTATATTTAAATGTAAGTTGGCCACTAACAAATGTTTAATTATTGATGCATCTGCTGATTAATTTAAATACTAACTTGTTTATTATGGCCAACGGTCCAAAGTTTAATGATAATGACAACAAAGAGCAGCAAGTTTGAAAAGCTTGAACTCTTTAAAATGTTATAGTAAGAACTATAGTTGTTCAACTGTCAAAATAGCCGATAATCAATAAACGTATTGATTATTTGTTGCAGTTCTACTTGGAGGTACTTAATAAACTGTCAGCTTAGTGAAAGTTATTTGAATGTGTGCATGAATGGATAAGATCTATAAAATAAACCAAACCAAGGTTACAGATAGATGCTTAGTCATGCTAATAATATGAGGAGAGGGATGTGTTTATTATTCAGGGACCAGATAAACAACACAAAATAGAATAAAATACATGGTTATAAACTAAATCTTTAATTAGTTGAGTCTAGGGTCTTTCTGAGCGTTTGGTCAAATAAAACAAGTTCAAATAACTTGGAGAGATCACATTCTGGACAACAAAAAATGTCTTGACATCATTATCACGTTTGACCGGCCAACTGATCACCATATGAATTGATAAGGAAATCCCCAGTAGCCTCCTAGTTCTATATTACATAATAAATCTGACTTTCGTTTTATTTCTCAGAGCGTGATCTCTACTAGTGTACGAGAACTGTGACAATCTGGGTGCTCACATGTAGCTGATGCTAACGTATGAGCTAGCTAACCAGAACATATTGGAGAGCATAAACATGTCAAGTGTAACTTAAGTCAGCCTGAGTGTTCATATCTACGGTCCATGTGAGACCCCAAAACAGCGCTGTGAAGATGACAGGAGCCTGGGCAGCAAGTGACGCAGGCTAACGTGGGTGCTAACCTCTGAGCGGAGTGACGTTACTCACCTGAGTTCCCACAACAACTATCTGCGGCAGTTGAATAATGTCTGCGCCCACCGTGTTGAACACATCCTGCAGTTTGTTGATGACAGGTATTAGGCATGAGCTCCGCTGCTGACCGCACAGTCTGCTGTCTTCAACCTGACAAACACACGGGGACAAAGTCATCCAATGTCCCTCGGCTAAAAGCTCGCTCCTCTCCGGGGCTTCAGACAACTGCGCACACAGTTGCTCCGAGATGCATTCTGGGAGTTTGAGTCCTGCCAGAGTCAGGGTAAAGTGTTCAGTGTTCTGGGTTCGACATTTTCTGAACTACATTTCCTACAGATGTCGTCATACTGGTGTTGAACCAATGGAAATCCATTTATATATATATATATTTCCTCAACGGTAACAGTCGCTATGGTGAGTACCAAAATATGTATAAGTTAATTCCATGAATGAAATGAGGACGCTACATATTTGGGTGTGGCAAAAAACTGTTTGACCTTTCATTATATAGATTGAGATTTACACACACACATACAAAAGAAAGAATATAAACTCATTACCACCCATAAACCGTACATTGATTTACATTTGAGGCTTTTTGATGATTAAATTTAATAAAATCAAGTTAGCTTTATATGATTTGCATTTGTTTTCAATACACAAATACAATATTAAAGACAATCCAAGAACCATATCATCATCAAAAATGTAAAACAACCATAATAGTTAGAAACATAAAATAATGCAATAAGGAAATCTTTTTTACATTTGACATTTAAACGGAGAAGCAATATGGCAGTTAGATGAAGATACTGTATAACAAACAAGGATCAGGTGCAGCTGTTTCGATAAATGATCAGCGGGACACACAACAAATAGTGAAACATTTTAAGGCATAACAAGTCAATTCATCATAATTAAAAAAATCATGAAGTAAAAACTAAAATGTTTGTCAAATAAATCCTAATCTTTTGTAGCGTAGAGTAAGTCCATCGCATTTTTCTTCTTCATGAGTTGCTTTGGTAAGAGAGAGAATATATATATGTTGCGGTCGCTGGAGAGAGCGATAGATGACCAAGCGCACGTCTCCACGTTGAATGCGTTGTGCACACTGCGCCAAGGATAAACGCTTCACTTCCTGATTCCGTCACGCCATGTCGATCCTTGCCTGCTAATTGCTCATTACAGTCCACATTATCAATTGCACATCACACGGAGAAAATGTTATGTTAATCGAATGATAGTTGTAAAACAAAGCTTACTTCCTGTTGCCAGTAGGTGGCGCCATCACTATTATTACGCACAGACATATAGATCTGTTCAAGTAGGCGCTCTGAAGTAGCGTGAGATATTTTGTGTCAATTGGAAAATGTTACCACAGCTTAATTTTTACACAGATCAGTAGGTGGCGCTATGACCCTGAACTAATATCAATAAATGGAAATGTTCAGATCAGGATTGTAATCATAGGTCAGTAGTTCGGAGCCGGTTAGAATAATGCAGAGTGGATTAACAAAGTACTTCCTATTTTATGGTGAATCAGTAGCTGGCGCTATGACACTGAGGAAAAATTGACACATAGAGCTGTTCAGGCTTGGACTCCAATCAGGAGACAGTAGTTTGGTAGTGATAGGACAATGCACAGTGGAGTTATGACAACATCGTGTCCTTTGGCGAAAGATGATCTTTCGCCGCACATCAATGTTAACACGGTTTGAGGAAACGTCACAATTCTGACCATGAGCCAATGACTTGACTGAGCTCTTTTTAGCTGTATATTGTAAAGCAGCCAGGAGCAGTTCATCAAAGTATAAAACATGTCACTTCCTGTAGCCACCAGGGTGGCGCTGTGATTTCAAGTCATGTATTCTGTGTAGATGTTATCAGGTCGGGACTCTTGTCTTACATGTCTAGTTTCGCGCCAAATTTGACGCCACGCCACGGTCACGCTGTGTGACAAAAAAATCGATCTTTAAATTTCTTTTTATCTCCATTTTGTTGTGATCACACTCATCTAAATTTGAAGTTGATCTGATGAAAGCCCTACGACAAGTATGTCAAAGTAAAAATATGGAATATGGCCAAATTTTTGTATTTGTCAACACCTACAAGTCCTCCGGTGGAGGCCCACAGTTGATGCTGAAGTTTAAATAAATGATGACATTGTAAAACTGAAATTAGGTTTATAGAATTAAATGTATCTTGTTTACCCCGTTAAAGTTTACCATGCCATGATTGGTGTCTCTTTTTCAGCAGAACATTGCTTATATTTCCATTGAATTATACTTTTTTTCATTTTAACAGAGTATATCAACATACTGGAGCCACAATATATTAAATATGTAAAAATCTTTCACTTTAAAAACTTTAAACATGCTGTACGAACATTTCCAAAGTTGAAAATGTAAATGCAGGTTGTAAATGTGAAATTATAGATGTTAAACAGATATACCATCAAGCAATATGTACCCATTTGAAATAAAAGCCGCTGTTATGTCTTGCAGCCTTGGGATTTAATCACATTAGGGATCTTAAAGTCTAGGTTCAACACATGTTTTTATTAGCCCATACTAATTCATAAATATGAATTAGGAGGGTAAAAAACAGCACAATGCAAGTAATGTAAAATATGTTATTTTATGTTAAATTATTCATGCGATACGATTTCTGATATCTGGATCTTTTTTCACAGCTTTGGCTTGAATCCATTTTTTCCCTTTATTTTCAGTCAAGTGATTAATTCGTGTTTTCAGGGAAATTACAATGGAGGGTAATGAACTTAATGTTATATCATTAGCTGCAGCATGACGAGGGCAAGATCATTGTCTGTAATATCCAGAGAAAAAAGTAAACATATCCAGCTATCCATCTATCTAACCCTATCCTCTTTCCCTGTGCCCTGAAAGGACAGGCCATCGGACACACCAGGATAAATCTCAATGCACTGCTGCATCAGCGAGCCAGTGGACTGTCACGAAATCCAAGATGTTTCCTCGAGCCCCAGGGTGCACACAAGGGTGTTGTGCATGTTGGCTCACTGGCTACTTGAGTGTTGAAGTTGAAAGGCATGCTAATCTGTCCTCCAACCATCAAGGCCTATAGCAGCATAACTAAGAGCAGATCCAGGACAGACCTGAGCCAGGTCTTACGATAAGCTTTATCGTAAAGGAAAGTTTTAAGCCTACTCCTAACCCTTGTATGTTGTTCGGGTCTATGGGACCCGTTTTCAATGTTTGATAAAAGAAAAATGATGCGATCAATATTTTTTTCAACCTGAGACTCATTGGCCTTGGCTCATTTTCTGTGATGAACATATAAAATGACATATTTTCAGTGACTGTACACTGTACACCCCCCCTACACATTTATATTACATATGTGGTGTTTGGGTCCACTGGACCCAGGACTACGTTAAGTGTTAAATTGTACATCTTAAGCATCTCTGCTCCAACATTCCTGCACATTTTATGTAAAAGTTCTCTGGGAGTTTCTGCGTCTCACAAGGATTCTGTGGATTCCCCTTTGGATTTGAAAACTCCGGCAAGTATAATAACCCCAAAGTATGCAAATAAATGGGTTTGGTCCATCTCATTCCAGCTTTCTACGAAAACACGATGTCCCTCCAAAATAGTGCAGAATGATTTACGTAATGAAAAGTTCGTAAGAAGGCTTCATGTCCTGCACATGATTACTGCTATCCGTGTCGGCCCTGGTTGCATCCTTATTACATTGGTAGCCATGCAATTTCATCATTTTTTGACATCCATATGTTGGCTGCTGATGGCCTGGCCTGGATATGGTACTGGCTGAAGATGAACTTTTTATGTAGCTGGCTGATGGTCAATCTCATCCTCTTCTTTAAACTCACTGTCAGACTCTGAATTGATAGAAACTTTAGGTTACTTTCGTAACCCCGGTTCTCTGAGTAGCATGAGTGAGATGTCTCACTATGGGATAAGCCCCTCGCGCGTATTCACAGAAGCACTTATTCCAATTCGCCAGCCCTGATAGGCTGGCAGTCGTGACGTCCGCGTCAAGGTGCCGCACCTTAAATACGGTGGACGCGGCGTCACACGTTATTCAAAAGAACAAATGTGTGTGAAACAGTGTTTCCAACATTGCTTAAACATGCAGACTAATACATAATGAATACAATTTGATGTATTTATAATGAGTGAACAAGTTTCAAAAAATCCCGGAGAGAAATGATAAAGGAGACATGGAGATGATACATTATCAGTGCAGTAAACCATCGCTTTGATTCATGTCTGTGGTTCAGCTTTGGTTTGAGGCTAATGTTCAAAGTTTGACTAAAATATTTGAGTAAAATCAAAAGAACTAACACACACAATTTGTGTGTAGATGTTAAACTGTAAGACCAGAGGGAAATAAATACACCTCACATTATAGTACATATAACACAATATAAAAGGGTGCATAGCAAATGAACATTTCCTTGTTACATTGCCTGTATTTAATCAACAGAAGGTAGAGAAGAAAACAAAGGAACAGCAGAACAGACAATCTAATTTGGAGTTATTTACAGAAGAAGGTCGATGAATATATGATGCATGAAGTTTTCAAAGTTTAACAAACTTTTGTTTCTGAAATACTAACTGTGAACAAAGTAACATAAGGTTTTGCTTTTCAAAAATAGAGCAATCCTATTTTCTATTATGACAAAAAAGGCTTTGTGAACCATCTTGGTAAAGGATGTCAGTGACAATGAAACCTAACCTCCAATCGAAAATCACTATTCAAATGACTATTTATCATCAAGTAGATGAAATACGGAAGCTCCGTAAATTCATTGAAAGGAAGAATTAAGCCGTTTTGATTCCCAGAGCGAGCGTCTACGTCAGTCCTGCTCTACTGTATTAACGGGACAAAGCTTTTCAGGGGGCGGGACCTCCTCTGACTCCCATCACAAACAGTAGCTATAAAGAAGCTAAAGACAAGACTGAAGCCAGCGCAGTGAGACACACCGACCAAGAGGAGGTGGAGCGTGTGTGAGAATCTGTGTGAATAAATAAGTAAAAGCAGACCGAGCGAGACACTTGGGTGTAACAGTGTGAACGAGAGGCTGAGCCCAGAGCAGAGGAGACAGGAGCACATAGGGAAGAAGAAGGAGGAGGGTGAGAAAGAGTCAAAGAGAGAAAAAGAGGAGAGAAGAAAGCGAGAGGGAGACGTCAGAGCGTGGAACAGGTTCCTTCTGCAGCCGTCTTTAGAAGGATTAATAGTTAATAAGATTAATCATTAACAGTCCCCCACGAAACTGCTCCATTATTTTTGGCATTCCAGCCTTTGATAGGAAACGATGGATTAGAAGCAGGCAAGCTGTGAAAGTTAGAAAGTCTTCTTAAAATACTACGACTTAATATCTGTTTGTTTGACGATATCAAAAACTAGATATATAGCTGCTTTGTAAAAGAAGCGGCATCTTCATCCTTTATTTTTCAATTTTGTAATCGTGTGTCACTGAGAAATCTATAACCTGAAATCTGTGAATTTGGTCAGTTTTGAAACAATGATGGAAAAATAAATAATTCAACACCTCCCACCGTTTCATCTGGCACCTGCTCCTCTGATTTAAGGAGTAATCAGTCAGTGAGTCTGGCACCTCACCCATTCACAGGGTTCCCACGGTACCTGGAAACCATGGAAAACATGGAATTTATTTTTTCATTTTCCAGGTTTGGAAAAGTCAAGGAAACTGAGCAAAAGTGAACACTTACATGGAAATTGAAACAGTTATCCTGGAAAATTGTATTGGATGATGTGTAAAATAGTAATAAAATGAAACTATTTTACACATGATTGAATACACATTATTTTACTGGATTTCATATAAAGAGAGAGCAAAACAACACAAACCCTGTAATGTCTACATTATCTATTTGGGTTTTTCTCAAAATCTCGGCAAAGCTACTTAGAAATTACATTGTTTTACTACATCACCTTTAGGAGCAGGATAACTTGGGATCAGCGCTCATTGTCAGGGTGGCGGCTGCCCCCTCTGTAGATCCACCCCTGAGACTTGTGCAACAACAGTGTGGAAAATTCAACTCATTATCATGAATCATGACACATTGTAAGATTAATATGATCCCTTAGGTCTTGAAATTATTCCTACTATTATATATTTGGCAATTGCAAAACGTTTAATCTATAAAATTATCAAATTAATGATCAATGCAAGGAGCTGTCATTTACAGTTTGTATTACATCAGAGAAAACTCATCAAATACAATGCCATACAAGACAATTTATTACAAAAATATATAGTTCACATAGCAGACAGACATTTATATGTTTTTTTCAAAAGAAAGCACTGGCATTTAACATTAGTTTTTGGTTTAGGTTTGTACAGTTCATTAATTCAAACAGCAGAATTTTTGTATTGATATGACCATATGATTCCTCATGTAGTCTGTGGCCAGTCGTTCCCACCCAATCTGAACCTTCACTGAATTAAAGCTCTGTTATTAATACATTTGATTCATGGTTAATAATAAATAATCCTTGATGAATGATGCTGCTGATCAAACAAAGCTTCAAAGAGATGAATATTAAATATTGGACTGTTTTATTTAGTCAGTGATTTTATTACTGAAAATACGCTGCCAAATATTTACTTAACTCTCACCATCTGCTCCTCTCTCTGATGTCCCTTTACTGACTGCGAGATGCTCCAGAGGATGATTTTACACACACACACACACACACACACACACACACACACACACACACACACACACACACACACACACACACACACACACACACACACACTATTAAACAGTGGACCAAGTGTTGTAAACCGACCTCCTCTGATAAGCTGTGGGAGACTATTTGTTTAGTACTGGGAACAATATCAATGTTCACTTTAGCCTCTGATGGTCTTCCAGAGCATTTCTGGAACTGCTCTGTGTTCACTGGGAGATCTGGGCCAGATAAGCAGCTCCAGTTAATTCATGAGCACACACACACACTCATTTACACAGATGGACACACGGTCCAGGAAAGATTTATTTTACTCACAGACTACGTCAGGAGGTTCTGGTTGAATGTGTCAGTGAATATATAGTTTTGCCTGATCTCATAATTGCTGTTTATATGAGGCAAGTATGTGTCTCTCTACAGTTTGTAGGGTCCCTCATGTAAGCCCCTCAGCCACTGTAATTACTGTCTCTGTAGCTCAAGCCTTAAAGAAATCCCATAAATAAAGGTTTTCACTGTTGAAACAATACTACAGTTATACATACATACATACTAAGTTTAAACGTGCTGAAGTGTACAAAGACACCTTTTTTGCCCAATGAGTTCACAGTAAATCCTCTCATTGTTGACATTTACTTAAAAATCAAATTATGTCATTTTACAAAATAAACTCATTATGATACAGCAACAAGTTTGTCCATGCAAGATGTTTTGCGTAAGGACCAATTACAAGTGTTGAAATAGTGAAGATTCATTTAAATGATAATGGTTTGATTCAGTTCATTTAAAGGTGAAAATAAAATGTAAGCAATTCCCTAAAAAAGGGAATTTTACTTTTCTTGAAGTAATATAAAGAGAGATAGAACATCTATTTTGTTTAGACACTTTTTTGTCCTTCTTCGGTCTTTTGGGACATAAACGTGCCTTATAAGTGTTGGATTATGGGACAGATTGTGGGACACCAGGCGGGCAGCTGACCCCTCTGTAGATCCATCCCTGGGAGAGGCATTTTAAATTCCACCCTACATGCAGATTTCTTAAAGATTTAATATAGTGTCACTGATACTTTTTTTATTTCCCAAGACGTTATGCAAGATAATAGTCCTTGTATGGTATTTTCCCAAAGGGAATTTTGGACATCCAACTATTTTCACCATTCAGTGGTGGTGCACAGAACTGCAGTGAGAATTGGATTGAAAAAAGCACGTTGCTATGTGTCTGACGGTTTTGATTTGTGATGTTATAATGTTGTAGGAGTAGAAACTGAAACTGAAAACATCAACATTGCAATAAAGTTAATGAGAGCGACCAAAAACCATTTGAGCATCTGTACATGGGAACTATTTAAAAAAATCGAAGGCAAATTTGATCTTTTCTGCTTTTTATTTGGCAGAGAAACGTGCATCATATACGTTTTCATCCCGGTCTGTCTTCATGATAATATTTTTCAGGCATTTGATTAATTGTTTACAAGTGAAACAGCACAGCTTTTGTGAGATTTCTCATCATTTCATTTCCAGGTGATCTATCGAGCCTTGTCTCCCTGGCAGTCAGTGGATCCCTATGGACCATCTGCTCAGGACCAGCTCATGATCACCAACCTGAGAGTCCGCCTGCTGCAGCGCCAGCCGTGTCCCTGCCAGGCCAAACATCCCGGTGCTGCTGCACTCCCCACCGACCACTACGCCATTTATGATTTCATTGTCAAGGGCAGCTGCCTCTGCAATGGACACGCTGACCACTGCGTTCCAGCCAGGAGCTACCAAACCAGCCAGCAGAGGACGAGTAACATGGTGAGCCATTCTCAGCTGGATTCTGCGAACGTGCATCGCACCAACAAAACACACTTCTACGCTTTGTTCTATAGCAAAAATTCATCACACTCAGACGTCGTGATTTGATGACGGTGTCTGATTGTCTGCATTTCTGTTGATGTGGTTGGATTGGGAGGAGAAAGATTTGGGTGCTTTTATTCCCACCACGCCCGTGTTACTCAAGTGAGCTCTCATGCGTCCTGCTGAAGCTGAGGGTTGTAAAGAAGCTACTGGATATTAGGCCATAGATTTACCTGCCCATTCAGGGATTAGAAGGATGTGAAAACCTTAATTATAGTATTCAACATAATGCTTTAACAACCCTGAGCTGCTGTTGTGTTATTCTCTTCACGGTAAATGGAGAACAGGAGAAATAGTGTAATTCCAACATGACCTGAGGGGGTGTAAATAAGTTACACTGGCAGGAATAAGCTTCACAGCCTGTAAACCATGTGATTATATATATATATAGATGTTTGTATGTTGCAAATACGAATCAGGGTTGTTATAAACACATAACATATGAGTGCAAGGCTGTTTGAAATCAGCATAAACTAGAATGGCACTCAGTCGAGTACGTACCTCCACCAAGGCCCAAGAGTCTCCTTACATTCAATCAAGCTGCACCAATTCATACACACTCATAGATATCAGTCCTCTGAATAGTCATGAATTATGTCCTTGGGAATTGGTGAAAAAAAACATATCTTGCTATGTTAAAGAAAGTGAATAACAAAATTCCTGGCTCTGTCCCTTTGTTTGGAGCTTTGCCAAATTTTAATGGGTTTGTTCTTGGCCCATATCCCATCCTTCAGCAAAGTTGCGTGTAAATCTTTTCAGTGGTTTGGGCATAATCCTGCTGACAAACAAAGAAAGACAGAAAACAACAAACACACAAATGGACAAAACCATGACCTCCTTGGCAGAGGTAACTAGAATGGCACTAGAGCGCATACATCGTCGAACAATCCCACACATGATTATCTAGCTCTCATAGTAGAAATGCAAATGAGCACAAGGAAGTGGTTTGATCACATTAAAGAGAGTGGAAGTATATTCTGTCTCTTTACCTGCAGCAAATTTTAATGAGTTCCTCAAAAACCCAGGCCCGATCCCTCCACGCCTGAAAACTTAACCTCCATGACAAGGGTAATGAAAAGAGTTACATCTTCACACTGACTCTGAAACACAAATATAAAGGATACTATTTGGATCTTATAAAAAGCATAGACATCCAACCTCAAGGACAGAACCCCTTTTCTTTCTGCCTGTATGTGGAGCGCACATCTTCAGAACTGTTCATCATATCCACTTCACACTGTGCAGATGTGTTCCTAAGGGCCCAAGGAAGTGCGAGTCTGGTGCGATTTGGAGAGGCGATAGCTCAGTATAATCTAATACAATATACAATATGTTGCCATTCTTGAGAAATGGAAGAAGCAATAAAATGAAAACTGAAGTAATTGATTCTTTCCTTCCTGTTGTGTGTGCCCGGCAGGTCCATGGTAAGTGTGTGTGCCGACACAACACGGCCGGGGACCACTGTGAGCGCTGTGCACCTCTCCACAATGATCAGCCCTGGCAGGCAGCCAACGGCCTCGTAGGGACGCCACACCAGTGCCAGAGTGAGTGATGGAGCAAGAGAGTCAAACGCAGAGTAGGACACACAGCATGTGGACTTATCTGCCAAAGGAATTTAGACATAAATCACCTGTAACCTTTTGAGAAACTGATACTTGATGAATAATAGAGCAGCTACTGCAAGAGTTGTCACAGCTCTGATAAGGTATTTGCAAAAATGTGCAGGGTAGAGGAAAGTATCTCATTCTTTCTTTCCTGGTGTATGTCTAACAAAAAAACACAGGGTGCAAGTGTAACGGCCATGCCAGGAGTTGCCACTTCAGCCGTGTGTGGTGGCTGGCCACCGGACGGCAGAGCGGCGGCGTGTGTGACAGCTGCCGCCACAACACAGAGGGCCGCCACTGCCAGAGCTGCAAGACGGGTTTCTACAGAGACCCCACTCGTCCAAAAACGGCCCCCGACTCCTGCAAACGTAAGAGCCTCTGTTTCCTCAGTGTGCACCGTCGCTTCTTTATAACTCTTGTCTCGATGAACGCCAGCTGAGAATTCAAATTAAGAGGAGCAGCCTTTGAGATATGTAGGACAGCAGTGGAGATCAGATTTGACCTCTGACCCTCCACATTAAAGCAGATTGATTTCTCCTTGGGAGGCGTATCTGCCCATCAGCACCTTTCTCAGTCACTTGTCTAGTCGGTGAGGAGCTAGTAAAAACTCCAGTCGCCTCTGTCGCAGGAATGACGGAGACGACCTTACTGTTTTGGAATGTGACTGTTATTGCAAACAATTAAGGAATTTCCCATGGTCCATGTGAGCACACATTTCCCATTCCCCCCCCCCCCCCCCCAGCCAGACACACTGCGGCATTTTTAAACAAACAAACCGTTTTTGGGAAAACAGTTGAAGCAAGTTTGTTTGGAAGCATCGGGCTGCGAGTCTGACGGTGCAGATAGACTCCACTGATTTATTGCGTGTTTGTTTTTGCTGCCCAAAGCACATCCAGTGTATATTCACAGCAATAGGATGATGAAATATATTTAACTTTTATACTGTCGTGGGAGTTACTCATTAAATATCTTTGTTTTTCTTCTACGAGTGTGTTTTCCCTTAGCACACATGCATGAGCATAATGTCTGCTGCTGCGATGGAGTCACAGGGATGTTAACATGTGATCCTGTTGTTCCGTCACCTCTCTCCTCCGCAGCCTGTTCCTGCCACCCTGTCGGCGCCGTCCTCTCGGGGGGGAGCCCTCTCTGCAACCCTTCCAGCGGGGACTGCAATTGCAAGCCTGGCGTCGGCGGCCCCCGCTGTGACAGTTGCATGATGGGATACTGGGGGCTGCACGAATACGGCTGCCGCCCATGCGACTGCACGGGGGACTGTGACCCCTACACCGGTGACTGCGTTTCTGGGTGAGAGCCAAGACGCAGCCATATGTGTTATATACAAAGATATGTATGGTGGTAGAGGTAGAGTGCATTCTGGGTTATTAACGCTGAGCGGAGCACTGAACTCGACTGTTTTTTTTTTACCTCTGCACCACAGCTCAGACGTGGAGGTCTTCTATACAGTCACTGGCCACATGGGACACAGCAGCAGTAATAGTGAGACGGCACTCTTTAGGGCAGAGGAGCTTTTCTCTGCACTGCACCACTCTGGTGAGTCTCAGGTCATCTCACAACTTAATACACTGCACACCCATCCCACCCATGCTGCGGTTTTTGTTCTTGAAATCTATAACGTCACGATGAAATGATTTATATACAAAGCTTATTGATTGTGTTTCACTCTCCTCAGAGAAATGTGACTGTGTTGAAGTAACGCTCGGCAGCCCCAAACTCTTCTGTGCTGCAGAGTACGACTATGGTAAGAGCTATTTGACACAATGTGTTGATTCAGTGTGGGGTGAGCCGGTCACGACAGTCATTGATTGTTAAGCCATTCAACGACATAATTAACATAGTAGCAGCTTAAAACCACCAGGTCGGTTTGTTATAAAGTCATAAAATACACCTGGTCGTTCCATCTGATATATTCTGCATTGGTTTCCTCTGGATCTGTGACGCTGAATTTTTTTAACTTGCTCCATTTATTATTTATATTATTATTATTATTCACAAATCAGAATTTGCTTCATAGGGATTAACAAGGTGCAACATCCTCCCCGCTTAACCCTCAACTAGAGTGAGGAAAAACTACCCAAAAAACATCACGTGTAGACAGTGTCTAACAATAATGAAGAGGTTTATCAATGTTTAAAGTATTTATGCAGAAAAAAAGGCGGTATTGCCACTAATAGTAGTAAATGTGAGTAGGCATGTTGTGTATCTAGTTGTAATCTAGTGGTAATCATTATTAACGATGAGCTGCCACCACGAGCCAACACCTCAATCACGATTATACATTTTTACCATATTCTCGTTCTTTTATTTCTCTATATATTGTTGAATAATGCATACTAATGTATTTATCAGGACAAATCCCTTGATATGTACCTTCTCTTTTTTTTAGGGGGGGGGGCCCATATCACAATCACTTCATTACAAAAAATGTATACACTTATAACACAGAAATAATACACTTTCATACTTACATTATATAGGTCTGAATTTCTATATATGCGTGTCTGGGATACATTTTCTGATTCAGATTGCCCCCCCCTCACGGATAAACCTACTTGATTTTTAATTCTCACAAAGATTGTTTTTCCTTCCTCATACAACCTTTGAAAATGTAGCAGCACAGTGTTTGTCTGTGCTGACTTGCTAGCAGTCCTCTTCTTCCCCCGCCTCTGTTGGTGCATTGCTGCATTGAATACATCAGAGTATAGATAGCGTGCCTCATGACTACTAAAATGATTTGGGATTTAAAACATATTGAGTTCCCCTTTACCCCCATGAATATATGAGTGAGGTATCGATGTTTTGTCCTCGACAGTGCTGGTTGTAAAGGTGATGTCAGCTCATGACAAAGGCTCCCACGCCGAGGTGGAGGTCAAAGTGAAGAAGGTCCTGTACCAGAGTCGTCAGATGAAGATCCAGAGGAAGAGCATCACCCTCTACCCGGAGTCCTGGACCACCCACGGCTGCACATGTCCCATCCTCAACCCAGGTTAGCTGCAGCAGCCACATCCAGTCGGAGCCATCTCTCTGTTATAAGATGATTTCACATCTCACTAGCAACAATAACCCAGGCCAACCCATCACAGCACAGTATTTAACTTGTTAATTACAGTTGTACAATACTGTACTGGTGTAAATGGTGGAGTCTGGCCATGTCTGTGTTCTGATTTGACGTGAAGGCCAGACCATGAATGTCTGACAATAAGAGCTGAAGAAGAAAATCCTCGGGTAATTGTTGTACATAAGGAGAGCCCCTAAACAAATGAAACAACACAAACATATCACATTATAACTAGTTTGTACAACATAATAACAGAAGTGCTTCATATGGACAATGGAGGGCTATACATGCAAGGTTATAACTATTTACACAAACACATTTACACGAGTTGGAGCGGGTCGTCCACTAACCAGTGGGTTGGCTGTTTGATTCCCGTCTCCCTAGGGCAAGACATTGAACCCCAATTTCCCCCTGATGGCTGTGTTGGCAGTGTGTGAGGGATGTGTGATAGAGAAAGTCCTGCACATAAATGCACTATATGTGTGTGAATGGCAAATCTGAACTTCATAGTGCTTTGAGTGATGTATCTATATAAACACGATTTGTTTTTACCAATAACGTATAAATATCAATATATCAAATCATAATGGACCCTGTTACATGTTAGATCTTGTTTTGATGTATTTTTGAGAAGAAGTCAAAGTCACAGATCCCCTGCTCTGTCTTTCTCTCCAGGATCCGAGTACGTAGTGGCGGGACACGAGGACTGGAACACCGGCCGACTGCTGGTCAACACCAAGAGTTTCGTTAAACCGTGGAAGTCGAGCCTGGGACGCAAAATGCTCCACATCCTCAGGAAAGACTGCGGCCGCCGATAGGGCGTCAGCGAGGAGTGGACCGGAGACACGGACAGAGGGATGGAGGGATGGATGGATGGAGGGGAGCAGCTGAGACGTGCAGAAGATTTACTGCACAAGTAATGGGCAAGATAAACACAGGAGATTTCTGAATTTTGCTTGGACACTAAAGTGAAAGTAAAAGTCACAACGACAGAACACTACAATGCTGTGGATGTTGCAGAATGAAATAATATGAAATAAGTACAAACTGGATTCAGTGCGATCGTCTGCCTTCACTCGAGGATCCAGGTGAACACCTTCGTCCGGACAAAGCTGATCCTAGAATTTCCTTCTTATTTTAAAATATGTCTCAGCTCATCTGTCCACATTACTTATACAGCAATAACGAGTGCATGTCAAATATTCTGTTAAACTCTATTTACTGGGCGAGGAAGCTGTCAGAGTTGATGAGCCTAAACCATCACGTCCTGCTGTATCTATTTCTTTGAGAGCTGTTTGGAATCTTGCAAAGGTGCCCTGACTGAATCCTCCCTGTCGTCTCACACACATTGGTGATAAATCAAAGGTCATCATAAGAATCTGTTCATGCTCGGTGTCCTCGGCAGCGGCGGTGCAGGTCTCCTGGATGAAGAAAACAGCATTAGAGGAATCAGGCGGCTTAAGCTGAGCAGCTCTGCGTTTCTCTGGCACACTCGCCCGCCTGCTGTCCGACAAGAGAGAGAACACACACCTCCGCGCCCTCTCTGGTCTCTGCGGCACAGAGGAGCGGCTGAAACGCTCGGTGATTGAGTTTGCTCTTACAGCTGCTTCAGTTACAAGACTGGATCCTTGTCAGGCCGCTGGAGTCAGACTCGATTCTGTGGAGGATTTTTTCTGCTGTCCTCGAAAGACCTAGTTCTCTGTGAGGAGGCCTCTCCTGACCTGACTCTGTGGGAGCCAGAGAGTACACTCTATCTTAACATGTGTTCCTCTATTCGGCCTGTGACTCTCGCTGCCCCCCAAAATAAATATGTATTAAAAGCCCCGGTGCTCGTTGACATCACCCTGTATCCGATCCAGAGTCCACAGGCCATTTTGATTAGCTGGGTCTGGTTAAGAATAGGCCCGCTCCGCTGTCTCCAAGGAGACTCTCAAAGTGCGTGAGGAGACATGATGCATTCCTCAGTCATAACATCACCGCCGATGTCCTTGTCCCAAAGACTTTACCAAAATAAGAGAAAATGAGCAGGAGAGGTTTTTTTTCTCTTTAAGGACAAAGTGGTGATTTAGGGTGCACAAAGCATCAATGTGACATTTCTTATGCTATTTCTGTTTGTCCTATATGTATTTTTTAATCAAAACTGCATAAACTCTGTGTCGGTGAGCTCATTCTTAATGCTTCTGGGAAAAGTCTCTTTCATTCCATGGTCACATTATGCTGAAGCACGAGGTTATGAATAGCCTGTAACGTCTGAATAAGTGCAGGCGGTGCACTCATGTTTGACCCATGTTTTAGTACCGCCCTCCTTTGGTTAAAAGAGAGAAATACACTATCCCACTATGAGGTGGGTAAAAGTTTGACATCAAATCGCTTTTTTATTAGGAACAGTTAGTTCAGACCAATGCTGCTTAATGCAACAGTCCCACCTTCACGATGGTTATAATGTTCAGTCTTTATTATAAATATGAATACAAATAATATACGCCTGTCATTCTAACATGGATCAATCAAACAGTACTAAACAGAAAGATGGATTGATAGACAGATCAACAGATAGATAGATATGTAAAGCTCTACAAACAAATGGACACAGCATTCAGTGCAAGATTTATAACAATTTATTTTTTTTATAAAAATTGCCTCAAATTAGTAATAGAGCAAGGAAATATAGAAATATATATATATTTCTATACAGGAATTCAGCACAGCATTCTGGGTAAAGTGTTCACCAAAAACCTTTTTGCATGATTCTCTTGCATATATTTATATATTTTGCATATTTGCTAAAAGCAACACTAAACTTAAATGACAATCACTTCATTTATTTAAGATATGTCCTTCTATCTACTGGCTCGATAGTTAGTTGGAAAAACTAAATACTAGTAAGCTGCTGCCATGACACAAGTCTGTTGCTCTTGCTACCATTTTCCTAAAGGTTCTCTAGCAGTGGAAATTTAGTTCAGAGAAATATTGCATAATTGCTGTCATCAGTCTGAAGAGGTTAGTTGAGTTTGATCAGTCGTGCTCCTCCTGCTGCATGCCGCTCTAGTAGTCCTCCCCCCGGCTCACGACCTCCTTGCAGGTGGGCCTGAGTAGGATGGTGTGCTCGTACTGGGCGGTGTAGCTGCCCTTGATGTCACAGAGGGGCGGGTACGGGTCTACGATGCCAAGGTCGCACAGATTCTTCAACGCCATCAGGTACTTGCTCTCGCCCAGGCGGTCCAGCCAGCGGCGGCAGAACGCCAAGGTGCAAAAGTTCTCATTGATCACGTTCAGCAGATGTTTAGCCCTCGGGAGTCTGCGGCACAAGCGACGACAGAGAGTCAGAAGTGAAAAACAAGCTGGAGGACGAATCTAGAGATGTGAAGTAACGTGCAGATATGATGCTTTTTTGTCAGAATGATGGATTGATTATCAGACTCAATATCTTGGATTTCAACACATGGATGAGATGAACCTTATTGGCACGTGTCCGACGTTGAAGTTTTTCATGTAATGTGAGCACTCCATGTCGTCGTGGACTGCCCCTCTGCCCGTGCTGCCAAATGTCTCAATGGCGTATGCTTCACCTTCCTGAGAGGCAGAGAAAAAGAGAGACAGGGACACAAAACTCACCCATCTTAATCTATAAAACAGCATATATACCTTTGTGTTGGCCTAAATGAGATATGACACTAAAAAAGGACAAAAACACCTCAGGGGGCAAAGAGAGAGGGAGTAGATAACAAAACCCTGAAGTTGTCATATGGCTGAGACATTCACATGCAGTCTATTAAAGACAGTAGTGTCCTTTTTTTGTGCGTTGATTGGCGGAGTTTCATTGGCGTTTGTGCGTCTCTATCGGAGCGTGGCTGTTGTTGGAATGCGTGTGGTATTAGCTGATAACACTGCGACACCCTCTGTCCCGCCACGATAATCAGTCAAAGTGCTCGCGGCCCCGTGGCACGCCCAGCTGCCGCTCCAGTTGTGCACTCGCTCTCTGATCACAAAGAGGTTTAATGTCCCCGTAACACAAAAAAAAAACACTTCAGCTAAAAATACAACACGCAAAGCTGCCACATCAGCAGCCCCTACTCCACCTCCCCTCTCCTGGAACCATCAGGTAAAATAGCTTAACACAGCAACTTGCCAATTAACACACTCAATCCTGTCCCAATGCACTCACGCACTGCAGGCATGCCGTTGTGCTGCAGGCAAGCATCTCCATGTTTCTCCTTGGTGAAGCGGCGGCCTGTTAATGAACCCTGGGCGCCCACATTACAGTGCTGCGTGTGAAATGAGGAGCCGGGGTTTTAACACGTGATGCTACGCGATGCGGCCGGTAATTCCATTACAGGCGTAATTAAAGTGCGGACGTGGGTGACTAAGAAGCCGTTAGAGCAGAGCATTAGAACATATACCTCCACACCTCATCATAACCCAATAACCAGTCAAGAGTACCTGCAATTACACGTAAGAGCTGAAAAAGGGGCCATTTTATATGCAAGGTCGAGCAGCTCCGAATGGTTTAATTTCAGACACTCAAGTAGAAAAGGCTCCTGTCATGTTTTGTGCCTGAGAATCAAGTCAAAAAAACATATTCCAAACACATTAATATTAGTCCCCTCAAAGTACCATCTTTTTTTAATTCAAGATCCATGAATTATTGTCTCAGAAAATTGTCTTTTGAGAGTTGTTGGGGGAGCTGCAGCCCATCTCACCTGACACTGATCAAGAGACGTGTACAACCAAAACAGGTCGCTCGTCTATCACATGGCCAACAGCCTTTCACACGGACATTCACACCTCAGGTCAATTTAGAGTCTCCATTCAACCTAACCCCTGTCTGCATGTCTTTAGACTGTTGGAGGAAGCTAGGGTCCCTGAAATCCACAGACACGGGGAGACCCTGGCTGAACTGATGTGATTACCACACCAAGAAATGTTCCAAAAAATCCTGAATCTGCCCCTGAACCGGATCCACGACTAAATATAATGAGTTCTTCCCTGATCTTTTTCACATCCTTCCACTAAGATTTGTTGTAATCCCTTATAAACAAACAAACAAAGAGACAGGGGTGAAAACGTTACCTCTCTGGTGGAGGGAATTTGCACAGAGTAAGCCAAGTCCAGTGATTGATGGTGTACAAACCTCCATCCTCGTGGCCTCTCCACCTTTAACTATAGGGACTGTCTTCCCTGAGTGTATCCTGTACTGTCCAATGGAGTGGCCGTTGAGATTCCTGATTGGCTTCACTGCAAAGAGAACACACACACACACTGAGGTTTAATAAATAAGCAGCAGCACTGAACCCTGCGTGTGAGGAAAAGATGACTTCACATTACCCTGATATGTTTTCCCATCTATCTCCACTTCATACGACTCCATGACCTCCTGGATCGTCTCGCCGACGTCGCAGAGGCGCACGTCGATTCCTGCAAACTTGGACGAAGAGGTGTCCACGCTCACGTCAGTAAATAACAGTATGTTCCTCTGGCAAACACAATAATGTCACCACAGCCTGAAACAGCTTTTTTTTTACAGCTACACAAACTCCAGAGGGCTGTACAGTCATCTCATATCATATAAGGTTACTTGAAAGGCAGATAATGTGGAAATAAACCAGCATATGAGTTTGTAGCTATGAATGATGTGATGAACAAAATAAGGAATCGATCCTGAGCTCTGAATCCAGTTAGAAGTAGCAGGAAAATCAATAAGTTAATGTAAACATGGAGTCATTGGGTCTCTGTAAATGAGAACTGAAAGTTTGCAGTCTCCACCTGTTTTGAACTTGTTACCTACACCGAGGAGGTTATGTTGTCACCCCTGTTTGTCGGATGGTTTTGAACAAGTGTGGGGCCGGGAGAGGGACTGTTGGGCCTTTGTGGAGGTATGTACTTTGGATTGTAAAATACTCCCCACAGGTACTAAAGAATATCCAACCTTTGATAGCTGTTTTAATGCTCCTTATCGTAGATGAAATAATATACAGAGGATACAGTGAGATTTAAAACCTAAATAATTGTTTCTGTGTTTTTTGTATTTGTGAACAAATAAAAAAAAAAAACGCATATTGACTTATCTCACTTGATTTGAAATATATGTTATCTCTATTATATCTATACCCATAAACCATTTTCTGTCAACCCCTGCATCTGGTCTTCTAGTTTTGATGCAGTGACGAATGGTGCTGTATGGGAAGAATGCAAAATTACCTTATCTTCATCATCTTTCCCTCATTATCTATATATTAGTGGCTTTTTGTGTGTCCCCTCTTATCAAGTTGAAAATCATGTTCAAAGGAATCCACAATTTCCTTATGATGACTCTATTGTACCATAATTGTCTTACATCATTTCCCATTAAAATTTGCCCTGGGAGCCAATTAGATCCAGATAGAAGCTTTTGATACTAAATCATTGTGATCTAGACAAGAGAAACATGCTCAGGATACTTGTATAAGGATTCTTCTGGATGTTGGGTATCTTGTAAGCTTCCTGTGAGTCAGATAGAGCTGCGTTACCCTGATGCCAGTGTCTGTAGCGTCTCTCACAGCCTCCAGCAGCCGGTCATACTTTGGATTGAATGTGACGGTGAAGGCACAGTCTATTATCCGACCTGAACGAGAAAAACCTTTGATTACTCACAGCAGTTGAGGTGATTCATTTATGAGAACAGCTTATTTCGGGCAGTAAGAACTATAATGCAATCATTAATTTACCCGGTTATAATAAATGCCAACAGCACAGCTTGACTCCATAAGCACATAAAAGGTCACTAGTGGGCTCTCACCGTTGATGTGCGTTCCAAAGTCAATTTTGCAGACGTCGTCGTAGCGCAGCACGGTGGTGTCTCCTGCGTTGGGGGTGTAGTGGGCAGCGCAGTGGTTGATGGAGCAGCCGGTGGGGAAGGCCAGACCGGCCGCCAGCCCGTTTTCTTTAATGAGCCTCCTGGAGCAGTCTTCCAGCTTCTCACTGCCAGAAACAGAGAGCGGCACAGAGGGACAACAGGTGACAGGAACCATGAGACTGTTGTCAAGACAGACAAAGCACCGTGAAGCGTTTGAAGAGACACAGCAGCTCTCCTGCTTGTTCCCTAAGACAAAGAAGGGCTGAAATCCTATCAATACCAGTCCAGGATCAGCATGAGGAGCAAAGATTTGTGTCTCTTACAAGGGGTTTGAGGATAACATTTCTGTTTATGTCTCACCAGATGTCAATCATGGCCATCCCCGGTTCGATCCAGCTCCTGACGTAAGAGCGGACCTGTCGGTGCGCCTCGGCCGCCTGCCTGAAATCACTCCACATCTCCTCGTTGGCCCTGTCCAGCGCCCGCTTCTCCTCGCTGGTGGTCCGCCATGCTGCACTGCGCCTGGCAGGGGGGGGTAGGCACATCACAGAGGGTGGTGTCAATCATTATTTTCTCATTATACAAGTATTCATAATGAGGATGTGACACAATCTGCACAGGTGAGGACAAATATGACAACATTACCTCCTCCTCAAGAGGAAATTAAACACTGCACCTCATTATGATGTCCAACGTGAATAAAGTGCAAAGCAAATAAACACTTGGCATATCACACAGTGGACGACCACTGCTGAGTGTAAGGGGACAAGATAGAGGTCACACACACCCGTCTTTTGATGGGGGGTATTCACACTCCTCTCCCGTTGGAAAGTCTCCGTTGGGATACAGCTCGCAGATGGGGACTGAGGGAGGGTCAGTCTGTCCCTTCACTGTGGCCCAGATAGAGAGGAGGAGACAAGAAACACACAAGTTACCCTGCCTGTGTTCATGACAGTGATATTTTACCTTCACTAAAGAATAATCCTTCAGTCCCTGACTTACAGATCTAATTATGTGAAGCACCGTAAAGAATCTAAATCTAAAAAAACTGTAGAAATTCTGTAGCACTTGTATTATACCAAAGGTAGGAATGATAGTTATGTGGCACATATTTATGATCACTTCATTTCAGTTCCTTCAGTCCAAACTGTGACTCTTCTGGACTCTCGCTGCATTAGTCTGTTAATGTCAAACGCGCCGTCATTAATTTTGTCCCGTCTGCTCGACATGTAAGTCCTGTCGCACTGTGTCCTACACCTGAGTCAGTCCTTCACCGCACATCTATGCTGACACCGATTAACCAGGTCAAACTGCTTCTGTGCACCGGTGGTGTGATAAATGTGGAGCTGCGTATTCAGGAGATTGATTTAGTTTTAGAGGAACAAGGTTCTTGCAGAGCCTGTGGTCTAAAAGGTCAAAGAGAAAACTGGTATTGTTAAGATCTGTTGCGGTAAGAGAACAAAAAAACGTCTTACATCCCTTCTTCTTTTTCTTCTTCTTCTTCTTCTTCCCGGCGGAGTTCTCTCCCTCATCCCCATCTGTTGAAAGCATCATTAGTTACAATTCAGTTTCTGGCACAGCTCCAAGTGTGCTACTGAAAAAATCTGATATCTCAATGCAGATATGACCGGCTGATTTTCACTCTGCACTTTCTGGGACTTAAAAGTTCAGCACGATCACCGAAGCAGATGATAAGGATGATGATGATGATGATGATGAAGATGAGGATGAAGATGGTCAGGAGTTACCTTCTTCTCCATCCTCCTCTCGCTCTTTGTCCTCCAGCATCTGCAGCTCCAACTGTTTCGCCACATCGCCGACACATAGGGCTCCTCCATCCCCCTCAGCCTCATTTGTCCCTGCTGCAAAGTCACACACGCACACACACACACACACACACACACACACACACACACACACACACACACACACACACACACACACACACACACACATATATCGTTTTGCTTGCATGTGCAGATGAACACGTTCGAGTAAATTATGTGTTTCCCGTTCATTTAAAGAAAGTGCATTCACCAACATCTCAACTTGGCAGAGTGTGTGCATTAATTCTTTCTTTGCATTGGGGGTCAATATCTTCAAGGGCACGTGTACCTTGCAGCATTCTGACATTTAGCCTTTCAGAGACACTGCTGTGTGGACCACACTTGACTTGGGGCAGGTTCAAATACCGAGGCTTTCACAGTTAGGATAAGTAAAGCTGAATTTATCATCGTGCAGAGCGGTGGATATTGTTGCACTCAAACTGTGGATACTTCTATTACATCATTTCACGCAGCTTAAGAGGGGGATTTGTAGGATGGGACATATTTAATCTGGAGTAAATGCAATTCAAACGGATTCTTTCAATCAGATGTGGTGTTAATTGTTCAGATTGTCCCGTCTCCAGATGAGCAGCAGCAGCAGCAGCCTGTCAGAGTTGGGGCAGTAAAAGCCTCTGACAGGTTGAGAACTCTCCTGTCCCGCTTATCTGATGCCTGTGGCTCTATTGAGGAAACACATTTGCGCTATTTCCCTCAATGATCCTGTTTAAGTGATGCCTCCTACCTGCTGCAGTGGTCCTGCTCCTCTTCTTCCTCCTCCTCTTTCTCTTCACCGACTCAGGCGCATCCGCTTCTTCCCTCTCCTCGTGCAGGTCCGCGTCCCCGTTGAGAAGTTGCGGCTCCACTTCTCGCTGTGGCTGTAGCTCCGCCATGACCGGCGACCGACCGACGGAGAGATGAAGTGACGCATAAGCTGCTGAGAGCCTCCAGTGGTCAGAGCAAGAAACAAGTGTGGAGCAGCTGGAGGAGGCTGAGCCAATAAAGGAGCTGATGGACGATCTCCGCGCGACAGCTTGACCTGAACGGAGGGAAGACGATCCTCTCCTCCGTGCAGAAACTTTTTTTTATTATCAGTTGTGTTTCTCCTCTAGAGGAAGTCCCATTTAGGAGGAGTGCAACATGATCCCGGTCCACGCTGCAGAGTTTCTCCTTCATGCAGTGCCCTGATGCATCACCCCTCCACAGAGCAAAACGGTTTTGGTCCAGATTGGATCGGAATGACGGCCCGTGGTCGGTCCGCTCCAGGTTACCAGATCTGGGCCAAAAGTAAGCCTTTATCGCACCAGGGTGTCAAGGGTGGCCAAAAAAAAGGTTGGTTCTACTTGAGCCATTTAACAAACGGGCCACTTTTAGGTTCACATCCAGATTACACCTTTGTCCGGGACACAAGAAGTCCAGAAGAGAGCTGCATCAGGTGGCCCTTATCCGGATGCTGTCAAGGCCGAGCTGCACGGGATAGAGCTAAAGTAGTCCTGCAGCAACCGCCCTTTTGCCCTTTGACCGCACTGCCCCTCTGGGGAGGAAAAACAACGTGTTAATTAGTTAATGCAGTAAGCGTTTATTTCTCAAAGTTTGAATATTGTGGTTTGCAGTCACTTAGATGGCAGAGTTAAGCTTAAGATGATAAATCATATTGCTGCTTAAAATATAGTTCACAGGAAACTTACAACATGATGTGTTAACTTACACTAGCATGGGGGGAGGGGGGGGGGGGGGGGGCTGCCCTTTTCAGGTTAGCGCAATTCCTCCCTCAAAATGTCTTTGCACGTCCCTGGCTTCAATCAATCATTTCCTCCTGAATATCGTGGCACCGGCTGAGGCTCATGTTACCTGCTGCGGCGGTGCGCACCTCTGACACACGGCAGCTCCTCAACACAAGCCGGACGCGAGTGTCAACATTTACCGAAGGCTCGACACCGCATTTGTTTCTTGTGAGCGATGTTGTGTTGTTTGCATATTGTCGTATAATACCAACAACTCGTGAGTGAGAGAAGTCGATCGCTGCCGGTGCGTAACGGAGGTTACAGGTTGGAGCTTGGAGCCGTATAGAACTGTGTGTCTCCAAGCAACCAGCTCAGCGGCAACGACAGGTGCATTCACACAAGAGACAAAGTGGATTTTAACGCACTTTAGTTGTGTCCCTATAATATTTTGTTGCAAGGACGCATGAATTGTGTTGTACGGATGAGTGGGAACGTCGGGAAGTAATTTGTGGATTTTTTAGGGGGAGAACAATGAGTTCTTGTGGCGCGCGGACAGAACTCCGAGCTGGTCCTTTGTATTTCTTTGACCAGGTGAGTTTATGATTCATTTTGCTGACTGTATAATTAGGAATAAACTGCCGGACGTTAACCATATACTTCCCTACAGCCAACCAGACGAAACAGGGTTGAAGGTACACAGAGCAACTTTTACCTTTTTGATTTGGGACCTGGAGGAGGAACGCATGAGGACACGCACAGGTATTTAGTTGTTTCTATAGGAAATGATCAGTTTGTACTTTTTTGTTGATGAATTATTTCCTCCTTTCCTCGCAGTAACTGGGAGGATGACAGTGCGGTGGTGACAGGTGAACCACGTGATGAGGGTAAACCTGAACCTGACACCTCAACTTCACCTGCTGCACTGGACAGAAAGAACCAGGAGCCAATAGACGTATACAAGCGAGCCGCCCCTCTGTTACTGAATGACCTGGCTCTCCTGCTTTCCCAGTACAACTGGGCCGAGGAGGGCCGCGTCCCACACGGGGTGGCAAATATTCTCTGTCACTCCTGGCAGGATCTGACCTCAGGGGCGGCGCTACTGAGCAGTCCCGAGCAGACTGACAAAAGAAGAGGGTCCAAAGGCTCCCTGAAGTTGGGAGGAAGTCCCCATCACGTGAGCGACGATGGCAGGAGGCAGACAGAGGAGGGAAGTGCAGGTCCCTCTGAGAGTAAACCACAAGTTGGCGCTAATCCACGTGTTAAAAAGAAGTCCAGAGGTAAATCAAACACGTGGGTCGAATAAGCACTTGTAAGAATATACTATAAAAAAAGACAACTTTTTGAGAGACACAATGTGTTTGAAGAAGAAACTATTTTCAAAATATAGGAAATTATGTGTGGCTTAGTTTAAAGGTATAGAGCTAATAGTAAACAAGTAATGACTTGAACGTGCAACTTTCTGAATCAGAAATTATGAGTGGTTGTTTTACATATTATTGGCCCCTCTGTGTAACTTTTGGCCCCTAAATGGCCTCTGAGAAAAATCGATAAATCCATCAGTGGTGGTAGTACCTGCCTGATCGAAGCCTTTCTCAAAAGTTGAACTACTCATCACATGAGTGGGTAGCTCATCATTGGATTCATCATGCACTCTTTGAACATATTGATAAACTCAATTTCACATTTGATTGATTGCTGTCTCTCAGTTTACAGGTCAACAGGTTTACAGGTACAAAGTTTGGCAAGTCATTAATATAATGTTCTGAAACATTTTTTAAGTGAAAAAAGTGTTTTAATCCAGAAGATGCTAAATACAAGTCAAAACAACAACAACCAAAGGGCTTTTCCAATACAGTTGGCTCATTACCAATCTATAAATGATTAATAAAAGACTTATTAACAATTAATGACGCCCTTAGGTACAACATGAATCCTTGATGAGGTAGGCCTATACTTAAAATGCTTGTTTCATATCATGGGTACTCATCACAGACTGTACGATACATGGAAAACTACAGGAATTAGACAGCACCGTCCCCAAGTGACACTGGTCCTCTACATATCAGAATGAACACAAGTAAGAGGCAATAACAATGAGAATGACAGGAGGGAACAGGTTATTCTCCTTGACCTCTGGAGTCCGACAACATCTTGGGTTGCAAGCTTGAGGAAGTGAGAGGATTTTTTTTACCAGATTGGACAGTAACAGGCTATTGCATAACATTATTAAGTTCTGTAATGTCACTGCAGCAGCTTATATAGAAATAATAACGAAATAATAATACAACTTTATTTCTACAGCACTTATATTAAAGAGGTTTCAAATGGTTTCCCGGTAACCCTATAGCCCTAACATTAGAACATTTTAAAAACAAGCATCATTCTTTAAAAATAGTTAAAATCGGACATTAAAAGCCTTTCCTATAAAAGTTTATTTTAAGCAATGAATTAAAATACAAGCTCTGGCAAGTCTAATCTCATGGGCCACCCTGGTCCATACCAGTTTTGAGTTATAGGAACAATAGTAAGTGTTGGTTGGAAGATCTTAGATTACCGCTTGGAGTAAGAGAGTTAGTAGTTCCTTAATATAACTGGGGGGCTGAAATTAAAATGTATTAAAAATAATATTCAAATCATTTAACTAGTAGCAAATGAAGGGAGGTGAGAATCTGAGAGATACTGTATGGGCCCTATGGTTGGTGTTGGTTGAAATGGGAACATAGAGATATGCTTATATCGAAATATCAAGCGACATACTGACTCAGTTACATATTCTCTCTCCCCATCAGCTTGTAGCTCCTCATCCATCCGTTTCTCCATCTCATCCAGCAGCTGTAAAGATCCAGGTACGAGGTCGGAGCTGCTTCACTGTGTTGATGATGTGACTCTGTTTGACTGTGTGTCACTGCTGTGCCTCTGCTGCCTCAGCTGGATGTGACTTGTGTCCAGGTTGGATCGTTCAGCCGAAGCAGCCCTCCCACGTCGAGCCTCAGCAGATCAGATTGTATCAGTGGGCGGTGGAGCGACTTCGGGTGGCAAGAAATCCTGAGTGCGTCATTACTCTGCTCCTCTGCATTTAAATGAGAAGTTTGTCAATTTACATTCCAAAGGATTACATCCTTGATAATCAAATGAGCAAATCAGATTGCTTTAGCTCTGGAAATGTCAGCTCTATCAGGAAAGACTATTAGAGGAAAATTCAGATGAGTTAATTTGAATGAAATTGAATTTATTGTGATTAAGAAGAATAGACTTTGGTGTTTAGACCCCAGGCAGAGATAGAAACCAAGTTAGAAGACCTATGAATGAAGTGTTTTGGATTGAGGGAGACAAATATTGTATGGATCAGCATTATATTTGATTTAAACATCAATGTCTTATCGTCACTGTTTGAAACTGCAGTAGTCCAGTACTTTCTGACACCTGCTAGACATCAGCCTCAGCTGTACTCTGTGTTCAGTACTCATTAAAAAACAGAAGGCTAACATATGCGCAAAATTTGACATTGGTTAGTAATTGTAATTTGATTAAAAACAACTTAATCTTCACATAGAAGACAGCAAACACCGAAGCTGAGCAGTCCACTCAGGCTGTGTCACTATGGAGAAGCCAAAGCAAAAGTGAAGAGCAGCAGAGCCAGGAGGAAGAGCGGGTCGACCGTCTTAGTCAACGGGATACCACGGATCCCAGAAGTGAAGCAGCTGGATCCAGCACAGAAGAAACTACACTACAGGATTGAGGACGGCTCCTCGTTCATATAGTATCCCTCCCGCAGGAAGTGAAGCAGTTTTAGGGCATATGGTGAACGTGTCACTGCATCTGATTCTTTGACCCTTGACCTTGCCTCTCAGCTACCCGTCTGGTTGCACAGCAGTTTGCCAGAGCCACTCAGCTCTGCCCTGTGGAGGCTTCTATACCAACGTGTTCAGTGACAGCGACTGTCCCGTCATCCTGGCCACCATCACTGCATTTGGGCACGGGGCTGTCACACACCCTCACAAGTGAGTTCAAATGTGATGAATTCATTTTAGGAAATCTCCTGTAATTTCTTTACATGTGATGTGCAGTTGGACAATCATGAGGCTCATTATGTGCAAACCATAATGTCCCCTTTGGCACCTTGAAGAAATAATTCAGATTTTTCTGTGATTATGGGACATTAACAACCCCAAACAAGTATTATATATCTGCCTTTGTGGAGATATAACAACTACTGTTGGTTTATAAAGCTCTGAATGATTCAGGGCCAAACTACATTTCTGATCTGCTCTGTTGTGAACCATCCAGACATTTTATGCTATTGCACTTCTTCTATCCTGGGACAGGGATCCCTCCCTTTCTCTCAGGTTTCTACGTACATTTATCAATCCCTATGAGGCTACCTTGATTTGAATTTGTTTTGATTTAAACATGGTCTAATTGTTCATGTCTTGCTCTGCACTGTCGTTGCAAAATGCCTCTATACTATAAAAATGCTTTGTGTGACAGCTTTGATGATGTGTGAAATATAGTTCTTATTGTATATGTTCCTCCAGCTCCTCTTTAGTAGCAGTGTGGGACCAGGAGGGTGGATTTATGAATGACCACTACGGGAGGAAAAGTCAGGAGTGGAGCTGGCAGACACACAGTGCACTTAAGAAGAAGGTCGTTATACAGGTACAAAATATGACTATAAATTACGATACCCGCATGCCACATTTACAGTTATAAAAGCTTATGTCCACTTTTTCTGCGTTATAAATAAATGACATTCCCTTGGCAGCAGTTTTTATATGGGAAAATATCTCTCTCTGTGGAGTCTCAACTTCTCTTCACTCTGTCCTCACTGACAATGTGTCAGTATCTATATCACATGTCAGAACATGTCAGTGGGGATGGTGATGGGGTGAGCCTGTCATGTGATGTTTGATGTCGACAAGGGAGATGTCAATGTAGGGGAAGAAAGCAGGGTATGATGCATGACCCACTGAAGAACCAACACAAAGAGTCTCTGACACGTTTCATCTGGACTGTTTGGTCGGCTTGTTGATGAACAGGGAGTTTTCATGCAGAGTAGATGAATGAACTCACTGTAGCTTGGTTCAATGTACAATTTTTCTACCTCTACGCCAGCGACACCCAGTGGCCGGAGGAGTTATGATTTAAGGTTGTCAGTCTGTCCGTCAGCTCCATTCATGTGAACATGAAATCTCAAGAAAGCTTTGAGGGAATTTCTTCAAATTTGGTAGAAATGTACATTTAGAATCCAGGATGAACTGATCAGATTTTGGTGGTCAAGGGTCAAAGAACAAGGTCACTGTGACTTCGTGTTTTTGTGAACATGACTTATCAGAAACATCGAATATTTACCTAAATTCTGCCACAGATATTCCCAAAATTCTCTTTTGCCTCGTTAAAGCCTTGAGTGAATCCTTTAAAATTTGGCTTAAACATTCACTTATACTCACAGATTACCCGATATAGATCAAAGGTCAAGGTCACAGTGGCCTCACAAAACAATTTTTTGTTCTCTTGCCACGTGTAGTATATCAAGTCTGCCCTTAAGGAATTTCGTCAAAGTTTGACAAAAGATTAACTGATGAGATTTCAGTGGTCAAAGGTGAAAGTCATGGTGACTCTGTATCATTGTGAATGTGATATGTTAGAAACACCTGGAGGGACTGAAACTGGCATAAAAGCACAGGACTCTATCTAATCTAGTTTAACATGGTGTTCATTTGAAGTGATTGAATCAACATGTCTTTCTGTCTCCTCCAGTTGTCAGATCTGATCAGTGTGAAGCTCCTCAATGGTACGTCGGCAACTCTCAGCTTCAGGTGCAATGATGAGAGTGTTCAACTTCCTCTTCCTGTCCTCTCTCACATCAACCGACCGAAGGAAATGGTGAGATTAGGATTATTTAGTAGATTACAGATTTATGGTAAAATAAAGGTCATATGATTCACATAATTGACTCTGTTTTAACAGCTCTGCTTGCAGACCGATGGAAAGTTTACCTCTAATTTTGCTCAAGATCTGCTGCTGGCGAGGAAGACAAAACCCCCTGTTGTGGTCCTGGAGAACAAGAGGATCCTGACTCCTGTAAAAAATCTTTTCATGCCAGTGGGATGTTTGATTGTGTCAGGCGTGTTGGTTTATCCTAAATAAGAGATGAGCCGGACTGTTCCAATTTAAGTATTTATTGAGATGCAATGAAATGAACAACATAGCTATGGACAATTATCACAGCCCAGCTAAATCAGTTAGCAATAGGTAGTTAATAATGGCCCCGAACAAAAGGGGTTTGATATAATTATAACAGTAGATTTAATATGATTGGTTATAAAAGATTGAAGGGAGTCACCGCAAATCAATTTGGTTCTCCCTTATTGGTCCAAAGATGTAGTCCCCCGCCTCTTGTCAAGGAATCCAGGAAGTGACAAGAAGCCGCTCTCCGTGACGCTACTACTACTCTGATAGTTGCTAAGCAAAATGTTCTCTTCATGAAAGGCCTTGACACAGCTGATGCCATGTGGGCCATTGGAGAAAGGAATATGATGTTCCTGCTATATCCAAACAATGTCCTGTTGATGTAAACATTAGGATCCTCGAAACCAAAACAACGAAACAAAACAATGTCAACAAAGTCACTCTGTCCGACCTCCAGAATTTATCAGACAGCTGCATGAAATATATGTGATGTGAATGAATCTAAGGGAATAATGGTTTAATACCAAAAGTTAGAATTCAGAACAATTATAAGATTCATTATAAACACTATGCAGCAAGGGTTCTTTATAAATAATTTGTATAAAGGCTTTATATCTGGCCCAACCTGCTCAAGGCCCCCCCTCCTGTCTTTATTGCAAATAGTACAGTCAGACCCACACAACAGCTAAAATATTGAAATCCTAACAATTGCTAAAGCTTGTCTTATGCTGAAGTTAAGGATAGGTTAAGATAGGTTAGGTTAAGGTAAGGGCTAATACAAATCAATGGGGAAAAAGACTGTAACGCGAGGTCTGTATAAGAGATTGTGATTATAATCAGCCGTAACTGTGTTGACCATAGAAATGTAGATCCTTCTTTAGATAATCAGGTGTTTTCTTTTCTCGTATAGAAAATAATGAAAACCTTTGATTCCTTCCTGAGCTTCTTCAGGCTCTGCAGACACCTTAGCTGAGTCACTTTGTATAGAACATCTTGCTAAATGCCTCCTGTTGTTCTGCCTCATAAATTCTACCATGCAAGTAATGATGTATGGCAGGTGTCGGTGGGCACCCAGGAGATGCTCCAGATGGTCAGAGAGGTGGAGGGGCTGGAGGAGCCGTCAGCCCGGTGGAGGAGAGCAGGCCCTGGCGGCAGGGAACTGAAGAGGCTGCAGCAGAGAGTTCGAACCACCCTGGACGACTGGTTGGATTATTATCGTGCAGCTGTCGGTACGTACCAGCTCAGAGTTTGTGAACAAAGCTTTTCTGAAATATGTAAGATGTTCTTCACCTATTTCCATTCCCAAACTGCCCCCAGTTATCAAAAGTAACAAAGAGCCGATCTGAGTTTGTTCCTCGATGAAGCAAAAAAGAAGTTCCAGTATCGCCTCATCATGCAAACTCAACATTATTGAATAGTTCCGCCGGGATCCTGTTCACGGTCGGTCGTGTCACTGTGGCGTTTGTGTGCATTTCTGATTGACCTCTTCCTGCCCTCCAGGTATCAGGTGTCCTGACACGGAGCAGATGCCTGATGCCCTGCTGAGGGCCCGGCGGAGGAGAGAGGTGCAGTCGGCGGCGCTGCCCTCTCTGAACCCACCCGAGCGGGCGGAGGCAAAATCGGTCTGGCCCGAGGAGAGCGGCGACAAGCCACAGGAGCCGCACAGACACCTGTCAGTCCGAGCAGAGAGACCTGCTGACTCATCTGTCAGGCTGCCAAGGTGCACACCACACACAGTCCACTGACTCAACATGTCACAGGAGGATTAATAGCCTTGAGGAGAGCTGCAAAGTAAACAGATGTGTGACGTCTTCTGGAAGAGCTTCGGCAAGAAGATTTCACATGTGATGTCATCAGGGCTAGAGGACAATACATTGGTTAAAAGTAAACATGCATCACAAACTCAGGGTGGGGAGTTTGAAAGACAATAAGAAAATATATTGGTTATGTTTAAAGAGGTTAATATTTCGTCTGCATTTGTTTGTCTGATAGTGAGCAGGACTGCGCTAAAAACTACCGAACAGTTTAACACAAAACATGGTTGAAGGTTGTGGTTATATTTGGGTGCAGATCAAGAGCTTTTTGCTCACCTTGTGGATTTCTCAGAAAATAATTTATGGATCTTAATGAAATGTTTTTGAGTGTGTGCAAGTTGGAGTAGATCCAAATAAAATCCAGATCCACAATTTATTATGTGCTCTCTCCCTCTGAGTGCCATTCCAGTGTTGAAATTGGGATTCACAAATTGAATCACATTAACTCTTCTGTTAATTGATTAGTTAATGGTTTGAGGAAATACATGAATAATTATTAAATTGAATTAATAGTGTTTAAGTGAGGCGAATCACTTAAACACCATTACTTTTTTCACATAGAACCAAATAGTCTTGTGGTTGCCCTGGGTGTTAAGTCTGTCACCTCATTTCTCCAGCTATATAAGCCAGAGACTAATGTTGTTATGGTGATGGAGACACACTGTTCACTGATCAGTTTCAGTGCTGCAGCTCGCTTTGTACAGATGTGTGCTGCATAATGTTGGCAGTAATAAGGGGCCTTTTTTTACCTGGTTATTTTCAGGACACCTAAAAGGCGATCAAAGGACGAGCCCTGTGTGACCCAGATAGGACCCCTGCAAATTCACGGCAAAATCCAACTTGAGTAAGATCCACGTCTATCATTTACAAATGCTATCATTGCCTCTCATTCAAATATTATTGTGTAGAAAATGACATCTGCTGCAGTTTGGCTTCTTTACAATGACAACTACATCCTGCCAGATCAGTGATTATTTCAAAGAGCCCAGAGCAGCAGCCCGCCGACGCACCCCGCCGTCCAGCCCCGCCGCCACTCACCCCCCCCTCCGTCCTCCTCTCAGCGTGCCCCGCGCTGCTGAGAGCTGCCCTGCTGGGGGAGGGGGTGCGGAGGAGGTGCTGCTGCAGTGTCACACTGATGCCTGCGGTGACGGACCTGGAGTACGACGCCTTCGTGATGGGCCAGCCTCCGCACAATCAACAGATCCTGGTGGTGTGTGTGACTCTGCCTCAGGAGCACGAGGACGCACTGGAGCAGCTCTACAGGAGGAGGAACAGGCACAGATCCATGCCATGCACTCAGGTGTGAATGCTGCCTTACAGACAGGGGGAAGACAAAATAATCTGAACACGTTACAATACAGTACAGAGCAAAACATTTTACATGAGATGTGCACATACAGGCATGTGTCATTGCAGTCTCTCATACACAGTGTGGGCATCCTTCATTTGCTGAGTCCATGCAGTTTAAACAGCTTTCCATTTATTCAGCAGTACACCTGTGCACATGTGTAGAATTTTTCTTGATACTTCACGTTTTGCAAGGACAACTGAGTATTGTCTGGCTACAAAGGGAAAGAAACATGTCATGAAAGACATCCTATAGTCGGCAGGCTTAATATCATTAACACTGCATGTTTTTTCCCTTCAGTGCCAGATGGATTCATTTCGCCTGGTGAGGTATGAGATGTCAACAGGGGGGACGCCCGGCTGGGGATGTGCCAACATGCTGCTGCAGCAGCGACACAACGCTGCCCCTGGGATGATCCTGGTCAGTAAACCTGCTGCAGGCCCGGCCTGAGGCTGCAGCCTCTGCTCGGTGCATGGCTCCATGGCTGCCACATGGAGGCAGCAGCAGTGCTTGTGTAAACACACTCCACATTTGAGACCACTCCACATTTGTCTTGAATTTGCAATCTTGCCTTTACATCTACGTCTTCCATTTCATTGCAATGTCTCTTGAATTTGAAATTTGGGTGACATTTTGTGGGTGGTTTAAAGAGTAGAGTAAAGATGTTAATTTTGTTTTAACTCATTAGTACAGTGCCTGTTCTAAACCTGGTTCTCTCAGCTCGAGTTAATGCTCCAGAGCTACTTCAGAATGATTCCTTCTCATTAGCGACTCCTCCTTAGACACTTCTACAATATACTGTCACTTTTTTATGGTTTGTGTGCTTGGCGTTGTGTGCATAGCTTTTTTTATAAACATCCTGTCTTCATCCTTCTTGGTTTATCAGCAATAGATATATTATTGTCAATGTTTTTCATCAAACAAAACTGAATTGGCTTTAATACTACGTGTGTATGTGTCTAAAGCCGAGGAGGACTTAAAGTGAGGGTCTGTATCGGCACTTATAAAACTAGAGTGGGCTAACGTGCAGTGAGAGATGACAAAGAGAACAGTTTTGCAGTCATGACAACTGTTGAAATCATTATTTTCTTGAAAATGACATTTTTTGGTAAATTGTCTATAAATCATAACATGAAACAGTGTTTCTATTTAAATCAAGGTTTTTTCACAGTAGGCATATATTATGATTGACAGGACTGTGAGTCACACTTAAGGAAACTTAAAATAACCGCGTGACTGATACGACTTATGTTGCGGAATAGATAATGTGTTGCTCCAGTCCACTTCTCTGTGACCTAAAAAAAGACATGCAGTCAGACCGAGGCTTCTTTTTGAATACGACAGTAAAAGTGTGTCATTGTGGTGATATCTCCCCCCCCACTTTCCGTCTTCACACACATGATGTCAAATCCTCTGTGTTGCTGTGGCAGATGTACCTCAGGGGGAAGCTGCTGTTTGTGGGCTACTTGCACAGTGGTCGCAGCTGCTCAGTCGGGGACCTTCAGAAGCAGATCTGCAGAAGCAGGGGAGACTACAGATTAGGTCTGAGCCTCCCACCAGACTACAAGTTCAGGTACTGTTCAGTGCTGTGAGGGAAACCACTAAAAATTAAAATAAAGTCATATCCGCGAAGCACAAAATGCTTTATTAAAATATAAATTAGAGAGAAATACTCTGATATAATTAGGATTATGATTGTAGTTTTCTGTACTTTGTTTACAGTGAAGCAGTGAATAACTCAGCCGCAGATGCACACAACTCACAAGATGCAGCGGTGACAGGAAGAGATGACGTACCACTGCCTGCTTCAGTGGAAAAGAAAAAGGTCGATGAGAGGTCTGTGACAGAAATACTGTTTTAAAATTAGATTCCCACTGTTTTTCTACATGGTGGGTTATTGTCTTCACCTTTAGACTCTCTTTCTGGCTGTGTCGTTCATTACCTCAACCAAGAAGGTTTTCATCTTTGTTTTTTGGTGTGTTAGTTAGCCGGATTGTGTAAAAACTACCAAACTGATTTCCATGTGATTTTGTGGAGGGATGAGGCATGACCTAAGGAAGCTCGAATTCAATTATGGTGTAGATCTGGATCAGTGGGCCGATTTTTTTTGCTTTCTTTAACATTGTGAGACTGTCCAACATTTTTGTTACATTCTTACAGAATAATTCATTGATCTAAAAAAAACAAAAAACAGGAAAAAAAATTATTCAAAAGGGGCAATGTACATTACAAACAAGGAGACAGAGAACAAACAACCGACAAATGGACAAGAAACTTACATAAATATTATATTATAAATGTATTTCATAGCTTCATAGCTTCGGTTAGGCCACAAATCACATACAATACAAAATATGATGCATTGTTATAAAGACAATAAAATCAGTAGTATATGATTACAACATTAAATAAAAGCTAATTTCCCCCTGCTACTTAGTCTATAGGGTTTTTATATTGTGTTTTATTTACATTGTATATATTTGTTTATTTTTGTTGTGCACTGGTGGCTGGTTGTACATCAAATTGCCCTTGAAGGATAATAAAGATTTTCTTTTATTGACAACTTTAGTTAATCACAAGCTGCACAAACCAAGCAAGAGCAGCAGAGGAACCCAGCAGCCTGCAGGGGGCAGCCTCAGGACATCACATGGAAACAAGCAGCAGCAGACTGCTTGGAAATTAAGCAGCAAAGATCCAGGGATTTGTTGTTGTTGTAGATTCGTTAACCCTAACATCAGAAGCTTAACCTAAACGAGGACATCCAGAGGGGGACAGAGAGACAGCTCACCTTCAAAGTTAAAGTTCAGGAGATCGGAGGTTTGATTTGATTAATGAGTAATATTTGAACCTTACTCCTTATGCTAGTTTATGGGAACAATATGTCATTTATTTGATCACCGAATATAAATTAGAAGGTTTTGCATGAATTTTCAGAATTATATTAAATTAAATGTGTCCCACACTGCGATTCCTGTAATGCGTCAGAACCTAAGGTTGGAAACTATTGGGTTATTCTCTAACAATAGGTTTTTAAAGCATGTTAAATCATCCAGTATCTAAAATCCCAAAATATAAGAGTAACTTTTAAGTAAGGCTGTCAAATATATGTAGTAGAAAATTCAATGGTTTTCTCTGAAATGTGAATCAAAAAAAGCATAGAATGACACAGACACACAAAATAACGTGTCCATGTTTTTCCTCTGCTTAGTTCCTCATGGGAATGAGCAGGTGGTGTGGGCTAGGGGGTAGAGTGGACGTTCTCTGACAAGAATATTGGTGGTTCAAATCCCACTCTTCCCCATCTGCATTCAGAAGTGTCCTTGGCAAGACACTGAACTCCTTATATTGGCAGGACTTCAACCACCGATTAATTGCAAATTATCTAACACTATGTAAATTTAAAAACAGAAATAAATAAATATATAATAACTAAATTAAATTAAAAAATAATTAAATTAAACTAGATTAATTGAATCCCCTTGAAAATCCCTCCAGAATAGGTTCATTTTCACCAATTTCTATTTTTATGCAAATTTTGATAAGAATTGTAGCATGTTAAAGCCCTCAAAAATCCCATTCATTTGCCTGAAAAATAATAATAATAATCCTTACAATTTGAATAGGTCTCACTGTCTGTCAGTGCCTGTCAGTGCTCGGGCCCTAAATATGAATCCAGTGAATATAAATGTGGTTTCTTAAGGGGATTGCTGGCAGAGGTATGCACTCTACTGAATAAGATTCTGTTTTTATGACATGTGGGTGAATTACCTGCGTGATGTCTTCTTCCCGAACAGAAAAACCACAGAAGTTTGTGAGGCCTCCCAGGAACGTCAGAGAAACTTTTGTATCAAATCAAAACAGACATTTCCGCATGTTCCTTTGACGACGCATTGACCAGATTACTTCTGTATCTTCCTCCTAAAGTTATCAAGTGCACTGTTGGTTCAAACTTAAGGTTTATGTTGGCAAACACCTAATATACCTAGTATACAAGTTTTCACCTACATGGGACTGCAGATACAACATTTCTTTCCCTTCTGACAGTAAGGATCATCTGCTGTTAACTCTTGCAGCCATCAGACGATCCAAGATGCTAAGATGAGATACAGATGTTTCACCGTGCTCTGAAAATCCTCAATTTATATAAATATCCATGGAAAATACATGTGTTACTTGGATTTTTTATCATTGTAATAAACGCTAAATTTTCATTCTTTTGTTATAATGTCTCTCCCACACACATATGTGGAAGTGTTCTCACAGCTTTGCCAGCTGCTGTTATTCACTCCCCTTCCTTCTCTACAGCCAGTAAGAAGGTCAGATTACAACATGAGGATTCTTTTTGAGTTTTACTTCCTCAACTATATATCAGTTATGGCTTACACAGTATGAGCTCGCCTCTTAGTCATATACCAGTGTAAGCAATTTAAGTAATGATGATGTATTTGGAAATAAATGTGTGTACGCCTCTCAAAAAAGTTAATGATGAGCAGGTTTCATTTCAGATGTGGTGGAAATGTTGATCTGATTGGGAGTAGGTTGTAGTTTACACAATAATAACTTGAAATTCAGAAGTATTGTGTTTTCGCTCTCACACGTGTTAGACTTATTTAACATTACACATAACTTGTATTTATTATGTTCATATATAAAGGAGTTTTTTAATTATTATATCTGGCAGTCTGTGGCCGCTGGGGACCTCTAGTGGTGGTTGGTTGAAAGTACAAGCTCCCTGGTTCATACCGCAGGCAGCCGGAGGTGCTGCAGTGACTCCGAGCTGTTGGCAGTGGGACCACTAGTGCTGCTCTCGGACAAACGCGAAAAAACAATGTCGGTAACTTAGTTTGAGTCGTCGTTTCGTGATGTGACGACCAGAGAAGGTTCGATTCCTCTGGTCTGACAGAAGAAGAAAGTGAAGAGAAAGAAGCGAGGATGAGCTCAGGTGAGTGAGAGAGAGAGACAACTGTTGTTCTTTGATTCGTGTGTGAACCAGGAAATTTTAAAAGCACTGCTTTAATAACCATTAGATGTATCTCATACAAACAAACCAATAATACAACAGATGTCTATATATTCATTTTTTATTTATACAAATAAACAATGCTACATCTATTTTATATGTGGCTGAAGTTTATTTCGACTCCAGTCCCCGGTTAGAACTTTAAATGTGTGTGTGTGTGTGTGAGTGCGCGCGCGCGTGTGTGTGTGTTTTGTACTTGTTTGTGTCAACAACCTGCAGATTAAATGACTTTAGAGCAGCGATTCAGAAGCCAAAACAAATTCAGCAATTTATTAAATAGGATCCAAACTGTGTTGTAGTGAGGTAGAGGTCAACACCACAGCATCATCAAACTAGTTTGTTTGTTTTTCCTACATATATCATATTAATGGTGTCACTCTATGACCCCACCCCCACACATACACACACTCTCAGGGGAGACCACCCTCCACTTTGAGAACCACTGCTGCATTAGAGTGTAAATGTGTATTTTGCCTTCCCATCAGTATGTTATGGTTACAGTCTTCCAACAGAAGATTTTAGGGCACTAGTTCAGACAGATGTACCAGTTTGCGTGATCCCCAGTCCCTGTGACCCCCACACTCTTCATCTCCCATCTGCTCCTCCTCCTCCTCTGCCATGTTGACATGGGCCATTTGCTGGATTACTGTGCTGCTGTGTGCAGTGGCAAACAAAAGCCTTGTGATATTTGAACCCCCCCCCCCCCGGAGAGATGCTGTAGTACTTTACAGTTTTACACTAAGCTGTCAGGATCAATGCTGCAGAGTGAATTTGACGAGTTAAGGAGTGAAGCCCCATTAGAGCAACATCTGTCAGATTGAAAATACATCTGAAATGCCGTCTGGATTTTGAGAACATGAGTCTTACATTGTGTCAGATTGGAACCATGGTCATTTTCTGGGCGGCTTTTTGGGCGGCTGTGGCAAGATGCTGAACCCTTGACGGCCCTTAATGGCTGAGCCAGCAGTGATAAATGAAAGTAGATGCACTGTATGAATGTGTGTGTGAATGGGTGAATGTGAAAACTGTGCTGTAGAGCTCTTTCATTGCGAATTTAGACTAGAAAAGCTGCCAAATAAATACAGACCAGTTACAATTTTCAATATATTTAGATTTAGCTTGACTGTGGTGCTGATAAACTCAAAATCTCAGGTGTGTGTACATTTTATTTTTCTCTCCTCAGACATGCACAAACCACCTCTAGCCCCGAAACCAAAGCTGGTGCAACCCCAGAGGCCGGGGCTCTCTCCCTCCACCACCAGAAGAGCCTGCCTTTCTCTCCCGTCTCCCGGCACGCCAAGGAGGGTCAAACCGGTACTGGCCCCCAAGCCCTGCCTCTCAAAACCCACATCCGCCGCCGTGGCTTCCAAACCCCTCGCTTCAAAGAGCCCGCACCAAACATCTGTAACAGAAAACCCTTGTGCTGTAGGTCTGCTGAACTCTCATAATGGAATACAGCAAGAGAACAAAAAGCCGGATTGGGATTACATTATTCCTATTTACTTGTGCAGCCAGGAAAACTGCCAGTGCATCAGGAGCACAGCGGCAGGCAGAGACAAAACGGAGAGAGAGTTGCAGAATGTTAAAGGCGAAGAAAAACGAAAGATTCCCCAAACATCCAGAGGTGTGGTGGAGAGTGGAGAGAGAACGGACGCTAGTAAGAGCCGAGTGATGAGTGATAAACCAGCACAGTCTGCCTCTACCAATACCAACCTCACTCACCATAAGCCTCTACAAGAGAGGCTCAATTTGGACAAACATCCTCACACAGACATTACCTCCAGTCTTGTGGTGAACATTAGGCCCTCTCCTCCTCACAGTACACGCAGCGATAAGTCAAATGGTAACGTAACACCTCAGGGTCCACCTGGGCGTGGGCCGAAGGAAGATGCTCTTGGCTCAGGGCAGATATCTTGCGTGCCCCAACCCAAACCAGTCCCAGTGCCACGGAAACCCAGGACAGCTGTTCTGGCTGCCCAGGAAAAGGTGGAGGAGCAGAGGGAAGAGACTATGAGCGTACAGGAAGGGAGGGAGATGAACGTCAGAGAGGTGAAGGTGTCATCGGAAGGGAAGGACAGCACACCCCTGTCTGTCAGTGTACCTGTTAGTTTAAACAAGCAGCCGATTGTTCTGACTGTGAGAAAGGTCAGTGCTCCGCCAGCCCCTCCACCCAAGAAAAAGCCTTTTCTGTCTGCACCTGAGAGCGCGCCACCTGAGATGCTGCCAAAGGATGTGGACGAGGAGGACCTGGGCTGGGACAGCAGCGTTTATGAGATGGAAGTGTCGGTTGACATGGAGAACGGAGAGTTGGACAAGGAGATGCAAGGAAAGGAAGATCAGGAGAGAGTCTTCAGCGACCTCACGCATCGTCCGACTTCTAGCTTTTTGCTCAATCAGCCGGATATCAGCCAGCCTCCTGCCATCACCGTGGCAGCACAGAAGGTTGGGCACAGACTGCTTCCGAAGAAGCCGCAGAGATACAGCAGCCACATGACGTTGATCCGGAGGAAGGAATCCTCTGAGGAGAAAGAAAGTGGGAAAATAGGAGATGGTGAGAAAAGACAGGAGGTCGATCCCAGACAAGATTGTGTTTTGAGGGAGAGAGCGATGAGGGAGCTGCCTCTGCCCCCAGATGAGAAAGCAAGAAGAAGCCTCCTACCACCTGGAATCATTAAGCCCCTACGGTCCAGCCTGGGCAAACAGAGAGCCAAGTCGTTCTGCAGTGCCGACCTTGTTTGCTCCGACGCACCGAGGAGGAACTCCTTCCGGAAACTGCTGGACTTGAAGCTTTCGGTGAAGATGCTGCCTAAGCTGAAAGTGAGACGAGGCCAGAGCCCGGACTGCACTGCCAACGACAATGAGCAGAGTGTTGACAATCTCCAAGATGCACATCAGAACCTCTCACAGCATATAAGATTGGAACGTAAATCATCCTGTCCTCTGATCGGAGTGGAGCAAAGCGTGGATGGAGATGACGTATCCCCTGGGATGGATCAAGATCTTCACTATGAGAACATCCGTCACTATGAGGAGATCCCAGACTACGAGAACGTCTACGAGGGGACCTTCTCACAGCCTCCGGCCTGGCAAGGCGACATGTATAATGATGAAGGCATTTATGAGGAGCAGGAGCCGTACATGACCTTTGAGAAAAACTCTGGAAACCAACAGTGTCTCCCACCGACAGACTACGAAAGGTAGATTGTGTTGGCTTTCATTTCTGTCTCTATATAACCTTACATATGAATTTCATTTGAAATAGAGATGGCTGCTCTTGTTTTCTGAGTCCTGAGGCTTCTCCAAGCGGCAGCACTTATGTGTAAACGATTAAATGACAGAGTGTGACTTTTGTAAAAAGCAAAGGCTCACTGAAACACAGGTCACACTTGTAAGCAGATCAGCTGAGTCACACAATAATGCCAGGTATGAACAGGGCCATTGTCTTTTTTTGTCACAGATTCCTGTCTGGGGAGTTTGACTAGTACGGCGGAGAGTTGCTTACATAGCCACTCAGGTGGTTGTGGGTTGACTTAAATATTCACATGGCTCATTTACACAATGCTTCTATAAATATGCACTTCAATGCAACAGGTTGTGATCGAAGGCAACACTGGAGAACCTTTGGTCTCAAAGTGCACCACAGCTCTGCAGCTTTTCAAACCGAGGCTGAGAAGACACTTAAAATAAAAGTGTTTCAGTCTTTAAAGGGCTATCTCATCCGTTTCCACTCAAGCTGTTAAGATGTAGGTGATGATTTTGGTTCCACTGAAACACAATGGAGGACAGAGATTTTTATCTGTGAGCTCAAAGCATTATGTTACTTAGCGTAAAACCAGGTTTCTGTGACTCTAGCTTGGATGATGATGTTTACATAAGTTGCTCCTTTTATATTCCCATTTACATGTTACAGAGAATAGTCTGATTATGACTTTGGTTAGTAACTGTTACACATGCATATGTCAACAGGCCTCAAAGACCCCAATAGGATGTTACAAACATTAAAATAAAAACAGGAAAAAACAGAGTAAAGCACAAACAACAGAAGAATAAAATCTACACAGAGGACAAGCAGAAACGATAGAGCCATAAGGACTAGACCAAGTTATAATATATGTAAAATAGCTGAGTTTTTAACAACCTCTTAAAACTGTTGACGCCTCTGCATTGTTTTATAACTCAGGGAAGACGGTTCCAGAGGGTGGGAGCCATGACAGAAAATGTGAGGTCACCTTTAGCTTTTAATCTGGACGCCTTCATTATTTTTTATTCCAAGTATGACCTTATTCAAGTTCGAGTAATCAGAGAATGCTGTTTACATGACAGTGTCTTATTCAGACTTAAACGTAATCAGGTCAAAATCTAAACAATACTGTCCATGTTTCTGGAACAAGAAACTGGTTCTAAATTATCCTAAATGTTCAGATCCTGTAATCATCAAAAATAAAATATTCAGATTTGGTTTCGGTGTACTGAAATGTACCTTAAAATGTTTATCTACAGCAGCTAGTTTGATGATTAAATGGCCCAGTTAAACTTGTATTAAATATAAACTCCCTGGAGCGATGTTTGTAATGTTCCTCATCTTGTAAAGAATGTATGTTATGTTATGAATGACCAGTAAGCAGAAGTCAGTGGGGAAAATAGGATTACACTTTGTGTAACTGTGCATTCTGCCTCCTGTGGCTTAGCGTGTCGCCCGCTTTAGTTCCACAATCACATGTCGAAAACACGTTGAGCAGCTCACAAACACAGACCAGTCACATTTAAATGCAACAACTAATGTAGACACCTTATTTTAGGAAAGACCCACTGACTCTGGCTTAGTGGCTTTGCTGTTTTTTTTTGTTTTTTTTAGCTGTTTTTCATTTTCTGCAGTTCAGTGCAGGGAGGTGCTGTTGTTTTACACGTGGTTCTCCCTCAGGGGATTCTGGTATTTTAGATATGAGGTTTGTCTTTGGTGCAGTTTCCTCCTCGCCTTTCACATCATCATTTTTCGGCTGCAAGGTTAAACGAACAGAGTGTGTGACGACTGCGACTAGTGGCCAGTGTCTGGTTTGGACTTTGCTTCAGGTGGACTTGTTGGCAGTGTTTTAGCTCTGTGTGTGGAGGCATGCAGCCGGACCAGGCCTTGTGTCATGTGACAGTGTTGATTACAATCATTGAATGTTTTTTCCTGCTGCATCATGCTGACTTTCCTGTGTGCTTTTATTTTTATGACTCCCTCTTGATCATGGCAGGAAATGTTTGAATACTGCTGTTCTGACAGAAATGCATGCTCCCGCAGATGACATGTGCTGACCTAGGTGCTTTTTATTTGGGCATCATCTCTTTCGCCCACTTCTTTCGACAAAAACATCCTTTCTTGTGGCCTTGTTTTATATTCTAATCATGTGCCGTTGGAATGACTCAGGTTTGTGTCACGTTGGGCTGCATTCAGTGTTTTTGATAAATGCCTGCAGCTGCTAGTGTGTATCCACAACACCTGCACAGTTCATGCTTTGGCATCTGTCTCTTTTTCTTCTTTCAAACATTGTGCCCCTTTTAACAGAAGCTCTGCCGGTGAGGAGGTGGAAGCCCTGGGCGACGGCCCGTCCGATGATGATTTTATGGTGAACACCTTGTCGTCAGACGAGGAGGACGAGAACGACAGCAGCTCCATCTCAAGTAAAGGAGACGCTGAGCAGTCAGAGGAGAGTGCGGTGAGTTGATGCTGCTCATGATTTATGACTTGTCTCACTGGATTTATTCTTCACAAGGTCTGTTACATTGCATTGTGTTTTACTGACAGGTGTTTTCTATTATTCCGTCCACCCACTGCCCATCTAAGTGGCTGCAGACTTATTCAGGATCCACATATCTAGAGTAAGTAGTTATTTTCTAATGAATCACGATTAATATCTGTTTTTGCTTTTTTGAGACGCAGAGTGGACAGAAGAAGAGCAAGATTCACCACATCGCTACTGAAATCATGAGCTCTGAGAGTGTGTAAGAGTCTTCATTTTTTTCTTAAAGCCTAAGGTCACTTAAATTACTAAAATGAATACAATTTTCTTCTCTTACTACTCCTACTTCTCTTTGCCCAGGTTTTGGAAAATATCTGTCTCTGAGATATGTGCCTTCACCCCCATTTAACGTGAAAAGACACCTCAAATATACTGACAATTTTGCATTTAGAGTGCATACCTGTGCCAAGGCCCAACAGTTCCCTTTTGAAACCACATTTATATTCAACAGATTCAGGTTTTTATTTGGATCTGCACCAAATTGCTAAATGACACTGAAGAACTGAAAAGAGGTTTATTTATATGCAAGGTCACACACACCACACAAAGGATCCCGCCATGTTTTGTGCTTGAGAATCAAGTCACATGGACTCTTTTTAAACCAGAAGGTCACTCTGTGGAGCACATGTCCCTGCCACGGCCCAATAGTCCCCTTATGAAACTCACTCATCCACACTTTTATTTGAAGTTAGCATCTATTTTGCAAACACTCATAAATATCAGTCATATAAAAAACAGTATCATGATTGTTTCTATCAATATCCATGAATTATTCAAGTTATAATATTATAATAATTCACAAGGGTCATTAGCAGTTTAAGACTATTTTACTTTTATGAAATTAAAACTCACAGGAAGGTCTTTACATTATGTGACAGAAACTTTCAACATTTTAAGCTCCAGAGTAAAAACTTCCTTCAACTACACTGTATTGGGTGGAGACAGAAATCTGAAAACCTTGGCAAATGAAACTACAATTTTCAGTATGACTATATAAAAGATGTAGTTGAGAAAAATACATTTTTCTTTGTACTTAAAGGATATTACTCTTTATTGCTGTACTTATCAATCATAAATAATTAATCTTTTCCCATTTGTTGTTGTTCTAGGTTTGTCGATGTCCTGAAGCTTCTTCATGTCGTAAGAACTCTCCCCACACACATCACCCCTAACAGGGCCCCATGTTTGTTGTGATAAGAGCAGATAGGCTGGTGTTTCTCTGTATATATTGTACTTAGTGCTTGTCTACTGAGAGAGCCCACATTCTCCATATGTGTTCGATTAGCAAAACCACTGGGTCACACCCCATACAGCAGAAAAGAGAGCCAACTCCCCTCAGTCTCTTCCCCACAGATCACATTCCTCATGGTTTTCCCCTGAAGTTCAGCAGTAGCGTGATCTCACTGTAACATTACACTCATCTGGACTTAAAGAGTCGCATCATCTCCTGGTGGCTTATGGGGACATTTGATCATTAGTGTATCAAAGGCACAAACTTGATGTGATGATGTGGTTTCTTTGCTAACTTCCCTCAAAATTTCCGTGACAGATATAATATGGAGTGACTAGCACAACAGTAAGTAGTATTAGTTTCTGCTGACAAACCAGTATTAGTCTTATTCTCTCTCAGTGAGCATGTAGACTTGATAACTCTTTCAGACAATTACAAAACAAAAGCTAAAGCAATGTATAAATTTGGGACTTAAAGCAACCCTATGCAAAATTTTCGTTTAAATTGCAGCTTCAGAATTAGTTTGATGGTTCACTGACTTTGAATAAGGAAAGTAGTGCTGCAAATATCAGCATTCAACTTGTTATTTATCGATAATTCTAAAAACATTCTGTTGTAATTGTCACAGCAGCTGCTCCTCTGGTTCAGGAAGCCGGGGATCATGGGTAATATTCAGCGGGACTGCACAGCTCCAATTTACAGATTGATTGGCAACATGAAAAAACACTTAATCGCTCGGACACGGAGTTAAACAGAATTAACTACCGAATGTGGCTGAAGAGGGCGCTGTTACTTATTAAAAGTCACATAGTGTTGCTTTAATAAGTAGTTTAACACAATTTCCAACATGTGCACAGTGGTGGGTCATTTTGCACTTTGAACTAAATGTTAACATCACACATGCTAACGTGCTCATGATAACCATGCTAACTGGGCTACGGTAGACAGGCGTAATGACCATGTGTAGGTTTTGGCGCTAGCTTGTGCAAATAAGAAACAAAGACAACATGGGCTACAGCTGCGACTTAAAGGGTTTACATTAGTTTTAAGTAAATGTTTGGTCATTTTATAGAGATATGAACATTTTGTCCTGATGATGGCACCTGATACCAATGTTATTATAGTTCATCCTGTGGAGAACAAGAATGTACTGAATGTATTATATTCCACAGCAATTATCCATCTCGTGGCTGTCGAGAAATTTCAATCAAAACCACAAAATACCAACATCATGAATATTAAACACAGGCAACAAAGAACAGTTGTGTTCTGTAAGCATCAAGTGGGCTGGGATGCCACACATCTTACACACAGACACCTGATGAATACCGCTAACAGTCATTTAACTAATGTATCAAAGTAAAAGGCTTACAATCGATGAGATGAACCGTGAAAAGAGAACAAAGTATGGCGGAGTCACAGGCGATGGTCAGACAGGAAGTTGTTGAGTCTCTGTGAACCAAAGGTGAAACGCTTCCTTTGTTAGCCTTTGTTTATTCATGTTAACCTGGCAGCCAGTGTTCCACAAACTGATGGCCATGTTAGTGCTATGCTCTTTGTACGGATGCGTATTGTCTCTAAAATGCTAAACAATAGAAAAAGAGTTACAGCTGTGACTTGTAGCTCTATAAAAATGGGATGTTGGTCTTACAAATCAGTTTCAGTCAATAAGTTACCGTGGCCACTTCACTGTGGGCAGTAACAAAACATAACTCACACATATTCAACAACTACTTCTCTCGTGAATCATCCATGTTTTTTGACTAATATCCACATGACCCACCTCCGTCACTGTCAGCTGTTGTAGAAGGAAGAGATCGCACATGTTAACCACAGGAGCTCTCTGCTGGGTGCCCAGTGTGTAAGCACTTTTATTTGCCATGTGTCCACATAAACCACCAAAGATCCTCCACATCATCAGAAAAAGGAGCAGAAACGGTGCCTCCGGCTCCTCTGTGCTCTCTCTGTAGTCCTGATTCACTAGAAACTGACAATGTGAAGATAGTCAGTGTTTCTTTCTCTTGAATTTTTCTGCTTAATGTTCCTGGACTTGTATCTAATAAGATTTGGTTTTGGACTTTGTAGAGAAGACAACTTTTAAATCAGTGATACTTAATCCCTTTCTTAGACTGCGCAAACATTTTCAAGAAAATATATAAAGATGAAGTTCAACAAGAAACAACTTAAGAACATTTAGCATATTCTGAACTTCCCCACTGTGACTTTGGATGACTTCCTGTATTTGTCCCTTCTGACACTTTTTTTCTTTTCCGCCTCTCTTACATAAATAGGACTTCCGAGATGTGGTGTGCAAATCATCTCGTCAGAATGGGAAGCCCGTGATTGAGGAGCGACTTCTCAACCAGATCCTGTATTACCTCCCACAGCTCTACGAACTCAACCAAGACCTGCTGAGAGAGCTGAAGCAGAGATTGGCCAAATGGTACAGTAACGGAATCACAAAAAAGTTATTTAACATTTGTTTTTAACGATCACTGATAACTGACAACCCAGAGCAATACATACTGTTATGAGCGACATGAGCCGTTTTCAGACATGAACTCCGTAGGAGGTCCGGAGAATTGAGTCCGGAATTTCTCCGGAGGTCGAACGACGCAGTGGGGGATTGTCCGCTCAGACAAGGAGACAAACAACCGATCACGTTCAATTTCAACTTTCCAATCAATCTAACCCCAATCTGCATGTGTTGGAACTATTAAAAAAAGCTGGAGTACTCTGAAAAAACCCGCGCAGACTTGAAGAGAACATTCAAACCCAACAAGGAAAGACCCCATAACATTCAAAGAACATTCAAAAACTCGCTATTTGACTTCATGAGGCCGGTGTGGAGGTGATTTAATTTGCCTTGATTGACAGTGAACAAACAACATACCAACTGTGTCATCAGGCTCTAATTAAATGCTGCCATTACTTTAATTACCACTTTCAAACTTGAAAACAGAATTCGTGTCATCTTGCAAATCCAAGTTACGACTGGGAAACTCAGTTTCTTCTGAAATCTCTGACGTAATATCTGACTGAGCCCTTACAAATATGGATTTGCCTTTTAGACAAAAGAATATGGATGCTTCACATCAGCCAAAGATCATTGTATTGGTGTAATTAAACACACATTTAACTCGACCACTATCATCTCCTTAATCAGGCAATAGTCTTGAGCTGTCAAATAATACATTGTTTTCATTGGAATTGTTAAACATGCATACAGAGGTGTCACATGGGCCTGGTTAATCTCACGCCATTTCATTCTGTGCACAGGAATGAGAGTGCGCAGCTAGCGGACATTTTCCTGAAGAAAGGGCCCTATCTGAAGATGTACTCCACTTACATCCGCGAGTTTGACAAGAATGTGGCTTTGCTGGAAGAGCATACCAAGAGGAACCCAGCATTTGGAGCTGTAGTACGGGAATTTGAGGTAACGAGGCCTGTTAGACCTGTTCTGTCTGTCTGGGGGAGGTGCGTGTTTTGTGGTCGATATGACGTCATTGTTTATGTATTTGTTGCGTGTGTGTGTGTGTGTGTTGCTGAAAATGATTTATGAAGTGTGTCATTATCTGTCCAAGGCCACTCCACGCTGTGCCGGCTTGGCCCTGAAGCATTACCTACTGAAGCCAATTCAGAGGATTCCTCAGTACCAGATGCTGCTCACAGGTAAGGTCTTATGAAGTCAGGGGCGTTGCTAGGAATTGTCCACATCACATGCCAGAGAGGGGCCACAATTTACATCCATGCACTATTTCTGGTTCAGTAAGGTGCACAAGTCATTGCTTGTTTACTGTAGCTTTGATTCAAAGCCACACATCACTGATTATTTAGAAAATTGTTCCGTGTTCAAGAGCATTGAGTAAAGTCAAAAAGACAATGTAATACAAATTCTGAGTGAACTTTTGTATTGTAAGTATTATAACCTTATGAAAAAAGACTACTGACAGGATAGGGGCACTGCAGGGGCCAATCAGATTTCCGCTGGGGCCAGTGCACCCCTGCTCCCACCCCTACATTCGCCCCTGAATATAATGTCAGTTTCCCTGCAATAAATGAATCTGTTAATTTCTTGATGCATCATTTTTAAGTCAAACTCAAACTTGATCTAAATCAATATCATTCCTTAAAATCCTATTTCCTAAACCAGTTCGATCAACCTGTGACGTCCCATTGTGTGCGTCATGCTGCCCCCTGGTGTACATAAAAACAAACACAGTTTACGGTTCAGTCTTGCGTCCTCTGCTGACATATAATCCGATTTTTGAAATGCGGTCCAAATTTTAGCGACATAACACAAGCTTTAACATGAGGGGGCTTAGAGTGTCATGAGTCTAATGCACCGGGGTCGATCGCTCAGTGCCAGAATGTGAAGAATGTAACTCACGTCACTCTTGTATAATTGAATTACATGATTTACTACACAACACTGAGCCCTCGTGACCCAATGTACCAGGGAAGTTTCCTCGTGTTTGATGCCACTGAGTTGAATTTCGTTTCAGATTATCTGAAAAACCTCTCTGAGAACTCGGATGATTACAAGGACACACAAGGTAAATCAATTGCCTTATTGCACATGTGCACATGTTCCCGTTATGACTTCAGTGGATTTGAGACTTTATCTGTCATGTATGTGATTTCCTTTCTACTCAGCTGCCCTTGCTCTTGTGAAGGAGGTGGCCAATCATGCCAACGACATCATGAAACAAGGGGTGAGAGATGATTCAAATATGAAAATCAACATGTTCTCTTAAAGCTGAGTGTGTAGAATTAAGTGACATAAAGTGGTGAAGTGTCATGTTGCAGCTGGATCCCCCTCACCTCCTCCTCCCTTTCCAAACATGAAAGACAATCTGTGGTAATCTTGGTGTAGTGTGGTAACCTTGGACTCTCTATGATGTTAGGCTAAATAAAGCAACAATTTCTATAATTTAGTTGAAACACAAAAGTGAAAACGTCACTAGGATTATTTTATATTCAATTTCTGTCCCTCTCACCTTAATCTTACACACTGGACCTTTAACATGTTGAAATGCTCCATACATGATTCTGATCGCTAATTAAAAAACAAATCTCAGGATAATTTCCAGAAGCTGATCCAGGTGCAGTGCAGTCTGAACGGCCATCATGAGATAGTCCAGCCTGGGCGGGTAAGACCTGATCGATGTCGCTTAATGAGTTGTTATTGTGTGCATTTAAATATAGGCTATTGAAAAGTGTATCTACAGCTGTTTTCAGAATTGAAATGTGCAGACAGTTGGGTCCAGACACTATCCAGACTTTCTCTGCCGGAGATTGTCCGGGTCTGAAACGTTCAAAAATACAAATAAATAGCTATTATTAAATAATAATAAATTAGGTTTTGTTTGTTATGTGTTACAAACTTCATCAACATGCCCATTCGCTCACAGTGAATTCTGCAGACTTTATCTTGCTGTATTCTACATTCACTGCAGCTTTTACCAACGGGCTGGCAGGGAGAGGTGCATGTCTGAAAGCAGCTTAAATTACATTTTGTTACACAAGATTTACAAAACAATACTAATAAAAAAGTCTAATTTCAAGGTCTGTTCTGGAGCTTCTGTTCTTTAACAAATGCAGATTGCTCTGTTGTCTTGGATTAGCAGATGTTTAAATTTTTCTGACAATTGAAGAACTTATTGTCCGTGTTGAATTATTAGTTTATTATACTTATTGTAATAAATTCAGAGTTCACTCTTGACCTTGTAAATAACAGCACACAACAACCAAATGGTTAATTGCCTTTAGGACTGACAAAATGTTTTACTTTAAGAATGGAATTTTAACAGAAACAGAAATATAATCAAATGTCTTTTTTCATAAAACATGAATTGATTTGCTCTGGTGACATATTTGTGTTGTAGATCTTCCTGAAGGAGGGCGTCCTGATGAAACTGGCCAGGAAGGTCATGCAGCCCAGAAAGTTCTTCCTGGTACAGTTCACATCTGTCTCTTACTTCTCTTTGCTTCACGCTTTCAGAACATGATCATGGCAACACTGTAATGTATGTGTCGTCGGCCCAGTCCACTCTCTCCCATCTTCCCTTTCTTTGCAAATTCCTCTGCAAAAAATCATTATGATCAGATGTCCAAAGCGATACTCATTCTAAATAAATGTTTCCTTTTCAAGCAGTTATTAAGATCAATCATCCATGTCTCACAATGTTTTTTATGCTGCTGTAAAAATCATATGACAATTATAGATCAGAGATTCTTGACTGTCTTCTGTCTTGGGGTCAAATTTGTACTATATACAGTGGGCGATTTGTTTGGGTGAGGGGGGCCCTCCACTCTAAACCAAAGTGACAAAAATTCATTCCCCTCGATAACCTGCCATTTCTGCCATACCCTCTCAGGGTCTGACCACCCCCCTGGTAAAATGTAACAAATTACCTATCCACATTATATTTACTGTAGAGCAGTTTTTTTCTTCACTAGCACAGAGCCTAACCCCTGGTTATCTCAACCACACCAAAACTCTGGATCTTATCATAATCTTTTAATGTGATTTCTCCTTTAGTTTAACGACATGTTGCTGTACACCACCCCTGTTCAGTCGGGTCAGTACAAGCTGAACAACATTCTGTGTCTGGCTGGGATGAGGGTGAGAACTCTTGTCACATCTGTGTTATCAAGAGATACAAGATATTTGCTGCCACCGCTGCTCACAGTGAAATCCCTTACAGGTTAGCAAACCAAGCCAGGAGGCCTATCAGAACGAGCTGAACATTGAGAGTGTGGAGCGCTCCTTCATTCTGTCGGCAAGGTAATGATCTCAATCAAGAGATACAGTATCTTCCAAGAGTGCATGTGTTTCTCATTGTTGAGCATAGGTGTGTTGATGCTGTGCAGGGTGTACAGTAATTCTTTGTTTTCTCTTCCGGTAGTTCGGCAAGAGAGAGAGACGAATGGCTCGGGGCCATTTCCACAGCGATCTGTGACTACACCAGAAAGAAAATCAGTTTTATAACTGGCAAACCTCTAGAGGAGGTAAGACAACCTCAGAAAAGACACCCTATATGTTTACTGTAAACATATAGATTAATGATAAGGTGATAACATCTAAAAAAGGTGGTGTATATGAGCAGTAAGTGAGTATGTTGTTTCTTTTACCTAAACGCAGGTAGAACTGACAGACGGTGGTGATGGTGTTCCTTTGGGATCCAAAGCCCCGATATGGATCCCTGACCCACGGACCACCATGTGCATGATCTGCACCTGTGAGTTCTCCCTGACCTGGCGGAGACACCACTGCCGAGCATGTGGAAAGGTGAGTAGACAAAAAGTTGCCTGTAAATCTCACGAAATAACACTTGACACCTTGTTTGTTTCAAACTAATCTAAACCTGGCAATCTCCCAGTGGGACTCCACAGGTCTCGATCACACATACGCAAATGTGGAGAACCTTCACCACCTGTTCACTTCCAATCTGTGCGAGTGAGGATGAATAAAACATTCTCCTCCTGTGGCGAGACAAATTGCAGCGTGGCTTCTTGTAGAGTTCAACTTTGGTGAACTTTGACCCAAGATATTCACTTTACTTTACCGTATGTGTGACCACGCCCTATAAGTCGTATATATTGTCATGTTTACGCTGCTGTTTGTGACAATTACTGTACATTCACATTATGATATTAGTCTTAGAATAATATCCTAGTTAGCAAGATTACACACAAATAATAGGACAGACTAGCATGAAAATGGGTGAGGGAGGAAGTGATTTAATTTTGGTCGGGATCCCGAGCAGGGGGGCAGGTCCAGGAATCTTTCTTTATTATTCTAGAACAGGGCATTTTTCCACTTTTTTGTTGATCTCTCAGAGAACGATTCATGATGAAAATAATCAGACATGTTTACGAGACTGATAATTATGAGTATGTGCAGATCCAAATAATAATGTGGATCTAGTGAATTCAAATGTAGTTTCATAAGGGAAACGTTGATCAAAAAAACAATTTGAATCGCTGTTGTAAAACAAGAGAAAAGTTTGTATGTTATACTTTATCATACAATCAGGTGGTGTGCCAGTCCTGTTCCTCCAACAAACACTGCCTTGAATACCTAAAGAACCAGTTAGCACGGGTGTGTGACCAGTGCTTCATTGTTCTTCAGCAGCAGAAAAGTAAGAGGAGCTGTTTTCAAGCTTTATTCACGATGACACTGTCATCCCTGTATTTTCATTCTGTCTCATGCTGAAACGTCACCGTGAATGTGTTTCATTGTCTGCTCATCAGGTGAAGGCTCCATTTCAGCAGCTTTGTCCCCTGGAGGCAGAAACACCTTTGCTTTTTCCAGGAAGCAGAAGAAGAAACCGGCTGCACTCAAAGAGGTGGCTGACATAGTTTTACACAAATCACCTGCAGTCTCATCTGATGGATATCTATGCCTCAGTGCTGGTGTCCACTAGTGGCCGAAGGAATAATGTTTTTGAATTGTCCGTCCGTCCGTTCCATTCTTTCAAACGCAAAAAGAATGGGGAAGCCTCGAGAGAATCCCTTTAAATTTGGCACAAATGTTTACTTACACTCACAGATATGATTAGATTTCAGTGGTCAAAGGTCACAGGGACATCATAAGAGTCTGGAAAAAGAAATGTGTGTAGCCTTAAACTACTGTGGGTGGTAATTCTAGTTTTTCCTTGTTTCAGGTGTCAGCAAACACAGACAACTCCTCCATGAGCGGCTATCTCCAGAGGTCAAAGGGCAATAAGAAGCAGGGGAAGAGGCTGTGGTTTGTCATTAAAGACAAAGTCTTGTACACGTACGCTGCAAGTGAGGTAAAGTCTCCCACTCGTCTCAGTGACAATCTTCAGTCTAATATAATTGGACTAGTGCAGTGGTCACCAACTTGTCGATTGCGACCAACTGGTCGATCTCGAAAGTCCCTCTGGACTCACTGGCTGCAGTTGCTCCGCAGAACAGCTGTGTGTGGCGCCTGTAAACCGTAAACTACTGTTATTTACATGAGTACACAAGACTACTAGACAGAACTTATTGTTGGAACTAAGAAGCAAAATATTGTGTATTGAACATATTCTGTAAATAAGAATATTGTGCATTTAACAGATAAAGGTGTATAACTGCCTTTCTTTGTGAATAGATATGCTCCTACATTTAGCCTTTTACAGAATTTGCAAACATAATAAATATGACCCTCCTAAGTGGGTTTTTTGGAAGATATCAGGGAGGTTGATCTCGGCCTACGTTTTGAATTACTAATGGACCTTGGGCTTGAAAAGGTTGGTGACCACTGGACTAGGAGTTGCTTTAATTTCCCTCTAACGTGTGTGTCATTGTGTCCTCATGCAGGATGTCGCAGCCTTAGAGAGTCAGCCCCTGTTAGGATTCATGCTGAAAGTGGATTCATTTCAGGAGTTACAGTTTAAGCTCTACCACAAAAACACACTGCACCACATTTTTAAAGCTGATGACGCACAAACAGCTCAAAGGTACAGCATCAAGAGAGATACTACTAGATTGCACTACTCATATCTTTTCTACTTCATGCCTTTTGGCTGCATACTATGTTGTTAACCTACATGTCACTTGAGTACTTGAAATGTTGTATAATTATAAGTAGTGCTACCTATATGTTGAGTGTCATACTTATGTGTTGAGTGTGTTCTGAATGTGCTGAGCGTGTTACGTTTATGTTGAGTGTGCTACTTGTATGTTGTGCGTGTTACTTGCATGTTGATTGTGTGTTACTTGTATGTTGAGTGTGTGTTACTTGCATGTTGAGCAGGTTTCTTGTATGTTAAGTGCATTACTTGTATGTTGAGTGTTTCTACGTCTGCTCATATGTTTACACTGGGGATTAGAGAGAACCGTCATTTCAGTCCTGCCTATGTCCTGTACATGTAAAGTTGACTGATAATTGTACAATTATAATATAATTTCTATTTTCTTTTTACAGATGGATCGACTCATTCAAAGAAGCCACTGTACTTTAACACCTTCAGTTCATCAACGAACTTTCTAACCTGTCAATGTTTACCTCAGATCTACAAAAAGCTCCTGGAGGCACAATATTAGTTGCATTAAAATGAAGTAAACACAAATTACTTTTCCAGTTAAAACTTACTGTAATTGCCTTTTCCAATGTTTGTTGAGTACTCTTTTGGTGGTGAAATTTACACACCAGTGTTTTCCACCAGATATTATTTTAGCTGTGTTTAAATTTAACATTTAGATTTAGTCACATTTTAATTTAATTGTGTAGTTGCCTGTTTGGATCTACATAGCATCGATTTGTCAGATAAAGCCCATTGTCTGTAGATTTTTTATAAATAGTGTAAATTAATTTGTATCCACATTTGCCTAAATGTTAAAACAAATCTTGCAAATGTGTTCTGCTATTCAGGGATTAGTACTTTATTTCACACAGATCTAGATGTACAGCACTCAAGACACAACTTTTAATACTTGTATAGGAAAGTTTCATTTTCACAAGTCTCACTAGTTTATCTGGGAATAAATATTCACTGTTTGGACATTAATTAACTTTACTTTGACATAAATATACTGCAAAGTGTTTTGCACTTAAGTCACTTAAATGGTTGTACATAGATTATATCCCATAAACATTTATAATTTGTAAATATAGATAATTGTAAATGAAATGTTATTAAAGTTCCATGAATTTTGCCTTTTACTGTGTTTTTGTTATTTCAGTAGAACTAAGAGAAAAAATGTCTTATCAGAAAGAGGAACTATACAGCATCCAGTGATGTTGCCCTTTCCTCTCTTTTTTGTAATTACATTTCTTATGATGGTTTTATGCATCAGGTTATTGCAGCATATCACAGAACAGACACAGTGCAGGCAATTTATATAGCAGATGACAACCCCCAATTAACATGAAGGTAAGATAAAATAAACTAAACACTTGGGATGTATAGCCAATAATTAACTATACAAATACAATTTTAGGCACAGCTTAACATGAAGCCAGAAGTGTTCCCATGTCTAAGCTACATTTCCCCTATTATTAATTTTACCCAGCATGAGTATCTACATAATATACACCATACTGTCCGTATAGAGAGTAAAGTGCAGTGGCACAGGATGATAGCTCTAGCAGGCAAAGGCGAGGAGCATGTAAAATATTATAAGGAGACAGATATATTCATATAGATGCAGATAAGACAAAACGAGTATAAAATGCTATACAATTGATTCATACGAGTATAAATAACCTTACCAACCAAGCTATAGTAAACTAAATATATAGGTATACATTTACAATCGTATAGATAGATAGATAGATTACTTTATTCATCCCCGAAGGGAAATTAAATCGTCATAGCGGCCGGTATATTTGAATACAATAAAATACAATAGAATAAAATAAAATAAAATAAAAATATTGAGGTAGAAAGAATAAAAAACCGAAACACAAGATAAATAGGTAGATAAGGTGCAGTGGCAAGATGATGGTAATAGTACTGATGATATGATGGTAATGTTATTGTTAGACAGTGATATAATATGATAAGATATATAGTAGAGGTATAAATATAAGTATTTGACTATACAATAGATAATATAATATACTATGAGTGTAAGAATATGTAGACATATAATATCAATATGGTTTATATTAACACATATCACATATGATGTGAAGTAAGTGTTCCAGTATATGGAGCGGAGTGTTGTACAGGGTACACAGTGCAAGGAAACAGGTATATTTAGTGCAGTTCTGTGATGGTGGCTCTGACAGAGGTAGATGAGTTGACCAGTCTTATTGCGGTTGGGAGGAATGATTTCCTGTATCGTTCCTTAGAGCAGCAGGGTTGAATGAGTCTGTGGCTGAAGCTGCTCCTTAGCTTGTCCAGTGTTTTGTGGAGGGGGTGAGAGGGATTGTCCATGATTGCCAGTAGTTTTGCCAGCATCCTGTCCTCCACCACCTCCTCCAGGGTGACAAGCTTAGAGCCAACCACAGACTATGCCTTCCTGATGAGTTTTTTCAGTTTGTTGGCGTCCTTTGCCTTGATGCCCGCACCCCAGGACACCACAGCAAAGAAGATGGTGCTCGCCACAACAGACTTGTAGAACATCTGCAGCATCTTGTTGCAGACATTGAAGGACCTGAGCCTCCTCAGGAAGTAAAGCCGGCTCAGGCCCTTCTTGTAGACGGACTCTGTGTTGGTGGACCAGTCCAGTTTATTGTCCAGTGTGCGACCCAGGTATACAAGAATATTAGATGATATACCAAGATTAGATAATATAGGATAGGATATTCCTTTATTAGTCCCACATTGGGGAAGTTTGAAACATAACAGCATTAAGAGGGCAGTCAAAAAAAGACATCACTTAAGTAATATGTTGTATGCACTACTTATAAATGTAAGAAAGTATAACAAATATATTAATATAATAAACATATATATATATATATATATAGATAGATAGATCGAGAGAGTAAATCGAATATGTAAAGTGGAATGATTGTACATAAGCAATTTAATTTCACAGACAAATTAATACTGCAGTTAAAAAGTGACACATATATGTATATATAAATGGGTGTGAAATCACAATGAGGAATACATGTGGAATTATATGAAATAATGTCATATAGTAATGTTTGCTATGTGATGGAGATTCCCACAGATGTGTCGAACAATGCAGGTTCACTTTGACAGGTTTACAGCATAGCATCGGGAGCAGAACGCCTCACTGCGCATGCGCCAAACTCGTTTATTAATGGAGAAAAAAAAGGTCACGAACTCTGACCCTCCCACTAACTGCAGCAAACAGATAAAATATTAATTTATTGAAAGCGATACGTTATCCTGACAAAAGGCTCCTCGACAGGTAAGACCCGTGGGCTCCTGTGGAGGCATGAGGGGCTGGTGACAGAGACCCGAGGGTCCGGCAGCACAGGAAGGGAGGGAGTGTTCAGCGGGTCTTCAGCAGGGAAGCTGCCATTAGCCACCAGCTAGCAGAGGCTAACCTAGCTCGTTAGCATTGTCCCCCAACGCCGGGCGTGTAGAGATACAATAAGGCAGGTATGTAGTAATGGCGATGTTTGAGAGCGACTGACTGCGTAGATAGAACACACTCACATGAAGCTGTTGGAGGTAATGAGATAATACGAGCGGTTAGCGGACCAGCTAGGTAGCTAACAAGGCTAGCCGCGTCAGCTAACGGAGACAGCGTCGCCCGGTGTTAGCTCCTGAGCTAACTTTGCTAACGAGGTTCCGCAAACTAAACTGAACCACTTGAAACGCGAATGCAACAGCAGCACATAGTAGTGTTGAATCCACTTTCTTGCCGAGTGGAGATCGGATGTCGAGATCCAGTGGAAAAAATTATGTGACTTTAGGCTAGTTGTAGAAACCGAAGTCCCGCCGTTGTCTCTGCGACTCGGCGTCACGGGCCCTGAACCCTAGCATTCTTTAACCCTTCAATTTTGACCTTTCACCCACAGGAAAAGAAATACCTTTTATCTTCCGTATCGATTTTGAACCACAGACTGCCACGAGCGTGTTTGTGTCACATCTTCGGCCCCACCGCTCATTTCGAGTCGCGCCACATTCACATTGAGCTGTATATTTTAAAACGGGGCCACCAATTGTTCCGTACTAGCTAGCGCCGGCTAGGTTGAGTTAGCACGGGCCACCAACTAACGTGACTCGCAGCAGGAAGAATCAGATGTTTGTTATCTAATCTGTTGCTTCTAAACGGACATGCTGAAGCTAATTTTGGCTTCAATCGCAGTGACCATGGATTTAAGATGCCGATTTGTTTTCTGGCCTGGGTGACATGTTCCTTCGTTACCTTTGTTTTATTGTTTATCCCACATTGACGCCTACTACACTTCAGAGAACATGAGCACAACAACAACCTTGCCTACTTGTTGTAGGTACAAGCTCCGTCCTTCAAAAGTCACCTACATAGCGGTGGCCTGTTAATTAGCCGTACATTGTGGTCAGAAAGAAGACGAGTGAATAAAGGAGCCATATCCGTAGAGGTATTTCCTGACACTTTACCGCGGATAAGGCATGAAGTAAAGCTTATGCTCTCTCTCTACAGGTGTGTGTGTCTGAAGGGGCTCTGATGTGACGAGCAGAGTCAGAAGGTGGGCACAGTATCAGAATGGATGGACAAACACAAAGGATTCAGCTCGTATCAGCAGACAACAACATGGCTTTAGGACACAGAATCCAGGTGATGTGAGAGCCTGTTATGTTTGAATGAACACATTTCAGTCTTTCCCAGAGGTTGACTGCTATTTGAGCAGGGGGCTTTTGGCTCCTTGGGTTTGGTTGTTCTTTATAGGTTAGTTTATTAATGATCTGAGAGCTAGTAGAATGTTTGTTTATTTACTCTTATACTACCTATTCTTGTCAGAGGGTGCCGCAGAGCTCAAATTACTGCGGTTGCCAAATTGGCTGCTCTAACAATAATGTTGGTGATTTTGCCTGACTCTCAGGTTTAGGGGTCTTTGATCCCGGATTGATGTGGTTATAACATCCATCCTGACTGATCTGGTCACAATGACCACCGGTTAGGTACAGGTCTGAACGTACACAAATCTATCCTGAACCTATCCTGAGATCCAATCACTGGAACAACATTGGGACGTTGTCTGGTACGCCTGTGGCTACGTTCTTTTACGCAATGTGAACGCAATTCTGTTCGTGCACCGTCTCAGATGATGTCCTCTGACCCACTATAATTTCAGAATGAATAGAAAGTAGTTTTACTCATCTCAGTGTCCATATGTTGATTATCTTGTGGTCACAATATCGACACTGATCACCATATGCTTTATACTTTTCTTAAATTGGTAAAATCTTTCTTTACAGCAGAGCTAAAAGTCAGTCAGACCCTCCTTTTTCTCCAGAGCAGCTGCATGTGTGGACCCAAATGTCAAAATTAGACACTCGATGTAAGAACACAGCAGGGGATTCCCCACTGGATTCAACGCGAAGGGGTTGATGACAATGTTTCTAAAAGACGCAAAAAAAAGAAGTTGCAAGCGTAGTAGTCACAGACGAAGATGTCTACAGAGTCTGTGGTGATAAGAGCCGACAACAGTGTCTGGGTACTGTAAACAAAATTACTTGATCCCTGCAGCGGAGTTGAAACGTAACTTCCTGTCTCTCTCTGCTGCACCCGCCTGAATAATGCGGAGGATTTGATGCTGCTGTGAATGCGTCTGTGCTGAGAACCTTCTGCTCTTGTTGTGCATGTGTTAAAGGTAAACTCTGTAGCCAATTTTTCAGTTTTTACCCGGAGGTCATGCCTGAAAATAGCTATATTGACATTGGACACATCTGTTAAATCAGACTCGAAAAAAAAACCTTTTTTAAATAATTAATTTGGTCACTGGTCATTTGCATACAGAGCAGGGACGTGAGATGCAATGATAATAAGTGGTCACAGGAGATACATTCAGGAGGTAGACAAACTTAGGTATTGTCCACTTGTGTCTCTCAATACCAAGTCACAACAGGGCCTTTGGTTTGTTTTGGGGATCTTTGGTTATGTAGCACTTGTTGGAAAGCTTTTATTTAACTTAATACGTTTTCAACCTGTCTCTCTTCTGCCCCTTACTCACATGTGTTTGGGGAATCAAGTTAAACCGTGCCCCTAAAACAGCAGCAGTCATGTGTTAGTGGCAAAGGAGAGTCCAAACCACACATAACCTTCTCCGTACCCCTAACTGTATTTGGAGGATCCACTTCCTGCACACTTGCCCCTTCACTCAGTAATGGAAAGATATAAAGCCACCCACTGTATCTACAGCCAGCACTCTCATGTTCTGAGTCTGTTGTTTTTTAATCCAAATAGATTGTAACCGATCAGCAAACTGGCCAGAAGATCCAGATTGTCACAGCACTTGAGCCATCTTCCCCTGGAAAGCAGCAGTATATTCTAGCAAATGCTGATTATTCCCCTGGCGGGAAGGTGATTCTGACGAAGCAGGAGGGTTCACCCAACAAGGTCATCCTGGGCTCTCCAGACAGCTCTGGGGTTAACCAGCTGCTGTTTACATCCCCTGAACTGGCTGGGCAGCAGATTCAGGTATTGCCAGGGGATATTAGCAAGTTCCTTCAATTGGCTACAATAAACAAGGTCTTATGACTCAAGCTTAATTCTGTTTAGTCAGTCTAAACTGAATCTTATGTTTACTGTATTAACTATTCTTTTGTCTCGGTTTTTTTTTCAGTTTGTGACGGAAGGCTCAGACCAGTCTATGGTGAAGCCAGTTGTGGAGTACTGCGTCGTCTGTGGAGATAGGGCCTCAGGTAGGAGAGTTTGCCTTTTGCTATTATCTGTTCACTATTCATTTTCAGTAACACAAAAGCTAAGTTTCACCAATGTTTTTCCTCTGTCAGGGCGCCATTACGGAGCTGTCAGCTGTGAGGGCTGTAAGGGCTTTTTCAAACGCAGTATTAGGAAAAACCTGATATACACGTGCAGGGGCTCCGGAGAGTGTTCAATCAACAAGCTTCACCGGAATCGATGCCAGTACTGTCGACTGCAGCGCTGCATAGTGCTGGGCATGAAACAAGATTGTAAGGGTATATAATATTGAATATGTAGTTGTGGATATGCTCTGTAGGACTTTCAAACTTCAGATCTGATGTCTTTGTTTTGTGTTTTAGCTGTGCAGTGTGAGAGAAAGCCTGTGGAAGTGACCACCAGAGAGAAATCTGTCAACTGTGCTGCCTCCACTGAGAAGATCTACATCCGCAAGAACCTGTGCAGCCCTCTGGCTGCCACACCCACTTTTGTATCTGACAAGGAAACTGCTAGGTACATTTCTGGTCAAGTGGTAAAACACCTCAATTTTTTTTTACAGTTACTTTAATCAACATAGGGTAATTTCTCGGCGTACTCGGAAAATCTGAGCATGGAACAAACAAATATTAAAGAAAAACAGAATCATGGAAACCTGATTTTAATAAATGTATCTTTTATTCTTTCAGTAGCTGAACACACTGGTGATGTTCTCCTCTGTGTTATTGCTGGAGATTGTGTCCTCCCCTTCTGAATCGTCTGTCTCGTTTATCTTGTAATGTTTTTCAATCAATATCTCGCTGTAGCCTCAGACCAACCAGTTTCTCTTAATTGTCCTTTTCCTGCTCAATTATGACCATAATATACAGTAAGGCTTCCTACAGTACATTAGTCAAATTTATTTCTTAGTGTAACACCAGCTCATAACAGAAGCTGTCTCCAGACACAAGTCTAAACTGTACTCTCTATTTTTATTTACAGTAAATAATGATAATGCATCACAGCGTGTTGTAACAAAACTTATCCCAAAATTGTCTTTGTATAGAGAGATCGCAAGTAACCAAAACAAATATTGGGACCTGTAGAAGTTGGTTGGTTAAAAATACATTTCCTCACATTGATCCATGAAAACTATAAGTCAGCGTATTTTTTAAATTTCTGTCCTTTTTCTATTAAATAAGATCTATTAAGATTCAGATTTTTCAGTTATCCTTGACCATTTTCTTAAGTTATTTTTAGGTTGTTCAATTGACTCGGTGAGGAAATTTGATTGTTCTAAAACTATTTAACCAACATAACAAAATGTAACTTAGCAGCTCATAGAATACACCTGCCCTAATTTAACACAAGACATAGCTCTGCCATTAAATGTTACATTTTTAATAACTGACATTACTGAACTGCATCACATTGTTTTGCATTTTGTTTTCTCTATTTACAAACATGATGGAGAAACTTAGAAACGCTTCTCCGTGTGATGCTGTATAATTCTGACCATAACAAGTTTAAGAACATCCAGTTGTAAATATACCTTCTGCTTCTGTATTGTATAATTCAAAGTGATATGTGAGTTATCAAATCTCCAACTGCAGGTCCACAAGTTTGCTTGAGTCAAGCATGTTGCTCAACATTCAACAACCTTTCCCCAAGATGGAAAATACCATCTTGATCCCATTGTCTCCTGACAAGGTAACTAATGCCATCACAATACAGCACATTTATCTCTCATGTTATTCTAACTTTAAAGGTTCAGTGTATAAAATGTAGGTGAAAGGATCTATTGTTAGAAACTGAATCTAAAAATAATCCTAGTGATGATTTCACTAGTGTTTCATCTAAATTTAACAAATTATTATTATCTTTACTCTTGAATCTGTCCTTTATATTTAAATAATTTATAATTACATGGGGAGTGAGTCCTCTCTACGGAGGCCGCCATGTTTTTTACAGAAGCCTAAACTGGACAAACTAAACCTTTTTTGAGTTTTTTTGACAACTGAAGCTACCACAGGTTTTCTTGCATGTTTTGAAGGGGAGGGTGAGGGGTATTCAGCTCCAACATGCAACTTCACCACTAGATGTCACTAAATTCTACTTTCTGAACCTTTAAATATGAAAGCCAAATCTTGGAGTTTTTTATAGACCTCATATTGATGATCAGATGCTTCTTCATTCGTTGTGTATGTGTCTTAACATCACTGAGTTGTGGACCAGTTTTATCCTTATTGTTTGTGGAAAAATTTCAGTCATTTTGAAGAAGGGTAGCGCAAACAAATACATATTTTTATTTCTGAAGCATGTCCTATAACTCCACTGCCCTCCGCAGGATGACCCATCTCAAAGTGACCTTGGTACGCTAGCAAACGTAGTGACGTCCCTCGCCCAGCTGAACAAGAACAGGGAGGCGAGTGACAGCAGCAACGATATGATGGGAGTTGAAACGCTCAGCAATGGCGACAGCTCAATGACAGACATCCAAGGAGACGAGCAAACTGCAAATGATATCACTCGGTAAGGGATTATGATGAGCGTCATAATGCATCAAGAGGCTTTGACACTGACCAGTGGTTTCTGAAGAAGTTGATGTTGCATGTGAAGATCTACAGGAACACTGGGAAGACACCCAGCGGCTGATGGCTGTTTTTGTCCTGTGTCACCAAGCTTTAATATAATTTCCTGTAGGGCCATGTGGTCTCTGCCTCAGCTTTTAAGGACTTTATTAGATTACACCATAGTCGGTCAAAAAATAAACATCTTGGACTGTGGGGTGCACTGCAGGGCTTCTTGTTTCTTAATCAGCTACAATATATTATGATAAATCAAAACAAGGATCTTTTGTTGTGAGAATTTTGTTTTCTGGTTTTGTGTATCATTAGAGCTTTTGACACCCTGGCTAAAGTCCTGCACCCCGGTGACGGCTCAGCTGTAGACTCCTTGGAGGCTACGATGCAGCTGATGTCAGGAGACCAGTCAGGCCCAGTAGTGGAGTTGGAGGGACCTCTCCTCTCTGACAGCCATATCCCATTCAAGGTAAAAGTACATCTCCGAGACCAAAAGAATGAATTTTACTGAGTAACGCACTTTTCTGATTAACACCAAACTCGTGTCTTCTCCCTCTGCATTTGGATTGGTTCCTACAGCTCATGATGCCTTTGCCTGTGCCAGAGTACCTCAATGTCAACTACATCTGTGAGTCGGCTTCCCGCTTGCTCTTTCTCTCTATGCACTGGGCACGCTCCATACCTGCCTTTCAAACCCTCGGGTAAGCCTGTCTCCCCTATGATTAGTGTTTTGTTTTTTTTCACCAATGCACTTAAAAAACATTACAAAAAATAACCAAAATCATTACATGTCAATTGTGAAATGCAAATTGTCCCATTTTATTTTGCAGTGGTCAAGACAATGACATTAACTTGATGAAGGACTGCTGGAATGAACTGTTTGCCCTGGGTCTGGCGCAGTGTTCCAACATTATGAATGTTGGTACCATCTTAAGTGCCATTATCAACCATCTGCAGACCAGCTTACAGGAAGGTAGGAGAAATCTGCTGTGGTCTGCCTGCGAGATTCTTCCACTGAGGACATAATTTCAAATGTGTAAACCATGTTAAATCTGTAATTTTCATTTGATTGTGGCACAGTTTGTATTGAATTCAAAACCGTACTGATGCTTGGCCCCTTACATTCTTGTGTTTCCTCTGTTTTGTTTTGTATCCAACAGAGAAGCTGTCCCCAGAGCGAATTAAACTAGTAATGGAGCACATCTGGAGGATGCAGGAGTTCTGTAACAGCATGTCCAAGCTGTCCCCAGATGCGTATGAATACGCCTACCTCAAAGCCATCGTTCTCTTTAGTCCTGGTGTGTAGAGTAGTTTTAAAACCTTTTTTCTTTGCATTAGGGCATAATTCTCAAAGTATTAGAGAAGACCATATTGGGACATACCCATAGACTCATGTGTGCATGTGTCTGTTTCATTACTAGATCACCCAGGCATAGATAACATCCCACAGATCGAGATGTTCCAGGAGAAGGCCTACATGGAGCTGCAGGACTATGTGACCAGGACCTACCCAGAAGACTCTTATCGGTTGGTCTTGTTTATATCTACTCTTAGAAAAGGCCTCTTTGAGGAGCTGGAGAGGCGTAGGGCTGTGACCCTCTCTAACATACTCAAGGACAGTTTATCTCCTTTTACACTGGTTCCTGCCTGTAACTTCAACACTGCTCACTCAGACAGAGACAGGCAGCACATACTGTAGTGCCCATGAGCAAAGACATGACCTCTCTTTTATTCCTTATGTTCTTAAACTTCTTAACAAACGACTTTACGTTCTCTGCCCTTGCTTATTATTCAAGAATATATGATAAGAATTATTCATTTTTGTATTAAGTTGTTGATTAAATGTTTATTATAAGGACATCAGTTCAGGTTTCACAGCTAAAACTTTTCTACATGATGCCAGCTGACTGCTTTAAAGGAAGCGGTGTAAGAATACGGAGTCACTTTGTATTGAACATGTGACCAGTTTGACTTATGTCAACATTTATCTCTCCTTTCCCCGTCATTGACTCCCAGGTTATCCAAGCTGCTGCTGCGTCTTCCTGCCCTCAGGCTGATAAGTGCAGCTGTCACAGAGGAGCTGTTCTTCGCCGGCCTCATCGGCAATGTGCAGATCGACAGCATCATCCCTTACATCCTTAAAATGGAGTCCACTGATTATAACAGCCAGGCGGCGTCTGGGGTCTGACACCAGACTGCAACATCAGACTGTGAAAACTCCGCAGCCAACCAATCAGAGTGCTTTGCAGACTGCTTACTGAGTGGTCATAAAATACTGTATTTATGAATTCTGTTTCCACTTTACCTGCATCTGACTTCTCAGAGGAGCGCGACTCAAAAAGAGGTCAAATCAAATCAACTCCGATGGCAAGCAAGCCCCCTGATACCTGCCCATTCAGGAATGAACGCTTTAAACCTGCATAGTAGATTGTGCTTTTTATTGTACATAGAATTTTATGCTTCATTCTCTCCAAGCCTTTCCTTTTTCTGCAGATCTCGTTTGTACTTTGAAGGAATCTGAGTAGTTTGTTTTTCACTGCTTTCCTACATGGCCATGCATTTTTTTATCTTCTAATAATTATGAGGAAAGAAAACTTATGTGAAACGATGTGTGAGATTTTGTTATTGCTGAAGGGTATAACCTTTTATTTCTTATTTGTTGGCCAATCCAAAGGATATGGCAGCATCATGTTGACTGTTTAACGCAGATGATTCACTTGGATCAGAAGAAATTGTGTATATAGATTTGTATATAGAATGCACCAAGAAGGCTATAAAGAGCAGCACTTGGTAATGATGTGGATTCAATGTTGGTCATGTCATTTGACAATAAAGACATCTTTCAATCATGATTCTGCTGCATCACCGTCAGTGTTAGGGTTTTGGATATCAGCTGTGGGCTACAAAACAGGCAGCGCAAAATAGGATGTGTTGCGGCCATGTTAGTAAACATTGGGAGGTTTAACACTGCATTATGTTAGACTTATGTATAGATGCGGAGGTTAGGTATTATCTGTGCTGCCTGTTTTGTAGTGAACTTGTTTTGTTGGGACTCTTGATAATAATGCACTTTAGTGTTTATTTGTGCCATCGCAGCAAAAATCCTAAGAGTACACTAACAGTAAAAAATGACAGGCTTAAAATAAACACTGAGCCAGGTAATCAGTTTGTTAATCATTGAGAGGAACATAAGTGGAGTATTCATAGTAGTAAATGGGATAAACATTCTTTAGTTTGAACAAATACAGCCCCCAGATAATCAACTTGTGACCTTTGTCAAAGTCCCCTTCAGAGTGAGTAGTGTTTGCTCACCTGGCTCAAGTAACACTGCAGCACTGACCCTGAACAAAGTGACATTTGTTTGATAGTGGGGGGACCATGGAGTCTGCAAACATGTCTTCAACCGCTACAAGTGCAGTAATCCAGGGGGGGGTATATCAGCTCATGTTGGAACTCCTCCAAGAAGCTGTTTCACTAATTGATGTGAATGAGTGGAAGCTGGAGCAGCTCTGTTTTAGTCCAATCAGACTTTGTTAGTGATTTGTCATGGCTCTTAGCTTAATTCAATAAACTTAGAAATCTCAAGCCCGAACACTTTGGAACTTCCTCTGTAAACACAGTGGCCTGTTTACACGTTGCCTATGAATTAATAATGCAAAATCTGTATCCTACCCAACTGACTTATCGTTGTGCTTTCTTGTCAAGTGGCGTGAAGCTGGAAGGTGGGTGTGTGAGGGACTAGACTTTCAGTGTTCATTATTAGCCAATTCATTTTTCATTAGCAGTCTGCGGACCAGGGATTCCTATAAGCTTTGTTTTGCTGTAGTTACCCAGTGAACGTGTGCTGCGTTATAGCAACATTAAAACTTGATTGCATGAATGATGTCACTCTGCTGCTGTTCATAGACGCCCATTGTCCAATGCATGCAACGGCTGCTTTGTGTGATTCTCCCCGACCCTCTCACGTCGCTGAGTGGCCTGACCCGTCCTCTCTGCACCACAGAGGTTAATGCATGTCAACGCATGGCGCACTCGCTCACTCACTGTAAGTTCTGTGCAAACAAAAGAGGACATGCTCGACATCTCTTTGCAAACCACCCAACAGTTTACAATTGCACAAACAAACGGTCTGTTTCTGTGAAGTTTGAGGGATTTGTGATGCAACATGGGCTTTTGTATGTGTGCTGAGGTGGATTAGCTCATTCCAAGCTGAATGAATGTGAGAGAAAGGGCCAGTTGGACTGTTCCCATGGCTGCTTGGGGTTTCTGGGGGATGTTAGAGGGGAAGTGATGCTGGTTTTGCAAAGTAGAACCAGCAGAACTGGTTTTATGAAAAACAAATAGAATCTTATACATTATCTTTAACTTTAATCTTACAATTACAAGATTTTCTACAGTCTGATAAGATGTCATCCTGAGCTGCGGCTTATTAGACCAACTGTTTACAATACATTTGTATTTTTCTTCAGTCATTTGCCTCAGCAGGTTGTGTTAAATTGAGAGAAATGGCATAGAGAGAATATGCAACATATTTGTCATGAAGATTAGACAGGTAAAGGGTGTGCCCCGCCTCTGGTCCAATGTCAGCGGGGATTGGCTCCAGGTAATCTCGAGACCCTCAGAAGATAGTGTGGTGTACGTCATAGATGGATGGATGAACGGATTGTGCCATTAAGTCTACACAATTCAATATATGCTCAATATGTTACTTGTGAGTGTGATACTCTCCTCTCCATTTCATTTGACTTTAACTGAAATATATACACTTTTCTTATGTTTTATGAGTCGTCACTGTTTGTTTTTCAATTACACACAATCATGTCCAGGGGAACTGCTTTGCTTACCTGCTATTCACTTTGGAATAAAGGAAAGATTTCATTAGAATTTTGTACATGATTCATACTGTTTTGAAATCTAGCAGAAACCCTGATTGAATTGAATACCCTCTTGGAAATATATATAATTTTTTTTAACTTATTTACAGTTTGCATGGCTCGCTCTTGAATTTTACTTTAGTTTTAGATTTCCCCACAACCTCAGACAAGAAATGAAACTCTTATATTTGCACTGGAACTGCTTAAACCCATGAAACCTCCCTTATACAAATTTTGGAACATGACTGCATTACATAGTTAGCCCTTAATGCTGCCCATACATCAACAAATCGATATACGTGTATAACATTGTCTCAAATAAGATAATAAAGACAAATTATTATAGTGATTTGATTTCTCAGTTCAGTTGCAGATGACTATTCAGTTGATTTTCTGTCGATCTGGTTTCTCCTGCATCTTTTATGTCTCACTCCAAAATGAAACCCCATCTGTCATGGAGAAGGGAGAGTGGAACAAACTGAAATCCCTGTGTGTCCATTGCACATGTTGAGAACTGTGCGATCAGTGTTATCTCCCAGCGACAGGCACGCGCGCTCAAAGAGTTAACCCCTCCTAGTGCAGCGATATGAGTGGGCGGGGCTTAGGTTCACACAGTTTGTTGAGGAGGGCCGACCGTGTGTGTGTGTGTAAAGAGAGAGAGAGAGAGAGAAAGAGAGAGAGAGAAAGAGAGAGAGAGAAAGAGAGAGAGAGTGGGAGAGCCGGTCCGATCTCAACATGGACTCAGGCAGTGAGTGCTGAGCTGCCGCTGAACCGAGGTGGATGAAGAAGAAGAAGAAGAAGAAGTGATCGTGTGTCTCCGGGCTGAAGCTCCGACTCCGGATTAACATTATTATGCCCAGCGCCAGCGTGTCCGTGCGAAGTTTATGCGAAGTGGAGAAACACCTCAGCAGCCGGATGGTGAGTATCATGTGAGTGTGTTGTGCACCATTGTTGTGTGGCTACTGTACCAGCGAGAAACACACACAGACACACACACACACACACACACACTGTAGTCTATGTGAGATCCACGTCATGTGAAAGCAGCAGCTGCATATCTCTCCTCTAACAAAGAGCCCCAGTCACCCGGCTGCTCATATGTAACATGTGAACATGTGTTCGTCATAGAAACAGAATGTCTCCATCGCGGAGGAGCCTTCAGGTGCCGGTCTCTGTAAACGTCATGGGGTTTTTCCATATCCAGATGGGACGATCATAATCTTTCTCTGTATCGAGATTTAGTCTGAAAGTCGCAATGATTTTATTTCAATTTGTTATTTTCCTTATCTGTGAAAGGTCAGAAAATGGTGAAGTCTTGGATAATGTTTTCCAATTCGTTCTCTGCCAACCTACACAAACCCGTGATGTTCACAGGATTGTCATTGGATTTTTAGTTTTTGTTCATTTCTAGTTAATTGTCATAGTTAATTATCAGATTCATTTTCCGTTGAGCATTAAGTTCATTCTCAGTTGATTTTAAATCAAATTTGTGGGAGTTTTTGTCAATCCACGAATCAAATAATCACTCCATAGTTTATAGTGGTCAGATTGAAAGTGTTTATAATACCAGAGGGGAAAACGTAACCTCCTTCGTTGAAGTAATAATACAGTTCAGTCCAGCAGTTTAAACTAAATCCTACCAGAGCATTTAATCTGTAGAAAATAAGATAATTAGTGGTTTATTCCGACTCAAGCCTTAATGTGTGTTTTTTGGCAGGATTAATGTATTTGTATTCAATCGGACAGGTGTTATGGTTTGGCAGTCAATCAGAAACTAAATGTGTGACCTTTTTTGACCATACTCCATATGAGAGGTGGTGCTGGGTACTGCTTTGTGACACTGACATTTAGAATATATAGTAAAAAACGAATTTATGGTATTACAACTTTATTTATGTCGCTCTATATACAACAGCACAGAGTCTAACAACAGACACATAATATAATAAGGTATGCCAAATGTGCTCTGGGTGTAGTACTGTTTATACATCTAATCATCTGTAAACATTCATTCTAAACCCACAGCAAAGAGTGGATGATGATCACATAGAAAAATGTCCTGATTACTGTCAGACATGTTTTTGACTGAACGTCACCTGTGTTGACATCATACAGATGCATCTATGCTCAGACACAAACAGTCCAACTATTTGCGACTGAATGTCTTCTCGTGGTTTGATGATGCAATCAAACAGATAAACCTGAGTAGGTGCTTTCGGTCACATTGACTCGGAGGACAGGAATGCTCTGTCAAGTGCGATACTTGTGCAACCAGAAAGTCAGCCAAGTATCATGCAGCATCTTTGTTTGTAATGCTAGAATATGCACGAGCCTTCAGGCCGGTTGAGCCGCCACCTTATTCCTCAGAGGTGGTGGTGACATGTCTTTCAGCCGCATCGTGCAGCTCGTGCGAGCTCTCAGGTCCTCTGGGCTCTGTTTCCGAAGCCCTTGGCCTGTGAGCAACACAAAGTCGAAGTGAAGTAGAGTCAATAACTTTTTCTCTAAAGGAGAAGAGTAATACTCAAATAGCTTGTGACAGGAAGTGTTGAGACTCTACCTCTTTTTGCACATTTTAATGTGTCTAAGATTTAATGCTTAAAGGAAAAAAATCACACTTTTACCCTCCAATCTACTCAATATCCCATAAAGACGAGGTGAAAACATGCTCTTAGAAATTATTGAAAGGTCTGATACTCTGAAGAGGGACCGATGGGTTCTTGTTCGCCTCCCTGACCAAAGATAGGCAACTTCAGGAAAAAGTCTGGGTCGCTACAACCTTCATCCATGCGTTAATTAATCTTCTTTCAGACCTGCACTGAACGCTGGATAGTTTCCTGGAATTATTCAGAGGGGCTTTATGTGAGAACACAAATATCTGAGCTGCCATCAGTTACTCCTCACATTCTCCGGAGTGTCCGTTTTATGTGAGAATACAGCAAGATAAAGTGTAGAATTCCCTCGGAGCAAGCGAGTGAGTGCGTTGATGATTTTTCTAGCACATGTCGGATGCATAGCTGAAAAAAACCGAGAGAATATATGAAAAAGAGGTTTCATACATGTTGGACGGCAGAGACGACGATGTCAATTTAGAAAGACAACGAGATTGGAGAGCTTTTGGTGATACGGGCCAATGGCGGAATGGAATTCATACAACATGTCCTGCCTCCTGCTTGCTGCACAGTCCTGCTGTGTAGGACATTCTCTGGAGAAGGTCCAGATCCAGTGTGGACGTTTCCTGGAGTTCATTTCTTAAACTGGCTGAAGATCGACCGATGGTTTTTTGTTGCTTCTTGCCCAGTACCCAGTAAGGTCAGACGGGCACCTCCAGAAAACGTCTGGGTGGTTCTAATCTTTACCCGGTTCACAATTATTGTTGCCGTTGTGCGTCAAACCTTTTAGCAATGTTTTTTCTCTTGCTGTGGTCTATGCCTCAACATGATCTTATCTCTGTTGCGTACTTCGTGGCACAGTCAACTGTTGGAACTCAGATAACACAGGTCTTATCAATTCATTCCACTGAAGGTGGAATCCAGTCCAGTTTTTGATTTTATTAAAAACTTGCAAAAATATATGAAAACGTCTACAAAGCAGATAAGTGTTCAAAGAGTGAAGGAGCCGATGACTTTCCCACTGTGTAACCATAAACGCAATAGTACGAAGGGACCTATCTGACAATCGGGTGGTTTAATGCTGCTTTCCCCTCCTTTATTGGCCGCAAATGACATTCCAGTTTTTTTTCTCAAAAAGCCATTGTGCAGAAGACATAGTGGGTTAGAGGCCATGATGATGCAACAATTCAGCTTGAGTGGCTCATTTCCAGCAAATGTCTTTAACCCTCAGTGGATGGGGGCCTGCCGAGCTGTGCTGGCCATTTCTCAGTGACCCGTCTTGTCCTAATATGAACCCCCTGCCTCACCTGTGGTGGCTGCGGTACATTCATGCCACCAGACAAAGGCCAAACATATGAGTCATCATGTCTGGGTAACTGGCATCCTTTTTAACATGCTTCGTGTTGTGATTCATTGAGTTGCAAACATTGTCCCCCTGCTCTATTCTTTTTATCAAGTGCCACTTTCTTGGCTAATGAGTTGCTTGACTCTTTACAAACCCTACTTTGTCATCGCGGCCACTCACTCTCTCACTCTGAGTGCATTGAATATGGCTGCATATTTATCTTAATTGAATCCCAATCAATATCCTTCCAGTTGATGGGGGCAAGCAGACGCTGAGAGTGTTAATGGGCTATTGATTTACTCCGGGAGCAGCTTGTCTATGAGATAATAGCGAATATGCTTTTAAGCAATTCATTCTGCTGACCTCCTGGGAATTCAGAAAACTTAAGACCTCAAACTCTGCTGCCATTTTTTTTTCTCCCTCCCCCTCTTTTATTCAGATGAAGACCACATAGGCAGCTGTTGGATGCAGATGAGAGGAGGAGGAGGAGATGTTGGGTCAGCTCTCCGATCAAAAGATGTGCTCCCTGTCGCTCTCACTCTCCCCGTTTCTTTTTTTTTCCGGTTTCCCTGTGTGAGTCCTGAGTGGGAGAGTGTCTGTATCCATGAGGATCAGCTGGAAGGAATACCAATAAGCACTGCAGGCTTCTTCCCCTCTGTGGCTCTGTTCTCCACTGAAGGGACGGTTTTGTTCCATCTCGATGAGTGTGCCAGTTCCTTTTTTTTTTTCTGTGTGTTTTTCTTGGGGTGCAGAGAGGCACTAACGGAGAGAATGGAAATATAGAAAGTGTGATAAAAGTGCCACCCTATGAACCAAACACCACGCCACAGCCTGATCGTTTAAATCTATTCATACAGATCGCTGCAAACTCTTGCGACATGTATGTGATTCACTGCATGACCCGAACTGATGGTTTCAGCAGATAACAGCTTGTGATTGTGACTGCTTGAAAACCGTACTTCCTCATAACGTGGTGCAGTGCCTTCCTGTTTGAATAAGATGACTTGTTTGTGGAGGGGGCAGCTAGCTTAGCAATGAACAGGCTTAGATTCTGTGTGCTCTGCTAATCTGACTCACAATGTATTAGACTAATGCAGCTCAGTGTTGAGAATGCACCCACTGCACAACCACTGGAACCTAAGTAAGTTGTGCTTCTCTGCTACACTCCAGCTCACGGCTTCAATTTTGGATTGCTTCTCGTTTCTTGCCTCCTCCGGTGCTGCAGTGGGGGAGAGGGGGTGCAGTGTATGTTTTTGCATGAAAAACTGAAACGCTAACCAGACCATTGATCCAAGAGAGAGAACACTGCAGTGCAAGATAAGCAGCATCTGCAGTTTCTAGCAACTCACCATGACTTTTCTCCCCCTCCCGAAAAATCAGCAGATATTTGTGCAAATTTCCGGGGCAGAACAATAAGCGGCTCTCCCTTGTCGGGTCAAGATTGAGGCTAATGCAGTTGGATCTTTATGTTATGCTGTCGAGTGAGGTCAGAGCATATTAAAATGGGTCACGCTGTTGCACAGACTCTGTGTGTGCTATGTAGGGCAGCCTGGTGAAGGGGGGAGCTTATGCAGGGGCTTAGGTGTGAGGGAGGCACCCCGGGGGCACAGAGGGCTCTTGTAGATCCTGTTGGTGGAGATGAGGATGATTGGGATGATTTGTGCTTCTGAGCTTATTTTGGGACCATATCCCTTTGTAGTACTTCCATCGCCTTATCTCTTATCTGTTTCAGTTTCTGTAGCCCTCTCGGTTTTGTCTGTCGGCCGGATAACGTCTGAGTGAACCCATGTGAAAATACAGCAGGATAAGGACCAGCGAATACACCACGAGCGAGGGGCCGAGTTGATGAGGTTTCTTACCTCATCAACTTGGTGTTAGAAACTGAAAACAAAAACAATATAAATGTCTCACCATGACAGAGGGGTACCTTAGAGGATGCCAACATCCAACTGGGAAATGAGATTTGATTGTTGTGAACCCGTCTATGTAGAGAACCTCCCACTGTGTAGTGCATGTGTGAAAGGCAAACTATATACTTATAGTCAGTGAGCACAGAGAGGATCTAACTGTGTTGCCTAAGAACAACCTAGAAAGGTTAAATCACTTTAGATGGTCCCACAGTCTCATCAAACTCTTACCTGGCTTCAATTTGTGACCTCAGTTTGGGCCTGAACATCCAACTGTTGCACTCTGCTGCTGCCGTCTGCTGCAGTGTGGCCTTTCCCCTAGTTCCTGGGCTTTCAAACCTTCCTCTCCTTCACCCTCCTACCTTAACAACCCCTGGAGAACTGCTTAAGTGATGGGGAGAAATGGACTGAAAAGTAGGGCAGCTTCTCTGTAGATTTGGAGGGACATTTTCATCAGCATGAGACTAATTCATTAAGCAGAGCCACTCATCCAGAGAGGCCCTCAGATTGCTCCAGCAGTTATGGGTAAAACTCTTAAGTCGCGGCAGCAGCGGTGGTGGAAATTGGCTTATTAGATTGAAATGGTACAATTTTAGCCGACTATCTTATCAGGGAAAATGTCCGATGTCAAATTTAACATTGGTCTCTAGTAAGTTTAAAACATCTGGTTTGTGTTATCAGCGTCATTGGAGCTGCTCTCATGAATCAGGAGTCGTCCTGCCAAGAGCCATGGTGTTTTCTAACACAAAGTGTACGCCTAGCATTCCAGCTGTTGGAGACAAATCTGGCTTTACGCTCACTTGATGCATTAGTGTGAAAATGGAAGTTTTGTTGATGCTCGTTCCAAACACTTCCACCCCTGTCAAGGCCTGGTTTTGTTTCAGGCCTTAACAGTGACTCATCACTAGTTGCCAGGTCACTGTTTCATATGAACATCCCCAATAAATGATGTCACAACATCTTGAAGCAATACACTTAGACCTCTATTTGCTCCCTAATGCTACGGAGCAGAACATGGAACATTTGGTAAAAGCTTAGAGGAGCCAGCTTAGTTCCAGTGCTTAATAAAGAGCATGTTGCCTAAGCTTTCTGGTTGAACAGACAGTTCTTTGTATTCCTCGTTTGAAAACTAAAAAGACTGGGTAACATGAGCAACCTACACACTGGCCTGTCCCATACTTCCTCTTTAAAAGGGAAGATATTAGTTGACTGTATCTTTTGTGTGACAAACAGGTTTGACAAAAGCTCAGCTTATCTGTGAAACTAATTGTTCTGTCAAGAGATATTTTCATTGGTCTCCGGGAGGAGAGGGGATTGGGTGCAAGGCTCCTCAGGCTACGTAAGGCCAGTGAATCCATATGCAAGTAGCTCGCTCATCGGAGTCCCGAACAGAGCAGAGGTAGGACACGACAAAGTGAGCTTTTTTCTCTGCAGAGAATGAGTCCTGTGTTCGAGAAGGACAGATGCCAGAGAGGGGGAGAGAATGGGACAAGAACAGAGGCTGAAATACTGCAGGCACGCTTGTTGAAATAAGCATGGCATTCTCCAGCCACACACTATTGATAAATAAGTATGATGTATGGACAGTATAATATCAAGCACATAGAAACCAATAAACCACACATTTAAGAGTAAGGGTAAGAGTAACAGTAAGAGTTGACAGCCTGGAAGTTGCCCTTTAGCTTAAAGCATCAGCAGTGGTTTGGACTGAATGATGAGAGCATGGCAGCATTCTTGCAACGACAATGTGAACATGTTGACCTTTAGCTGGCACAATGATTACCATGTTTAATTTGAAATCAATTTAGTTATATAATTTTTTTATTTAACCAGAAGTTAACAAAATATCTAATGCCAGGGAGTCCTGCTCCAGATGGGCAGCAATTAATACAAAGTATCACATAAATACAAACAGGTAGAGAACACAAAAAAACATTATAGGGGCAACTTTCACACCCAAGTTGTGTGGTTCGTTTGCAGTGTGAAAACTCCAACTCCAACTCTTTTTGGAATAGTTTAGACTTTTGCAACAATTGCAGGAGGTTAAGACCATATTAAACGATAGAAGCAGAAGTCTTCCTGATCTGTTCAGTAACAGAGTGGCCTAGACTCATAGGATTACTTGCAGTCTTCGCCTCCAGCGCTATATGGTGAGAATGTTCCTTTTGTACCTTCAAACTAGTGTTGATGACATACAAAAGAATTAGTGTGATCCCTAAATGAGAATGTGAAACTTGAACTAACCGGATCAAATGCAAACAAATTGAACAAAGGTCGGATCTTAGTTCAGAGTGTCAGGCAAGAATCAATTCCAATAAAATAAATGCTAATGAGTTCAAAACAAACATGTGATTTCGCAGATATGTAGTCATGAATCCCAGAGGGCAAACTGACATTTTGAACTGGATTTACAGGAAAACTGCCATCACCAGGATCACAAGGATTCATCTTGTGTCAAACACAAATGTCCCAGCACTTCATCCTGTTGTTATTGAGAGGGATAATGACAGAGCCAGTGTTGTTACAAACAAGTTGGCTGCAAAGCAGTTTCTGTGTTGCGCATTATGGTGAAACCCCATTCTAGTAATAAACAGAGATGACCGGGACGATATTGGAGCTGCTCTCTCTATTAACCTAACAAACCAGTTTAACAGGGTGATTGTGCCAAAGGCAATTAAATGGGAAGGTTACGTGTGTAATCGGATCAGGTGAATGTGTTTTTGTATAAGTCTTAGAATCAGTGTGTATGTGACTCAGTTTGGACGTCCAGCCATACACAATGTCCCTGATACACCCCCGTCCACCTGACAGTCATGTGTGGAGGAGCGTCGGTGAGTCAGTTGTGAAGGTACTTATCTTGCAATATGCAACTATAATGTGCTGATGTGGAAACGCTAATCAGGATTGAGTCCTAAGTCGGCTGTGATCTGTTTATTTGCTTGAAACTAGCAGTGTTACATTTGTTAAGGATTAGTGGAGCTTTGTGCGGCCCATAGTGCTTGTTGTACAACACTTTGTATTAGGCTTGCGTCTCCTATCATTGCTGTGCTGTTGTGCTGTGATCAACATGCAGGGCTTCTTATGTCACTGTTGCAGAGAAGTGACACTTCAGCAAAAAAAGAAATCCTGCTCGGAAACCTAATAAAGGCTTTCATTCGCTGTTTTCCCCCCAGCTTCCTCTTTTTGGAGCGTCTCAAGTTTGCCTGCCATAATTAAAGTTGCTTAGTGTAGTCTTATTTATTCAGTCTCTCTTCCTCAAAAAGGTGTCTGCTCAACAGTGAACTATTTACACATCAGTCACAGTCATTAATGTTGAGCCGCCATCAGGGAAATGGTAATTTTGTTTAAAACTAGGGGACTTTGTCTGGACAAGGGATTTCCTCAGGCGTGTGGCCTTGTGTGACATTATCACTGACCTACATTAGGTCTGCACGCTCCACTTCTTTCATACACATTAATAGCTGTTATCTGTGAGCTATACTATAAACAAACAGGATTAAATTCTTGCCGCAAAAATGTAGCAGATGTGCCAACGTATAAGAGCATTACATACACACCAGATGGTCTCACAGCGGCAATATCCGGGCAGGGGAGTAGAGTGTGGAGGAACTGTATATGGATACATTCTAACATACGTGTAAACAGACCTTTGAAGGAAAATGAGATTAATTGACAACCTTATGTTCATTGTTTCAGCAACGTTTCACTCACCAGACATTTTGCAGAGACACGTGGGAGCAGTGAAACTGTTGGAGACACATCTACAGCTTAGTCTGCTGAGCAATTAAACAATTTAACCCAATTATCCGAACTGTTAATTTGGAACTGTCTGTTAAACTGTTTGTTGTAAACACATTGGCCACATGTAACTGTAGATTGTAATGGACAGCCAATAAGGCTCCCTTCATTTTACTTCTAGATTGATAATGTATTGTAGTGTAACTGTGGTTGGTCTGTCCATATGTACAGACTCTTATGAATGCAATATCTCAGGAATACCATGAGGTAATTTCTTTGAATTTAAATCCATGGTTAATTTGGACTCAAGGATGAACTCATTGGGATTTTTTGAACGTTTGATATCACAAAATACACTTTTTTCTATTTCTATTTATCTCTTTAGCCTTGCTTTTGATTAAGTATGTTTGTAGACATTATTTTAATAATTATATTACATTTTATCTGTCCATTTATATTATTAGTTATTATTATTTGTTTTTATCCCTTTTTTTAAAACTTATATTTCTTCTATTTATTATGTGTGAAGTAATGCAATGGATTGCACATATATTATTATTCTCTGTTCTTCTGCCACAAATTTCGTCCCGCTATTCCCGACAGAATATGCGGCTCAGTCGGGAATGGTGTGATCTGACGTGTTTATTAAAAAGTATTTGTATTGTTATTATAGCTTGGTCAAAAGTCAAATTCAGATGTGACCTCACAGACCACATTTTTTTCCTCACTCAAGAATTTATACATTTATTAAGATAAAATACATTTTATTCATTTCCTTTTTGAAGTCTTCACTACATCATATGAATCAGGACAGACATGGATATAACCCTGAAACTTGGTAGAAGAGGCATCCCAACAAGAGGCAGTAACCCTCAGGTGATGCATGGAATAGGAATTTTCGGCCCTATATTTACTTTCCTGGATGACTTATCTAATCTTTTGCTGATAAGACACTTTTCTGTGGTCTAAGATCCTCCCTAAATGCTTCATTCTGAATAACTTTGTTTCTCCCTCTTGCAGGATCGGAGCACGGAGGGCAGTTTACTGAACCTCCCTGTATCGATGCGGCGGGGTTCTTCAGAGAACAATCTGGATCTGGACCTCAGTGATTCCAGTCCTGGTCCCGCCATCGGTTTCGAGATCCAGCGCAGTCGTTCCTGCTTGGACAACCTCCAGCAAAAGATACTGAAAGTCACAGAGCAGCTGAAGATTGAGCAAACGGCGAGAGACGAGAATGTAGCCGAGTATTTGAAGCTGGTGAACAGTGCGGAGAAGCAGCAGCTGGGGCGCATCAAGCAGGTGTTTGAGAAGAAGAACCAGAAATCAGCTCAAAATATCGCTCAGATGCAAAAGAAGCTGGAGCAGTATCATCGAAAGATGAAGGACAGTGAAATCCATCACAGCCCCACCCCTCATCCGTCCGCTTTCAAGCACAGCACCATCCCCAGGGATTCGCCCAGAGAGCTGCTGAGGGATATGACGGGCAGTGGCCGACACCCGACCATGGACAAGATCAAGACCATCGGACCAGGCGTCTCTCTCTCGCCACCTTTCTTCTTCAGCAAACCTAGAGAGTTCGCCAACCTCATCAGGAACAAGTTTGGCAGCGCTGACAACATCGCCCACCTCAAGACCAGTCTCGATGCTTCCTCTCCGTTACCCACTGACAGTGCAGGAAAGGGGCTGAGCAGCAGCACCTCTATGGTCAGCAAGCCCAAGTACCCCAGTGATGACGAGTGCTCCTCGGAGTGCGCCTCTATTTCAGCAGACAGTAACGGACACCCTGCGGCAGGAGGGGTGTCAGCGGGGCAGGCGCACAGTCAGGAGCAGCCAGCAGGTGGCGACAGTCACGGCAGACTGGCCCTGAGCCTGGAGGAGGTGAGGGAGGTTAAAGAAGCTCAAGGCCAGTTCGAGGATGACATGGAGGAGCTGAAGGCTCAGTTCAAGAGAGAGTTTGGCATCCTCAGCCAAACACTGCAGGAAGAGAGATACAGGTATTTTGTATTCCAATTATGTCTTTGTACTTACATAATACAACACACAACATTATGTATGCTAAATGTATCATTAGTTTGAGATAAGTGTGAAAAATCTGATTGAATAATAATATTTCTGCACTGATCAACAGATATGAACATTTGGAAGACCAGCTGAACGACCTGACGGAGCTTCACCAAAATGAAATGGCGAATTTGAAGCAGGAACTGGCCAGCATTGAGGAGCGGGTGGCCTACCAGGCACACGAGAGGGCCAGGGACATACAGGTTAGTGTGTGGATATCCAACCAGAGATGGATTCGAACAAAACATTTGAAAGGATGGTTGGGTCGGGACATGTTGGCTGGGCTTTCTACTTGATTTTTAACACTGTACGTGACTGTAATTGGGCAAAACTTCAGATTCAGGATGTCTCAACCCAAGCACATCTGGTCTCATAAGCTAAGTACTTGTACTATGTAAAAATGAGCAAACCCTTCTGGGAATCCAACCCCAAAAATATTGATACGATAAAAACGTAAACAACTAAGATGACTGTGTGGATCAGATGCAGTTCTTAAGACTTTTCAATCTAATTGATTTGTTTATGCCCCTAAAGTAATCAGTAAAAACATCAGGAATCAGGTTTGGACACAAAGATCAGATTGGGGTTTGAGGGCAGGCTCGATAACTTTTCTCTCAGTCATGGACATGATCGGCAGAAAATTGCCACGCTCTATTAGACGTGTGTTTTTTTTTTTAGGTTGTTACATAAAAATGTGACACGTTGGGGGATCAGTAGGTCATGTTCAGCACATCGGTGAAGCTTGTTCAAGAATTAATGAGATCATTACCACAGTGAGGGGGAAGTTTTCCCCTTCATCAGAGAACACTCTACGAAACAAATCGTCTCATTTGTCGCTTGGCATTCATGACCGCAAAATTCCCTCTCCATCCTCGTGTTTTTCCTTGTGATACATAATGAAGGGTTTGGGGGAATTTGGGTAATGGAGGATTAAAAGGTCAGTAAAATACCCTTTAGCCACTTTGGAAATGTTCAGAACCGTGAAGTCTCTCTCTCTCTCTCTCTCTCTCTCTCTCTCGATCTCGTGTTTATTTCAGGAAGCCCTCGAGTCGTGTCAGACGCGAGTGTCCAAGCTGGAGCTCCAGCAGCAGCAGCAGCAGCAGACGGTCCAGCTCGAGAGCCACGACGCCCGGGTTCTGCTGGGGAAGAGCATCAACATCATGCTGGCCATCATCACCGTCATCCTGGTGTGCGTCTCCACCGTTGCCAAGTTCGCCGCCCCACTGATGAGGAGCCGATACCATGTGGTCGCCACCTTCCTGGGGATTTGCTTCTTGACCATGTTCTGGAAGAATTTGGACCGTTTACAGTACGCCATGGACAGGTTGCTGGTGCTCGGCTGACCATACTGAAATCAGCAATAACGCCACACTGTCAGTTGTTAGGATAGTCTAAGAGGATTGGTTGTACAATCGTCAGAGGACACGATCGCCATTCATCTACAGAAGTCACTGTTTTTTGTTTTTTTAAGTGAAATTTTGGTGATTTTCTTGTCTTAACTTGAATGTTTGTAGCTAATAATTCCATTTAATCGTGACATTAATATTTATAACAGTATATTTTGTTAGATCCTCACTGATTGATGAAAAACTAATAATCACAGGACACAAAAGGCCAAAAGGCAAGGGTGAAGAGAAATGCTTTTCACCACAATGCAGCAACATGGGACTCGCTCTTTACCACGTTTTAAAAGAATAGAATCCATAGATCAGGCCAAATTGAAGAAAATGGTTATTCTTTTCATTTTGCCTCAGCTTAACTCAATATCACTGAAACTCTTGCAATCGTGCACATGGTGAAGAAGAAGGCTACGTCGACATGTGCTTATTTGCCCTCTTTCTGATAGTAAAATGAAAAGATCGATACCACACTCACATCTGTATGGCTACAATCAGCTGCTGTTTAGCTTAGCTTAACATAAACCCGTAACATATTGGTACATGCGATCGGGACGCTGGAAGAACTTGTTACTTTTAGACAGAGCCAGGCTCTCTGGGCCTGTTTCTCGTCTTTTTGCTAAGTTAAGCTAACAGGCTTCTGGTATTACCTCCATACTTAACTAGATTTTCTAATCAGACTTTCACCCAAAGAGGTGAACGAGTGTATATATTTAAACTTTGAATTATTGATTTGAATGAGGAACCTACTGAGGCCTATGTCACAAATAAGTGCATGTAAAGCGAAAGTAAGTCAAAGTCCACATGAAGCCACATCGCAGAGGGAATGTTTTACCCCCCCCTGCGCTCAAACAAATCTGAAGTGAACGGGAGAGGAAGGTTCGCGCTGATACATTCCCGCATGGCAAAGAGGAAATTACCGGTTTTCTACGTGTTTATTTTCTTTATCCCTCGCACGGGTGAGGAACGTTTTTCCTATCAAGGGCTATTCAATGCGGTCGGTGCTAAAAGGCGACTGTGTCAGATGGTAGTGGTGATGATGCTCCTCCGTCCAGGGTCTTAAGCAGAACCAAGTCTTTGCGAGTGTGAGTTTAGAAAAGAACATTTGGGCGGTGAGAGTGTGTGGTACGTTACCTGAAGCTCCTTGTTGCTTCAACGATTTCATGTTGTGGTCAGTTGTCAGGCGCACAAGATGGTTCCACATTAAACGGAGTGGCAAATATGCTCGGCTCAGTTTCCCCATGCAAAGACATCAGCATGTTCAGTGGAGGTCATATCAGGCGTTTGATCTTGTAGGGTAGGAAAATGCACATTCACCCACAATGCACAGTTTTACTTTTACAATTTTAGAGGCAAGAAGGCTTATGCGTGCGTTTCTTTCTCCCGGACTGACCTGACAGGCAGCTGTAGGGTTCCCCACTGAAGGAAACGTTAGCTTTTATTGCAGAAAAATCGAAATCAAATAAATCAGTTGCTGTCATGGGAAACTCTTTTATATTTATGAATTGTCCCACAGGCCTGATCAACTGGTCTGGCAGCCTGGAGGCCGACGACTCCCCGCCCCTGTCTTATGATTGCCTTGTTTGACTTTTGCGGTCAGTCGTCTCTTAAAGTTTCTCCGTGTACTGGTCATCGTGTTCAAAGTGCAATATATTTGATTTAAAGAATGATTCTTTTTAGGAGTGTGTTTGTTTATATAAATATTTTTACAGTGACAGGCTGTCGGTGTTGTCTGGAGTGGGGAGAGGGGGCTGTCATTAATGATTGCATGAGAGATCATAACCACTGAAGAAGCCACTGCTGGTGTGTGATAAGACCAGCTGTCTCCTCTCTCTGGGGTCAAACATGACTCTCACTGCGCTGGTAGCATGGTGATATCAACACACGGCCGAATCACCAGTGCAGTGACGCATGCATGTGCACCCAGGCAAACACTCGGCTCTCTGTATTTACATGTCTTATGGGTGTTTTACCCACTCTCCATGTCTTTTACTAATAATGTGATTAAGAGGCAATGGGTTATACTGTGATACAAGACATTTTTCTCCGAGGAAAAATGCAATTCTCTTTTTTTAAAGACGCAACAAACAGCCTTCAGTGCTCTGTGGTGATGACGGAGGAGCACATTACAGTTTCTAAGTGTTGAATTATGAGCCTATTTAATGGACTGACTAATGCTATTTGTTTGTCTTATGAACTTTGCCTGTAAGGATCTCACATGAAGCCACAGACCACTTTTTTTTAATGTTTGTCTGCCACTTTAACATTGTTTGTGTCGATATTTGTTCTTGTCAGCGACTGCATCATATTGTGTTGTTTCTTTTTAAACGCAGTTGAGGAAGTTTGACCTGCAGAACTACAGATCAGGTTTACATTCTCTTCTCATCTCTGGTGCACTGTGATCAATCAGTCGTATCTTCATGCATCATGTGCCTTCGTCTGACAATTTCTGTTAAATTAAACAACCCTTTTTAAACAATGCGCTACTTATGCTGTTGAATTGATTTTGTCATTGTAGTTGCATGTGATGGGGGAGGGGGTTGTTAGAACATCAAAGATTGAGAGATTGTCATGTGCCATGAGGCCAAAAATGGAAAGGAAATTGACTGAAGTTTGCTAAATCACTTAAACGTCCTGAAAGTAACTTATACATAGCAGCAGAAGATATTCAGACACACTTCATGAATAAAACTGCAGATTTCTTTGTCATTATCTTGATTATTTTCCATTATCTTGGGATATTTGCACCAGAAGAACACAACCGAGACAGACTTATTCAGCATGTAGTTGTAATAAGTTTCACTTGATGAGAATAAAAAGCACAAATATTTGCCTCTTCACTCTGGTAATTTATTTATCTCACCACCGCTAGGGGGAGCAGGTGGTGCACTGCCGACATGGCATAAATAATACCGTTGAAAGGCTGCATGATGACGAACTGATCGAGACCTAAAACATGACCAGAAATCCATGCAACCACTTCACACAAACCTTTTCATCTATCACGTGTCTGGGATTCAAACCACAACATCACAGAAAACTGATCCGAGGCACAAATATCCCCAAAGTAGAAGCGGAGCGCCCCCTGCTGTTGCAACAGATGGACACTAACAGCTTTTTCTCTATATTGCTTCGCATTTCTCGAGCGCGTGGCCCTCACTGCAGTATTTTTCTGTATATTTTCATAAACATCCAATCTGGGTCACACTGTATTCAATCCTGTGAGAAGGGATTCTCTCTGCAGACCGATCTCGTCTGTATCCAATACCAATGTGCTTCTCCTGCAGGTGGATTCTGATCCTCAGGAAAAACTGGTGAACAGAGCCATGGATTATTTTTCTACTTCAATGAATCAGCGCAGGTCCAATAATATCAAAGAGCCACAACGTTAAATATTGAAAGGTAGCTACCGTGCGTGTGAAACATCAATTTCAAATGACGCAATGTATATATTACGTCTCTTATACTCTACGGTTCAGCAGTTGAATCAACACTCGTGCATCAGCTCCGTGTCAGGGAGCAGCAGGTGCAGATACAGGGATGCACCTACACGCAGGAAATGAAGCTCATACAAGGTTAAACTTCACCGCACTGCAATATGGGTCACCTGGCATCGTGATGTGCATGGTTTTTAGAGTCAGTCTGCCTGCATGCTAAACAGAGGCACAGCCAACACGGTGAGATGCAGCATGGGGGGGGGGGCTTAACTGGGGATCTCTGGCACTCACACTGTGTTCCCGTACTTTATGAGAGCTTAAGTTCAAGAGTGAAATCATTGTGAGTGTTTGTATGTGTGTGTGTGTGTGTGTGTGTGTGTGTGTGTCTGTGTGTGTGTAGGCGGACTGGCACTGTGTTTTAAAGCATTTGTAGAGCAACTGAGGCCTCTGGGGGAAGAAAAAAAAATCAGATTGCTGTGACGCAGAGATCATGAATAACACACACACACGCACACACACACACACACACACACACACACAACCACACACATGCAAAAGCTTAAAAACTGGGGATTATGAGCTATATTTGTAGGTGTGAATGGAGAGCAATATTTCCTCTCCCCTCTCTCCCTCCTCTGTATTGTGTGATGTAAAGAAGTGAGCGAGAGGCTTTGATGTGAAGCTCAGCTCCTGTGTGTTTTCCTCTCTCTCCCTTGTGGCTCCTCCAGCCCGCTGGTCTATTCACTGGGCTCCATAATGAGCTGCTAATTATCCCAGGACCTCATCGAGTCTCTTTGGGGCCTCGCAGCCTCCTCCTCACACAGGTTGGCATGGTGACCGCAGGGGATGGGACCTACGTGGAGGAGGCGACCAAAAGAACTGCGGCGGTTTCTCCCCCTGCTCCAATTTCTACTGAGGGACGTGAGAAGGACACGTTTATTATTTCTCACTCCAAGGAAGACAAAAGAGAGAGTGGGAAGGGTGTAGATAAAATTTGCTGTAAGCATTGCTGGATTTATATTTGTGATTAATTGTGCTAGTGTTTATAAATATAGCTGTGGGGAGGGGGGGTTTGTGTGTGTGTCTGTCCCTCTGAGTGCATGGGCTCACATTATGGGAACGTTCTGACCTCTCTGGCAACTTGGACTCCTCTGGCAGCACGGGTCCCTTCCCATTTCCTGTTTACGATGTCATGGAAACAGGCCATGTTCCCTCCCTGTGCTTTTTGCACTATACCATAATAATGCACCACCCTGCATGTAGCTCCAAGCCACCGCCTCATGCTCCATCAGGCGCCAGGTCTGCAGCTCTGTGATGCTGCAGAGTCCGTGACCAGAATTAGATCCTCTTCTAATGATGAATACATAGAAATAGCCTTTGGAATATTCCAGATTTATGGAAGCATTTATCATTAAGGCCGTTCCAATAAATCACCTCTTTAAAATGCCTGAATTCAAAGGCACCTCCAATTTCCTTGGGTTGCTAAGCAACCGCAGAGCGCCGCGGCGATGCTCGGAGGTGAAGGCAGCCCAGTGGTGTAAAGTGGACTGTGGGTGAATCACTGACTTTTATATCTCTGAGGTACCATTACATGTCCAGCTGACAGTGACAATGATACACTGTCACTGCAGAGTAATTACACAGCATGTCGCTCCCCCTGGTTCAGAGCTCTAGTGGGGGCTCGTGGATCTGACCAGTGTGAATGGAGGAGCTTTTCATCACTGTAATAAACTGATTTGAGGTATTTTGCTCGATTGTCGATTTGGTTGTTCTAGAAACATCCGTGCTGATATATATTTTTTATTATTGTATATGTATAATCTGTGTCGTGTGTTTGTATATATTTTGTGATGGTTCATCTCATCTGTTAAGTTATGACTTTCCTATGCACGTTTTATGTAATGGAGTTATTATAACTGAGATTCAGGAACAAGACCACACCTCACCTCATTTCCTCTCTGATCCACTCGCCTCTGACTTGTTAACTCAATGACCCGTGTGTGCCTATATAAGCGTAACTAACCTTTCTCCCCCCCAAGCCCCCTCTCTGCTTTCCTCTGCCCTCTCAGCAGGTGGTATGGAAGCCCCACTCCTGGATGGTTGGTCCAAACCTCGGCCATTTAGGTCCCTGCCATGGAGACATCACATTCTTCCCATGTTCATGAACCTTGGGGATGATGAAGCCAGAAGCTCCTTGAGACGTAACCCCCCCCCCCCTGAGTCTCAACATCCGGGTTCTCAGCCATGTGACAACTTCAATTGACCTCCTCCATCCCTTTCCTCAACCCCCTTATTATCTTTCCTCGACCCCCTTCATCACAACTCTATAACCCATACATCCAACATTGTCTCGCAATCCAATAAATTACTCTATGTGCCACGAATGGCGTAGTCTTTTCTAGTGAATCTGCTTTTAGAGATCTTCTCTGTTGCTGTGTACTCTACTCGATGCTTGATCAAACCACATGGGTCTGTGGGGGAAAAATGATTTTGTTAACTGCAACTGGTATTTATTTGCAATAAAACCTGACTAAATGCATGTTCGTGCACCATTTTTTTCTGGTATTCTAAAGTGGATATTTAAACCATCGTCTCCCTTCTTCTCATTAATGAGTTTCATTCAGAGGTTGGTGGAGACAAAAATCTAGCTAAAATGAGAGTTAATATTGTATTTGGAGTTTCCAGGTGAACACGAACATGACAACAAATGAAGAATAATGTTGCATAGACAAAATATGTTATGCAACCGCTTGATCAGAAAAACAAATTTTTCCTAAAATATTCAATGTAATGAGAGTTAAGGGCAGAGGATATTGAACCCTAAGCCGTATGAGGCAAATTATGATTTGTCAATATGTGCTATACAAATAAAATTGATTGATTGATTGACTGATTGATTGATAATACTGTATATTATATATTTATATATATATATATATATATATATATTGGGTTAGCAGCTTGTTTCCACTTCCCTATTAGGATTTTCTTATGTAAAAAGCCCATGGCAGTTGGGTGTTAAGAAATAAAATGTTTAAATACATTTTTCATTCAAACCATCGTTTGACTCAAGATTTCATGAATGCTGTAAATGTAGAACCACATAGACACACTGCAAACTTTGACAGTAACCGTTTGTCCATTGTGTGTTTCTGTCCTTCTGAGTATGTCCACTGACGTTCCATGTTAATTAGATGCCAACATTCTTGAGGCTCATACTAAAGCTGTGGGCTCCGTAAGTAGGAAAACAAAGACTGCAGTATGAGCAGAGCCGAGCGATTCCCTTCTTCTGACCTCACACTCTGCGTTACTGCTCTCTGCTACAGGACAAACAGCTCATCTGTCTCCAACACTCTCCTACTGGATAAACACATTGACTTGCAGGGCCATCGCCTTCTTTATGGGGTTGATTTGGAGAATTTAGTCACAGTATATGGAAAAATTGAGTATATCTTTAGCAATGCTGCCAAAACGATGCCAACCTGAGGTGACAGTGGTGGACTGAAGCCAGACATTGTCAGCTCATTATCAACACCTTGTCAGCCAACTGTCTGCAAAGCTCTCCCTCTTCTGTGTGTGTGCGTGTGTGTGTGTGTGCGTGTGTGTGTGTGTGTGTGTGTGTGTGTGTGTGTGTGTGTGTATGTGTGTGTGTGTTGACTGTGGGGTGTCTTCAAGTCGAGAAAGATGCCTCCATGCTCACTCTGCTCATCTGGGGATTACAGCTGCTCAGAGCCCCACAGAAGGAGGAGGAGGAGGAAACAAACTCATAAACACAGGCATCAATCTTTTCAACGTGCTGACTTCCATCCCTTGTAATGTGTTGTCTGTGCTTGAGAAATCTCATGCTGTTAATCACAGGTACAAACAAGCACATGCTGAGCCTCAGACTTCTTTCTATTTCCGTTTCTCTGACTTCTGCTTTTCTTTTTTTAAACCATTTCCTCTTTTAGATGCTGGTAGGTTCCATATGAGAACATGCTTGACTAAGTTGTATGTGTCTCTTCATTTGTGTGTGTGTGTGTGTGTGTGTGTGTGTGTGTCTGCAAAGCACTTCCTGCTCTCTGACACTGCTGTGATAGGAATATCCTCCTGCACGGTTAAGCCTGGCACTCCTTTCCTCTCTCTTTGTTTTAGACCCACCTCACATTTCTGGCCTCTTGTGCACTTACACACAAAGTTGCCTGACTTGACAGCGGCTGGAGAGAGAAAGGAGGAGGTGAGGGACAGACCGAGTGAGAGAGATAAGGATATCAAGTGTGTGTATGTGTGTTGGTGTTTGTGTGTGTGTCTTTGTGAAGAGTGTGTGATAGCATAGGAGCCTCTGTTCGTTCGTAGTAAACAGAGAAAGAATGAGAGCTGGAGAGGCGAGGGGGAGGAAATGAACAATGAAGGGGAAATGATCAGTAATCTACGGCATTATCTGTCAGCCTCCACTGCAACACTGCCTGGTTCTCATTATAGGTGAAACTCTTTTGGCCTGAGGGCTGAGGCAGCATGTGCACAAGTGTGTTTGCTTGTGTGTGTGTGTGTGTATGTGTGTGTGTGTGTGTGTGTGTTTGTTTGTTTGCATGTTGAGGAAAGTTCAGATGAATCTTGCACACAGCAAATATTTGCAAATGTTTTTGATCCTGCCTGATCTTCTGAGCTTCTTTTGAAAATCGGTTTGTTGTTATATCTCGGTGCACTCACCATGATATGTTCACACGCTCCACTTTCAGAACTGCACAAGACAGCTGTGTAATAAAATGTCATATTTCCACACATGAGTCGTTTTTTGAAGACAACCTCAAACAGCCAAGGTCTGAATCTTATTATAAAAGAGTTTATATTATCTTTTTGGTTTAAAGTATTAATTCTCTATAGTATAAACACACATTGACTTTTTCAGGGAAGGGGGAGGGGGTGAGGAAGTTGAAAGGAGGACTTCGAAAATAGTAAACAGAGTCTCAGCCAAGCAGGGAGCAGGGGGAGATAGTGTGTGCGTGTGTGTTTGAGAGAGAGAGCGTGGTAGAGAGAGGTTGAAACAGAGCTCTCCGCCTGGAAAACAGCATCTCTCTCCCTCCACTCTGCTCCTCCCCTCTTCTTCCATCTCGGCATCTCTCTCCCACGCTCCGGAGCTCAGCCTTCAGCTCCCCGGACCCTCCCTAATAATTCTCCCAAGCTACGGCAGAACTGTGTGTGTGTGTCTGTGTGTGTGTTTGTGTGTGGGTGCACTAAAGTCATTGCACATGCACTGTGCTCAGCACTCTCTCTCTCCCTTCCTCTCTTCCTCTCTCGCTCTCCCTGCAGCTGAGGTGGGCGTGCAGAGCCTCTGACCCTCTCTCACGCGCCCACCCTCTTTCGCCGTCTCTCTCTCCCTCTCCTCAACGCAGCTACAAGGGGACCATGGATGGACTGCGTTTACCGCCACTCATCGAGGAGGCTGTGGACTCTACAGGTCTGTTCATGCTGGTGGTGTGTCAATGTGTGTGTATGTGTGTGTGTTGTATCTGCAATGCTGTGCACTAGGATGCTGCTATTTTTAGCCCTGCACTACACAGACGAGATACGATCAGCCCCAAAAGGTAGCAAAAGAGGGGATGTTTGTGTGCGATGAGGAAGAGGAGTGTTTCCTCCTAAGATGGGGGGATGAAGTGAGGAGCAGAGGGAGAGCTGGTCAGGTGGTGGGAGAGCATTGTGGAAGCTGTCTCATTTAGGAGCTGACAGACTGACTGGCTGCATGAGAGGATAAAAGCATCTGTGGACATTTGACGGGCGCTGCACGCTGCCAGGTAATGGATGTCTGGCAGCATGAGGAGATAATGTGCTCCAGACTATTGTTGTTTGTGTGGTGTGATATTCTGAGGCTCATTAGAGGATTGATGCAACGTGGAGCCGTGCAGCCTTCTGTGTTATTTCAGCTCAGCATTTGAATCTTTCATGCCCAGATTATTTTCAGCTCACAAGTGAGTTCTCTCTCACTTTGCATGATCGTGCTGAGCTGCAGTCAAGTCGAGATGGTAACTTCATACCACTGAACAGCACATCTGGCACGGCACATCTTCGTATTCTATGCCTCCTAAAGGGATCTGTGCTCAACTGTGTGCGAGTTCGGGAGAAGAATGTGTGGAATGTTTTGTTTTGAGTCTCGACGAGCTGAAGTGTGTGTTTTTTTTGTATGTTGTTTATGCAGACATGAGCAACTCAGTGTGGGACACTGGAGGAGGATGTTTATGGTGTGGAGCGGCTCTTAGTGAACCGCAGGTCAGCGGCCCTTTGACCAGCAGCCAGTACTTCCAAAATGTGGCTTCCTTTTCTGGTGTCGTACTGTCCTAAATATGAACTTTCAATGACTCATCGTTATCAGATTATTTCCTAAAGCCTTTACGCTCTGTACAATTAGCTCTGTAAACCACTTAACTCTAAGTGTTCACACAATCATTTTGTATTATGGCAAAGCCTGTGTTTTGACCTTAATAACAGGGATGCTGTTTCTCATGAGACTTTCTTCCTCTCCAACAAGCTCGTTCCTGTTATCTTTTACTCTGGGGACCTTTTTCCTTTCATCATAGCCTTAGGCGTTGCTTTTGAATCCAGAAATTTTGGCGATGGCTGACTTAATGTGGCACGAATCCTGACTGATTGACCGTAATAGGGAGAGACATACAGCAAATGAAAAGTGGAGCGAGTGACAGCGGGAATTTCATGCACTTGGGGGTATAAATGGATTAAAGTGCATTTATTCTATCCTGGCCGATGTCAGTTTTAGCCACACATCAGTCTGAGTTCTTGGAAAAAGGTGACTTTATTCTGAAGAGCAGGCTTTTATTTCCTGTGCTGCTGGGAATAGATTCCTCTTCCCCACACTTGAAACCACTTGTCTCATCTACCAACAGGGAATACAGATGCTCTCACACAAACACACACATCCACTGATCAATAAAACACCATCACAGGCCAATGTGACTGCTGCAGGTTGTATGCTTATCTGTCGGCCACCATATTGTTACTCTTACTAGCACGAGTCTCTCTCCATCCTTCACTCTCCTCCACCACTCTGTATCTCTTCCCCCTCTCTTAGTCGCAATCCTCTGCTCTCTCCAGCGCCCACACACCCTCCAACACACTCACACACACACACACACACACACATGTGCATAAACACTCACAAACCTTTGCACCTGGCAGCACCTCAGCCCACACAACGTTTCTCTCCATGTCCTCTCCTCCTTTCCTTCCACTCTCCAGCGTTGGGCCCTCACGCTGTGAAATCCACATCTGCACTCATACTCCCCACGGGGGCAACAACAGGATTTCTCTCTGCTCTCTGCAAAGTAATAAATAGCAAACCTGCTGCCTCAGACAGACGTTGGACATGTGGCAGCTGCAGAGAAACCTGAGAAAAACAACAGTGTGAGTTTCTCACATCCTGTCGCTTCACCCTCAGCCCTGAGGACCCCCACACCACCACCACCACCACCATCACCAACACCAAAAACACCACCAACACCACCAGACAATATCGTGCTTCATTTAAAAAAAAAAAAGGCTTTCAAATCACGCTGCAGGTCACTGAATGTACCACCTGTTCTATTTTTCTCCCTTTGTTGCATAATGGCAAAAAAAAAAAAAATCTTCCAGCTGAATAGAGAAGCTCATGTGGCTCCCTCCTGCAGCTTATTCTGTTTTCTCCCATTTCAGGGATATAAAGCTATAATTCAAGCGCCCTCTCCCTTCCGGAGTCTATATCTTTTGGGTAAGGCCGCTACGTGCATGGCGAGCGGCGTGATCCTCTCGTCCCTTCGTGATATAAGTGATGTGAAGCCTTTCGGGGAGATTGCTGTCAGGTCGGAGGCACTGATTTGTGATCAAACCGATTATAACCGGATCACCTGTTTTTAGACAGTTTGTTCATGGTCACTATTCATCAGCACATGCACAAATACACACACACACACACACACACACACCTATGCAAACATATTCCCTTAATCAGTTATCTACAACATGTACACACTGACACAACAGTTTTTCTGTATTCTCATCTAATGAGGCCAAATATAACATATTCTGTGATGTATTTCTATTCCGCTAACCTCCTTTCTCTTATTTCCCTTTGAAAGTGGAAACATGGATTTCCATTTAAATAACAGAGCAGCTCATTAAGTCAGCCCGAGTGCTGGGTGCATGTGGTTCCTGTTTCCTTTCTCCTCGTCTCCTGCAGCTTTTGTTCCTCACCTTCTCTGGAGTGTGCTGGGAGAGTATAGGCTACAGTTCAGGGAGACAAACTGACATTGACATCATGTGACCTCTGAGGTTCACTCATCTCGTCTGGTGCAGTTTGGAAGTGACTAAAATCTTATACGGGGGTGAGGTCACTGTGTGGGCTTTATCAAGCGGAGCCTGATAAGATTACATCTCTGTGGGGAAAAGCAGACATGGTTTCCATGGTAAGCAAAACTGTGGGAAAAACCACAGCTTTATTACCACGGTGACTTTCCATATGCTGAAGCCCTGGGTTGTTGGTGTGCAGAGGTCACCATGGAGATGAGCTGGTTTGTCTTCACCTGCCTCCTCTTAGTTTCATGAGGAAAGGGAGCAGCTCGAGCGGCCCTCGGGCCACATCAGAACTCCTTCTCCCTCCCTGCATCTCAGTTATTGTCTTCCCCTCCTTTCCTCTTTTGCTCTCTCTGGCTTTCTGTCTTTTTACGACCCCCTCCTCCTCTTCCTGCTCTGTAACATGTTAGAGAGGAAGTGTGCCATGTAGTGCAGGGAAAAGCTTCAACATCAGGGCTGGCTTCAAAGCTGGGGTGGGAGGGGGCGGTGTGCATTATGCATGGTCTCCCACACTGCCACAGAGATCCATGGCATATATATATTTATAAACAGTATGCAAGTGCATGCAGAACACATGGGGTTCAAACATTGATGACATATAGGCTTCCAAGTACACAATGTTTTCACATGCAATTTTTACAAGTCCACACAATTTATCCACACAAAAATGCTGCACACTCACACTCACGCTCTCTCTCTCTCTCCCACACACACACACACACACACACACACACACACACACACACACACACACACACACACACACACACACACCTGGGTTCATCATCACTTCTCTCACTTCCCTTGTGTTTAGTCATTTCTTATGTCATTGCAGTGGAAACAAACCCATGTCCTGATACATCACGAGCAGAGAGCACATACAGGGAGAGAAGGGACTATGTAGATATTGTCTCTGTAGTTTGTATCACACTTTGAAATCATTTGGCAGTTGATGAATGTTGAAATCAAGAGTTAATATGACTCATGTGACTCCTTATGCAAGTGTTTTTCAGTATGTCGCTGCCCTTGCTGCTCTGTAGTTTTTCGTTTTTTGCTGCACACCCTGCTGTGTTTCTCAAACTGCTGAATCACACTGATTGTTTCAGAAGAAGGATTTCCTGTGGTGCTGCAGGTTACAAAACAACTCTGTGTTCCACATCCATTTTCCATCCTCTCCCAGCATGCATCTGTTTGCTAAAACCGTCACTGTCGGCTCCTCAATTTTCGCAAAGTGCAATTTTCATTCCATTCCCCACACAATCCCTGAACCCTCAATCAGAAAAAAACATAGGGCTTGTGCTATCACATTAATGTTGTACACATAATCTCAGACAGTGTTTCTTCGATGCTGACAGAGAACCCTCCGCCGACTTGCCGTCTCTTTCCTACAGTGGCACACTATTTGCTCTGACATACTCAATGTGTTTCGCTGCAATGTGATTAAGAAGGAATGTGCTGTGGCCAGATAAAGCCGTCCTCTCCCCGGAGCTGTAACACGGCTCCTGAGATCACTCTCCTGCCCGTCCCTGCTCATGTATTCATGCAGCGGCCATGTCTAATGCAGTCCCAGCGTGACTGAACAACCAGCACTGTGCCAAGTATACAGCACAGTGATCACAGCTCTCATGGCAGACAACTCTTTTGCACTATGTGCACTGACATTCACGCACAAGGCTAGGTGATAGAGCGTCTTGAAGGATTTGGATGATCAACAAGCTGTCGGGAAAGGCAGAGTTATGGGAAGACTGGGAGAGGCTCAGTGAGGGGTTTGTGTAAAGGTGATTAACACTTCGCTTGAAGGGAGCATGCCCCTCTAATTTGTGTTTTAAAGTTTCGAATGGAAATGTATGTTTTGGATGTTGAGGAGAAATGAAGGAGGATGAAGGAATGTGGATAAGGATGAGTTAGATGGAGGTATAAAGGAAGGTGGATATAGAGATGAGTATAGAGATGAGGGAAGGGGGATGAAGGGATGATAATATAGGGATGAGGGACGGAAGATGAAGGGGTGAGGGAAGAAGTAGAAGGGATGAGGGAAGGAGGATGGAGGTATAAAGGAAGGTGGATATAGAGATGAGTATAGAGATGAGGGTAGAGGGATGAAGGGATGAAAATATAGGGATGAGGGAAGGAAGATGAAGGGGTGAGGGAAGAAGTAGAAGGGATGAGGGAAGGAGGATGAAGAGATGAGGGTAGGGAGGATGAAGGGATGAGGGAAACACGATGAAGGGATGAAGGTAGGGAGGATAAGGGGATGAGGGAAGGAGGATGAAGGAATGAGGGAAGGAGAAGGGAGGGAGGATGACGGGATGAGGGAAGGTGGATGAAGGTAGGGAGGATGAAGGGATGAGGGATGAGGGAAGGAGGATGATGGGATGAAGGAAGGGAGGATGACGGGATGAGGGAAGGAAGATGGCGGGATGAGGGAAGGAGGATGAAGGTAGGGAGGATGAAGGGATGAGGGAAGGAGGATGATGGGATGAAGGTAAGGAGAATGACGGGATGAGGGAAGGAGGATGGCGGGATGAGGGAAGGAGGATGAAGGTAGGGAGGATGACGGGATGAGAGAAGGAGGATGAAGGAATGAGGGAAGGAGGATGAAGGGATAAGGGAGGAGGGAAGTAGGATGATGGGATGAAGGTAGGGAGGATGATGGGATGAGGAAAGGAGGATGGCGGGATGAGGGAAGGAGAAAAGTAGGGATAGAGGGAGGGAGGATGAAGGGATGAGGGAAGGAGGATGAAGGGATGAAGGTAGGGAGGATGACGGGATGAAGGAAGGAGGATGCCAGGATGAAGGGAAGGAGGATGAAGGGATGAAGGGAAGGAGGATGAAGGGATGAGGGTAGGGAGGATGACGGGATGAGGGAAGGAGGTTGAAGGGATGAAGGTAGGGAGGATGACGGGATGAGGGAAGGAGGATGAAGGGATGAGGGTAGGGAGGATGACGGGATGAGGGAAGGAGGATGAAGGGATGAAGGTAAGGAGGATGAAGGGATGAGGCTGGAGGTTGAAGGCCGTAAAAGTGTATAAAAAACTGCACAGTACTGGTTCCTTTTCACTGTTACTTGAACAGTATACCAGTTTGCTCATGACCGGCTGTAGTTGGAGTCAGTCGGAGGACACTGTGGATACTGCATCTCCACACCCAGAGAATAAAATACAGCTCAAATCACTGGAGCCAAATCTTCCAGAGTTATTACACCCTGAACTCAACATCCCTACAGGATTTAGATGTGAGTGATATTCACTGGGACGTCTTTTGTCTCTTGATGGCCTTTAGCTGCCGCTGGCTATATATACAAGCAGCTCCTGCTCTCTCACTCTCTCACTCTCTCACTCTCACTCTCGCTGCCACACGGCCCCAGCTCCCTCTCTTTCTCTTTATGACTATCTCATTAGTCCGGCATCAAAGTTTAATGACAAAATAGCCCCGTGCTCATGAAAACCTCTTTGCGCGGCCCTCAGGGTCAGTGATGTTTAAATTAACAGGACTGAATAAGGGCACAGATCGCTGCTGTCATATTTAAATATGATGAAAATGTGCTTGGTTTGAATGGAAATGGTTACATGTATCGTGAGGGGAACAACAAGGCAGAGGAATAATTACCTCAAGAGATGGAGGCCTCCCCTGAGCTGAGATTACACTGGTGAGCATCACTCTTAATTAGGTAGATCTTTAGTTAACGCTCGGCTCTGTCCCCTGCTGCACCTTCTCTCCTCTCTGTTCCTTCCTTTCTCTCAGCAGACGCCACTCCCCTCTCTCATACTCACACTGCTCTCTGAATACAACCAGCGACTTTGGGAGGCTGCTCGAATAATGGATTTGTGAGGCCTCATATCATCCAGCCATCCATTATCTATACTGCTTATCCTCTTAAGGGTCACGGGGGTGCTGGAGCTAATCCCAGCTGACATTGGGCGAACGATGGGGGTACACACCGTGGACGGATCTTCAGGTCGCAGGCTCCACACAAGCCGGTTTCAGACATGAACTCAGGTCCGCAGAACTGGGTTGGACTGTCTCCGCTCGTTGCCTTCGATGATTGAGAAATGTAGCAGGAGATTCTTCGCTCAGACGCATTCAAAATGTATCAATTCCCCTTTGGAGATCATGTGACTTTGTTTACATCACATACCGGCATCGGTTCCTTCACCAAAAGCTCTCTTGACACCTTTCTCTGTGTTGTCTAAGTGTGTGGTGCAGCTTTTTCATCCTGAGATATTTGTATTCTTTTTGTCTGTTTCATCAATACGCCCACTGGCTTGTGGTGAAACCTGCAGAGGATCTGCTCTTTTCTCACATGGACATTATGCAGAGTTTTTACTAGGGGGCCAGCAGAAGAGAGTAGAGCGGCTCTTACTGGGACACGTTCTCACTTACAGCCCCTCTGGAGAATGACGGGAGATTATCTGTTCAACGCTTGTCCGAAAACAGCGATACAGAAACAAACCACCTAATTTTTAACCTTCAGCCTTACTCCAGGAGCACATGAAAACTCCATGCATAAAAGAACCAGGCTGAACATGGATTTCAATCACTTCCTGCAGCGACGCCACAGTGCTAAACACTGCACCACCGTGCCGCCCTGCTTCATATCAATTAAAGTTTAAGTTACTGAGAAATAAAAGATTAATGACAGCAGGCTAGTGTGTAATGAAACAGAGATTAACTGCATGAGAATGAAAATGCCTCACAACTCATGTTTTACATCTAAAAGAAAAAAAAAACACCCCCAGACTTTACACAACATTGCATCTCCATTTAGCTGTGGCCCTTTCCCGCCTCACAGCAAATCTCTTGGGACTAATGTGAAAAGACGTCGAAGGGGAATTTGCCGTCGTGTTGTTGCACTGTAAATGAGGCCTTCCCTTTGTGTTTTCTGACCTGCTCCGCATTCTGCCTTCGCAGCAGCTGTCGTAATGTCAAATCAAGTTTATTTGTTTGGCCCTACATCATTGCCTACACTGTCCCATTAAGCTTTACAGGCCCACATTAAAAACAACGGCTCCCAGTGCGGGCCAGGCAGGCTGTCAACAACAAGGCAGGAAAACCTCCACAAAACAGCAACAAAAACCTAAATCAACGTGATGTGACAGAGTGTAATATGAGGAAGACGAGTGTTTTGTCACATCTCTCTTACTATGAGTGGTAGCATGTGTTATTGTGGACTTCGAGGTGCATTGCTGAGCGGTGAGTCATAGTGATCGCTTCAGCATACTGGCCTACTCCCTCTCTCTCTGCATCGGGTAGGCTAACTCGCTCCACCTACTGGTTTAAACGTTTAAATCCTCAGTGCAGTTGTAGGGGTGTAAAACAAAGGGATGCATGTCTGAAGATTCAGAATCATCTCTCATGAACATGTATTTCATCGTCATCATTTCCTCTTGACATCTAAATTGTATATGACCCCTGACACGCTAGACAGTCTTCTGCATTATTATGATCTTTGCTTCCCAAAGTCACAGATGTTCTTGTTTTTTTTCTGACATAAACTAACTCTGATCTTGTGAAGGTGTTGTTATTCTACATGTTTAAATGATCATGTTATTATAGGGCACATGAGTTGAATAGAGGCAGGTGCAAAATGAACTCTTATCACAAGATGGTGCTGTTGATTCAAGAAAACAATCTATGCCGAGTTTGAGAATTTAGGTGATGACAAAGGAGTTTTTATCACTTGTAAATCTCCCCCTCTGTCTCCCTCTCTTCCCTATAGGACATCCCCTTTGCTAATCTACGCTGTGCCCTCTTTCCCTCAGATGACCCCTGCGATCTAAAAGCAGAGATCAACCCCACTATGGACAACGAGATAACAGCCAAGGAGAGAGGCGTCCTGGAGGAGAACAACGAGAAGGAGGAGATGGACCAGGAGAGGGACCGGGAGGAGGATGGGGAGGAGAAGAAGCAGAGGGATGAGGAGGAGGAGGGCGAGGACAAGGGCAGGGAGGAGCAGGAGCCGCTGACGGAGGAAGAGGAGCTGGAGGAGCTGAGGGCCCAAGTGCTGCAGCTGCTGCTGGAGCTGGATGACGCCAGGGAGACGTCCAACAAACACCAGGAGACCTTCAATGAGCTGCAAGGTCGGATACTGTCTATTTGTTCTATTATTAACAAACAGTTATCTGACCAATAAATCAATAATCAAGATCTAATCCAATGTATCATCCATCAACTTCATAACCCTGAACGTAAAACAAATGTTATGGTATATACAGGGACATTCTGCCATTTATTAACCTGGATATTATTCTCATCGTTTTTCTCAATGATTTTCGCAGCATCTCTGTCAAAAAGATTTTGGTGAGACTAACAACATTTAGGGGGTATGGACCTCATCAGCTACAGCTCTCTGCAAACACATCAGTCGAACAGAAATTATCTTAAATATTAGTTTTTAAAACATTTAAATGTATCCACATCAATAAATCCCGGGAGCTGTGGCCTAGAAAACCTTAATTTGCATCTGCAATCTGCTGTGCAGTTTGTCATCTTGTTTTTGCAGTTCAGAAGTGAGCAGACACCATCAACTTGTGAAAGAAACCAGTGAGGCAGCCGAGGAGTAAATACGCTGCACAGTGTGTCATTTTTACAAACTGTGGTAAAAGAGTAACACTCAATATTTAAATATGAGATAACTTTCATTTGACTTTTATTACAATTCCACCAAGGCTTGGACGTGCATGTGTTAGTGTGACACTGCTACTGTTTGCTACAATGATCCACACTATCTCTTTTTCCATGTGTCTGAAATTCTTTAATCCTCAACAATGTAGGGGCTGAGTGAAAATGTTCGAAATATGAGAGTTAAAACCAGATTTAGGAATATATCAATTTCTCTTAAAGGGATAGTTCACCCAAAAATGAAAGTTTACTCATTGTCTACTGTAGCAGTAACCAGGAGGAGGACAACATGAAAAACATGGTGTAAATTATGTTGTATCCAGTTGAATGTCTTGGCTAACGGACACTGGGATGGCACCACAGAGGCAGTATGGAGGCATTTTTTTCAGTGTTTGTATGTTTGAAAAAGTGGTTGCCATTTACTTCAATTGTATTGGATTTGGCTTGAACACTGTTTACCCCTGAAACTCTGAAATTCCACAATTTAATTGTGGACTCAAACACTTCACCCACCCGACCATCGGGATAGTGGTGAGAAGATAATGGGTGAAGATTTAAAAATGTGACTAACCATGATTTTGTGGTCCTTCTGCCAAATGGACTAGTCCCTCCCTATGAGTCAATGTAGGTTGTAAAATGTAAAGGTTATGGATTCCTGTTTGGGACATTTCAACATCTCAACCTTAACTATAAAGACTGTTCAGTAAAATGAATAACTCCATTTTTATGGATGATTATGATGAGGATGAGGATGATGAGGATGATGAGGATGATGATGATGATGATCTCAAAGTAAAAACATCACAGCAGCTCCATTTGCGGCATCGCATCAAATTACAATTGGTTATCAGTGTTTTTGGTGATTTTAATCTGCTGACTCTCATATGAAGTCTTATTATTTCCTAGCATTTTGTGAAATTTTAAATCGTATTAATTTGAGGCTTCTAACTAAGACCACTGGGGTTTCTTCCTCCCCCTGCATTGTATATGCTATTCCAAAAAGTTTTGGGGCATTTTTTTTAATTGAAATATCAAAAAAGATAACTAAATAGATATTTAAAAAAACTCAAAAAAGAGTCAAATATGTAACAATCCACTAAAACGTTTCCTAATCATCGCCCTGTTTGTTTACATTTTCATAATCCTATTCACACAGAAGAAAATCCTCTTTCTTTTCCACCTGAACAGATTAACTTTCCATCCCTGACGTCTCCTGTTCATCAGGAGCTGAACCTGATACAAGCGTAAATGTTTATATGCGGTTACTGACAGACTCTGTTCCTCATAGCTGCTAAATGGAGCATCACATCATACCTTAGAAATTATGAGCTGCATGTTCAGGGACACTGGTAGTGAGTAAGACCTTAGGTATTGGGCTGCAGTGAGCTCAGTGTGTGTGTATGTGTGTGTGTGTGTGTGTGTGTGTGTGTGTGTGTGTGTGTGTGTGTGTGTGTGTGTGTGTGTGTGTGTCCTACTAAAAGACATGAGCTCAGTTGTTTGTCAGGCAGCAGCGGAGACATTCCTCAGACAACTGCGGGCAAGCTGAGGGAAGCTTCCAGACCGGGTGTCCTAGACCACACTGAGAAATCCCTGTTGGTAAACTCCTGTGGGAACAGTCAGCTGCTCAGGGGTCTGGCAGCTGCTGGGGGGGAGGTGGAGCGTCAGAGGGGGCGGCGGGGGTCGACCATGGTAAAAGAATGACATAAGCTGAGGTGTAGGAAAAGATCAAGGATATCACTGCACTCCTCCTTTAACAATCATTGATAGACTGGACGCCATGAACCATCTGGTAACATTGGAAGATGAGGTCTAAGAGGAATACAGCAGTGACAATGTGGCCAAATGTGTGAGAAGTGGAAGTATGATGGTGGTGGTAAAAAGGGGCCCAGGCACGTTACAATGAACTTCGATAACTGTATTTTCAAACTACATTTCCCCTCTCTTCCCTCTGGATATCGAGTTATGCTGAGATTGTTGTTTTGGTTTTAGGTTTAGGAATTTTGCTCAATGTACTCACAGCGTTGAAATAACATTCAAAAGCCAGTCTCTGTAGACACAGTATCTCCTGTATTCTTGAAAAATGATTTGAATTGATTTGAATGTTATTTAGAAGGTTTTAAACTCAAGACTACAGGCTTCCCAGAGGCAGAGGGTTTACGACAGTTTATAGGGCCACATTGAAGAAGAATAACTTCCAGAATGTGGACGTAATTGAGAAGGAAGTCATGATGTTACAAAAATAAAGTTGTAATTTAATTTGAAAGATACCCATAATATTTTGAGAATCAAGTCATAATTAAATAAGGGAACAATCGGCTTTAAGAGGAAGAAAAAAGTTAGCAAATAACCAGCAAGGAGAACTCATGCTCACTGGAGATCCACTTCTTCTGGATCCAGAGTCTTGAAACAATCCCACTCTTTCTTTAGTGAAATTACAAAACGATTACAAATTAAATATTAGGCAGATGTAACCAATGATAACCTCACAGTCGACCATTACTAAACATTTCCTCCTCTACAAAAGAGTCTATGTGGTTCTGTCTTCCGATTCGACTCTTGCACAAGTCCTGATACATAAAAGGTGTTTTGTCATTTGTGTTTTGGATTTCTCTTTGTTCGCCCTTTTCATTTTTTTATTTCCTGTTTTGTTTTTTAGGTTCATTCCCTGTGTGTCTTTGTCAGTTTGTCGCTTAACGTTAACATTTCCTTTCAGTTTCAGCTTAGTTTTATTTATGTCTTTAACCTCTTGTGTTGTTTACCTGCCCCTGGACACTTTAAGCCTGTATTTGTTTTGTTCTCATTAAATTCACATTCACCAGCTTCTCTGCCTGCATTTAGGTCCTCTTCGCTAAACCCTGCAGTTATTCTCCATACAAAAGGACATGTAGCCTAAAATAATGACTTTTTTCTTGTCGCAATATTTTGACCTTATTAAATTTTGTACCTTTAAATAGCCCCAACTCATTTCCGTGTAGTGGTTTCTGCTGACATTGAGCCAACACGGACATGATGATGTTTAGAATACATGATGTTTTACTGTCTTCATTATCTCAGTTGAGTGTGTTGACTCACTGGTATTTGCTTACTAGAAACAAGCTAAGGCTGGTGGGAATTAGCAGGTACATAAAACAAGTGTTGGACTCATTAACATTTGACCTGATGATGGTACAAGGGGAAAAGTCAGGGGATCACCAACGTCAGAGGCCTTCATCCACTGGGTGTGATGCAAGCTCCTAGATATCATATAGCATGGAGTCATAACACAAAACGAGAGGTGAATAGAAATACTTAACGAAACAAATAAATTATAATAAATATGGAGGCTCAGGTGAAACCTTGAGTTCTTAACTATAGCTGTTTAAACCATCAATGAATCTGCCTGAACAATGATTTAATGAAAGTCAAAATTACCAACAACCCAAAAGCTAAAAATGGCAGACTTAATTTGCCCTGATGACTGTATAAAATACATTTTCTAATTAAACAGATTTTTTGAAATTAATATACTAACAGATCTTATACAAATGCTCACATCATGTTCAACAGACTCTCACAAAAAACTGCTTGTGTTGTTCAGTCATGCTTCAAGGTTGAACAGCTTATCAAGTTGTCATCTTTCTATTGGCCTGATGAACTGACATTTCCCTCTTATCTCTCTCCCCCAATGCCTCTCCTCTTCCTCATCCTCTATTCTTCCTCTCCTCTTCCCTCCTCCAGGTCTGTTGGAGGACGAGCGTCTGGCCAGTGCCCATCAGGCCGAAGCCTTCACTCGCCAGATCCAGAATCTACAGGGTAAGGTTTCTCTTCGCAATCAAGCTCTGTCTGAACCCAGACAGTAAACATAACTATTCCTCTTACTGTATCAGTGCTAGGGGAAGGAACCGCAGGGTAACTCACATACCCGATCCATGGTCTGTGATGACGATAAGCCATCAGTGATCATCAGCGATTCTGTGATAATTTAAATATTTCAAGACAATCATATATACGCCATCATTCCAATGTTAAATAACCATAAACAGGCAAACATTTTAACTATATACAGTATATAAACCAAATAAATTAAACATATCATGAGGATGAGGATTTATTGCTGTATTGATATTTCCCCCCACACCAAATCATAATGGAATCAGAAATCTAAATCAAATATTGCATATTACATGTGTCAAGTAGGTCAATAGTTAGTCTATGTCAAGACTTATATATATATTTTTTATAGTTTATGGCACTTATTATTGTTATTGTGAAAAGTAGAAAGGCGTTTTCTTTCCTCAAACTAATAATCGGAATCTGACCATAGAAACTAATTTGTTACCATCAGTTACATCAGCACCCCCCCCCCCCCCCCACACACACACATACTGATGCTGCATTCCCACCCACGCAACATTAAGAAAACCCACCATTCTCCTCCTCTACAGCCCAGTTGCGTTCAGTACAGGAGGAGATGGACAGCCTGGAGGAGGAGAAGGAGAGCGAGCTGGCCGAGGCCCAGGAGGAGCTGCGCGTGGCTCAGGAGGAGGTGATCCTCCTGCAACAGGCCGCAGAGGAGGCGGCGGGAGAGAGGGAGAACGACATTGCCTCTCTCCAGGAGGAGCTGTGTCGCCGGCGGGCTGAGCTTCAGCGCCTGAGTGAGGAGACGCTGGAGTACGAGCTGGAGATCACCACGCTGAGGGCCGAGATCAGCATGAAGAGTCAGCGCAGGGAGGCCGAGAGGAGAGAGGGTGAGGGATGAGGAGGATGGAGGGAGGAGATCCATGTATTAACAGAAGACAAAGACATGGATGGATGTGAAAGAAAACAGGCAGAGTGGAAGTGGTTTCAACAATATTTGACTTGCAGCACAACAGAGTTAAAATACGCTGAGTCTTTGCTTTACACCTCAGCCTCAAACCTTGTGTTAACAGCTACACAAGGACCTGGTGTCTGTGCATACACTATGGAATTTGTCCGGCTCACTACAAACAGGAACAGCCTATGATCAGTCTTTATAGCTGCAATTATGAAAACAAATCATGTCAGCATCCTGCAGCCAAGAGCATTAATCATTTTTAGGAGGTAATAAATGTTATAATTTATAAAGTGATTGCATGGGGAGTGGTGTGTGTGTTTGTGTGTGTGTTTGTGTGTGTGTGTGTGTGTGTGTGCGTGTGGACCATTTTGAGCATATACCTTATGGAATGGGGACATTTTGGCTGCCTGGTCCTAACTTTTTTCAAAGGGAGGTTTGAGGGTTAGAATTAGGTTAAGTTAAGGGTAAGGCATTTTATTTTGAAGGTTAGGGTAAGGGGCAAGGGAATGCATTATGGCAATGAGTGTGTGTTTTCCTGCTTATCTCGCCAACAGACGACCTCATGGTTTACGTTAGTGCAGAGACACAGTAAAGGGCCACTATTAAATTGTGCTTTGTGCCTGACACATACACACATTCTTCTCTGCTAATGTTGCAGCAAAACGTAAGTCACTCCTGGTTCCCCAGCACGTATCCCCCTACTCCTCTCTGCGTGTAAATCAGGAGAGATCAAAGCCACCTCCACCCTCAATTTTGATGCTCCAGGCACTAACAACACTCAGGATTCAAACCAGACACTGCACCACTGATACTAAGGACCAACAAAACCACCACTACTTAAAGTCTACTACATAAACAGCTGCTAATGTCGACTGTATAGTTATATATCCCATACTTTGATGGTTTTTCTAGATTGATAGATAGCAATTTGGCCACTCTAGTGCTAACATAGTGCAACACTACATGTTTATTTTCTGAATATTTTTTCACAGCAACAATGTTTTAATGGTTAAAACTTTTTGGGGGATATGATCTACCTATGACAAGACATTTGTATACATTCTTGTCGCAGACAGTTCCAGTGTAGGCTGGTGAGGTCAGGTTTGTGTGTCTCCCATTACAAAGCCAGTTACATTGTTAGAGAAGACCTAAAACAAATATTCAGCATTTCTTTTTTTTCTCAAAATTACTTGAAACAGCTGCCCACACTTGATTGGCAAATTCTGAAAGTCCTCTGTTTGTAGGGTAGGAATTTACCAATGTGTGTACTTGTATCTAAGGAGTGAGGATATTTTGGGAAAGTGGAGACATTTTGGCCAGTGCTCACATTTCAAAGGTCTGATTGAGGTTTAAGACTTGGTTTTAGGGGTTAGAGTTTGGTTAAGGTTAGGGTTAGGCATTTAGTTGTGATGGTTTGGGTTAGGATAAGGAGCTGGGTATGCAATATTCCAATGAGTTTCCAGGGACACGAATAACAGGGACATGATGTCAGTAGGGGGCGGGGCACACATCCAACACATGATGTCACCGCTGGGCTCTGCAGCGGAGCATCATCTAAGGGAGTGGAACGTCTCTGTTTATTTCATTAAATTGTAATAATCTGTAAATCATAGCTAAGATCAGCTTTAAGGGAACAGTCTTTGAACTAATCGTACCCTGTCAACAGATCTTGGTCAAGATTAGGAAATAGACCAACTGTGAATTATAACCTTTGTGCAGTTTTGTACAGATTAAACATGCAGATATAATAATAATAATAATATTTATGCTAAGATAACTGGCTGTGGCTTCTCATCTGACAGAAAGGGGTTGTTGAGTTTCTCCTCCAACTCTCCGCAAGAGAGTCGTTCTGTACCTGCTGCAGTGATTTGAAGACCTTGAGCAGTCAGATTAAAAGATGAGCTGTACTGAGTGACATCCTTTAAAAGTATATTCATCTCTGACCCTCCCCTCAGGTGACGTGGACCTGCTGAAGGAGGAGTGCCGAACGCTGAGGGAGGAGTGTCAGACCCTGAAGGAGGACAACAGACGTCTCAGTGAGAGGCTGCAGCTGCTGCAGAGACAGAGGACGTGGTGAGAGGCCAATGACCACTCATTCATTATTTGTGCTTACTGGATCAGTTTGAGGGGATTACCTCAGGACTAACACCAACTGTCACAGAAGTTCACCTCATGTCCTGGTTGATGGTTTGTTGTGTCATATGAGGAGTCAGACAGAAGTGCTGGCACCAATGGTTCATTAATAGAGCTCAGCTTTAATTACACGACTGTAAAGGTTTTATGTGACGCAGTGACAAAATCTGTCCTCAGACATTCACATACATTGATTTCCTGGAGGCTTTCTCTAACCTTAGCCGTAACCCTTATCCCAACCTTAACATAAACTTAATCTGTCCACATGTCCTCACCTAAAACTTTGTTTCATTTCCGTCATCAGGACAATGTTGTTGTCCCCGTAAGGAAGACAAGTCCCCATAATGTAGCTGTGTAAGCAGATGTAGGTCCCTATAACATGAGTAATACCTGAACCACACACACACACACACACACACACACACACACACACACACACACACACACACACACACACGTTTATGCTGGAACAAGTCCTAAATAGGTCGCAAAACTAGTACACACACACACCTGGGGAAACAATATCTGTCATGCTACCAAGCCTAATAAATATAGTTTCCACATTCTTTATCAGATTGTGTGTACACTGTATTGAAAGGTCGACATTCCTGATGTCATAATACAAAGAATACCCTCTTAGCTCTCTGATATTTTCTGACATAAAACAACATTGACCTTTGATTATCAACATCATGAAACTAAAACTTTATTGCATTGTTTTTACTTCTTTCCGTCCTCCTCACAGCTCCAGTGTCTACCTCTCACTGAAGGAGGAAGACGCAGGGGAGGACACAGAGGGGAAGGAGATGCAAACCGGCTCTGACGAGGTCATGACAGAGAGCTACATGACCATGGCGCAGTCTGGAAACTGTCGCCTGGTCGACGCCTCTATCCAGAAGAATATTTCATTTGATGGGAAGCCTGTGACACCGACCGGCTGGAACGGAGGCGTTGGGGAGATCTTCTCCCTGAGGGACCAGCTGAGACAGGCTGAGCAAAAGGCCTCACAGGTTCAGAAAGAGGTACGATGTCTGAGTGGCTTGCTTTGACAATTTAGTAAAACAACGTGGATTAAACATGAATACAAACTTTTTGGTTTCATGAACGATCCCATATTTACACTCTTTTAAGCACAAAGATATCTTAATGCAATTTTATATTTCCAGAGCAGGATGTTTACTGTCAGTCTGCCAATCAGAAGAGAGTTTCTGAGCCTCTGAGTTTCTCTTCTGATTGTTTTTTTGAATGACAGTCTGGTAAACAACAGGTAATGGACTGTATCCTAACAATGTAGCTTGGTAAAAGTAAGTGGCTGTCAATTGAAAAGTAAACAAATTAAGTACTACTAAAGAATACTGCTGACATTAACTCAATCAACTGTCCTATCAAACGATCCAAAGAGGAGTTATATAACATGGCTGATCAGACCATTTAGAAACAATAGGAAAATAAAACTTCATACAAAGAAACCACATTCCCCCCCATCCTGATGCAGCACCTGGTCTTGTCCATTTTACTGGGACTATGTATTCAAGCAGGCTCCTCCCTCCACCCCTCCTTTGGCAAAACCAGGAAGGAGAACTGATGCAGCAGGCAGGGTAACTCAAAGACAAAGGAAACTGAATTAATGCAACTAACAAGGTAAAAATAAGCTAAACTAAATGTGCGCACCTCATCCAGAAGACAATGTTCTTTCAAAACCTTAGCAATAAACAAGGTTTTAACCCAAAATAACTGATGTGGCTGCAAAGGAAATGAATAAACATGTGATCCTGATGTGAGAGTGTGTGAAACAATAAGCCTAAATGTAATCCATATTCATATCTGTTGAGACAAAGTGAATCACCATTTATTTCAATTATGTAGTTGTGGATGGTTTTGGTAGTTTCCACCTGGTTCTGGTGCAAACTCTGGATTATCTGGTGGTGTGTGACGGGGTGACCTTGAAGTGCTCTGGTTTAAAGCTGTAGTGAAGAGTTCAATATAACTCATACAAAAATGTAACCCAAGGATTATTAGAAGTAGAAAATATTGATAAGAGACCTTGGTAGAGACTGAATAAAAATATAGCAGATTCAAACACTCGGCGAAACCAAATCCTACAAGGTTGGATGGTGGGTCCAGGTGGGCCGTCCTGAGAGCAAAGCTGAGGGAGTTGACTGCTGTGACACATCACAAACTTCCAGAAGTCCTGACGGCTCATTCAAGGCACAGATTCTGAATATGGACTGTGTACATTTCTCTGTGGATTGAGTGCTCCCATATTTTCTCAGAATTAGACTTAATTTACAATCAGAAATACAGTGAATCTGACTTTCTGTGTTTCCTCCAGTGTGACGGTCTGAAGACGGAGCTCCAGGAGCTGCAGGTACTGTATGACAGCAGTCAGAGAGAGAGAGCGGAGCTGGAGGAGGAGCTGCAGCGCTGCAAGGCAGAGCTGGAGAAGCTGTCAGGGGGGGATCAGGTGAGGGGCACACACGATCTGGAGATTCCTAAGCATCTCTCAATACATTTATTATTGAAATTTAACTTCACTTCCTCAGATACTTCTAACCCACATTTCTTTCTGAGTAAAAAGTGTATTTTTTTACCCACCTTGTCAACTAACACATAAAACACCTCACATCACACCTACTGTTTCCCATGTGTGTGGAGCCCACTTTCTATGTGTGTCTCATGCTGTAGCAATGTTTGTTTTGATATGACCTGACTCTGCCTGTCAGCACATATCACTATTTACTGTGTGCCTTGGACAAGGGGAACTCTGTCCCCCCCTGTTTGTGTGTCCTAACCTCTCTGTGACGGCAATGCTTAAATACTGTTGTTGGACAAAAACACAACATCTGCAAAAAGGCATTCAGCAAAGACTGTTTTACCACTGAGGTCTACTAAGGCTTCAGATATTGTTCATCATAAGAAAAATATCAAAGGACCTTTTCATCTTTAGATGTTAAAATACCTTCAGACTGTTTTTTGATCATTTTAAATTAGCTGTCTGCATGAAAGTCGAAATTAGACTTGTCTGACACAGGTATTTCAAACAATTAACAGCATGCCCATTTTTACTTTTATTCACATTTTCACCTATTGCCTTTGTTTGAAAGCATGGATAGTTTTAAAAAGGACTTTGTTTTCAAGAGCTCATGGGAAATATCTGAAAATTAGGTGAACAACAACACAAGAAGTTAAAGTAACAAATTCACTGTAATTTTAATAAAGTTTATATTTGCTTTCTGTTTGTCGTCTGGGTCTAAGTTTCTGACCACACTCTTAATATAATGCAGTGCGACACCTCAATGCACCTCAATGTGAGGTAGCTGTATTTAACTGCAACCTCACAACAATTTAATATTCAGCAAGTAGATTTTTCTGCATTTCTTTTTTTTTTTTAAATTGCTCCTACGAGGGACAACTTGTAGTGGAAAGAATATGTAAAAATCTTGAAAAACAAAAAAAATTGAAATGCTCTTTTGGAAAACTGTCCGACATCATGCAAGGTGATGTACATGTGTGAATACTAATATGGTCCTTTTAACATAAGTAAAAAAAAAAAAAGAAAAAAACTCATGATTTCAAAAACCGTGTTTTGTCTACAACAGCCATGAGATGTCTCTGCGTTTTGTCAAACTGTCTACCTGTGCCTGTCTCTGACGCTGTCCTTGTTCTCTGAATGTCCATGACCTCTCAGTCTGTTTAATGGCAAATGTTGCGCCACATCAAAACTTTATTTAATTAACAATAAAATGAGAATAGAGAGACAAACATACCACCCTATCTGCTTTAGTCACAGCATTCATGCTTACGTGTCCTCATCCCCACAACATCACATTCAGCTAATAAATGTCACACAAGCCTGCTCACACATACACTGAGTTGGCGTGTATGTCACCACAAGGTTATGTAATCCTTGTTTTTAATAGAAAATGTGCATCGCTCCATCACTGCCCTTCGCCTTTATGTCGAAGCCATAGACCATGTCAGACCTTTGCTTTAGTGATTTTTGTAGTGGTGATCCTTCTGCGCTGCTGTCACGTCCTTTTTATCTGTGTTTATTATTTGGCTATTTCAGTCCATCCGTTCATCCATTCCCTTCATCTCCATGGCCCTTGTGTTTGTTTTTTATTCCCTCCTCAGACATTCATCCATCCGTCTGAGCACCCTGTTCTCTCCATCCCCTTCATAGGAATGATTGTAATAGTGGCTGTGGTCTGGTGCTGGTTGTCGGAGCTGGCGTCCCAGAGAGTAAGGTATGATAGGAGCTTATCTCTATCTGACATGTGATGCTACAAAAGGTTTTGACACAGATAAAGGATCAGTTCATGCAAATGACAAAATACATTTACATATTATGTGCTCTAGTTGTATTTAACAATGCAAATACAATTGTTTTCGTTGGATTTGCTCAGGTTTGAAAATTATGCCAACATCAATAAAATGACAGCCAATTCTAACATTATCTTTTCATTCATGTTTTAAGTGGAAATTGTCTATAAGGGAAGGAACAGAGTGGAGGAAGTAGTCAACATTACTTAAGTAAAACTATAAATAAATAGACAAAAGTACCACATTAACTTTTCTATGTTTTTACTCGAGTAAAAGAAGTAAGCATTCGTTTATGAATATACTTAAAAGTAAATTAAAAGTAAAAGTACTGGCAAGTCTATCCTATTCCCTAAACCAATTATCTACCACATCATTCTTCGGAATCCATTCTGGATGCTTCCTCACCATGTGATACTGCTGCAGGAGGCGGGGTCTAATGTAAGCTTCCTGCTCTGATTGGATCACTGTCCCTCTCTTAATTGATTAATAATGAAAATAAAAACACTATTTGAACATTATACACAATTCTTCTTAAAGAAACATGAAAAATGTAGTTCAGAACAGTAACTGAGTAACTGTATTTTGCTTTATCCCAATACTGCAATTCACAGCAAATGGTGCGTTGTTAAAAAGCCTCTGCTTTTATAAGGAGCTCCTTATGGTAAACACATTTGATTTTAAGTCAACGATGTTGGCAAGGACAGGGTGATATTGACAAGCACCAGGTTTGAATAGCGTCTCCTGTAGGAATAGAACGTGACTGTGACTGAAGCACGGATGTAACGGTTGATACTGTTTACATAACACCATCCTTTATTTCACCAGAGTGGATTCTGTGGATTAAACAGGACCAAGGTTTTGGAAAAAAATGTCTATGTTGAAAATTTTTAAACGCTGTGTGAGCCACAAATCAAAATTCCATTCATCACCATTGTATTGTGGTTGAGGTAAAAACAATTTCCAACCTGGGACAATAAAACCAAAACTGCCTGCATGGTTTTGTAGTAAGAGGTCAATTTTGTTATTTTGGTGAACTGACTCTTTAATATTAGTTATTTTGAGTTTTTGTTACTCAGGATTTATTTGGTTGTCATGGGAGGGTCAAAACTTGAAATCCCAAATACAGCTGAGGAAATCTCAGTGACGTAAGATACTGAAAGATGCTGATGTATTCAGGGGAAATGGACATGGGACATGGGTGGGCAGTTTGTCAAAAATATTTCTTGATTCTAACTGATTATGTGATTTACAGTAATATTTCAAGATGATGGAAATTGTGCAGAAATTGTGAGTTTCTTGCGAAGAGTTAAATGAGAAGACTGATACTGCTTTCATGTTTGTATTGGATAAAGCTGCAGCCTGGCAATGGTTAGCTTTGCAGAAAGGCAGCGAGGAAGCAGCCAGCTGTCTGAAATTCAAACACATACCTGCCAACTCCTGTGAAGCTTAGTAATTAATCTGTATTGAAACTTAAACTATATTTTGTGGTTGTATGGGAGTTGTAAGCTGTAACCACGACTGTGTAATGATGAACACCATGAAAGCTCCTCCAAAGTGAAGCTGAAGCTTTTCCTTTCACCACCTGGTGGCTGGATTCAGTTTAGGTCAATAATCATGCCTCCTCCATGGTAGTGGATGGGACAAGTGGCAAAATAAAAAGTCAAAGTACATGATGTAAGAAGATGGCTTTTTAGGTAGTTGTTAGGTTCTTCTTATAATTCGTTTATAACAATCTTTGTATATTTATTTATTTGATGCTATAAAAATAGGGTGAAACTAGGACTGTCACATGACTGTTGTTAATGTTGTACAATATATGGCGATAAATGATAATATTGTAATTTTTTAACTTTTTTGTGCCCCACAGTCTCGGCGTCCAGAGCTCAATGCGTTTATGTAGAAAGTCTGTTTCAGTCTCCCCCACAAGCAAAACACATTTAAGTTCAATCCAGTTGAATCAAGGCAAAAACAAACCCAACCAAAATAGTCCGCTCCGGGTTTAACCGCAGAGTTTCTCCAACCAACAACTCAGGAAAATAAACATAAAAAGAGATGCAATCCGTGTCAAAGTTAAAAACTATGTTTCTATATACAATATGTACAGAGAGCTCGCAGTGCGGTCGAGGATTACCTCAGTCAGTCAGTCAGTCGGGCATCAGCATCTCCCTTGAACCCTGCCAAGGCCGTGAGCTCCAGAGAAACTCCAGAGGCAGTCCACTAGATGATTTTCTCCTGAATTTGAATTTAGAGAAGAGGCATCTGCTCCTGAGCAGCGAGAACATGCAGACTTTACTACGCGCCTAAAAGAAACAATCTTCTCTGACTCTCCTCTCCGACCCCTACACCGGGACCTTGATATCACGACTCTATCCCCCTGATCCCTATTGTGCAGACTCTGGCTCAAAATACCCGAGATGACAGTCTTCGTATCTTGGATATTTTGGCTTCAGTTCTGGATAGTGGGAGGCAGTGGAAATGTGTCGTCCATCTTTATGCACAGTCCATCGCTGTAACCAGCTAGCATAACTGTTAGCCAAACATTAGACTTCCTAGAGTATTCATCAACAGCACAACCAAGGAGGTAGATGATGCATAGGGGGTATTTTCACATCTGGCCCGAGCTTCTTATTGAACATACAGACATGGGAGTGGTAACAATCTCTTCTCTGTAAGAAAGCTGTTCAACCTTTCCTTCAAAGGCTCAGTATACTTTATTAATCGCTGATGGATGGTCTCTATTGACTCTTAATGCTCTCCTTTTCCTGTCTTCCCTCAGGGGAGTGAGGTAGGTTGGAACTCCATTTTGACTATCACTGCAGCCGCGGCAGTGTTACTAATGATGACTAGCTTGTTGAGAGCTCTCGTCTGATGTTGACTGGACGGGCAACAACCACACAGGGACAGACGTCTGCTTCAGACCAGCCCTCCTCGTCCTCTCCTGCCATGTCTTATAGACCAGACTGGAATCCTCTAAGGCCTGATAGAGCACGCGATTTTGTAGTAGAACGTGTTTGAGAAATGTCATCAGTATTGAGACGGTACTACATGCACAGGCAGATGGAGAAAGATGCTCTCAGTCTCATTAAATTGATGTGGGATGAGAAGATCACTATGATGATGACCTGCAGAGAGCCCACATGGGACTGGTTTCATGCCACCTAATGTATGCCAGTATTCTTTCCTTTCTCGTGTCTGTGACTATCTTCTGTTTTCCTCATAATAATGTGATAAAAATGAAGGTTCTGATTTTGAATGTGCACCAAATGGTTTTCAATGTATTTAAGTTATTTATTTATTTGTTTGTTCGAATATTCTTCACAGCTGTCTCCGACGATAACGACGAACCTGGAGTCCAAACATTTAATACCCTGAAAACCCTGAAATGTCCACAGGCCTTAAATATAAACAGAAGGAGCCGTTTGCATTTTCTGTTAATGAGTTCATGACTAGATTAATAACTTATTATACAAATTTGAGGCAATAAATGTGCAATTCTACAAAAAATACATTGGAAATCACAAAATCTTCATGAATTAACCAATCTATCATATGTAATATCCTGTCACTGTATATTTTCCTCTTCCCAACATCAGTTCTGTCCATTGCATACACCAACAATATGCTATTACAGGTGTAGCTTACAAAGCACCTGCCAGTATGATTACATGTAGAAAGCTGATGCCCAACGGGTGGAGACAGCACATCCTCTTGGTGTTCCTCAGTTGTGCGCTTTGCTCCGAGCCCTATCTGTCCGCCTGCTACAGCTTTATCTTGTGTGACTCTGAAATCAGACAACTCCCACATCTCCCTTTAATTATCAGTTAACCAAGAGAGCAAAAGGTCAGTGGAGTGGTTCTGATTCATCCTTTCAAGCTCTTGGCTCACTTGGAATATCTGAACACTTAACTCCCACAGCTGCACTGTTACACTTAAAATGTAAATCTCGCTAGTTTTGTTCGGCACTTAGTAAATGTCTCTCCGCAACTTCTGGAGCAGCTTCTGAAATAATAAAGCTACGTTATGATGATGTCTTACATTTCAATACAATGTCGATTTTGACGTGGAGAAATTAAGCCTTGTATTCTCTCAAGCAGAGTTTGAACGACTTGGTTTTGTCGTTCAAGTGTGTCGACTTAAAGATTTATGGGTTTTGTTAAAAGTACAATGTGATAATGTTGACTGTCACCATTCCCCATTTCCTTGTTTTATGTGAAGAACTGCAGATTTGTTAAACACCAGTCGCCATATGGTCAAACGTAGAGATGCAGGTGAAGGGGCAACGCTCAGTTGTTTGTGACCCCAAATTTTTCAGAAAGATTTAAGTTGTCAAAGCATAAACTTACTAAATATATATGTGGAAGGACGCTGATTATTGTTTACATTTGTGAAACTTTTTTTGTGAATCTCTGTTGGAACTGAAAAAAAGCATGCTACGAAACATATAGAAGCACAATATACTGTGTGTGGGTTTATGCTGTTTATGTTACTTTGTGTTTCCTGTAAATAGACGTGACATATAGTACTATCGGAGAGATTTTTTCTTAAATCCATTTGTACTAGCTTTGTAGAAAGTGAATTCTATTTTGGGAGAGCATCGTATATTTGATAGCCAAATCATATAATGCTATTTAAAAGTTTATTTATGGTTCAGAGGGCCTACTAGCATTGCTAATCATTTTCAGTAGCTCTGAGTTCGAAGATGGCGTAGTCATTGCATGCATTTAGATTGCATTTGACTTGAGTTGCCAGAAAGAGACAATATTACTCCTGGTTTTATGTCCATTAAATTTCATAAATGAACTGAAACCATTCCTGAGATGTTTGTCATTAAACAGAAGCGTGATAAGCGATGCATTACCGATGATACTTCTGCATGTGAACATACACTAGGAAAACTGTTTGCGACTGGACTGCAAATGTTGTCTATTTAAAATGATAAATCCGCAATAGAAGTTAGATTCCCGTAGACTGCAATAGTACCTATGAATGTCGTTGGTTTCAGGACGTTATTTATCATTATTTCTGAGTTTATTTTAATGAATATTAGGATTATCATAGTTTCATAAGACTCTATGTCGCAAAGTGTTGCTCAGCTTGCTGCTTTACATATTGATAGCAGTGTTGTTTCTGATATATTTGTGGCTATTTTGTTACCTGGAGGTCTATTTTGTACTGTAAATGACTTGAGAAAATAAATATACTCATCCCACCTGATGTCTGAGAGCTTTCTTTTTCTGGGAGACGGCTTCACCAGCTCTCACAGGTCACATGGAGTCCCATTCATGAAATCAGCAGAAGTCAACCTGAGTGAGTGAGCGCCATCGCTCTGCTGGCATCACATTACACAGGGTTGTACTGGTATAAATAACCCTCCACTCCAGAGAAATGACATAAGCTACCAGACATGGATATTTTTTTTACAGATGTCAGGAATTGATGAGGCGTCTATACTACACTCATTACTTTGCTGCGATGACTCATGGTTTACCGAGTTCATGTGCAGCTAATAACCTAAAAGTAGTCTGGTTAGGCAGCTTCATCAGGACAGTGAGCACTCATCACTTCAGGTTTAGGTGAAATTAATCTCCTGAGCCTGCAAATATTCCCACCTGAATCTGAATCAGGTTTTTATCCCATTCAGCTGCAGAGTTATGGCTCTAAAGAAATTAGGTGTCTCAATGGTGGAACTGTCAGATCCGGATCACTGGCGAAATCCAATCAGCTGGCCCTCAGCCTTGGGCCTATCTGTCCTGCGAATTCACCCCAAATCCACTCTTCAATATTTAATATATTCAACTGACAGGCTAACAGAGAATACGCTAATTAATACCAAAGAGTGAGAGCAGCCATGGGGATTGTCTGGAGATGTAATGTCAGGTGAACAGAACCCAAACCAGCAGGCACAGCTCTGTAATTTGGTTTTAACATATAATATAAACCTTCTGTTGAGGGCGGGAGACTTAGAGAAAATACGATTTTATTCATTAAATCCAACACAATGTATGTTATCATGAAACTAACTAAATTTTGGGATTATGTTTAGTTTAAACATTATGTGTAGAAAATGACAATTTAGTAATGACACAATTTTTGTAAAGCAACATGGAGGGTAAAATCTAAATCAAACAGTCCACTGACATGACCTGATCTTTATAAGTGGCTCTGACTTGATACAAGCGGCCATTTTAGCCATTTACAAACGGTTCAAAAGGTTTTTAAATGATAGTAAAATTATTTTGAGTATCTCATTACACTGTGGGGGATCAACGTGGGGACCCCTGGCTGTGTCCAGGCCGAGTATCCCGAGAATGCTTTCTGCATGTGTCACAGCTATTCTTACCTCCCACTACTTCATCAGGCCTGATGCTGGCATGTGGTGTCACTGTCGTGTCACTGACTGCTGAGTCACAGCACCATGACAGAACCTTCAGTGAAAACAATATTCATTCATTCTGACACTTTTAAGAAGATTATTAACTTTTCTACACTGACAACTCAGTGTGTGTCCTTCCTGATTTTGGCAAGACGATTCCTATGTGACCTGAATAGAACATTTTAAATGTAGAAACTGTGGTAGGCCGATATTACAATTCAGGTCCTTCAAAATGCAGCCGCTCCGAATCATGTAAATGTGATCAAAAGCACCCCTCATAGGTTGCCTGTGTTTTTAAAAATTGATTTTTAAATATTACTTTGGATTTTCAAGGCACGACATGGTTTGGCACCAGCTTCTAAACTCATCAAATCATAGGCTGAGATGCTCTTATAAGGCCCTGTTAGATATTATTGTGTAAAGTCTGAAGACCAAAGGTGACAGGGCCTTTGGTCACACTATGGAATAGTTTACCTGATGAGCTTTGATTTGAAAAATCACCTTTTTAAAGTAATCTCTCAAAACCTACTTTGACTGAGTGGCTTTTTGCCTATTTTAGCGATTAGCCTATACTTAGGTTTCTTCTATCAGTTTCATTTACCATTACCTTTAAATTATGTTGTTTTATTTGACTTTTCTTCTTTGATATTGTAATATGTAAATTGCTGTCTTAGATTTTTCATGCTATTGAATAATTTAGCGAATGGACTTTGATATTTTATCTTCTTGTTTTTAAGTTTTCCTCTCTGTGAAGCACTTTGCAATGATTCTTTTGAAAGTTGCTATGTAACTAAAGTTACTATCATTATTATATCCAGTATCAAAAACTTCCCTATAACATACTTGATGATGCATTAAACAGTGTTTTAGAGCCTAAATAACAGTTTTCCATTCATAACTTATCAAGCACGACCCTCCCTGAGCTTGTGCCTTTGACCTTTGCTTGTCTACATGGTCAAACATTTCACTGAGTGGTGGCAGATTAATGTGAGGCGCACGTAATGCCGTTGCTTGATCGTCACCAGGGTGAGCTCATCCTTCACTGTGTGTTTGGGCCTCGCCGAGAGAATTTGCCTTGTGAAAATCCTGCTTTTGGACAATCGTCCTCACACAGAGAGACTCAATTCACCTCTCACTGTCTCTTCTCAGCCCAGTCGTTCAGCCGCTTGGACCCTGGAGCACGACACACATTCACAACAATCAGTAAGTTCCAGCCCCCCCCCCCACCCCCACACGCCCAAATAGGAGCGCCTAAAAATAAAGAAGCATGCCGCATCTGCTGCTCTGACCAATCCCTGTCCCATTCTCCCAGTAAACCGACCCCGACTCCTGTCATCCTTATGGATGAACAAATAGACTATGATGGCAGGGGCTGAGTGACGTGGGCCGGGGTCCTTATAAACGCCTGTCCTCCCTCTCTGCGCACGGAAACACGCTCAGCGCTGAACAGAAACTCCACTTTTCTCATTTCTGCTCGGGGCCATATTAAAGAGGACCGGCTCGTCAGGAGGGTGCCAATTAAAAAAAAGCGAGCAGCAGCTGCCCTGCACATCATAAATCGGATCATTTCATCCATCACTGTCCTGATATCCAGTGGCTTTCTTCGCATGCCCCTCTGAAGAATCTCCAGACTGCGTTTTAAACTGCTCCGGGCTTGAACTTTCGTGCGCCGGCTGCGCGCCCTTGCCATCGACCTGCGAAAAAGTTTCCAGCGCACAATTCAACAAGTGAGTGTCAGCGCGGTATAAGAGTGGACACGGAAAAAGCCACCATGATGAGCAACAACTACGGCGACGAGCAGCTGCCCCCGCAGTACTACCAGGCCACCGACTTTGGGGAAGAGGAGGACGACGAAATGCCGGCCACGGAGAAGGACCTGGCCGAGGACGCGCCTTGGAAGAAGATCCAGCAGAACACCTTCACCAGGTGGTGCAACGAGCATCTCAAGTGCGTCAACAAGACCGTCACCGACCTGCAGAGGGATTTTACTGACGGGCTGAAGCTCATCTCACTGCTGGAGGTGCTGAGCCAGAAGAAAATGTACAGAAAGTGCCACATCAGACCCAACTTCCGTCAGATGAAGCTGGAAAATGTTTCTGTGGCACTAGAGTTCCTGGAAAGGGAGCACATCAAACTGGTCTCCATAGGTAAGTTGGACTTGGATGGCTTTTGGATGTGGAAACAATTTAGCAGGGAAATGTTTGGCTATAATTAGAGAGGAACAAGTAATCCAGAGGAATTTCTGATAGCTGACACTGACAGTGTTTGCCAAGATCCTAATAAGATGCTGTGAGGTTAAAAACTCTCTTCATATTTTCCAAATTGTGAAATCCTCAAACAAACAATCACCCTTTGTAGCTGCGGTGTTGGTATGTTATCAGCCGTTGTGTGACACCGAGGCACTCACGGTGGGCCCCTGGGGAGCAGGGGTCAACAGATTATTGGAAAAGTTACTGCAGAGGTGAGGCCATTAGCTGGTGTCAGGGGCCGAGGCCTAGTGTTGGCTCCACGGCATGATTTACCTCATAGTCCTGCCGCAACAATACGGCCAACTACAGGCTGAAAAATTCGTCAGGGCTGTGTTAATGAGAATGACACAATTTCTACATCTGGACAGCGAACACACACACACACACTAGCACATTCATCTCTGACAGGTCAGGGGGTCAGAACGAATCACCGGGGGATCTTCGGTGACAGCCAATTTCCTGTCCAGACCCATCAGCAGCAAACTCTTGAGAGGTGGGGATTAAACGCTGGTGGCATTTGGGGATCAGACTGCAGTCACAGATAACTGAGCTGCTGAAGTTACATTAAATTGTGGTGGATTATTGTGGAGTCACAGCGGGAGGACACGGCACCACCAGAGAGAACAGGATGTCACCTCTTAAAACTCTCTAATAACTGAGGAGAAACTTGTAGAAAGATATGAGACGCACACAGAGTTATGGCTTAATTATGCACCTGCAGACAGTCACACAATTCATGCAGGAGAATGATTATTACCTTTCTGACAGAGTATTTTTCTCTTTGGCTGACTAACGGCACTGCCACACACCAGTGAAATTCCCGTCGTGGCTGAGGCTTTGGCCACCGCACTGTGAAGGCCACAGTCTGTCAGTCTGGACACGCACTGTGTGTTTGTTTGTGTATGTGTGTGTGTGTTTGTGTGTGTCTGTTTGTGTATGTGTGTGTGTGTGTGTGGGGGGGGTTATTACACGGAGGGATGGCACTCTCAATCCCCAGGAGGGCAAAGGTCACAATCACAGATATTACCTCAAAGAATACAAAGTGTGTGTGTGTCCAGGATGGTGGGTCTAAAACTTAATATGTTAGAGAGTGTCTGACACCGTTGCCGCAGCTGCACACACACACACACACACGCACACACACGCACACACACACACACTGGGTCATACTGTTTTGACAGAATCAGGGCATGATAATAGAAGTCCTGGCTCCCTATTTCCCAGCACCCTCTTCCCGCATGCAGCAGCCCTCTTAGGATGATGTCTCAGTCTCATAACAGTAACCCAGGGACACAGGCTTACATGCACATGTGTCACAGTGTGTAACTTAACACCATATGATTGATGTCCCTTTGACCAAGCAGTTGCCCTTAAAGCCCGACACAGCGGGATCTGAATCCCACTGTGCCACACGGTGCCACCTGCCTGTGCCAGTCAAATGCTGACACATCAAACACCATCCTCCGATTGAGGCCACAGATCTGTGAAAAGAGAAATATTCCCAATAAAATAACGTGTGTGATAAACCATCCGGCACCAGAGTCCCTGCGTTATTAAAGTCTTACTGAATTAACTGGAGTGTATCACACGCAGATTAGTCGATGGTGACATTAAAGTCTACTGCTCCTCTGAGGTTATTGGGCTTAAAGTGGCTGCGTTTCTAAATGAGAGTGGCTCTAAAACGGCTTATTTGACAAACTTTGTTTCCTATGAGAACTTGGTGGAAAAGGAGTGGCGTCGTCGCTGTCAATGAATCTAATCTCTGTCTGTTTGATTTATCACACTCCGGCACTAAAAGTTTGGGAGGTAATTGAAGTCCGAGTGGTATTTATGCAGAGAGGGATCCACTTCCACAGATCCTCAGCTGTCACTGTCTTCAGAGCACCATTGTGACTGGATGACAGACTGTCAGGGGTCCTCAGCCAGACAGCTGTCTAAGAGAAAGGGGCTCGGGGGGAGGGGGGAAGCAGCGAGGAGCATTAGATTCTTGTCTGCTCAGCAGTCAATCATCATTGTTTATATTTTCTACTCAGAATAGCCTGGTCAACTCTGCATTTTAGCGAGGAAGGACTATTTTGATGTGATAATTAATTCATGTATAGGTCACATGTCATCATTTTTATTTAGATCAGCCTTCGGAGAATCACTCACAATTTAAACCAATTCACTAATTACACATTTAACTAGAGTATGCTACAATACTGCAAGACATGATGCACTATGGGAACTTTTACAAGTTATAAATCCTCATGAACTCTCCTTTCTCTACTGTCCAATTGCAGATAGCAAAGCCATTGTGGACGGGAATCTCAAGCTGATCCTGGGTCTTATCTGGACCCTCATCCTCCACTACTCTATCTCCATGCCCATGTGGGACGACGAGGAGGACGAGGAGTCTAAGAAACTGACCCCCAAACAGCGCTTGTTGGGCTGGATCCAGAACAAAGTGCCCCAGCTGCCCATCCACAACTTCAACCGTGACTGGCGGGACGGCAAGGCCCTGGGAGCACTGGTCGACAACTGTGCCCCTGGTAAGAAGTGTGCGGTGGTGGCCTCAGCTGAGTCAACAGGAGGAGCAAGTACTGAGTCAGAATACGCACAGCGCCAGTTGACAGGCTCGTTGTATACTGCGGTTTTGCTTGGTTGCTATGGAGTATGAGGTCAGGCATGTGTCAGTCAGTGTATTTAAAACAGTATCACCTTCTCAGGAGAATTTATCTCCTTCGCTCCTCATCGAGATATGAGGGCTATATATCTTCCAAACATTCTGGAGCGCAGACACACACAGATTCAGATTCATATTTCAGCCTGTGTAATCTTCCTCTGGAGGGCAGGCTGTGTCAGTGGGTTGTAGGGGCCTTGCTGATGGCTGAGGGCATCCATGCCAGTTGTCTCACAATGACTGAAGCGCTCACTCTCACTTTTCGGGTCCCTGAGGCCCAGGCCTGGCTTTAGCGTTTATAGCGACACAACACCCCCAAATTTGGACACCATTCCTCCTCTTCTGTCAAGGGCCGTGCTTGGCCGTGCATCAAAATGCGGAGCGATCTGTCACGGGGAGGTGCCTAAGCCCCTCATCCAAGGACCACAAGACCACAATTTGAGTCACTGCCAATTTAGGGTTTCGGCTTCCAACGCTGAACATTGGAGAGACCTCTAGCTCCTAACTGGAGAATGAAAAAAAGGTGGAGGAGTAGCAGGAGTGTAGAGAACACCACCATGTTTAACTGTGTTTATATGAGCCATTGATCTGAGGAGACACATCTTTCAAACACTGGGCTGCAACACTGACCATACAAGGTTGTGTTGTTTCATCAGCTGTTACCAACCAGCAGGGTGACTGACGAAAGTAACTCTGTGCTGATACACAGAAGTGCTGCTTTTAATTCAGATACAAACAGTTCAAAACACGTCCATTAGCCAGACCAGTGAGAAACTTATATTCTAGACAGGAAAGTAGCTACAATTGTATTTGTTTATCCAAGTTATTCTTATACAGCTATAGCTCATATGTGTGCTCCCTTTAGTATTACAGCGATGTTGCAGTATGAAATACAGTGTGACATCACTTGAGAGTACTGACTTGTCAAATTAATATTATGGAAGGTCCACCCAAGAGCAAAGTATTATTTTTTCTTTACTCTCCCTGCTCACTCCCTCCTCCTTTCTGCACTGGATATTAATTGGATAATAGTTTTCTGTGGTGCGGCTGCATGGACCTGTTGACTGAGGGGCCGCTCCATCACCAGCACTAATCCAATTTAGGCATTAGCTGCACAGGAGGAGGCTAGCTTGAGCCATAGTGAAAGTGACAGAGCGCTCGTTGAGGTTATTTCTTTTCAAACGGACAAGAGACGCCGCCATTGTTGCACATTTCGAATCAATCAAGCAGAAGTGTGGGTAAGGCATGCGTTGTTGTAGCTGGAGGTGACGGAGAGATAGTAGTGGCAGCCCGAGTGGTCTTATTATAGCAACCGCTGTGCAACGCAGTCTGCATACGTCCATACACGACTGTTTAATCTGCCTGTTTGCCTTTCCATCAGGTTTGTGTCCTGATTGGGCGGAGTGGGACCCCAACCAGCCCGTGGAAAATGCCAGAGAAGCCATGCAGCAGGCTGACGACTGGCTGGGTGTGCCTCAGGTAAGACTCAGGATGGTTAGAAAGTCCTATTTTAACACTTGGTGTCAGAGAGGTGGTGATGGCCTCATGAGAAAGTGCAAGAAAAGCAAGTGTTACTCTGTTCTCTGATTTTTTCGCCTAGTTTATGCCCACTGCATAGACTTTCAGTAAGAACCAATCAACTACAAGCAATTAATAGCGCAAACCAAGACTCATCTGCAAATGTTCACACATCTCACCACATGTACATTCACCTGTGAGGCTGCACTGAGATGTAAAAAAAACACCAGCAGTACTGTTAATGATGTAGAGCCCACTGTGCTGCAGGGTATCATGAAATATTTATGACCCAGCTCACATCTAAAATTTCCATTTACTTTATTGTAGCTCTCAGTGAGTGAGTGTGTAGGAGGTTTGTTTGGTAGATTGGTGAATCTGCGGAGGTGTGATATTTCTTAACACCTTCCAAGGCGGCCACCAACAGAACACAAGTATAAATATGCCTGCGCTCATCAGAATGTGAACAGGAGAACCAGAGTGCCACATTTCCAGGCCCATTTGTGTGACTCTGAGTCTTCGTATTGTTATGCGCACTGTGCAGGTTGTTTACTTGTTTGTCTAAGACACAGAGCAAGCTATTCTCCATGAGGCTTAGCATTGGCTAGATAGCTGGGGGATGTATGTCAGGGCTCTGCGGGGCCTGGGGGCTGGATTCCAGTGCGGTGGTGTTAAGGAGATGTGGGAGAGGTCTGGCTCAGGATAAATCCCCCCCTGGCTGGATTATTCAAGGCAACAATCTTTAACCCCACTGTCCTAGGGTTATATATAACTGGCATAGAGTAGGCTTTGTGCCACTGTGTGATAGACAGGCAACGTGCTGCGAGGGAGAGAGGAGTCACAGGTGGAGGGATACATAAAATTAATCCTTGTAAAATCCCATTGCACTTTACAGGAAATTGTTATTAAGGGTCAACTGCACCCTTATAACAAATGACACCAGAATCAGCTCAAACACAAATAATACCATGGTGTTTTTTTTTATGATCATTGTGCTGCAGTAAGACACACACACTTTGTGAAACATTTGTTTTTTTAATTACAACTAGATGTCCGTACAGTTATCTGATGAACTCCTACTGTCTCTGTGCTGTAGGTGATTGCACCTGAGGAGATTGTGGACCCAGATGTGGACGAGCACTCAGTGATGACCTACCTGTCTCAATTCCCCAAGTCCAAACTGAAGCCTGGCGCTCCTCTCAAGCACAAACAGCTTTTCCCAAACAAGGCTAAAGCCCACGGACCAGGTGGGCAGCCAACACCTGCACAACCTGCAGCAGTTCACAGAAAACAGCATGAATGTTTCATGAACACCTCTTTGTCCAGCATATGAAAGCAGCAATGTTTGGCAGCAGCTCCACAAACAGTAGCAAAAGTAGAAGCTTGTACTTTTCTGGAAACTTTTTAATCCTGTGTCCACTTTGTTGCCTGATCGCTCCAAACTTCATCACCAAACTTCATGTTGCGATATTTACATCACAGGTATTGAGCCTCATGGCAACAAGGTGCTGAAGCCGGCCGTGTTCACTGTGGAAACTCTGGAAGCTGGAAGCGGGGAGGTCCTGGTCTACGTGGAGGATCCTGAGGGACACAAGGAGGAGGCAAGTTAGACATGGAGGTTAAACGTACAGCCTGTTTTTTACCCTCTCAGATAAACCTGGTGCCAAGTTCGAAAGTTCAAAGTGTATAACCTAATCTTTGTCTTACCCTCTGTCTTCTTATTCTCCAGGCTAAAGTTAAACCCAACAAGGACAAAACCAGAAGCTACACTGTCACCTATGTTCCTAAAGTGGAGGGTGTCCACAAGGTGACAACTGTTAACATTTAACTGACTACATTAAGTGCATAGATCACAAAAAGGATCAACTATTCTATTTGAAGCCATCTTACAGTTATGTTTTTTTTTTTTTATTCTTAGGTGAAAGTGCTGTTTGCGGGTCAGGACATAGACAAGAGCCCATACACTGTGAACGTGGCCAAGGATCTGGGTGACGCCGGCAAAGTCCATGCTAGAGGACCAGGTCTGGAGGCCACAGGCAATGTGACAAACAAACCCACCTACTTTGACATCTACACAGCAGGTAGGTTTGGAAAATCCAACCAGGCCACGCTTACATTAAGATGTGGAAACAATATGAATGAATGTCACTCGAATATTGTTATAGACTAAAACTGCAGCATCTACTTCTTAATTTCATCGCTAATTATTTTGCCGCCCCTCTCAGGTGCTGGCAATGGCGATGTCAGCGTGGTCATTGTCGACCCTCAGGGCAAAAAGGACACCGTCGAGCTCATCCTGGAGAATAAGGGCGACAGTGTTTTCCGTTGCACCTATCGTCCCATGTTGGAGGGCCCTCACACCATCCACATCCTCTTTGCAGGCCAGGAGATCCCCAAGAGCCCTTACACTGTCAACGTCTTGGAGGGTGAGCGATTCCTCTGTGCTGTAAATAACTGTTGGACAAATTAGATTTCTTAGTGTGCTCTTCGTGTGAGGGCGGTCAATCCATCACCATCTACCCTCTTCTTTATCGCCCTGGGAAAACCCACTTGGTAGAGATGATAACCCTTCCTATCTGTCATTTCTAGCTCTGCCCGTTGCCCCTCCCATGGGAGCTCCCCTGCAGATAATCCCTCAGTCAGTGCGCGCCCTTCCTGGAGTGAAGGCTGGGAAGGGGGCTCCTCCTCCAAAACCTGGCCGCCCAAGTTAGTATGGTCTGCCGTGGAAGGAGCCTGTGCCCATCGCTCAGCCAGATCTCCCAAACCTTTCCCTATGACGCACCTTGGCCATGCCCCTCTGTGCTTTATTTAAGATTCTAGAGCTGTGGCTCAGTGCGGTGCTTCTTCTTGCATCCTGCAGCTTTAAAGCCAGAGATGAAATGCTATTTTATACAAGACGTTTACAGATTGTCCCTGTCTGCATTTCGTTCAACTTTGTTCTCTGTTAAATATATTTGCCTGTGCTGTTGACATGTTTGTTTTCATCATAGCTACATTTGCATCAGCCAGCATTCTGTCTGCCTGCAGTCAACATTTCTGGCTGACTGACTGAAATGTTGTCAGAAGCTGCCCTGGTCCAATTGAATGCGTCAATATCCCATTCAACGTTCTGTACCTGACGTTACATGTGCTGCAAAATGCATTGTTCTCATTTCAGGATCTGTCCGTCAAACTTTAAGGAATCCCCGTTTGAATCGGATATGTTAATGTCTTTGCTACTAACACCGCCGTCAACTGCTGGCTACACTACAGCTGCTTTTCGCTTTGCTAAACACATCTTTGACGCTTGTTGTTATTCCTTTCAGCCTCGAATCCAAACGCCTGCCGAGCTACAGGTAGAGGCCTTCAGCCTAAAGGCGTGAGAGTGAAGGAGGTTGCAGACTTCAAAGTTTTCACCAAGGGAGCTGGCAGTGGAACGCTGAACGTCTCAGTCAAAGGACCAAGTGAGTCAGACAGCTCTCTCTCTTCACTGCAGCACACCTCACTCCTCCTCATACAATTTTGGAATGAATTCCTTTGTCTGGCTTTTTTGTCTGCAGCGTTGCATTCTCTGAGGTATAGGCTAGGTTTAACCAATTGCATAAAATGTGTCTTTGACTTTATAAGAAACCACATTTCCTGTATTATTCATCCTCAGCTGGAGCGGAGGAGCAAGTGAAAGTGCGTGATGCCGGGAATGGCGTATACGAATGTGAATATTTCCCCCTTAAGCCTGGCAAATACACCGTCAGCATCACCTGGGGAGGCCAGCCCATCCCACGCAGGTAGTGTACTGTTGATGCCTGTAGCTATTCATTACCAATGCACGCTCACAATTACGAAAGTTCATATTGTGCTTATTCTCGGGTGCTGCAGCCCTTTCGAAGTGGAAGTGGGTAAGGAGGCAGGTTTTCAGAAGGTGAGGGCCTGGGGTCCTGGTCTGAAGACTGGCATGGTGGGAAAATCCGCCGACTTTGTCGTGGAGGCCATCGGCGTTGAAGTTGGGACTCTAGGTGAGACGGGTGCAAGTGATTTTAGCTCGTAGGAAAGAAAAGTTAATTTGTTCCATTTTCAAATCCTAAATCTAAATGTTGCAATAATTTCTTGGCTCAGGCTTCTCCATTGAAGGCCCATCACAGGCTAAAATCGAGTGTGATGACAAGGGCGATGGCTCTTGTGATGTACGCTACTGGCCCACTGAACCTGGTGACTACGCTGTCCATGTCGTCTGTGATGATGAGGACATCAAGGACAGTCCCTTCATGGCCCACATCCTCCCTGCAGTCAATGACGTCTTCCCTGAGAAGGTAATTCCCACTCGCTGAGTCATAGATGAAACATGTGAGGATAATCCAGGTCACCATGGTGATCTATTCTCACCCTGTTCTATTCTATATCAGGTGAAAGCCTTTGGACCAGGTCTGCAGCCAACCGGCATCATCGTGAACAAACCAACTGAATTTACAATTGATGCCCGCATGGCTGGGACGAGTCACCTCAAGATCTATGCACAGGTTACAGAGAGCGCCATTTCCAACCTTCAATGCTTATTTACAGGAAAGCATCATTTATATTGCATGTGGCTGACGTGATTTTTTATCCATCAAGGATGCTGAAAGCTGCACCATCAACATCAAGATCACTGACAAGGGAGACGGCACATTTCTGTGTGTGTACACTCCTGTCAAGCCCATTAAACACACCATCATCATCACATGGGGGGATGTTAACGTGCCCAACAGCCCCTTCAGGGTAAGACACACACACACAACTCTTCTGCATTTAACAGTCAATTTGATTTAAGGATACTTCACCAAATAAAGACAAAGTAAGAGGACTGCAGCACTTCTACTTCAGCCAATTGCTTCCTCCTCAAGTGCACTGTGATTTCGTTAGGTGCTGGTTGGTGAGGGTTCTCATCCAGACAAAGTCAAGGTCTATGGGCCCGGAGTGGAGAAGACTGGGCTCAAGGCTAACGAGCCAACATACTTCACTGTGGACTGCGGCGAGGCCGGTCAAGGTGAGCATGTATGAGGAGAGGACGTGGGCGGGTACAGAGACACTTCTCAGTCTCACTAACTCTTCATGAAACGAGTGCTGCATCTTTTGAACGTCGACATATATTAAGCACAGAATAAACAGAATAAGTACATCTGTGCAGCTGTGCACACTAGGTGAGGTTAAGTAGTTTGAATTGCATAAGATGTGACCTCAAGGAAAGCTGTAGGCAGTAGACTGACTGCTTCTATTTATTCTGGTCACTTGCTTTTGAATGACCTTTGTGAACTGTGCCCTTTGCTACGTACCTTTAGGGGACATAAGCATTGGAATCAAGTGCGCCCCAGGAGTGGTTGGACCAGCGGAGGCTGACATCGACTTTGACATCATCAAGAATGACAATGACACCTTCACTGTCAAGTACACTCCCCCCGGTGCAGGCCGATACACCATCATGGTGCTGTTTGCTGACCAGGTAAGAAAACAGTTATCTATCACACACACACACACAGACACACACACACACACACACACACACACACACACACACACACACACACAGGGAGTGATGGGTTTTGTTTTATCACTTGTGAAATGATAGATTTTTGCCTTATTGATTACTCATTCTTCTATATCAGGAAATTCCCATCAGTCCATTCAAAGTCAAAGTTGATCCTTCCCATGATGCTGGCAAGGTGAGAGCAGAGGGTCCTGGACTCAACAAGACAGGTGAGAACATACTAATTCCTCAGAAGCCTGTCAGTTTGTCTTTCCTTCAGTTTGTCTGTTCAGTGAAGTGCAGTATCAAATTTGGCTTGATTTGGACATTTGGATACTTTCACTATTAATAGAAACTCACAAGGGGATCAGTGCTCTATAGAGGTCAGTGGGGGAGGGGCAGTGTGCCTTCAATACCTTCAGTTTACAGACTGAATTGAACTTTTATTTTGTGAACTTGGGCCTGAAGATTGTGTCCCTGAGTCAACAGACCTCTGAAAAAGTCATTATGCAATGTATAAAAAAATAACAGCACTTAAGTAAATCATTCAAACCTACTACAACCGATACACGTGAACAATAATAAAGCAAATTTGTTTTTATTTAATGAAAATATTGACTATAAAATCTACTTTGCAATTAACTAGTTAGGATGATCTGTTTACAAAAAGCTCTGCACACAACATCCAGCACAAAGACAATACAAACAGTGACAGTATATTGTAGAACTGAGGAGGACTAACTAATGTAGCATTAACACAGTCCAAGGGAACAGGCAGGTTTAGAATGAGCACTGCCCTACTTTCTACCACATTTAATTTACATGTATTGTCATTGTACTGTCAACAAACACCCACTAGAATACCTTTATGCCACGGAATCATGTGATTGAAGTAGTATTGATAGCACTGACAAAACACATGTGTTTCAGGAGTGGAGGTGGGCACTCCAACCCACTTCACCATCTACACAAAGGGAGCTGGCAAGGCCAAGCCCGAGGTGCATTTCACAGCGCCGGGCCCGGGAGAGGCGGTTCGTGACTTTGAGATCCTCGATAACCACGATTACTCCTACACTGTCAAGTACACAGCTCTTCAACAGGTACTGTAGGCCTCTGTTTGAGTCCAATACCATTACCAATATCCCATATCAACAGATATTCATTCTTATTCTGTTTTTTTTTTTTAGGGTAACATGACTATTTCAGTGACTCATGGAGGAGACCCCATTCCCAAGAGCCCGTTCCATATCTCAGTGGCACCACCTCTGGATATTGGAAAGGTGAAAGTGGATGGATTGGACACCAGTAAGTCACACAAATTATGTATTCATAAATGTGATTAAGTCTTGTAAAGTGTTTCATGAAGCTCTTTCTTACAGAAGTGGAAGTCGGAAAGGATCAAGAGTTCTCAGTTAACACAAAGGGCGCCGGTGGGCAGGGCAACGTAGGCGTGAAGATGACCTCACCCTCTGGCCGCCCGATTCCATGCAAGCTGGAGTCTGACAAAGCCAAAGGCGCTCACAGTGTGAAGTATATTCCCCCAGAGGAGGGACAGTACAAGGTTGATGTCAGCTACGATGGCAACCCCGTCATGGGAAGCCCCTTTGGGGTTGAAGCAGTGATGCCTGCTGATCCTTCTAAGGTAAAGTTCATGAAAGCTGAATGTTTTTCTCTGAATGTTAAATAAGTTCACTTAATAAGTTAGTGTGTTGCACCACATCTCAAAAACTGACCTTACTTGCATTACAGGTGAGAGCCTATGGCCCGGGCCTGAAGGGAGGCATTGTGGGTAAACCCGCTCCCTTCACTATTGACACAAAGGCAGCTGGTGCAGGTGGACTTGGCCTGACAGTGGAGGGCCCATGTGAAGCTAAAATTGAATGTCAGGACAACGGCGACGGCACATGCTCAGTGTCCTACCTGCCCACTGAGCACGGGGAGTACGCTATCAACATCCTGTACGCGGAGCAGCACATCCCTGGCTCTCCCTTCAAGGCTGCAGTGCGCCCGGCCTTCGATCCCAGCAAGGCGACAGCGAGCGGTCCCGGTCTGGAGAAGGCCAAGTCGGGCGAACCAGCGACCTTCACTGTGGACTGCAGCCGAGCGGGCGACGCCGAGCTCACCATCGAGATTGTTTCGGAGACAGGGGTTAAGACTGAAGTGCACATCAAGAAAAGTGCAGAGGGGACGTTCTCCGTAACGTACACCCCATCGTTCCACGGCGCACACACCATCACCATCAAGTACGGCGGCCATACGATTCCTCAGTTTCCCAAAGTGCTGCAGGTGGAGCCCTCTGTGGACACCAGCGGGGTGCATGTCTACGGGCCAGGAGTGGAGCCCAGAGGTACCAAAGACCTGATGAGTTAGCAGTAAATATTAGGGCTTTCATGCAGTTATAGTTTGTATTAGTACTAAAATGATTATTAAATGATGATTTGCTCAACATGAAAGCAAGTTTAATGCTAGATATAACGTTTAGTCTCTGTAGTGTGAGTATTTGCTGCTTTTACCAATTTTTTATATTTAAAATTCACTGTCTTTTGGCAAAACAAACCATTTGAAAAAGGTCAGGTTGTGGGAATCTTTCACTATTATCTGACATATTAAAGACTTAATGATTCCTTTATAAACAGTAAAAACAAATCAGTTTATAGAGGAAATGCTTAACTGGTAGTTGCAGCCCTGGTCTAGCAGAGGTATAAAGATTTATGAGTGTTGAGACTGTGTTACTTTTTTCTGAAAAACAAATAGCGTGAAGGGCTCTTCTGTGTCTAGGGGTCCTCAGAGAAGTCACAACCCACTTCATCGTCGACGCCCGCACCCTCAACAAGGTTGGAGGAACCCATGTGAAGGTTCACATCATCAGCCCCTCTGGCACCAACACAGAGAGCTTCATCACCGATAAGGGAGACGGCACATACAGAGTGGAGTACACAGCGTTCGAGGATGGTAGGAGTCATTTAGCATTGTTAATTCGTGCAATTAAAGAATTATGAGGTGGAAAGGCATTGTAAAGCAACGATGGATCTAGGACCCTCCATTGTGTTGTGTCAGTGCTCGCAAAAGAGTTAACATTTACAAACCTACCGACCTTTATTTATCTGCTGTCAGTAAACAGGATTTTGAATAGACAGCCTGTCTGAGAGTGTGAAAGGAGACAGACGGAGGAACCACTAACAGGTGCTTTATTGGGAATAAAGCAAAGGAGTGGGAGAAGAGAGAGCGCGAGATAGAAAGGTGTATAAATACATAATGATGCAGTGAAGCAACGCTTTGAGGGGCAGAGACGCAGGCAGACACGCTCTGTTTTATAAATAGTGTGCTCTGGAACAGAAGCTCTTAACCAGGCAGGTATGTGTGCTGAAGGCTGCTGCCTGCCTACAGCAATATAGTAGGGAGGGGAGGGGTGAATGACAGGGGATATTAATAGAGACCTATAACACAAAGCTGAGAGATCACATAGCACTTCTCCACTAGCAGACACACTCTAATATCACAGTATTGTGACTGGGAATCTGGCATGTAGGCCTACAGAGGGGGCTCTGTCAGAGGAACGTTGTAACAGAATAATGAGTGGGGAACAGATGTAATTCTTTGTACGTTCACCAGAACGTCTGCGCTCGAGACGGCATCTTTTATAAATAAACAGATGTTTATCTCCCTAAAAGGGAATTTGTCTTCCCCATAATTAAAAGCAAGTGGCTATAGCAGAAATTAGTTGCTCCATTTAAAGGATACTCAAGCAGAGAGATGTGATATCCTTTATTGAAGTATCTCTTTGTTTGTAGGAATGCATCTGATAGAGGTGCTTTACGATGACGCACCCGTACCCAAGACTCCCTTCAGGGTGTCTGTGGTGGAGGGATGTGATCCCACCCGGGTCCGCGCCTTTGGTCCAGGTCTGGAAGGAGGAATAACCAACAAGTCCAACTGCTTCACTGTGGAGACCAGGTATTGATAAATCTCATTCAAAGGCGACATTTCTTTGGAAGTTTCTCAAATAGGTGCGGAAAAATAAGTTTTGGGTTTCCCTCTCAGGGGCGCTGGTACAGGAGGCCTGGGCCTGACTATCGAGGGAGCCTCAGAGGCCAAGATATCCTGCAAAGACAATAAAGATGGCAGCTGCAGTGTGGAGTACGTCCCCTTCACTCCTGGAGATTACGACGTCAACATTAACTACGGAGGTCACCCCATCCCTGGCAGCCCGTTCCGCGTGCCAGTGAAGGACCCCGTGGACCCCAGCAAAGTGAAGTGCTCAGGTCCAGGTCTGGGCGGCGGAGTAAGAGCCCATATTCCTCAGACGTTCACAGCTGACTGCACCAAGGCTGGACAGGCCCAGCTGGATGTCAAACTCTATGGCCCAACAGGTGAGGACAATGGAAGCCCATAAACTGGTACACCCTGATAAATATCACTGTCCTTGTATGCGTTTATTTATACAATGTCATAATGTCAGGTACCGTGGAGCCAGTAGGTGTGAAGAACAACGGTGATGGAACCCACACAGTTCACTACACCCCAGCTCAGGACGGCCCTTACACTGTCGGTGTCAAATATGCAGATCAGGAGGTCCCACACAGGTACAGCATGAGTTCAAAGAAAAGTGCAGCTCACCTCAGCACATTTTCTGTTTCTGTTTCTGTCTTTTTGCCCGGACTGCGTTTAGTAATTACACCGTCCTTCTTCCACAGCCCATTCAAGGTCATGTCTCAGCCCGGGCATGATGCCAGTAAGGTGCGTGCCAGTGGCCCCGGTCTGGACACCAAAGGTGTGTCTGCTAGTCTCCCTGTGGAGTTCACCATCGATGCTCGTGATGCTGGAGAGGGTCTACTGACTGTGCAGATCCTGGTGGGTTTGCAGCCACATTGATTCAAAGATTTAAAATGGATCTGATCATAAGCTGTCATCTTAAACAACTCCATGCCTTTTATTGACAGGACCCAGAAGGCAAACCAAAGAATGCAACCATCCAGGACAACAGGGACGGCACCTACACTGTGTCGTATGTACCTGACTCTACAGGCCCCTACACCATCACCATTAAATATGGCGGAGATGAGATTCCTTACTCCCCATACTGCATCCAGTCGCTGCCCACAGGAGACGCCAGCAAATGTCGCCTCACTGGTAGGAAAACTACTTTCAATTCATAACTGCAATGAACGTTTTAAAAACTACTAACTTACATATTTCAGTTTTTTATTCACTATATACTCGGTATAATATTTTAGACACTATGTTCTTTTTCTTTCCAGTGTCGATTGCAGGACATGGCATGTGTAAGTAATCACTGTTTAGTTTAGAAAGCTCTTCCAGGAGTCCGTGCTTTTGAGCAGCTCTGTTTACCTTCTTCAATCTCTGTCCTTCACAGCGAGTCTTCAGAAACTGCAGACCTCTAAGGATACTGTTATCACTGTGGATGCCAAGGCTGCCGGGAAAGGCAAGGTGACCTGTAAAGTGCTGACCCCACAGGGGATGGAGCTGGACATGGACGTGGTGGAGAATCGTGATGGGACCTTTGACATTTACTACACTGCCCCCGAACCTGGAAAGTATGTTATTACTATCCGCTTTGGGGGCCAGAACATCCCTAAGAGCCCCTTCCATGTGATGGTGAGTAAAACGGTGTTTTATAAGCTGCTATTTTGTGTTCTCTTGTTCAGATTTTGTTATTCTATATATATACTGCTCGTCATTACTCTACTCCCTCTGTTTTCTGTGAATCCTTCACTGCCTTCTCAAAGAAATTCCTAAAAACACCTACGATATATGTATAAAAGAAGCCAACTGTTTCTCCTCTCTCTGTTCTGACAGGCCTCAAATGAGCCAGTAGCTCCTCGCGATACCGTGGATCCTCTCTTCCGCCCCGTTAACTTCCTCGTCCCCTTCACGCCACAGCAGGGAGAAATCACAGGTGTGACAAGCACCGCTCACACTGTAACAAAATCCTGCACACACACACACACACACACACACACACAAACATTATTTTTAGGTCACTGCTGTTTAACCGTGCCGCTGTCATTTCTAGGTGAGGTGCGAATGCCTTCGGGCAAGACTGCTCGCCCGCATATCACTGACAACAAGGATGGCACCATCACTATCAAGTACCAGCCCATAGAGAGAGGCCTGCACGAGATGGACATCAAATATGACGGCAACCACATTCCAGGTCACAAACACACCACAGTAGAAAGATAGGAAGTGACTGTCACCTTTGAAAACAAGCTTGATTTTAATTCTTATTCTTGTCAGGAAAATATGATAGATGTCTCTTACTGAGACACTTTTGCACACAGCTCTTGGTCTAATGACTGTTTGCCACTGATTCTATTCCCTGTAGGAAGCCCTCTGCAGTTCTATGTTGATGCTGTGAACAGTGGAGTGGTGACTGCTTACGGCCCAGGTCTGAGTTACGGCATGGTCAACAAGTCTGCCACTTTCACTGTGGTCACCAAGAATGCAGGAGAAGGTAAAGCACCTTGTTCCGGGGATATTTGCTACTACACAGTGAATTTGTGTTAAATCACTTAACCTTTACAAACTGTATGTATATTTTCTCCCCCTCAGGTGGTCTGTCACTGGCAGTGGAGGGTCCTTCTAAGGCCGAGATCACCTGTAAGGACAACAAAGATGGAACCTGCACTGTGTCCTACCTGCCCACGACTCCTGGAGACTACAATATCATCGTCAAGTTTGACAACAAGCACATTTCAGGCAGTCCCTTTACTGCTAAGATTACTGGTGAGGAAATAAAAACAGTTTTTATACTGTTGATTGTATTAATAGCAGACATGTAACTTATAAATGACTTTTTAGGGATTGACAAATGCTTAAACCACTGTTATCTTGTCAAGGGGACGACACCATCACCAGGACGTCCCAGCTGAACGTTGGCACATCGGCTGACGTGTCCCTCAAGATCACAGAGACTGATCTGAGCTCTCTGACTGCGAGTATCAGAGCTCCATCAGGAAACGAGGAGCCCTGCCTGCTCAAGAGACTGCCCAACAGACACCTCGGTGAGACACTCATTTGAGTAGATAAGACACTGTTGGGTTTCTGTAATGCATTTCGATTTTATTTTCCTGATCCTTTGTATTGACTTTTTTTCCCCCCACTCCCGACCTCTGTCACGTTCTCAGGTATCTCCTTCACCCCGAAGGAGGTTGGTGAGCACGAGGTCAGTGTGAGGAAGAATGGCTTGCACGTAGCTAACAGCCCTTTCAAGATCATGGTTGGCCAGTCAGAGATCGGCGAGGCCAGCAGGGTCAAGGCTTTCGGTAAAGGCCTTGTGGAGGCGCACACTTTCGAAATGGCTGAATTCTTCGTAGATACAAGGAATGCGGGTAAGATTTTAATGTTTCACATTCCCAGCAAAACACGATTGGGAAAAGTGCACAAATAACAGATAATTATTCAAATTTTTTCCCCTCCTCCCTTTAGGTTACGGAGGTCTAGCACTGTCGGTTGAGGGTCCGAGCAAAGTGGATATTAACTGTGAAGATGTAGAGGATGGGACATGCAGAGTGACATACTGTCCAACAGAACCTGGCAGTTACATTGTCAACATCAAGTTTGCTGAAAAGCACATCCCAGGTCAGAATCTTTTACTTGGAAAATATTTTATTTTTTCATAAAGATTATTCCCAAACAACTACAATGGCACTCGGTACATAGCACACCTCCACCATGGCCAAACAGTCGCCTTAAATTCCATCAAGCTGCACAAGATGTCAAGACTCATCTATACCAGATTCCTAAATATCGCCTTTTCATAAAGATTCAGGAATTATTCTCCAAGAAAATGTTAATAATTTCACAAAATGTGCAGTGTCATAATGTTAGAGACGTAAAAAACACAACAATACTGGATTTGCCTTTTGATCCGGATGTTCACCAATATGTAACAGGGGTTCTTTCGCGACCCATACAACATCCTCCTGTAAAGTTGTGTTGAAATCTGTTCAGTTAATTTTGTGGAATCTTGCTTACAAACATAACAAATGTAAAGACATAACCTACTTTGCTAATATACCAAACCATGGTATAATTTTTCCGTATTTGCATTCTTGCCATGCAGGAAGTCCTTTCACAGTGAAGGTGACTGGAGATGGAAGAATCAAAGAGAGCATTACCAGGAAGAGGCAGGCGTCTTCTATCGCCTCAGTGGGAAGCACATGTGGCCTGAACCTCAAAATCCCAGGTGAGAAGAGAAACCACTCAGAGGGGGGTTATATGGCAGCGGGCAGCCGTCTTCAAAGAAATAAAACCGTTTCACACTCACATTTGGATTGTCAATGCTTTCTCAGGAAACTGGTTCCAGATGGTTTCAGCTCAGGAGAGGCTGACCAAGACGTTCACCCGCAGCAGCCACACCTACACCCGCACTGAGCGCACAGAGATCAGCAAGAGCCGTGGCGGCGAAACCAAGAGAGAGGTACGAGTGGAGGAGAGCACCCAGGTGGGCGGGGGAGGAACCCCGTTCAGAGACGTTTTCGGAGACTTTCTGGGCAGGGAGAGCCTCAGCAGCTTTGCCGGCATCACGGCCCGACCTGAGGGTGAGAGTCCGTGAAGTTCAAACTCCCTTTATGAATTGCAGAAACACACCTGTCTTGTTTGGGTCCAACCTTCTGTGTTCCTCTTCATCGCCAGTTGAGAGCGGCTCGCAGGCCATGACGGCTCAGGTGACCAGTCCCAGTGGGAAAACGGTGGACGCTGACCTCGTGGACGGAGGAAGCAGCACCTACAGCGTCCGCTTTATCCCTCAGGAAATGGGACCCCACACGGTCAATGTCAAATACAGAGGCCAGCACGTCCCCGGGAGCCCCTTCCAGTTTACGGTGGGCCCCATGGGGGAGGGAGGAGCACACAAGGTCCGTGCAGGAGGGCCCGGCCTGGAGAGGGGCGTGGCTGGAGCACCCTGTAAGTACTGTTCAACAGATCTTTTTCATTATTTCTACAAACACTAGTACACCCATCATCTGATCTACCTTTGTCTTACTTTCGCTAGCTGAGTTCAGTATCTGGACTAGGGAGGCAGGTGCTGGCGGCTTGTCCATCGCCGTCGAGGGTCCGAGCAAGGCGGAAATTTCCTTTGAGGACAGAAAGGACGGTTCTTGCGGAGTCTCCTACATAGTGAAAGAACCAGGTAGAACTTTCTCTCTTGCCTGTGTCATCCCAGTGTTGTGTCTCTCTAAAGTGCTCAACCTTTAGTTCAGTAATTCCTCCACACCTCAGTGTGAACGTAAACAACCTGTCTGCCTCCCCCAGGTGACTACGAGGTCTCCATCAAGTTCAACAACGAGCAGATCCCCGACAGCCCATTCATCGTGCCGATCGCTACACTCTCAGACGAGGCTCGCAGGCTCACTCTCACCAGCATTCACGTAAGATCTCACGTGCTCAGTTGACACGAGCCAAATCCTTTAGCTGAATTTAAAGTCATGTAGATGTTTCTGTGCGATGGCACTTTGCCCTTGAAGTGGGCTTGAGTGCCGGTGTCTGAGCAATTCTGCAACGCTGGCGAGCGATGAAGGGCTGGATTAACTGTCCTTGTGCTTAATGTGGGTCAACACAAGCTGTGCTATGTGTGGGCAGCAGGCTAGTCCGTGTGATTGTGTTTCTGCGTAAGAGGAAAGAAAAGGCGATAAAAGAATTCTGCGACGGATCACACTGTTGGTCTCCTCACTTCACAGATGCTTGTTTTTTTTAAATAACAGCTGCCAACTTCACTAAAAACATATAGTTTTGGTACACTGCAATGCCTCTTCACAGCATCTTTTTGTTTCTGCCACTAGACGCCCGGTTAAGAACAAAATGAAACGTTTAAAATGTCAGGCTACCTCTCATATCTTCGAGGACCGCTCGGCGGCCTGTGGGGTAAAAAACACTGAACGCCTCGCTGTAAACTTTGACCTTTTCTGCCTAACACACACCCAACCACTATTCTATTCTTGTTCAGGCATGATGAGTCACATGCGTTGTGTCCCTCAGGGTGCGGGCACACACACACTCATACAGTCACACACACACACAACGCAATTCCACTGATATCCTGATGATATTCCCTATCTCTTCTAGGAGAAGGACTTGAAGGTGAACCATGAAGCCTCCTTCATGGTGCAGAGGAACGGCACTCGAGGTGTAGTCGATGCTAAGGTCCACACCCCCTCTGGCTCCTCTGAGGAATGCTATGTCACCGAGCTTGACAGCGGTATGCACCAAGTACACTTCAGCACAATTCAGTTTAAGTTATGTTCAAGAGTGCTGGATGCTAATATCTCCACCTCCCGTTTTTCAGACAAGAGTACAATTCGCTTCATTCCGCGGGAGAATGGAGTTCACTCCATCGACGTCAAGTTCAATGGATGCCACATTCCTGGAAGCCCCTTTAATGTACGAGTGGGCGACCTGGGGCTGATTGGAGACCCAGGCATGGTGACGGCACATGGTGCTGGACTACAGGGAGGAACCACAGGTAGTGATCATCACCACTTCTAAAACAAATCTACTGAGTGAAAATCGTTTGATTGAGTTTTTCAATTTTCAAATAACATAAGGTACCAAAAATAATCATTTTTCCCTCTTGACTCTTCCAGGTGTATCCTCGGAGTTTGTGGTCAACACCTGTAACGCGGGCTCGGGCACTCTGTCCGTCAACATCGACGGGCCGTCCAAAGTGAAGATGGACTGCCGCGAGAGTCCCGAGGGCTACAAAATCACCTACACCCCAATGGCACCTGGCAACTATCTCGTCACCATCAAATACGGCGGGCCCCAGCACATAGTGGGCAGCCCTTTCAAAGCTAAAATCACAGGTCCGCCTCACAGTCATTCTCCCATCTGATCTGTGGATCACAGATGACAAGTGTCTTATGAAACCAAATGTTCCTCTGAAAAAAAAAGTGTGGAAGTCAGGGAAAATGTTGTGTCATCTGCGTTTAGACTGCTGTCTTTTTTTTGGACGACAGCAATCCCCTCCTGTCACTTCTCAGTGCAGTCTTTTTAATACTTTCGAGATTGAAAAGAATTCCCATGTGTCCCGAAAGTTAACTTTATCAGAAAGTAGTATGAAATATTTTCCTTTATGAGCTCAGGCTGGAGTCCTCCCCGAGCCTCCCTCATATCTTTGTCAACGCTGGCTGTATTAAGTAATGTCTTTATTGAGCGGCGGGTCACATTAGATAACCGTTCTCTCTCGCGGTCTTCTTCATCTTCTAGGTGCCCGGCTCTCAGGGGGACACAGCCTCCATGAGACCTCCTCTGTCTTGGTCGAAACAGTTACCAAGTCTTCCAAAGTGGGTGGAGCCTACAGCGCGTCCTCCTCCTCCTCCACCGCCACCTCAACCAAACTGACATCCGACGCCAGCAAGGTGGTCTGTCACGGAGCGGGGCTGACCAAAGCCTTGGTGGGACAGAAGAATACTTTTACAATTGACAGCAGCAAAGCAGGTGAGACAATCGTCCACTTAAGGACATAAGACAGAAACACGATCGATCTGAAATATTTGTCTGTCTATATATGACTCACATATTTGAAGAACCGTACATCTTATCAGCTACCTACTTTGTCGAGCTGCACTGAACTTTGAATAAATAGATGAACAGCTCCTTGTGCAGCAGTGGTGGTGAGGCTTTGGTCTTCAGCTCCTTCAGCCGGCCTTTATTTCCCGTGGTTCACCGCAGGTCACTTAAAGCATACGGTTTCAAAAGGAAAAGTTGCAACCAGTATCACCACAGGCTCAACAAACTGCCCAATCCAAACTCTCAGATTTAAAACGGGCAGTGCACTAGTATAGCAAAGGCATATAAGAGAGGATATGAAATCATACATTTATGCGCTGTGAAAAACAAAGAGCTGAAAGACAATAAAAGGTGATAATATACAAACTTTCCTTCAACCCAACTATTATCATTCCTTCTCTTTCCAGGTAGCAACATGCTGATAGTGGGCGTGCATGGACCCCACACTCCCTGCGAGGAGGTGTACGTCAAGCACATGGGCAACAAGCTCTACAACGTCACCTACACTGTCAAGGACAAGGGCAGCTACACCGTCATTGTCAAATGGGGAGACGACAACGTCCCCGGGAGCCCCTACAAAGTGGCCGTGGCCTAAAATGAACTGTCCCGATATTCCAAATCACTGTCCGCCGCTGACCCACCAGCCTTTTACGTGACATGTGCACGCGTCAATCAAACTCTCCGGTTCTTCTGTTCTCCAACAGATTTACTATGTACTCAACATGCACTAAAACCTGCAAGAACATTTCGCTTACGTTTTTTTATTGACGATAGAATATCTACTGTGCCAAAGTTTTGTATTAACTCTACATTACATGAAAACTAAGCATCCACGTTCAGAGTGATATAAGGGCTTAAAGTCTTTAGTGTTGTCCGTCCATAAAGCTTCTCCTCAGTATTTGTTGTGCTGTAAACAAATAACACACATAATATATGAATGTTGAGAAATGTTGGAATAATCAGAAGTATTAACGTGTGGTGCAATATGGTTTTGTATGGTATAAGAATGAGAAATTGATTGTTGTTTTTTTGTTATATTAACCTATTTTTTTTTTTTGGTAAGTCTTTGCAGACCTAATAAAGATTTCATTGCTTCCTTCCCAGATGAAAGTGATTGAGTTTATTCGGCCTCTCATAGAGCTGGTATACGCTTTGCTAGCTCAGCAGGAGACGTCTTTTACTTTGTGGATCTTCATAATTTAATTGTAGAGCTATTTTCTGACCACTGCTGGCTCATCCTTCCGAGCAGCTGTCCGGATATAGTCTCCTGCTCACAGGCGCTCGTAGCTGAGCGCTGATCCTGGTTTAACCCTTCCTTTACCTCTGACATCAATGTTGGGTCATCGTTTAGTGTCGCATTCATAAAGTAGTCTCCTGGTCCACTCATTTACATCCTGCGCTTGTCGAGATGCAATCACAAGATGGCAGCATAGTCAAGCTCTGCTCTGCATCCGCGTCTCGACCAAATACACCAGTACAAAATATCCATTGTTCCCAGTGAAGATTAACTACATCATCCTCAACACAAGGGAGCCTGCAGAGCGTAGAAACCAGAGGCATCAGCTTCCTTGTGTGTGTGTAATTAATCCTGTTGGATCAGAGATGGAACACAAGTGGTTTCTGTTGTGGCAGCGTCACGGGGGGGGTGATGCACACATCAACCAGAAAGAAGGAAGGTTCTGCTTGTGCTGCCTTGCTTGTATGTGTGTGTAATCACTCGTGTCTCCGCCATTGCCAGTGTGTGTGTGTGTGTATGTGTGTGTTCTGCCTGTCCTCTGCGTGGTCTGCAGGCCTCGGTCCCTCAGTGAGTCAACCACCCAGCCTCCACTCGCTGACACACACACACACACTAGTCAGCACCAGTACCATTCTTCACAGAGAGGAGCCTATAATTAGGTGCTAATTTTCTCTGGTTCCACTGTGACATGATGCTAGGGGCCATGGCGAGGCAAGACAGAGCGAGTGGGTGCGTTTGATTAACAGTGGCGAGAGCTCGACTCCGGACCATCTGGACAAGTGGCTGCCACACTCAAGTTGGGACCAGTGCAGGGCCCACCCACGTCAGTCTGTCTTACCCGTCCTGCTCCTCCGGACCAGGACCCAGGCGTCTGTCCACCAAAACATGTTTATCTCAAGTGGTTGCCAAGTGAATCACAGAGATGCGGCTCCTCGCTATGCAGACAGCAGCGATCAAGCAAATAGAAAGAGAGGGGGCGATGCACAATGGTGGCGATGGTGGTGATGGGGGATGTGGATTAGAGGGAGAGAATGGGATTTAAAGAATCCAGATGGAAGAAAGGGAGACAGACAGGAGCACAGACGCACAAAAAACACAGGAACAGACAAGTGTTTGAGACAACTTGAAAACACACACATACACACGCACACACATACACACGCACACACACACACGCACACACACACACACACACACACGCACACCCACTCACTGCATACGAATCAATAGGTGCTCCAGATTCATTTAGGACATGCTAATGCAGTGTATTGCTTAACCTTCAAAGCCATCATAAATGTTAGAGTTAGTGCAACGGGTGATGTGTTATTAATTCTCTTCTAAAGGGGGATCAATGAGGGGGTGTGGTTGCCACGGAGATGCTTCTCTCTTACATCTCTCTCATCCCTATCCTTTTTCTCGCTCTCTCTCTCACATGTACACACACATACACACACACAAACACACACACACACACACACACACACACACACACACACACACACACACACACACACACTCACACACACACACACACTCTCTCCCTCTGAGAAATCTGGATTATTTTTAGGGTAAAATGTTGTAAAGGAATGCCCACAGAAGCTTTTGAAGTTATTGCTCTCAGGGCAAAAATCTCATTCTCTGGCTCGGCCCTACATGCTGACTGCTGTTCCCTCTCGCTCTCTCTCCCTCAATCTGATCCAGCCTCTCACTCCCTCCCTCCCTCCCCTCCTCTTTTCCTCCACCCCTTCCCCCAATTTAATTTTTCCCTCCCTCTCTCTAAATTCCAATCAATCTAAGCCTCTGCCGATCCAGTGGTTTATTTCTCGTCTCACTTCTTCCCGTCACTGGGAGCTTTGTCCGCAGGCCTGCTTCTTCTACCTCTGACCTTTATTTATCAGCGCGGCCACTCTCTCCAGCTCAGATTGAAATCTGTTTAGATTGTGTCACACGACATCTTGAAGCAGCTGAAGAAAAGAAAAAAAAATGAATTTTTCCATGGCTGAGCGAACAGACAAACAAACAGCTAAACTAATGTTTGCACAAACAAATGGCTGCCTGGTTGGATTAATGAATGGCCATGTAGAGTGAGCGGAGGGAGGGATTGTTGTAGGAATTCGTGCATTCGGTTTCCAACCAAGCCCCAAGGCCCTGGTATGTAATTGCTTCATGCATAGTTGATACACTGCATAATCAACCAAATACACAGGATTTCTCTGGGCTGCTCCCGCATTTGCAGGCCATCGATGAAGTTCAGACTCTATGGGAAGCGCCTCATAATGGAAAGACTAGTTTGTATCGGAGTGCTCATCCCTCTCCTTGCAGATGCACACAGGAGGAGTGAAAGGTATGCAGCCCGATGGTTGAATTGGGACCATGATGTGTTTTATTCATATAGAACAAAAATGAAATATTCATACCCGAGTGTAGTTGTTATGCTTTCCTCTGTGTCTCCTACTTCTCATGTACACACATCCTGATGAAAAATCGGAAGGACTGTGGCCTCAAATTGGTTCCCTTCAGATAGGAGTGTAAAAACAATGCAAATGCATGGAGCGAGTTCCCACAGGGCGTCAGCAGATTGTGCAGCATGCAAATGCATGAAGCATGAAGCTGGTCCTGTATACCTACCTTCAGCTCACTGCAGGAAAACTGAACATGCTGCACCGTATAAAAGTATGGATTTCTGTTGACGGGTGCCTCAGACAAGAGATGCATGCCAAAGACCTCCACCCACCTCAGGATATCATTTTCACACAGGCACCGAAGAGCAAGCGCACACACACAAGAGCACACACGTTTTCTTCCATAGAAATATATAGTAGACAAATAAGCTTGGCTAGTCATTCATGCTCACAGGCTCACACACCCAGGCTGCACCCTGCAGGAAAAGTAACAGCATGGTGCGAAATGGTTTGGCTCCATGAGGTGAATGAACAGCAACAGCCCGAGGCAGGAAAAATGATAGGAAGGTAAGCCCTCCTTTTGTATGAGGAAGGTGTGCTCACACTTTCCTTTTGTGGAGCAGCAGGGACATGTCAGGGGCAAAGTCCCCATGTCTCCATCTCTAATTGGAGCGTATCCCTCTGCCCTGTCCCCATTGCACTACGGTGGAGGCAGGATGCTGTGCTAATGGTTAGCCCCCCTGCGGAGTGCATGTCCTTGTTGTGCCGGCTTGACTGTGGCCCACACTGAGGTTGGACTGGAGATTAGAGGCAAATCAGAAAATGTGTTTGTCCTCTCCAAGTGGGGCTGCAAAATTCAAGGAGAGAGAGACCAACCGTTGCGGTGATGGAGTGGATTGGACCGGTGCGACAGATGTGTGTTAGTGTGACTGATGTGTTCTGGGTGAGCAGGCTGCGCTGGGTCACCAACACCTGGAGAACGGGCACAAGCATCAACCAGAGGAATGCCTTTGTGTTAACTGACGCTGCCTTTTTTTTTTCAATCAGTGTCCAAGAAGGGCGAGCGGCCGGGTCAAAGGCCACTTTCTGGGATGCGACTTTGGTGAAGATTTAGAAGAAGATAACAATGGCGTAATTACCTGGGCTAAATTGGAACTGTGGCTGCTCAATGGGCTGTAAACAAGGTTACTCTAGTCCCCTTGGGGTAATTGTTTCAAAAGCCTGCAACAGTCTGGTCCAGTGATGGCAAAATTGGAAGGGGTGGTATCCAGTAATTTCTCAGACCGCTGAAGCATGCCCTGTGTGTAGGCTGGAACTCGGGCTGATTTGAAATGGAAGCATAACTTTTTGTTCCATTTTACTCTAAGTATTAAAGTCACTGGTCTCAGTCAGCTTTTAACCCGGAGATGATAGGGTCCTGTTGGGTCAATGAGCACCACCCGCATTGCTTTTTACATTTCAGCGAGTATGTCAATTCCTATTACAGCAAATTTGTTCAGCCGCGGCCACAGTGCTCCCGTATAAATCATGTTGTATTAGAATATGTACACAGGTGGTTAAATCTATCTTCTGCTGGGAGGAAATAACACGACTGAACAGAAATACATGCTCACTTGCAGATGGGCTGCCTGTTTCACAGTGGCATAATGGAATTCAGAGCACACTCGCAGAAATTCACTAATTCATCACAACATCTGGCCAGGCTAAATAATGCTGCGGCCCTCGAGCTTTGAAAGGGCGACATGTCTGCAAATATTAGAGCAGATTGACTGTTTACAGCCTAAACAAGCGTTTGACTTAATTGTTGAATCTTAATAGCAGCAGGCTGCGGCACCGCATGGTGTGATGTTGTGTCCGTCCTGCAGGCATGACCACAGGAAAGCAGCAAACAGACGAGTTATTCCTGTGATCTCGGGAGCCTACTCCTCAGCCCGCATCGCACCGTGTAGCTGAAAATTCACAGCCACGACCTCGCTGCTGTGATCCTCCTCTGATTTCCAATCCTTCTCAGCATTTTGTCCTTTGTGTCTCACTGACTGAGGCACGGCTCGATTTAATGCATGCATCTCAGGGAGAACCCCAGCTTGTTTTTTATCAAAGTTTGATTATAACACAGTCGCCCCCCCCCCCCCCCCCCCCCCCCTTTTGAATATCGCAGCTGAACACTGGGCCGCCGTGTGAGATTGAGAGATGAGAGGAATCACAATAAATGTGCCGCTGCGAACTGATGCGGGGAACGTCATTTTCCACTGTTGCATGAGCAAACGTGCTGTGCTGCAATGCTGCTGTGTGCACAAGCCACGAGGAGTACATACATTAAAACACCCACACACACATGGACCCACACGCACACATGCACAGCACACCCACACAAGTTGTTTCATCACTATTGCTTCAAAATGCATGCGTTGCAGGTACTCTGTCTTCTCGACCTGCTCCCAGCCGTGATTAATAATTTGCTGCTTACATTATTTAGAACCTCTAAACTAGATGCCTGTTTATTTACATGCATTTTACATCATCCTATAGGCTCAGGCCACATTAGTGTCGTGTAGGCACACCATGGGCTCCCATGAATTTAATCAAGCATGTTGTCTTTGGTGTGTACAGGCGTGTGCTGCCGGCTGCTCATGAAGACATCATGCCCACGAATGTCATTAAGATTTTACATACATCGGCCGTCTCACGTCGGGGGGGGGGGGGGGGGGGGGGGGGGGGGGGGGGGGTATATAGTCAACTTTAGAGGGAGGACAAATCTGTCGACCGAAATGATCATGACAGTGATTATCGCAGGAAATCAATCTAAGATAATTTAATGAAAGTAAGCTCTGCTCCATATCCAGGATACTGCAGCTGCTGCATTGATTATCACATGGTGACATTAACATAGAAGATGTGAAATGATGATGACATTTCTTTTAACCCTATAAGGCACACAGGCCTTTTGTCGATAGTCAATTCACAGTTTTTCATTTTGCTTGATTCCTGTCATTACTTAAGAACGTCTTTATTGCTGTGTTTACGGACCTTGCTGATGTAAGCGTTCAACCCTAACTTTGACCTTAAACCTCATCCAATAGTAAACACTGATTACATTGATTTAGCTGCGGTTTACAGCTTCAAACGGCCTGTGGATCAATGTGGACGCCTTATGAGGTTCCTATTCAGTGTTCTATGATCACAGCACTCCATTATATTTGTTGATAAGTTTGGATTATGGCTTGTTTCTTAAAACCTGCAGTAATTAACAATAGGTCTTTAGACTTCAGAGCTGGAACAGCTTAGACAGACGAGAAAGAGAATCTGACTCTGCACTACCTCTCTGTTATATGGACTGTTTTTACCCTCAAGCTCAGTTCATTGCTTGGATTTTATGGCCCCTGCTACTTGCTATCTGCCTTGCACCAAACAACAGACACATGCGGTGTGTAAATACGTAAATGCACAACTACTTTGTTAGGTGATAATAAGTAAAGGCTCTCTTAATGTTTTTCTCTGCTGCCCCCAAATGCACAGAAAAGCATATTTAATCATACAGTACATCCTGTTCATCTTTTTATAGTATCCAACAGTCCCCTCCTGAAACCACACAAACATTCACTAGATCCAGATTCTCCTCTGGATCTTCAACAGATTGTACAGACTCATACATTTTCATCGAGATCCATTAGTTATTCTCTGATAAATCATATCTCACAGTGTTAGAGAAAGTAAAAATATATTCCTGGATCCACCACCTGATCCAAAGCCACACCGAAATGAAATGTGTTCTTTCCCCTGACCCATGAGACATCTTTCACCCTAGTTTCCCGAGAATCTGTCCTCTAGATTTTGTGTAATCCTGCTAAGAAACAAACAACAAACGAAAACACAACCTCCCTTGCTGAGATAATAAGTAACGTGATGTGGATCCACCTTACATTTCATTTAACAGCATCAGAAGCCTCGTTGTCACGTGCATGTGTAACGTCTCTCTCCCACTCACCAATATTTAGAGGAACATTTACTTTGACTTGACAGAGCAGGGGTGAGGGGAGAGCTTACAATTATGCTATTATTCCCAGTGTGTCCTGTGAGACTGAATACTTCAAATCCATTAGAAAAAAAAAACATGAATTAATCTGGTTCATTTGAAAGGGATAATAAACCTTGTGTAATGAGCATTATATGGACGTGAGTGGCAGCTCCTCTCGTGGTGCAAGCTAGAGTAGGATAGAGAGTGAGAGAGACATGTGTGTGTGTGTGTATGTATGTTGATGTGTATGCTCATTTGTGCATGTGTTGTCTGTTTATGTGTTTATGGATTTGTCACTCGAATGGGTTGGGGGATGGATTGGAGATGCGTGCATGAGTGTGTGTGTGTCTGTGTGTGTGTGTGTGTGTGTGTGTGTGTGTGTGTGTGTGTGTGTGTGTGTGTATGTGTGTGTGTGTGTGTTTGTGTCTCTGTGTGTGTGTGTGTATGTGTGAGATGATGTGTACGCTCACTTGTGCATGTGTTGTCTGTTTATGTGTATATGGATTTGTCACTTGTGTGGGTTAGGGGATGGCTTGGAGATGTGTGTTTGGTGTGTGTGTGTGTGTGTGTGTTTGTGTGTGTGTGTTTGTGTGAGTGTGTGTGTGTGTGTGTGTGTATGGGTGGGTGTATGTGTGGGTGTCTGTGTGAGTGTGTGTGTGTGTGAGAGGGTGTGTGTGTCTGTGTGAGTGTGTGTGTGTGTGTGTATGTCTGTCTGTGTGTCTGTCTGTGTGTCTGTCTGTGTTAGTGTGTGAGTGTGTGTCTGTGTCTGTGTCTGTGTGTCTGTGTGTCTGTCTGTGTGTGTGTGTGTGTGTGGGTGTGTGTGTGTGTATGAGTGTGTTCAAATTCGCCTGTTGTGATCCAGTCCCAGCTGTGTCTCATTAACCGCTGTCATTTTAATCCTCTTAGTCAAATCCCATAATTTTGTCCATCAACAAAAACATAAGCAACAGGGCAGCGATTAGGCTACCCTGCTCCAGCCATTCAATCTGGAGAAAGTCTAGATAGAGTTCAGTCACATCCGCCCTTGTGTTATGTAAAGCAATCAGGGGCCTTCCATTACATTTTTCATCGACCATACTTTGGTGCAAAACCACTGTTAATCGGGTTTGGACTGTGCAGAGTTCTAGGGGCTGAAAGGATTTGCTGATTGTTGCTCTACTCCCGCTCGTCTGCAGATCTCTTCGGGGATGGCGAGCGGTTTTCATTTTTGCTGAGGAAAACTCTGGATTCCCGAAGTCAAATTCCAGTTTGCCCGTGTGGATTTATTTGAAAATGTATGACTGATTCAGTCTCCCTGTGGCCTCGCAGTCCTCTCCCTGCCATCATGAAAGCTATTTTCTTCTCCTTCCCCGCAGTGACAGCTGGTGTGTGCTCCTCACCAGCAACACTTCAGCCCAGACCAGCTCTATGTATAGATCGCCTTCATTGAAAAAGCCTATTTCGGGGGCTCTTGCAGCTATGAATATAAGAGCAACATTCTGCCATGCTTTATTTCCAACGCAATCGCCTCTTCCCCTTCCAAATGAGTCCAATAATGCTGCAATGCGCAAGCTCTGCTGGGTACATACAATCCAACTTCCTTTGTGAGGAGAAACTCCACATGATTGTCCAAATGTCAAGCTGTCCCCCGAGAGGCATTGTAATGTACACACAGCTCGCGGTTGGTTTTAATTGTGACATTTATGAGATGTGGGAGAGCAACGTTTGTGCTCCCTCTCTCCCGAGACAAAGCTACCCAGAGGATTTCTTTTTTCTCCACCGGAGTGAATTGTCCATTAATTGACGGTACGACTGGTGAATCGATCTGTCAGGTAGTATTTTCTCGAGCTGCAAATGAGTTTTCCTGGAAGTTGTTCGAGTACCCATGAGAGGGTTTGCAGCTTGTGTCTCTGTGCGGTGTATATGGTAATGCCACACTGTGTTGCCATAGCTTCCCATGATGCCCATAAGTTCAAATCAACGCATTGCAATTACCATCTATTCCTCAGTGTTGCGGCTGCCTGTAGAGTTGGGACAAGCTTCAGTGCTTTATTCTCCCGTATGTCATTCCGGGCTGAAAAACAAGATTAAATTGGTTCTGCTCAACTATTTACTGTCAGCTAAAAGTAGATGGTTCAGCCTCAGAGAAAAAAAAGGTATCCTGTGAATCTGCGACCAAACACTCAGTCAAACAGACAATGGAGTGCGTGCCAGTGCACAGGCAGGCAAGACAAACTCACACTCCAAGAGATTCACGCACACGCTCACAATGCATGATGACACACACTCGCTAAACGCGCAAGCAGTAAAACCCGCGGACCACACGGTCAAACATTGGCGGTGTGTCAGAAGTCTGTCATTTCTTGTTTGGACGATGTGAAGGCGTAGGCCGGATTTGTGACCTTTGTTGTGACTGCGAGGCTTGTTTCTCCCTCTTTGGAGAAGATGATTAATTTCTGTTATTTACATTACTGCCCTGAAGGCTCCTCAACAGGTTTCACACATTTGTCATTTCCACTGCACTGTTTTTCAAATGGAAATTAAACAGAATGTACAGCCTACTGGCTCCACCTCCCCAAGACTCTTTAAGGCAGAGAAGGCGCGCAGGAAAAAAAAACAAAACGTATTTGCTCATAATAAAAAAAAAGCCATGTCAACATGGCACTGCAGCAGTCACATAGTGCAGAGTCGTTTGGCTCCAGTAAACAATATAATCTTGGGGGCTATGAGGTGCTACACTCTAACCATCCCCACACTGCTCCTGCTTAATTAGAGCTCTGATTGGATGGGCACAGGCCATAAAACAGCCATAACACTGGTTCAGTCCAGCTGCAGATCTGTACGGCTTTTTTAACATTGGTTTATAGCCGTCGGAAACCATGACATCCCCAGATGTCTGTCTGCGTATGCTTCCCCCAACACACACACACACACACACACACACAAACACACACACACACACACACACACACACACACACACACACACACACACACACACACACACACACACACACAGACACACACAAAACTAGGTGAGGAAAAACCTCACGAATTTATGTTCACCCTGTTCTCACTTCCTCTTCCTCTCCTCTCTTCCAGCAGTTCAGGGCTGATTTCTCTCACCTCCTGGGAGTGTGGCAGCAGAGTAAAAGAAGTGAGAGGAGGAAACAGGGAGTTAAAGGGAAAGTGAAAAAAGACCTGAAGGTGTCCTGAGAGCGGTTTTCACTTTATGGAAAACGCTGCGACTAATCCTCTGAGTGTCACTGCACTCGCCGCATCGCAAATAAGAACTTTTCTTTGTGCGGTTAAGTACAGACAATTCCCTGCTTCCCAAGACGTGACTGTCTCCCTCCCTCCCCCACTCTCCTCCCTTCCTCCCTCCATTGCTCACACAGCCTCGGAGAAACAAACAAAAAAAACACTAACAATCAACCGTGCGCCTTGTTTTTTCATGACCATCATTAGCTTCCACCAACACAATTAGACTTTTTTTTATGCTGTTAAAGGAAAAACAGAAACAGAGTAGCTCTTCGCATTATTAGGGTCCGCTGGGTTTCACTGCAAACGGTCTGATTGGAAAAGTGAAGCCTCTGATGAGCCGTAAATGAGTTATGGTCATTTATGCTAATCGAAGCTACCTGCCACCCATGTCTCGTACTATGTCGGACAAACACTTTATATCCCAATGAGAAGCGCAGGCGTTGGCTCCCTGGGGTTGTATTACTACAGCTGGCCTGCAGCTATGATCATAACTTAACATCCCCCATAATGGGCTTGGCCTTCTAAGTAAGCTGACCTGTTAGACCTGGGACTGCTTGACGGTGGTAATTACACACGTGAGTCATTCAAATGAGCATGATTAGCCAGTAACAAGCTGGAAGAGTGAAAGGAGGTGATTAGATGACTTTGTGCTGATTCATCTTCCAGAGGGGAAAAGAAAACCCAAACCGCTGCAGGGGAATATTTGTGTTGCTTTATGCAGTAATAGCCCTGACGATGTTTATACTCGTGGTGTTGAGCCCAACTATAATGAGAATCTTAAATTGTAATAAAATGTGGTTTTACTACTCTGATTCAGACAGAAGGCACACCACGCCACAGTGAAAGTGGAAAGACTTTTATACTGTCGGGTCTGCTCAGGCACATCAGAAAGTCGGAGTCTATTTAATATTAGCAGTTCAGTTTCGGTCGCTTACCTACTGTTTATTTCAGTCTCTTGTTTAATTTAACCACACACTTGTGTTGTCAGCGTAACCCCTGAGCTACGCTCAAAGCCACAGCGTTGCCCTCTGGCTTTTTTTCTCCCTTTGCAGATAAAGAAAACCCATGGCTTAGCATATCAAAATGTTGCTCTTTAATGTGGCAGGTTTATTTATAGAGCGGAGGATTTATAATTATTTTAGCATCACAAGACACACTGGATTGTGTCATTCTAAAGCTTGTGTGCTCTACCTGCCGTCCTAACATCTGACAAGCGACTCCAGGCACTTTGCTGTGCGGCGTGAGCCAGAGTCCAATTCTGACACTCTGTGTTTTTGTGAGATTTCAATCACGCCCGCTGTCCAAACTTTTTCCATTTAGATATTCATGAGTGTAAACACATACCTTAGCAATCACCTACACAGCCACTGTGGATGCACAGCTCTTTGATTGGCCACCAAACATACATCAAAACGTTTAACAGCGTTCCTCTGATAGTTTCCTCTCTCTCACTCTCTCCCTCTCTTTCTGCAAGTACGTCTGATTCCAGAGCTGCCGGATCCAGATCTGACATACTCACCAATTATTATTATTATGAATATTATTACTATTACTATTATTAAACTACTATTAACTGGTGCTGCTATCATTAATAACATCATAACATCTCCTAGCGCAGTGCCAGTTCTAAACCTGCCTGTTTGAAAAGGGCTTTGCTCTGGAGCTAGTTCAGAATTTGTCCTTTTCATCAGTGAGTCCTCCTCAAACAGTTACAATACAATAAAAAGTGACGGTATACTTTTATTGTTTGTGTGCTGGAAGTTGTGTGCAGAGCTTTTCCTAAACAGTCTTCGGGGCAGAGTGAACTTTGTGATCATTCTACCTGGTTTATCTGTGATGACTTTATAGATTTTATACTCAATGTTTTTCATAAAAAATGTATTAATGTAGCTGAATGTGCTTCATTGCTTGTGGCCTATAAGTTATACCCATAGTAATACCTTTAGTAACCCATAAGAATTATTGAGTCAACTCGTGTTTTTTATTCTTTTTCAACAATCGACCCAATCTCTCTGGAAACTGGACACATGACATTGTGAGTGTTCCGGGTGACCGTTCTGCAGTTGACATGGAGTGAATAAAAGACTGTGACTTTTTTGTACGTTGCGTATTTTGCAGGCCGCTCACAAACACACACACCCATGGCCAAACACAAATTTCATAATGATCTTTCACTCAACTTGAAAAACTTGCAGAGCGGCAAGACAGTTCCAGCAGCCAGCGCTATTAATAACATGTTAATGATGTATATCTGCTTTGAAATTCTAATATTTTTGTAGGGGCTCAATTTGAAATCCATCACTGGTGTATGTGTGTGTGTGTGTGTGTGTTGGGGCGGGGGAGGTGGGGGTTGGGGAGGTGGGCTCGTTATTAGTATGTAGCTGAGGAATTATCGGAGCAAGGCCCTTCGCTGCCTGTCTGTCATTACAACACTGTCAGATGTGTTTTGGCTGGGGGGGCTGTTAACGGGAGCACAGGGACTTATCTTCTCAGCTGTAAAATGATTTTCTGTCTCTCCAAGAGATACTGGGAGTGTGTGTGTGTGTGTACGTGTGTGTGTGTGGGGGGGGGGGGGGGTATCAGTGATCTGAGAGTAATTAAGATATGGGCTCACATCACACGAGGGCTTTGCATGTGGGAGATGAGCAGATAAAATTGAACGTGGAATAGTTGAGTTTAAAAGGAGGACTTTGATTAATTACAAAACTCTCAAAGGGCCGTCCACCCCCTCTTGAATTGAACCGCCGTCCAATGGCAGCTGCTCCAGAGCTGATGACCTCGACACCTTTCCTTTATCTTTAATAGGCAGGTTATCTCGTTATTCATTGCAGCTCACCCATTCATTTGCCATATAGCTCTTTCTGCACGCCTGAAATATGTCATTATCTCTGTATCAAGCTGTTCCCTGTAAAGATTTCCTTTAGAGGGTAAGACAATCGCCTGCTCAGTGGCACTTGAACAGAGCTTATGACACATAGACTGCACATCTGCACTGCTCTCACCATTTTGAATGGAGACTCTTCTTTCTGGAGATGCTGATTGCAAGCTTGCCTCATTAATAACTTTGCTCCCGTGCTCAGAATCCCTGACCCTAACCCACATGTGTTCATTAGATATAATCCCACAGCCTGAAATGATTAAATCACAAAGACTGGAAATGAGGAAACAACTTGCCTCGCCCCAAGTGAAGTAACCAAATATGCCTAAACCTGCAGCTCCACAGAAACTAAATTAGAAGAAAATTACAATTCACCATTAAAGGGGGTTGTTCTGTGCCGGACCAGGCTATTTCCACCTCTTTCTGAGTAGTTGCCAGGCAACCAGCAGAGAGCCCTGGAAGGAACTGCCCCACGCCATAAATGATTAGTAACTCCTAAGTAATCGTAATAATTGCCATTTTCATGATTTGTTTTAAAGGGAGATCAGGACAATGTTGATTAGAGCGTTTAGAGGTGCTCGTAGGTGGTTTGTGAACTTTGGAAAGAGTCAAGCTGTGTCCCTCTGTCTCCTGCTTCTTCTCCAAAGCTAAGTGGACGCTGCTGTAGCCTTGTCGTAAAAGGTGCATGTTTATTCAGCGCTCTTCTAGCCTTGATGACCACTCAAAGGGCTTCACAGGACAGATCTTTCCATTCACCCACAAATTCATACAGTGCATATATCTTTTCTATTTTCTCCCATCAGGGGCGACTCGGGCTTCAGCATCTTGCTCAAGGACACGTCAGCATGTGGAATAGGGGGAGACTGTGATCGAACCACCAACCCTCTTTTCAGTGGACGACCCTCTCTCTGCCAAATATATTAAACGTAAAGACATGAGTATAGTATATATTTTCTAATCTTAATCTCTGCCAGAAAGCAAATATATGTATTTTCCAAAGTTTCGAGCTAATTATTTACTCGTCAGTGGTAGAAACACCCGCCTCGCTCTGTGTGATGCCCTGTGCATTCATTTGTCAAATTTGGGATTGTTTGGGTTCAATTCCCACAGAAATAATTGCATCTCGTTAAAATCTGGTGATCACAACAAGAGCGAGAGGAAGTAAAAAACATGTTATGAAAAGCAACTCGGGCTGGGCTTTCCTATGAAATGATTGTCATGGGAATTTGCTATCATCACCTCAGTGCCCCTACTATCCCCTGCGTCTGTGGTTTGTGTGCTTTTTTTGGTAAATTGCAAATATTTTTTACAAAAGCCGCTCAAAGGAGCTTTAGATTTATGCGCCGATGCTTATCACAGTTTAGTGATATGATGTATTTAGTCTTCCTCCAAGCTGCGATGCTTATGATTGATAAAACTTTCAAAGGGATTAAATTGATTTGCCTCCTCCCAGCGAGGTTAATAGGCCACACTTATTTACAGCCCGCCAAAGTGTTCCGTTGGCTTTTCAACCCTTATCTCCCTGTTCCTGTGGACCATATCACTAGATATCTGCTTCAATGACAAATCTCCGTTCACTGGCTGTTCCCCTGAATACTATTCACAGCTGACTGACAACTCTTTCCTTGTGGGACTGGGAAGAAAAAACACAGAGGCCACGAGACAGGGAGCAGAAGAGAAAGAATTTTTTGCAGCACAAATAAAGGGGAGGTGGAAGAGCCTTCTGCAGAGCCTCCTTTCATGATGATATTTCACCCTGAACAAACAAGCTGAGCCTCACAGAGAGAGGGAAGCATCGATCTACCCGGCTCCAATCATAATACATCCACTTTTACCCAAGTTTACTTTCTGGCATTCCATCAGGGCTTTATAAATTATTTTGGGTGACAAATCGATCCGTTGCTCTGCTCCCCGCTCTCTGCTGAGTGAAGGTAAACTTGATAGTGAGCACAGTGTGTGTCTATATATGTAAATGTGTGTCTGCATGTTTTGTGTGTCGTCTGCTTGGGAGGCATCATCTGCCATCTGGCCTCAAAGTACAGGGGCCACATGGCGGGGAAGCAAATGTCACCGGTCAGGCCGGCCAGTGCCAAGTTCTGACAAATGACGTCAGGAAAAGCCCACACCGCCACTGCCCAAACAAACAACCCTGCCACCCAGTCTCATCCCCTCCTGACCCTTTGCCTCAGCCGCTTGCTTGTGCGGATGGTGATGGTAATCTAGGAATTCAATCTTATCCTTCGGTGAGAGTCCCTGTGGGCAAGAGATGAATGACTAAATACAAGTAGAATTTATATGTAGGGATTAGCAACAAACTTAGGAAGTGTGGAGAAAACACTGAAAGCCTGAACTTGTGGTTATTTATCACCACCAGCTGATATAAAAAAACAAACAACAGTAAAGATCCACGTCTGAGCCGGCCGTATTAAAGCAAGTGACATTTAAGTATCAATCAGCTGAAATGGCATAAATTCCTGAAAACGATCCCCTGGGACAGTGCTGCCAAACAAATATGATTTCAATGCCGCAGCAGATTAGATCATATTTTTCCTGTCTTGGATGCAGTCCCATGTGCCCCGGCTATAACGGTCAAGCAAATTTATGCACACCAATGATGAGCAATGAACTCTGAATGTGGTGGTTAATGTCTGCTCTGATCCCGAGCTGAAAAAGATTGCTAACCTCTGTCTTTCTCTCAGCCATTACTCCGCCGCACCAAGGCAGCTGCAACATGAAGGTTTCAACTTGGGGGGAAAAATAGAAGAAGAAAAAAAGCTTCATTTCAATTTGCTGCTGCGGCTGCACAGGCAGTGTGAACCCGTTAACAGCCTTGTGTTCAGATGTATACATAGCATCTGCTCTGCACCTCTGCAGCGAGCTTTGTGCTCAACAGATGAGGCGGGTAAACAGCGCAATGTCCTTGGAAAACAATTACTATTTCAACGAGGGTTTGCCAAGCGGGCATCACGCTGTCTTTGGTTTTTAATTACACACCGTGAGATAAACACACATCTGTATTGTGCTCTGCTGCAAGGCTGAGAGAAATACTACAAGGTTGAGCTGACAAGGCGACGTATTGGAAGGTATGATTCAGTTTAGTTCCATGGCCTTGCTTTACATTATCCAGCCGATGTGCCCTTGTGCAGCGGTAGTTAATCGTGCAGCGGTGGTGCACTGGACTGGAGGAGCCCCGGGCACAGGCTGCAATCTATGCATGGTAGCTATAGGCAGAGGCTCTCACAGTGACAGACACCTCCCTTTCTCTGCTAATCCCTTCCGCACCTCCTCACAAGATGACAAAAGCTACTCACCCTATAGACACAGTGAGAACGAGCTTGGTGAAAAACAATTAGAAACGTGCCAGTGGGTGGAACACTTGTCCTTAACTTATTGTCTCCAATCCAGAATGTACTGCACTGTATGGATTCAATGAGTCAGATCATTCAACAACAAATGTGTGTTTTCCAGCTGCAACTGCATTAGTCACATATGCTACAACATGTTCGGATGTCTCTCGTGGCTGTGAGGTTACAAACATGAATGTGCTTCAAGTGCTAAAATATACAGGTGGCATTACAAGTGCTGTGAACCATACACACCCATATGTTCTATTTGTAGATGTCTGACAAGAGGCAGTTGTAAAATTATAGATTACACTGACAGGGATAAGAATATAGTCACACAGTCCTCGAGCACCAACATCAGCCGTCAACCCCCCTCCCTGCGTTACATCGCACACAGACATGAACACGTATAAATAGCTTCGCAAATGAGCGCGTCCTTTTGTACACACACACATGCACATGGACACAAACACACCAGCTGCCACATGCAATAAATAACCAAGAAGACCTACTCTATTTTACACATCCACAGGGGGTCAATAACTCATTAGTGCTGAGGAAAAGGCAGAAGCGGCTGAGGGAGGTGACGTGATGGGAGATGGGCTGTGCCGCTGTGGGCCGTTCACCTGAGGATGTAAGCATGTCGTTGTGTCCAGAGGTCATGAGCACGATTCATGGCTTCATTAGAAGCATGTCATAAAACACGCCACGGCGTTTCCAGCCTTGAAATAGGCTACTATACGTGTAATTTGCCTGTTTTATTCGTCTCTAACCTTTTTTCTTTTTTTTTCTTTCTCTGATTTTTTACTGCTCATCCTATTGGATTTTTATTTATTATCCTTTTATCACTTGTCATGATCTTTGCATCTCGTTGAAATGCTCCATAAAAGTAAAGTTTATTATAAAGTTAAACTAGACCCCTGTTCCACTTCAACCACAGTGCAGAGCAGTGGTCTATATGATTGTCTTTAAAAGGCATTGTAAGCATTGAAGCAAATATTTGCAATGTGGATGATTTGTTCTGCCCACTTGCTATTTCTGGTTTAAATTTAGAAAATCACTTTAACAGTTTCAAACATTTTTGAGTTTCCCTATCAATGACCTGCATTAAACGGCTACCGTCCCTTTACTTCTCCCTTAACAAGGCGCGGCAAGTCTCCAGTGAAGGGGACTCATCTGTTAAATCATCTCAGTCACTGAGCAGACTAAATATAGAAATACAGAAAACAGGCTGTGGTGTGGGCGGCATCAGGGTACGATTGTGGACAGACTGTTAAAGTCAAAGGATCAAATGGGAATAAAGAGATGGCTGTGTGAGTGTGTGTGTGTGTGTGAGAGAGAGAGAGAGAGAGAGAGAGAGAGAGAGAGAGAGAGAGAGAGAGAGACAGAGAGAGAGACAGAGAGCTAACATGAATGTCTTTGTTGGTTTATCAGAGTGACGGTGTGTGTTGGTTTTGCGTCCCTGCGTCACAACACAGAGCCCATTTAAGGATCTGTTTTCAAAATGTATCCTGTTGCACAACCTAATCCCAAAGGCTTCAGCGACACTTCAAGTTCAAAATGTCAGCAGGATCCATGCAACTGGAAGGGACGAGGGCCTGATCATGTTTTATTACGACTGCGAGACACGGAAAACCTTAATGTTAAAGAGATTCATGCAACATCCAAACCTGTGACTTCCGTCTTTGAACTGATGTCCACGGAATAAAAAACAACCAAGGTTGAGTTGTTCAACCTTGTTAAGGACACATGCTAATTACCTGATCCAAAAAGTAAATCCATAAACACACCGACGATGTAATTAAATCTTCCGCACGGCTCTGTGTCAACATCAATCATCTGAAATAACCTTGGAACTTCTTGAAATATAGACAGTGTTCATAAAGTATTTCAGCATCTTGGATTATGGGTTTCTGACAGAGACAAACACCACAAAACAATACCAGGAAGAAAGACCAGTGTTTAATAAACATCATTTATCCAACACTTACATTTTAACCAAATATCTATTAAAGTATATTTTAAGGGGATATAACACTGAATTTGACCCTGCATGGTCTTTGCCTTTGTCTTATGCTGATTCAGTGTTATATCCCCTTAAAATAGACCTTAATGTGCATTTGTTTAATATTTAACTGAGGACAGATGTAGTTAATTACAGTTTTAGGGTTAGTTGGTCTAAACAACACAGGATAGACTAAGGCAAATGGATATATGAGGAATTACAGATTAAAAAAACCTAATTTAATTGTGTCACATTGAATGTACAAAGCAAATATTACTAATAATTCAGAAGATTTTTACCAAATTGCTTTGCTTAAATGAAATGACATTTAAATGACAAATAACCCCTCTGACTACCTTTTAAATAAAAACACTGTGGCTATCTGTGCTCTGACAAGCTTGCAGCTAGTCTGGCATCGAGCTCAGCTGGGATGCCTGCGCTCGGTGCCATTTGGCAACCACTGGAATATTTAAATGCCCTAATGAATACATAGCCCCTGGGCCTGACTGCTCAAACTGAACACTGAGTGTGCTCTGACATGCTCAGCATACACTAATGGGACTTCTGACAGTCCTGTGCATTCATCCTACAAAAAACTCGGCGTTGCGCCAGAGGGGACCAGAGGCTGGGTGCGAGTGTAGTGCACTGGCTGGGGATCCGGAAGCCAAAAGGCCACAGGTCTGGCCTAAAATCTGACGTGTCCGTCCGCGGCCACTTATACTGTCAAACCGTCCTTGAGCGAGACACTGATCCCCTTCCTACTCACTTGTTGCAAATTACAGTACTTTGGATAAGCGCAACAGCTGCAGTACATTTTCCGAAAGGGAACGAGTCCTGGTTAATGGTCAGAGACACCATCTATTTTGCGGAAGCTCAGCAGCTGTATGTACTTACACTGGCTGAGAAGCCCGTGAAACCCCGCGGCTGTTGAAAGCTCGGGTGCTGTCCGCGGTGCTGAAAAACAAGGAATTCAAAATGTGTGCGAACGTGCTCCGCGTGGATCCGCAGCCAAATATGGTCCGCGGCGCGACACACGCTTCCACGGTGGACGCAGCTGCCTCGAGTTCCGTAGGAGATGCAAGCGTTGCGTTATGGAACAACAAGAGACATTTCATTGATTATGGTTATTTTGGAAAATGTCAGTAGAGCGGTGCAGTCAGATATTGTTGACCTTTGAGGCTGTGCAACAGAGTGATGCAATGGGAAATAACAATATCGATCAAGATTTGTTGCAGATCTGAAATCCTTACATTTATTTCTCCCACAGAAAAAAATATATAAAAGCTATTATATTGCAATCAATACATGCTGCAGCATTTTAACACGTAAATCAAACAAGGGCATCACTCTCAATCGGCACACTGAGAGGACCACACGTGTCATCTCTCCTTGCAGGGACCACAGAGAAACTTCAATGCACTTCATGCGATATTGTCTCAATGCGGACAAAAACAAACACATTACGACCCCGACATGAAACAAGCCCCCCCATAGTTCGCGCCTTCATACTAACGACGTTAAGTGGAATAGTGAGGGTCCGTGGTGCGCTACGCAAACGCAAACCTTAACTCGGGGCTTTTAGCGAAGCCGCCTATTAACAATACTCTACCATTACGCATTGATTAGTTCCCCCACGGTGAAGCAGCAGAGGAATTTCTGGGTGCAGATATAGGACCACTCCTCTCTCTCGCTCTCTCTCTCTCTCTCGCTCTCTCTACTGCATATGATTTTCTCTCCTCTCTCCACAGCCTGGCTTATGCTTGGTGCTGAAAAAGAGGGGGGAGGGTGGTCTTGCAGTCGACGAGAGGAACAGGACTTTATTGAGGAGTATAGCTGCAACGAGAGGGGAAAACGCATGCAACTGAGCGCCGCTGCCTTTTGCGGATGGTAACAAGAGGAAGAGGAAAAAGAAAAAAGGGGAAGAAAGGATCGCGCCGGGGCTGAACGGACACTTTCTGCTGAGAAACTGCCGCTTGAATTGTTTAACTTGTTGATGCGACGCTATTGTACCGTTTTCCTCTATCGCCGGGCTGCAGTGACAGATAGATGGGAGGCGTAATCGCAAGTGTTCTCTACCGAGGATAGCTGTTTTATTTCAACTCCCCGTGGATACAGTTTAAAGAGCAGCCTTTCCTGAGGTGGGTTTTCTTTCACTTCACTATTGGGGGCAGAGAAAAACACACATTCCTGCTTATTGATGGGTGACGGTCTCGAGATCCAATTCATATTCTGCCGCAAAGTAGGCTCTTCCATAGCTGAACAGTTCCACTGTGGGTATAAGGCTGGAGAGTGATAGGCTACTCAACAGAGCTATGCGCAATATCAGCACAAGTAAATGGGTCTGTGTGTTTTCCTATCAGCTCAGGTGCTTCTGCAGCCTATAACCACCGCTTGTCTCTATATCTGCTGCTCTCCCTGCAGATGCAATTCATCTCCGAGTCGTAGCACTGTGATCAGCGGAGCGGGGTCGTTTTTGAACCACTAGCACAGGTCAGCATGGCAGCAGGTGTAGCGGCTTGGCTCCCCTTCGCCCGAGCGGCGGCCATAGGATGGATGCCCGTGGCGAGCACCCCGATGCCCATCCCTCCCCAGGAGAGGAAGAAAGCCAAGGACGGACTCATCATCCTCAACGTGAGCGGCACCAAGTTCCAGACGTGGCGGAACACTTTGGAGCGCTACCCGGACACTTTGCTGGGGAGCACGGAGAGGGACTTCTTTTTCCACGAGGAGACGAGCGAGTACTTTTTCGACCGCGACCCGGACATCTTCAGACACATACTCAATTTCTACCGCACGGGAAAACTACACTATCCGCGCCAGGAGTGCATAGCTGCCTACGACGAGGAGCTCGCCTTCTTCGGCATCATCCCGGAGATCATCGGGGATTGCTGCTATGAGGAGTACAAGGACCGGAGGCGAGAAAACGCGGAGAGGCTCCAGGACGACGAGGACTTAGACAATGGCAATGACGTCACGCCGGTGAACCTGACGCACCGGGAGTTCCTGTGGCGGGCTTTTGAAAACCCCCACACCAGCACCATGGCTCTGGTCTTCTACTATGTCACCGGGTTCTTCATCGCCATATCGGTCATGGCCAACGTGGTGGAGACGGTTCCGTGCGGGATTCTGCCCAACAGGTCCAAGGAGCTTTCCTGCGGAGACCGGTACGCGCTGGCCTTCTTCTGTTTGGACACTGCTTGCGTCATGATATTCACCATCGAGTATCTCCTCCGCCTGATCGCGGCCCCCAGCCGCTACAAGTTCATGAAGAGCGTGATGAGCGTCATTGACGTGGTGGCCATCATGCCCTACTACATCGGCCTGGTCATGACCGACAACGACCAGGTGAGCGGCGCCTTCGTCACCCTCAGAGTCTTCCGGGTCTTTCGGATTTTCAAGTTCTCCCGGCACTCCGCGGGGCTGCGCATCCTGGGCTACACGCTGAAGAGCTGCGCCTCCGAGCTGGGCTTCCTGCTCTTCTCCCTCACCATGGCCATCATCATCTTCGCCACGGTCATGTTCTATGCAGAGAAAGGCTCCACGTCCACCAAGTTCACCAGCATCCCCGCGGCGTTCTGGTACACCATCGTCACCATGACAACACTGGGGTAAGCCTGTCAGCTGTCGCTCACCCTCCCAGTTTCCTCTTCACCTCCATGAAACACCCACGTTCCTCTCAAACACGAGTCCCCGTGTTGCTTCATTACAATGACAACAGCCAGTAATGAACCATTTTTATGACTCTAATTCCTGAGCAGTGAAATTAGCACGCTGGGCGACACGGAGGCTAATTAGCACACATTCTTCCGCCATTGTTTTAACTGGTTGTGCAGAGGCCACAGGTGTGCGTCTATTGGGCCTATTATCTGCCCCGGTGGCTGCTCAGCCAATCAGAGGACAGCCTTGGTCTGCTTTGTGTGCGCCATTCACTGCCTTTCAATGAGGCTGCACCTCACCAGCACCTCTCATCCGAAGGTTAACCCTCATCCCTGCTTGTTGTTATTGGATGAGCTTTTCTGGAAAGGTCAGCACAATGGGGGGGAATTACATTGTGGCCAAACAACAGACGGCGGAGGGGTTTGTGTTTGGGGGAAATAAAAGTCCAAATAACAGGAAGGAGAGGTCATTGGATGGAAGAAAGAAAGAATGAGGCTCCTAACTGGCCAAGATCCTGCATACGGCAGGCCAGAGAGGCACAAGTGTACAGGCCACACACACACAAACACACACACACACACACACACACACACACACACACACACACACACACACACACACACACAGAGAGAGAGAGAAAGAGCTGTGTTTCATGACAAATGAAATGTCAAAGAACATTACATTGCCTTCATTGATTTACTTGAGACTTACTCTAACCTTAAATCATAGTTATTAAGGTCTAACCATAACCCTTAACCGAATATAAATTTAACCTCACCTTAATCGAATCGTAATGTAATCTTAAAACATTCTTCACCTTAAAATGTTATACATGGGGACTTGATTTTCATGCTCCCTATAGTCCCTAGCCCTAACCTTAACCATCAAAACTAAATGCCTAAACCTTACCCTAACCCATGTCTATTCCTAACCCTAAAACCAGACCATTTAAAGTGGGTCAGACATTTTGGGATGTAGCTGGTTGGCTCAAATGGTTGTGGGCTAAAATGGTCCTCACAAAGATATCTGAATAAGAACACACACACACATCTCCTCTTTCTCTTCTTCATTCTCTCTCAGCTCCTGTCTCTTTCTCCCCCTCTGCCGAGGTACAGTCAATATTTGAATGCTAATTTCATGCTCATGAACAATGTCAGCTGTACTATGTGCTGATGTAGCATTAAATAATTAAACACTGTTAAGAAGATTACATCAAATTAATTTGTATTGATGAGTGCATCCAGCCGCTCAGCTGCGGGGCCTAACTTATTATTATTACTACTATTAATTTTAATATTGCCGTCATTCACTCCAGCTCAGCACCCATGGGGCGGTGCGCTTTCCAAGGTGCTGAAAAGTTGAGTCAGTGAGCCGAGCAGCTGCCATTTGGTTTTCATCAGTTCAGATTCATAAAACGAATGCAGCGTTTGGCTGCTTGAAGTGCGATTGCAGGTTACGCAGAGGGGAAATAATGATCACACCATTTCTTATTTGTGCGTAAAAAATATCCTGGTGTCTTCTTTACTCACTGCTGCGTGTGCCAGGCTGTGCTCAGCCTCTCAGGCGATGTTAGTCCTCTTCACTGATGACACTGAAATGAGGTCCTGTTGAAATAATGTTGCCTTTTAATTTCAAAGTCATAACATCAAGGATCAAACATTGCAAAACAAATTGCCACTGGCTGTTTGTACTTGTGTGTCCTAGTTGTGTGTTCGTAGGTGTGTATATGTGTGTGTAAATGTGGCTTTGTGCGCATAACTTCATGTTTGTGATGTGTCAGGAATAATTCTCTGAATATAAGCATTAAATACACACTTTTCTGTCCTATGTTTGTGTCAATGATGCATAATGTATTTAATTGACTTTTCATACATTAGATATGATGCTTCTTGTTTTTGTCTGTCCTTATATCTGCATTGTTGCAGCTATGCTGCACCTGGTTATGCTTCAGATCTGCAGGCAACATATATTTTTCTATCATTCAAACTATCCGTCACTAATATCTATGCGTCTGCTCTCATGCTGTGTTGACAATGCATTAGTGGATTTTCTTTCTTCTTAATTGCATACAAAGCTTCCCCTTGCCCTCACTCAATACCAGTCAAACTACTACTCACCCTCGAATTGTCCATTGAGAATAATTAGTGATAAGCACGAGCTGATGATTGAAGCTGCCACCTCAAACGTAACGCTGCGTCGGCCACACTTTCCTTTCAGATTCAAAACGGAGATGAAAGACGAGTTGTGTAAGAGGGTGCATTATTTATCTTTGGGGAGCAACAATGATTTTGCTGCATTCAGCCAGGAATCCCCTTTGTGTTGCTTCAGATGGATTTGAAAAAGATGTTCTGCCGTGTGAAAATAAAACTGAAATGTCCTTGGTAATGGGGACGTTTCTGTCACTCCATTGTGAGCCCTGTCAGCCTGGCTGACAGATTTGCAACCTAAAACTGAAGCCTTGCAGTGGCGCAAAATGCTGCATAGTGGACCACCGGTGGAGAGGCTGAATGCTTAGCACTGAAAGACAAAGTCGACTTCTTCTCATGATCCATCATTGTCTTAAAGAGTGCTTTTAAAAAACACATCTCACGCAACGCCTGTAGAATTTAATTGTGGTTGTCGTTGTCTCCGGTTTACACTGGAGTGGAGGAAATGTCTCTCGTTGTGCTCTCCTCCACTGACCTGCAAAGTGATCAGTTAGATATCAGGTGTTTCGGGGTTCAGCATGCAGAAGAAGAGCTCCATGTCAAACAATAGCTATTTATGTGAATGTGGTAGTCATTTCATTGGGTGACAAATAAGCTCTGTAGAGACCAGCGATGGTGCTACCGGCTGCATCCTCCATCTGTGGCCTCTGAAAGCATTTGATTTCATTCTGATTGTCAATGGCGTTTTATGCCAGCATCACAGTATCATGATGCCTTTCCACTACATATATTTTCAATTTCCCTGACTCGCACCCTGAAGTAAAGACAGTGGTGTGCGCTCTCTCCGCTGCTGATGGCCCATTGATTGTGCTTAAGCAGACGTGCAGATATTGTGAGAGCAGGGGCTGCTGTTCAGAGGCACTTGGCAGGCAGCCTGAATGGTGCCTGGAGACCATTGGAGAATCAATAGCACTGTGCAGCTGTGTGTCACGCCTCTGTGTCTACTGCTCTATGGCACCAAACACAGGAAAAGAACCACTTATCCCACCTTATTTATTGAGCTTAATCTCTGTGGCTGCTTTCAGACACCCTACAAAGTAGAATCTGCCTTCTGTGAGAATGCTGCTGCCAAGCTCTTCAAGAACTGACTGAGTGTAAAATATGTGATTGTTATCTGTGCTATTGTGTTCTCCAACTTCTGTGAAAACCACACTTGTCTCAGAGTTTAATTTTTGTGACTTGATTCAATATTGTCCATTTAAGAAAGCGATAGATTCCAATATAGAGATAGCGTTGCACTTTATTAGGCCGGAATCAGATGTTTTCGTGTGCTCTTGTTTTCCCTGGATGATCCACACAGTCAGACGGAATTAGCTGCTAAGGGAATTTTTGGTGCTTCAGATCTTTTAAGTGATTTAAGGTGTAATGGAGTGCACCGCTGTGAGCAGCTGTGAAAACAGTTGAAGTCAAGCGCAACCCACAGGGGAAGAAGATAACGGAGGACAGGGTTTAGTCTGGCACAGAGGCACACATGTTCCTCCGGACACAGACATTACCTTCGATAGACCTAACTGGCCTCAGCTTCTGACACGAATGTTATTTTCAAACACACAAACTAAACTTGCAATCCTTGGATCAACACCTTTCTTTTGGCTATGCCTCTGGATAATGCTGAGAGTAGTGATCATTCTAATTACTGATTTGTTGTCGCATTTACTCTGTGCACTGTCCTACGGCACAACACATATGGCTTTGCATTGCATTGAGTCTCCACCTATACAGAATTTATCACAGTGTAGTTTGTCTGTGCTACTGCTCCATCCACCAAACACGACAGGAAAGGCTTGACAAGTGAGCCCTATAAACCTCTCAAGCTAGGATTTATAAGACAGAGGAGGCAAGGTTAACAGACACAAGGGTCACCATAGGGCCCATAAACCACCAGATGTATAACCATTATCATGCTTGCCAGTTTTGACACCTTAGCCCCATGGCAATCAAAGCCTACAACGCAAAGCCTTAACTTCAGGATTCAATGTGGCGCAGAGCAAAGCTTTTTGAAGTCCAAACCCCTCGCTGCATGTCAAATGTAACTGAAGTCTACAGGAAGAGTCTGGGGGGGGGGCTTTAACTGTATCTGTAACCAGGAGATAACGAATGCAGTCTTAATGATATAGTATTCATGTGGTTGGCTAAGTTACCATGAAGAGGATTTTCACTTTTTTTTTCCAACTGAGCTCGACTGTCAGTGAGAACATTTGGTGCCCTTGATTATGTGCCGCAATCAGTGTAATTTCTGTGTTCAGTACAATACATTACACCACTTGGCATTGTGTATGTTATGCACATTATGAAAATCAGCAATTCAATCAGCATTCTGAACGACGTGATGTATAACCACGCAAACGAGAAGTGGCTGATGTGAGATGTGTAGGCTGCCGTTAGCCTATAGGCTCGGTACTCCTCCAGGTGCTTTATTGGAGGAGAGGTGATGCTAATGTGAGGCTGGTTATAATGGTCCTGATGTGACAGGTGACTTAATGAGGGGAACCTGGCACTGAAATGTGTTTTGTGCGAGCTTGATTCTGCCCATGCAAATTACTGCAAAATGGAGGAGTGAGAGCGAGGGGCGGGAACAGGCAGCCTTCCTCAGAGAAGATTAAGATCGTTCAGAAAGACAGAAGCGCTTAGAAAAAACCCTCAAATCCTCAATTGAAAATATGTAAATTGAAAATTGAGGATTAATTCTCCCCCTTATTCTATTTGATTGTTGATATGCTGCGCCACATACAGTGTGTGTGTATATATATATATATATCATTTGAAATACAATGTCAAAAGGAAAATGTATTTGTGGTCAGTCAACCCTGAACTGAAAAACAGATTATGGCCAGCTGGCAGGTTGATGTGGGGATACTGTGTGTGTGAACTGACTCTAAAAGCAGGCATGCGTCACTGCGGATGGTCAGATTGATAAATAATCTATATGGCAAGGACAAAATGGCTGTCCTTCCATTTGATTCGATTTCTTTGACAACCCGTCTTCGAGGCGGCACCAATAACACTCATTCCACGCTGGGGGTTTTCATTAATTCACTTTGAATGTGCTGCATTAAGTAGGGAAATAGAGTAGCACGTTCTGCACTCGGGCCTGGGTAACGTAGTGTGAGGACATAAAATATGGCAGTATTTTTTCCCCACTGCTCAGCATTTTTATCTTCTTCTTTGTCTTGCAAGCAACATCGGAGATTAATGTAATTTGTACGGCTTTGAGCTGCTCAGGATGAATGCGGCGTGGCTGCATTAGGAAATAAGGTGATATTTGAGAAAACACATCGCCTCAATTTCATTGTTGTTGGTAGGCATTTGCTCTGCCTTGTTTCACTTCCATCCAATCTAACAGCAACCCAGAAACGCCTGACCCAGCCTGAGTGAGTGAATGAAATGAGGAAACTTTTCCCATTATGTGTCTGTGCCCTATCTTGAAAGTTGATATGTTCCGAAAGATATCAGATGTTAAGTGTGTGTGGTGAGATCAGTGGATCAAATATTGTAGCGTGCAAATTTATCTTCTGCACCAAGCCCAACAGTTATCTCTTCCTCCGGTGCTGCATGGCTTATTTACATAGTCAGCATTAACATACAGATGAAAATGGCGTGTCTGGTCATGGAGATTGGTATGCAGACACACACAATGCCTCCTCATCACTTTGTTGAAATGTACAACCGTATTCTAAGTGGATTCTCTTTTTGTTTAGTCTTCTGGTTTACCCTCTGTTTAACATTAGATCCATGCAATTATCAGGATCGCAATGAATGTGCTCTAGAAGGAAATATTCAAAGTGTTTGGATTGCCAGTCTAAATATAGAGCCTTTTATGCTTAAACCTGATTCTTATTATTACTCTTCTTACAAAACTTATATTGAGATTGTTTATGTTGTTTCTTTTTTATCACTACACAGAGTATTTTGATATCATGTGGGGGACGGCCATGTTTCATGTTTTATAAGGGGAACATTTTCATAATTTTTATCATTGATGGGCTATTTCTAAATTTGTTTTCATCAGCACCAACATTTCTTTTTTAAATTTTATACAAACACAAAAACATGCAGCAGATGGTTTCTATTGCTGAAGTCAACCACTCGTGTATGATGTTGGAAAAGGATCTAACAATGACAGCTGTCGTATTGTCAACCTAGGATTCCAACAATATGGTCATATTTGCTACATATTCAGTTATATTAATTTTTTTCTAATGTTTTTCTTCATTAGTTTTTAGTATCTATTACTGTCATATTGTGAAGGAAATGCAAAATCTCTATTTGCTTTTGTATTTCCTTTATGTCAAATTGGTGATTTATGCGCCTTAATTTGATCATCCCTTTTTTTTCTTAATCCCCATGTGTCGCAAAAGGGTGAAAATTCAGGCAAAAGAACCACATTGAGTCATTCTTGGTGTTATGAATTGGATTAACAAACAAGATTTATCGTGTTGATTTGTGAGCTTTCGAGGTGATGACACAGACAGGCCAGCTACTACTCCCTGTTTCTAGTACGCATGCTAAAGGCTCAGCTCCAGGCTGCACTGTAGCTTCATATTTAAGGTAAAACAAAGACACTGGTCATCTGAGACTCTCCTCTCAGGAAGAATGGGCGACATAAGTCGTCTCAGCGAGCTCCTTACAAACAACCGATGTTTACATTCAAGTGATTAAACCCTCAAAGTTATCATGACAGGAGCAGAGGAGAAAGTCAGGGGACATTATTTTCAATCGACAGAGTCCACATAGAGTCCACAGGGGGAGGAAGCTGAAGTGGATAGATGAGTCAACAAAACACTTGACTTTAACATGGAGAAAATGTTGTTCATTTCCTGTTTCAAACTTACTCTCATAGTTGTGTTTCTAAGTATGACTACAATTGTTCCTAATAAAAAAGAATCCTTCCAAACTAAACCACAATTTCCCCTAAACCTTAACAAACCTCTTGAGCCTTCTTCGCAGACAGGTCTTTTAGTTGGATCTCTAATTCAATACATTCCATGTACTGTGTAACAAATGGTTTATAAGTCAAGAACAGCCGCTGGATGTTTCCTTAGAGAGTAATTCATAATTAAGTATTTAAATTCTCATGGTCAGCATTTTACTGTAAGGTCAGAAAACAAATGATCAACTCAAGATAGTGTAGAACAGAGGAATTAATTGATCTGAGTAAGTCCCACACCGGAACATTAGCATTAAGAGAATAAAACCACTGTAATAAATTGTAGTGTTTAACATATAAAGTCACTGGCCTTGCCCTTGTCATTTTTTGTGTAACTCTTAAACTTGTCAGCTAAGACAGAACAAGCTGCGCTCTGTTTTCATTGAGAGCTGCAACACAAAGTCTGCTATGGCTGTCTGAACATTAGACGGTTTCCTGTGATGGCATGTAATGAGTGCTGGTTTCAAGGGAAACAGTTGTTCTGTTATTTATAGACGCCACTGTAACTATGGTAAACATGGGACTAGTATTCATTATACTCCGTTTCCCCGAGCCGGACCCGCCTCCTGACCCCGAAATCCAGCCCCGCGGCACAGACGTAAGAGCGAAAAGTTGCGAGGAAGGTGATGATCCTCCCTCCTGTCACTGAGAAGACTGTGGAATGTATTGCTCCTTGCACCGATTATTTCTCGGGCGAATGGGACAGCATAGCAAACACGGCATCTTGAAACAGTGCCAGCTTTTATAATGCCAGAGAGTGAGAATGTGAGCACCCCCCCCCCCCCCCCCACCACCACCCGCTCCCCGTCCTCCCCTCGACATTTGTCTCTTTATCAAAAAACGCCCAGCAGCCAACAAGCCAACATCTGTGATCAGCAGAGATTCAGAGATAGTAGCTAACAGCAATAATCAGTCTGCTGCGTGAAATTAAACAGAGACGAGCTCGAACACTGATGCAACTTCTGCCTCGTCTGAAGAGCGATGGGACATCACCTTAGATAAGGTTTAAAAACAACAACAACACTTATACTGTTTTTCGATGCCTCTCGGCAAAACACTAACTGGGGTGAAATGAGAGAAATCCATTATCTTGACAGTCACCCTAGTTTTTCCACGTACCTGCACTTAAATGCCGTGGAGCACATATTCATTTCACGGTGACACACTTTTTTTATTGTGTAGCGATGTGTAATGTTAACACCGGTTACCTTCTTGTATTCGGTGCGGTCGTTGAAATCAATATGAACTTTCATGTATCAGCAACAAACAGAAGGCCTTTCTTGTCATCGGGTTTCTTGTCAAAGGGAAACGCAAAAACTTTGATACGAGCCCATTAATTGAAACTTGGTTCCCACTCCAAACACCTGAACGTGAGCGGCATCACGGCAAAGTCATGAATATTGATTGAGCTTGTTTGTCAGCTTAAAGCTCTGTCTCCCTGCTCATGAACCATTTTTTTTTTGCCAGCAGCGGAGGAATCTCGTGCCAGTTTACAGCAGCCAGGATGCAATAAAAGCTCCTCGTGATCAATACTGATCCCACTTGAATGAAATACACAGTGTTTGCTGTAAAGGCAGAGAACAGATCTCTGTAAGGCGCACAAGTGTGGCTTTGAATCAAGCTGTCCATAGTAGCCACTCTTAACCCAGTTTCATTGTTGAGTCTTTGCCACAGGCTCCATAGATTATTAGTTGCTGTATGTGGTATGAATGGTAAGAGGCTATGTCCCATTTCAGTTTAGGTATAAAGAGCTTCCTCCTGTCGGCCTGCCAGGGAGGTCCTGCTGAGATGAGGGATGTCAGCCTGTCACCCTGACGCATGGCAGCTGTTTCCTGCCTGCCCCGGCGCCTATAAATAGCTAAATATATCACCTAATGTAGGCCATTTGGTCAAACAGACACTAAACAGGGCATGTGCCGCCGGGCGACGTTTTCCTCTTTCACCTCTAACTAATTTCCAATATACAGGTGTGTCGGTGACCGCACCGCAGTCTCAATGTTTCCTTCTTCGTTAACCGGCTCCATGCGGCCTCAGATGGATTGATGACACCCTAAGTGGTGATCATATAGCTCCATTATTTTATGTCAGGTTCAGACCTTCAGATCCATCAACTGATCATTTCAGCTTATCTAATGCAAGTGTGATGGATTTTTTAAATATAATATAAATGCATCAGTTATTATTAAGCAGTCTATAATACCTGATGAGATACTGCCAGATGCGATTATAGTTACTGTTATAAGCCACTTTATATTGGTGATGGGCACAATAAAGCCTGCACATTATAGACTGTTCCAATAAGCTGGCGCTGCAGTAACTGCCACTCTAAAAAATTGCATTATTTCTTTTAGTTCTCTGTTTTGTGTGCATCCGAAATGTATTCAGAGGTGGTAAAAATTCCAATCGCACGTAACAATACGATGCATTTGAATTACCACAACCTGACTTTAAAAAAATGAACCACAGCAGGAAATGGTGATGATGCTTTTATTGGAGCCACCCACTGTAAATTCAGAGTAGTCACATGACAGATGGAAGGCAGCACATGCCGGTGTCAATCTACTGCCTGTATTTCATGATAATTTATTATCCCACAGAGCGGTGGCTTGTGGCAATTTTTACACATAGGCAAGCAGAGCCACAGAATGCCCCCCCCCCCCCCCCCCCCGCCCCTACCCCAACAAAGCAGCAGCTAATCGTGTGATTCAGTTGTTTACTACACCAAACACACTAAAATATACCATTTTATGATTTAATGATGCCTGTTCTTTCTGAGACTATTTCTCCTGCATCCTTCTGCTCTCTGCCTGGACATTGTCAGGTTTCTGCACTGCTTCCCGGCAGAAGAATTGTTCCATTTGATAGTAAATGTATAAAATGTATTGTATAAAGGAAAACGTGTAATCACTTCTATATAATTTACCAGTAACAATTACAGTCTCCAGTGAGGATGCAGAATCTGTATTTTTTCCTGTGTCTGACACACACCTCTTGAACTTACTGTAGATCTCACACAGAGAACACTTCACCTTGATTAGCAGTGAAGAAGAGATAAATATGATAACAAAGCAGAATTAGAATGCTTGGGAAATCGTAAACTCAATAATTATTAAACAGTAGGGTTGTGTGAGTGAGTCTAAAAATACCATGTTATCTTATAATTGTAAGGTAATCATTGCAGAGTAAAGAGAAGACCAGGGCATACCAGCAGTTTTGCTGAGACTGATATCTCATAGACTTTTATTAACTGATTAACTTTTCTTCTACCACCGATATCATCTCTACTTCGTGCTTAGTGTGAATAAGTAATTGTTAGCAGGCCTAAACAACAAACTAAGATTTTAGAATTGTCGTTGCATGTTGCATGGTTTTTTGCATGCTCTAACGTCACAATGTTACTCTTAAACATTTTCTACTAGATAAATCATATCTTGCTGTTTCTTTGTAATTTCGGTGGTTATATTTTTTGTCATGTTGCTGATTTTTATTAAGTGTGTCCATTTAGGATGCCGGTGTTCCTTTGCTAATGTGTCACTCATCATGTTCCCTCTGGGGGGGGCGGCAGGTCAGGACACTTTGCTGTAATTGTGTTTTAGCTTCACATGAGGTCATATTTCATTAAGCAGTGGTGGAAAGTATGGAAAATATGAATGATAGTAGGTCACTAGTTATTTTTGATATTAAGATTTTTAATACAACCAAAATATTTGCAAAAAATATATAATGTTCGCTAATGTGGATTAAACTGCATTGGAGTAAAGATGGTATGGAAAGTTCATTATTGGATATAAGTGGGTGAATAGAAATGTTAAACTGCTGTGCACACACTGCATTGTGATTTGGTTACGGCCAAGTTTATATAAATATCATGAACCAGTGGCAATTATGAGCGGCGCAAAGCAGGAAGTGAGTGTGGGTTGCTTTTGGTTATTTCAATCTGGAGTCATTCAGCGGCCATACCATAACAATCCTTTAACCACAGGGAGATGGCTTTGAAATGTGCACGTCTAGAAGCGAGAGGCCTCCTGAGTCCTTTTGGTTTCTCCATAAATATTTTAATGGGTATCATCTGGATGAATGCATTAAAAAAAAAAAACTATAGTCGTATGACAATGCATTCTGCTTGGAACAAATATAGACATTTGGATCCTATTTCCCGCTGTACTTTAACTGTTATTGGTGCTTTTTACACCAAACTAACTAAATCTTTTAAATGGCAGAGTGGGATGTTCTTCATCATTCTAGAAAATGGACTGATCCAGAACTCTTAGAACTTTAGGTATGGTTGTGTCAGGGTTGGTGACATATAATGATGAATCATCTACATAAAGTGAGATAATATCAAGCCACTGGATCTGATACCTTGGAGAAAACATTGTGGACTGAATGAGCTGAGTGTTTGATCCCTCTGAGACCGTAATAGTAGAGAATCAGTATGAACTGAGGCAGTGGGATCAGAGAAAATATGTTTAGAAATATCTAAATCCAAATCTAACAAATATGTGGAGTTGATAATCCCACTTCACCCTATCAAATGTCATTTCAGCATCAAGCAATTAGAACAAGACTGTTTGCCAGTGTGTTCATCTGGAAATATATGAGTTAGAACCATTTCAAGGCAGACTGCATTAACTTTCAAAAAACACTTTACAATCAAAGTTCAACAAACCGATTTGTCAGTATGAAGGACAACCAGGTGGGTCACATTTCCTTTAATAGCCGTATAGTAGATGTCTAGCAGAGACTGAGTGAGTGGATGTTTTATCCCAGCGCTCTTTGATAAATAGGGACTAGTTCATTTTTGTTCTTATTATTTTGAATGAAAATTCAGAACACATCTGGACATGGGGTTTTTCCACTCTGGTTTTTCCACTCTGAGACATAATTGCCGCGACAATGCTCCTCACTGTGAGAATCCATTATAATTCTGTTTTTCAGTCAGAGTCAATTGTAGGAATGTTCAAATTAGGAAATTAATTGTTTGATGTCTGCTGCTGAGGAGCCATCAGATGATGTAATGAGTGAGACAGTGTGAGATGCTGCTTTTTGTGATCAATTTGGTTGGTTTGTTCCCCTTTATGTAAAGTCTATGATATTGGTGTCTGCTTGGTTTTACGTCCCTAGCTTGGTCGTCAGTGCATTTTTCGGATAATACTTTCTTGTTTGTTTTGACTTAAGTAAAACATGCAGAGCTTTTAGTTGTTACATAGTATTTCTTCATTGAATTATGTTAATTTTACTAACGAGATCATCAGTTAGGGACCAGGGGCCTCATTTATGAAATAGTGCGTAGGATTCCTACTAAAAGAGTACGCACAAACAAAAGCCAAAAATAGCATATGCAAAAAATATATTTGATATATAAAACCGCAATGCTCCCGTTATAAATCAAAGTCCGCCTGGAAACGTTCCTGCCTCGTATGCCGCCCTCTACACGCCCACATCCAACCATAAATGGTCAATGCAAAGTCCCCGTGATTCATGAATACTAAATTATCCTGCTGACCAATGGGTTTCCACAGTGAATCACGGCATCAAGCGATGAAAAGAAGAAGAGCAACTCCCACACTGACATCGAGGTGGAGGTGAAGAGCGATTTTATGGGACAGCAGTGATATCATTAATAAAGAAAATACACTGGTACTCTGCTGCTGATAATACAGTGAGTGAGAGTGAGTACGATAGAGAGAACAGAGTCTGAAATAAAAAGATCTAAGGCAAAAAAAGAATCGCGTCACACCTTGAGAATGTGACGGAGCATGTTGTATCGCCTGTACCTATTCAAATCATCCGAAACAGCAGGATTATTACATTCAGAGACAACTCTGATGTCCCCTATCTATAAACTTTAACACAATTCTTTATTTAAATGATTACAAGACGCTCTACATAGAAAGGTCAATATTATACAGTGTTAATCATACCACACACAGACCTGTCGTCTAATAAACCAGAGTGATGAGTATTGTGTTTGTACTGGGATGGTTCGCTTCGGTCAAATATCCAAGATCACAGATATATAGAATCTATATCAGCTGATCGGTCATCATCATGGGTGTCATTGCTGTACATATTTTCAATTGAAGGTTCTCGTGGAATAGATATGTCAGGGGAGCACAAATAACGCTGTTGGTTTTAATGATAATATGAAGTGGATCAAATATCTGGCTGCAGTTCACCTCCCGTCTCCAAAATGTTGGTATGCATGGGTCAGAGTTGGCTTGGAAGTGCGCACATCCTCCCCTCAAGTTTGTTTTCGTTGTTTGCAATGGTTATAAATGAGGCCCCAGATCCTTCTGAGCCATAGCTGTGAAAATGTTAAAATACCAAAACACTTCATCAATTTAGGTTATTTATTTTCAAAGGTTACATGCTGGTAGCGAATACAGATTGCAGGGGGTATGTTAGGTGACCAGGGCTCAGCAGATAAGCATATTAAAGTTCAATGTTAAAATAAACAAATGACAAATTCTCTCCTGACAACACCCTCTGTTATTGTACTGGTTGGATCCCACTGACTTAAAAACTGCAACAATTTAAAAGCTTTATTTAAAGTGGGATTGATGATTACTACGTAGATAGTTATGATTGTCTCCGCGTTGTTAAAGTATGAGCTCAGCTCCCACCTAAGGGATTTCCTGTCTGTTTGTCTCCCTGCAGGCGCCCTATGCAGGAATATCTCCCCTGAAATGATTGCACTCTTTGTGGGGATTTTAGCTTTTTTTTCAAAGTATTACAGGAAAACCATAAACAGATGATTATTTGTATTTTCCTCTTAGCCAATTGTCTATTATCCCTGTGGAGGAGCTTAAGAGTTGGATTTCTGGCATCCATGGCCCTATCTTTACATAATAGCCACAGACAAATGGAGTGCGTCCTGTTTTTACCGAGCCAGGACAACTGATTTGGGCAGAGAGGAAAACCGACCCAGACAGTCAGCATTAATAAAGCAAGACAATACAATTAATTTCAGATGCAGCTCAGTCTCCTTTACTTGCACACACAGTCTCAGTGTCACATGCTGGGAAACACACATGACAGACACACCATTTACATTCCAGATGTATCTGCTGGTGGTGATGCTGGATGCTCCGCTCCTCGCTGTCTTCTGGAAGTCACAGGGGAATCACAACCGAGCATCCTGGGAGATAGATCCCAGCAACTGCCTCTGTAATGTGACATTCAATTACCTCCAAAGGTGAGGTTGTCTCATTTGGATCCAGAAATCAATTCTGTGTGGACTTTGCCGCAGTTTACTCCTCCGAGCTCTTCCCCCCACGATTTTGTGTACACATGTTTGTGACAGAAAACAAGCTGCGCCGCTACCGTTCCCCAGCTCCCATTGTCTTTTCTATGAAATGGCAACCATCAAAGTTAATGGGCTGTGATCATTACCACAAACACATCGTCCTACTCCTCGATCCTGAGCGTTCAACTCCCAGTCAATAGGATGTAAAGAGTGACAAGCTTGAGCAACACAATCTCCTATATCATTAAAAAGTCCAAGAGGGAATTGGGGGAGAATCCAAAGACTTGTTGTGTTTTTTCGAACTTAAAAAAACCTTTTCTGTTTCCTCGACATCTTTGGCGACTGCAGAGTTAAAAGATTTAGTTTATGTGGTTTTGGCATTCAGTCAATAATACTGACACTTTATTTTCCGGCATCTGTCAACATCGTCATCTGGTGAAATAATTCTTATTAAAGTATGTCACTCGCCACCAACAGATCTGCTGTGTGCTGATGGATTAATTTTCCAAGTAGCCAATCCTGCCAGCTTTATATCTGGGTGAGGCGTATACTTTGTATCTACTTATCTCCATGCTGTATGCTGCTGGTCTTCTGATTATACATCACACACACACACACACACACACACACACACACACACACACACACTCTGCTTTTACAGCACGCCAAGAAGGCTGTCCCATATGCATCTGTGATAGGATGTTTTAGCCTTAGCATCCCCAGAAGACAATGTGTAGGCCTCAACAGATGGAGAAGTCCAATTAGAAAGCGGGAGAATGAATGGGAGAAATGGGTAACATGGGAGACAACCATTACTAGACCCCCCCCCCCCCCCCCCCCTCTCCCTGAGGACAGACAGCTACTCTTATAGTGCAGGTACAAAACCAACACCCCTTCTGTTTCTGTATCTGAAGGGGGAACAACAAAAGAGGGAAATAAAAGCTAAAAAGTGGGCAGTAAAAAAAAGCCAATGATTTGATTTCCTAGCACTGCGCAGTCAAAGAGGAAGGTGCAGAATCTGATGCAGCTTGCTCTCGCTCCACATCTACAGTATGTATAAATATCTCCTTCTGTTGTCTGATTCTTCAAGGGCAGACATCCCACAAAGCAATTGCCTTGCCATCAGCCAAGACCAAAAAAAGGAGAAGGAATGAAAAAGTGCTTAAATATAGCAACCCCCTGGGACAGTGGGAGGGAGAGAGGGGTGTGCGGTAGTGTGATTAAAATGAATAACCTTCATTCAGTCGCAACTCTTTAACGGTACATTCGAATGCGCTGTCCGGGTGGAGCCAGGGCTTTGCCCCAGCACCTGCCTCCCGAGTGTTAACATCGTTATTCATCAGGAGGCCTGTCCTCTGCGGTGACAAACATGCTGGAGTTATAAATAATGGGAGTTGTGTCATTAAGTACACATGCTTTCTCCTAGCGGCCCAGGGTCAGTTCAATCCAGGCTTCGGCCACCCCCTGCTGTGGAAGCAGACGCAGCAATAACCCCACTGATGACGGACGGATTGTGTGGATGCAAGACCAATTTCCATCCACAAAACAGCCTTTTGGTGTCGGCGCTGTTGTTCTGCCATGGCCCTGAGTTATTATTTTTCATGTCATTTTTTTGATTTGACAGGAGAAGTCCCATGGAGTGAAATGGAAAAAGTAATGATGTCCCCATGCGCGTGAAGTGGCGTGGTGCAGATGGGGAGATGGTGGATATGGCTGCAGCAAGCAGCTCTGCTCTGCCCCAGGGGCCAGTCCGCAGCTGTTAGAATAGATGCAGCCCTTCCCAACACTTCCCCACAGGTTCTCGCTGGTTCCTGGTACTCACTGACTCACTGTTATCTGGGCTCACTCCTGTCCCCGGTCTGGCTGCTGTCCAAATTCTTAGCGAGAGCGCTCGCTACATTTTTATGCTTCAACACTCTTTCTGTCTCATCCCAGCCTCCACTAGTCTCCCCAGTTTCAATGTGGGCTTTTTGAAGTGTTTCTTTTGAACTTCTTTTAAACGGCAGGAATTTGTACCTTGACGTTTGTTTCAAAGACACTCTGAGGAGCAGGCCGAGGCCATTTCTGTATTGAGGTCCACTTTCAATATTCTGTTCAAGGTGATATCTTTCTATCCCGAATATGTGTGTAGTTTTGTTCGAGAAGCAAACCTGAAAATGTGAAGTTGCAGTTGTTTGGTGCAAATAGCTGAGATAGGCAATTTAAAGTTGCAACTCAAACAGAATCAAGAAGTTTACTGGTTTCGAGCACAAAGAAAATCAATCCCTTTCCCCCAACCTTTAATTATTCTGAGACTTTTCTTCTCCTCCAAACTCTAGGACTATATTTTGTCTACTGGATATTTACTTTTTTTAAATCTCTTGATGTGACTTCAGATGTTGCCCTTACAATGAATCACTAAATAGAAAGTGTACCTTGACACAAAAATCACAATGTAAGGTCCGCTCTTTCATTCCTATCACACAGTCTTCATCAGCAGATTTTGCACAGTTGTCATGAAGATGATTTAATAACATGTGAGGCTCAGACGTTTTTTATATCAAAGCATTCACCAATTTCAGCTGCTTTTCTCTGTCTTTTATAGTTGTATATTAAATTAAATCTGGGGTTTTGTATGAGACACCACCTTCCCTTCAGGTCGGGAGACAGTGATGGGTATTTTCAGTTATTTCTTTTACATTAACACTTAATGGTTTGTAATAGTTGATTTAAATGGGTGCACTGGCAATTAAGTATTGTGTTTTCATACAAAACATTATGCAAATTTTATCGACTGAGTTTTTTACATAAAACAAAATTAATTCAATAATTGATGCTGAAAACAATATGCTCATACATGCCATGATGGCTAATGGATAAAATTGGATTATATTTAAACCAGAAAGCATCCCATGTTTCTTTATGGTGGACACAATACTACCAGGACAATAAATCCATTTAGGTCAAAACCTGGTGAAACTGTTCTCTACCATTAAAAGCAGATTTTTTAGATACTGTAGCTCATGAATGCACACGCTGCAAACCCAGAAGGGGCCATTTGGTGGAGGGAGCTGATATCCAGCGGCTGCTCTGTGTGGAATCGCACATCAAAGTTAATCTTGCACCGTCTGCTCTGGCGCGGCAGAGCACTAATCTGCTGTCAATGTGATGAGGCTCCTGGACCAGTTCCTCCTTTCAGCACAGAGGCACAAGACCTTTCACGTTTGTTCGCTCTCCTACAGCACCTGATCACGCTGCAAAGGTTACAGGGGTCACTTCGAAATCTTATCTGCTCTATACCAGTTGACCTATAGCATAGTTTCTAATGTACAGTATGTTTCAGTAAGAGGTCTGTCTGGTGTGGTGTTGTTGTATCATCCAGATTCTGCTTTTGCAAGTGCATTTTTCAAACTTCTGGTATTGGGATTTCACGTTGTCCGATGCGCTAAAAATAACAATACACCTACAACAACTTCTACTAGCTGCTGCTGTTACTACTGCTTTATTTTCTGAATTTTATTCTCTTAATTGGTAATTGTTTCGCGTTTTCAACGTTAACCCCACCTCAGTCCTCCACGTGCCATAGGTGACGTACTGCAACTCAGCCCCTTATCAATCTAAGCCTTTGGTGTTAAAGAAGATGCCTCCGCACTTCCAGATTAAACAGTGATGAATATGGAATGTCTTCATTAGCATAATCGCTTGAGTGTCTGATGATTTCATTTCATTATGAACTTCTCTCATAATCCAAAGCTCCGGCACCCCTTCGTGCTCCTGAACTCCTGAATGTTCCTTTGCCCTCCCTATTCAGCCACGAAGCAGTGTAATTGCATTATCAAAGTATTATTCTGACATTGTGGGAATATATTTTTAGCCCCTGGCTTTCTAAAGCAATATAAGGAGGACGGGCATAAATCTACACATGGAATGACAAATCAGACTTTAAACAATGTTTGACTGGGTTTACTCTGCTTTCATCTCGCCCCTGCCCGATTCAAGGCTCGCCCCGTCCACACCTCCCACTGGCATGAACAGATTCTTTTTCTCACATTTGTGTGTTTGCAGGAAAACTTTGTGGAAACTTAACCCCTGTAAAACTTACTGTTATACTGATAGGCCATTCATCCAGCAGTTAAAAGAAATTGCCACAAGGAATAAGGTTGTAATCATGACAATGAAAAGCCAAAGTAGATGTGACTTCGCATATAAGAGCGCTGAAATAGGGCAACTTTTTTGCGTAGGACAGCAGTTGTTTTTCAAGAGTCAGCAGGTGTAGACTGAGACAGTAGAAGAGCCGAAGAAAAGAGAAATGTCAAGCAGGGCGGCTCACTGCATGATAATAGAAAAGGGGGAGAAAAAGAAAGCGAATGAAGCGTTTCATCTTCAACTCATAGTTAGAGACGGGCAGGTCCAGGCAGAGGAAGGGTGAGTCAAAGTCAGGAATGGAAGAGCAGTAGAGAGGAAAGCTTTTTATCATCCCTGACTCTTAAGAAGATCTTCCAAATGAGAGAGGGCGTGCATGCTAATGTCAAAGCCGCGGTGATAACTAGCCGCCTGGTTATCGTGGGGTGAGGGTTAAGCTGGGATTTGGAGTGCTGAGGGAATACATGTTTGATATGTGAGGGAGAGAGAGAGAGAGAGAGAGAGCTGAGGTGCCTTTGCTCGAGCTATACGTGGGGGATTATTCTATATGGTCTATCTGTATCTGCATAGCTAAATGAAAGGAATTTCACTGTCCTTAATAGTTATGCGCAGTGGCCGAGATTCCTGGGTGAACGTTCGAGTGGAAGATCAAAACCACGTTGACATCGCTGCACCACAGAGTCGTCATTTACATCGTTTTAACACCGACTGACATGTAACGTCACGTGCCAACCTTCAGCTCTGCCCGGTGCCTTTGGGCAAATCTCCAGAGACGAGATCTCCGTTGGATTGTGGAAAGCATAAAAAAAACCGGAGAGTTCTCCCATCTGCACCACACTTCATCTTATTACATTTCAACATCCAGTCAGAACAATGCACCCCATTTTTGTTTTCTTCTCCCAGAGTTGGTGAAGTTCCCCTATCTCGAAGTTGTCCTTCCCTGTAGCTATTGTTCGCAGTCACTCATGCTCAAGCCTTCTGTGTTTCCTACCCACACGCATTACACCAGGCAGTGCGGTCCGCTGGCTCCCCTCCTATCTCTGCTTTCCCATCTCCCCATTATGTTGTGTAGTTCTGCCAGCCTCTCCTCCTCTCCCTTATCACCTGCAGTGAAAGTCTAGCGGGCTAATCCCAGCGCCTGTGGGATTCCCCCATCTATAATGATGTATATCTGGGGGGATAGCATCGGAGCAGAGTCCTATCAGCCCACACACTCTTAATCCCATCAGTCCTTGGTGTCCAAACCCGAGAGGGGCTGCATTTGGGATCTTGTGCCCGTGGGTCTGTAGCCAGAGATGCAGTGCCAAACATCAGGAGTCATACTTGGTGTTTAGGGATCATGTTGGAGATCATGTTCATTTATTGTGCCCCTGACTCAGAAAGCTCCTGGTATACCTCCCTGAGGATTGCATTGCAGTGGTTCGTACGTGCTCGTTGAGCCACTGCATTGGAAAAACTCTTGCAGGGTGTATGAAACCAGTGAAGCTGCCATTCTCCCCGGCATAACAAAAATGTCTTTTCTCTGTTTTACAGTGTGTTCACGGTTGAGAATGTGATTAATATTTTAACATGCCGACCATAACACGAAAAAGATTTACAGTTGGTTCATCAATAATATAAATACAGTATATAGCACACGGTGAGTGTTTTCCTTTATTCAACTAAGCGTCACTTACTCTTGTTTATGTGTAAATGCAATGTTCTCTGTTTGCAGCATTTCTCTTTTTGTTCTTGGTGGTCAGATTCATAAATCCTCCTGGCACAGAAAAGAATGATCATATAGCCCTTCTTGTTTTTTTGAACTAAATTTTTTATGAAGGCTCTTAATATGACATCCCTCAAGACCTCTCCTGCAGTACTCTATAAATCTTGTGGTCTTCACAAATGCACCCCAGAAAAATGTATATCATAATGTCACTCATATTAGTATGCCTCTGTGACATGCAGGCAGTATAATCCATTTTCCTGAAATTCTAAATTCATAGTTGTACGAGCATGATGGAGTTCAGGAAGAAAATTACATTTTTGTGGTACATCTATTATTTAACTGTCAGCAAGGATGAATACTGTGTTCTCTCAGCCTTGTGGAGAAGGTACAGGGAATCGTATTGTCGAGGAGCATTGCTCCATTTGCTCCTTGTCATGGCTTGTAATAAATGGAGCCTTTCTCGGCTGGTCAGCGTAAGGCTTCATCGCCTCTTTGTCAAGCCTGTATCTAGATAAGATTTTAATGTTGTGTCCAGTCGGACACTCTTTGCTGCTTTGCAGTAGCTTTAAGTTTCACATCACGCCCGACTCAGGTGTCACCTCTGCTGATGTAGTATCTGATACTTCCCAACCTTTTCTTCGTCCCGTGTCCCGGCACGATTTTAATGGCCCTCTGTGTCATTATCAACTTTTGATTGGTACAGTCAGTGACGGTATCAGAGTTTCAGGATAATTGACACTTTTCAGTCTCGTAGGTTTTGAGGGATTGTCTGTGCGGTGGAAGTCATTGAAGTGTGAAACTGAACGAGTGAATTACCTCAGAAAGCCCTGATGGGGAGCTTTGTGTGTTTGGTGAAGGTCAAACAGAAAACCATGCATTCACAGAATTATCAAAGACAAGCTGTGGATACTTGATGCTGCAAGCAGGTTTGAATTCATTATCTTTTGGTTAAAAAACAAACAACACTTATTCTTTGTCAGATTTGAATGTGTTGACCTTGACATTTTTTTCTTAATAAATTGCTTGTTTAATGAATGTCTTGTTTTACTATCTCAATGAGCATCGCCTTTTAAGTTCACCGTGACCTAACAGTGGCCAGTGAGGCCAACGGCTGTGTCTCAGGACAATTCCCCAGATAATAAGAGACAAACGCTGAGATGGGATGTGAAAGTAAACCAGTCTCATGGAACAAGGTGAGATTGAAATTAATTTTCAGATTCAGATTATGCGATTGCAGGCCCTTCAGTAATTACAGCCATGAAACAAGGCGTGTAGATGGGACAGTGCGCTTAATTCATCTCCATCCCAATCAGCTGATGAGTCAAAATGCTTAATGTATTAATCAAATTAGTTTCATTCCATTGCTTCTCATTGAAACATCAGAGTATATCAAAGTGAAGTTTGATGAAATAGAGATTTAATGCCTTTCCCATGATGAATTAAATGGGAAGGTTCATTGCAGCCTGGCAGCTTTAGCTCCTTCATCACAGGATTTGTTTTTATTTGAACACCTTGACCTTGATCGCTTGCATCAGTGGAATTGAGCACTGCCAGCATCCATCTTTCCCTTTGGCTTTGTAAATGCACTTTACTAGAGATATTTCCGCAAGAGGCGATTTCACGGTAAATCCCAGGAAGAGGAAGCTAGAAGTCCCCATGACAGAGGTGCCAGTGGATGATTGGATTTGAACGCTGTTGACAAAGCCCTCTCAGCTGAAAGATCTGCCACAATCCTTCTTGGATCCTAATTGTCAGCACTGCTAAGCTGTTGGCGATGATCTCCACTGGCAGGCGGGTGAGTCGGTGGCACAGCGGGACTTACTTCAGACCTGTATGATTACATCAAAAACTTGAGCTTGTTCTCACTTTAGAGAGGTTCGTCTCCTGCCAACCTCCAAACACTTCAGTGGGCTGGTTTGTCTGTGTGCTGTAGGTGCCGCAGCTCTGGTGACCACGAAAAGGTCAGGTCTTTACACTTAATTCTCATATCGCCTGAAAATATTTTTGTTTGATTGGGAAAAAAAAAAGAAGAGATTTGTCCTTTCTCTTAGAAAATGAATAAAACGAATTAAATGTACGTTAAGTCATCCAGATATGTGTGTGTTTTTTTGTCCGTTCCCTCGAACCAGATGGCGGATCAGATTTCAGACTCAGGCTTCTGCAAGACAATTAGGGAACAAGATTGCTTTTTTGGGAAGAGGGTTTGGTTTAAGTAGATGTCAAATTAAAGGCCTTCCCACACAAAGTCACACATTACACAAGCACACATTACAGAGGCACACACACACACACACATCACATAGAAATGCACACACACATACACATATGCCCATGTACACACATGCACATGTACACTTGGCTTAAACGCCTATTAACACACACCAACACACACACACACACACACACACTATATGTCTGTGTGTGTCCATGTGCGGGTCTTGGGCGTGTCCATGTCTTTTGGTGTCGGTGCTCGCTGTGAGGCGGTGAGGTCATGTACAGAGATCTGTCTCCGACCACCTCCTGATGGAACACCGCACCGCTTTTAAGGTCAGCTGCACAAACTCTGCCACGCAGGTTGACACAGGGACTCATTAATGTTTTATTGGTCTATTATCCAAGCCGGACGGGGGACATTCATTTCCCGTTTCTGGAATTCAAATATTCTTTAGTCTTGACATTTCTCCTACAATGTCTGAGGCGAACCCCCACTCTCTCTCTCTCTCCCTCTCTTTCTCTCACTCTCTCTCTCTCTCTCTTTCTCTCTCACTGCGCTGGGCTTCATCTGCAATGCTGTCATCGCACCGTATTCCACACAGGAATGCGCTGTTTTTAAGAGCGGCAAGAGTGCGAGGCACAGTATGGTTTCAGGTGGGTGGAACTGGGGAATTGATACTCAGTCATTCCGACACCCCTCTTCCTCCTCTGCAGGGTGGATAAAGATCTGGCCATCCATCTTTGTGTCTCTCCCATGTCAGCTCAGGGTAGCGAACGTGGGTACCTGGTAGTCGGAGACAACAAGAACAAAGCAGGAACATTACTTTAATCTCTCGGCGCTGTTAATTCCTACCGCTGCCATCATCCAGGAGGCAGAGCTTTGTGTATCTCAGCTTCCCCCTTATGAACAATCCATCACTGTTAGTGCCCCTCTCCAGAGTGCGCTTGCTCCTCTTTTTTTTCACCTGCTCACCACTATGCTTTGCTTTCAAAAGACGATGCTCGCCGGAAAAGAACTGCAATACATTGTTTTCCACAGTTGACTGTTCAGACTTATTTTCTCAACCAGCAGCAGCATCTCGCCGCTCCTCCCATTGGAATAAAGCACACGTGAGCAGTCACATTTATATGAGGCAGTGCAGCCCTGCATTTGTATGTGGATCTCTTATTAGGCTATCAACAGTACTTTCAGAATTTGTAATCGACACCTGGCGTTCGGCTTCGTCTGTGATTTCGCACGAAAACGACTTGACCTGTAATGACCTGTAAAACGAATGACATCCGTGTGAGATTACTCAACTTGAAAGCAAACTGTTGTACATGGGGTCCCATCGAGCGTGATATTAAAATGTCCACTTTTACATCTTTCCGCCCGAGCTCTGTAAAAACTCAGGCTGTTTCGGCCCGACGTGCTAGGAACCGGAGGCTAATGACTCAAGCAGACGGCCGTGGGCATTAGACAACTTCATTTATGAAATAGTCAACCTCCCGTGTAGCGATACATTCACATTACCCTGCCACGCTTGAGAGATCTGCTGTCACAGCCACTGAGCAATGCTGATGTCCCTTCCTACCTGCATTCATCTTACTCTCCGGAGGTAATGGTCTTCTCAGGTCATTTGCGGATTAGGGTCTCGATCATTCATCTCACACACCTGCAATCCTGAGGACTGCATGGTCCTCTCCGGGCTCGTACAGGGGTGTTTAGAAGAAAGAGAAAATACACACGCTCCATCATTCCTTTCCACCTGTTTTAAAAACCCAGTGCTGCCTAACCAGTAGAGGGCTATCCATGAACACGCAGGATGTCTTCACTTGATTTGTGTGTATAATTTGCAGGCTTGTGCCTCAGAGAAATCCGGACTTGCTGCCTTTGTGTTTTTTTTCTTTTATGATTTTATGATGCCGAATGATAATTATCTCTCTGTGTGAGAGTTTTAGTGTTTGCGGGTGAGTGTTTAGCGCGCTAGTCAAGGTTGTAATACCTGGTAAGTGTCTCTGGAGATGGCTTCTAATGCAAAGAACGGAAGATGGTGAAGACAGTTTGATTTTAGCTTTAGCTCAAGCACAGACGGGTCTGAACGCCCGAGAGGAGGCAGGCAAATGAATCCCGTTAATGGAGATGATTCAGTCACATATGACACATACAACCATTCATCTCTTCATGCTGAATGTAGCCTGTTCAACATTTGCAGGTGGTGCAAACATTTCCAAAGAGCTTTTTATCTTTCAACATGAATTGTTCTATTGTGGTCTCGTTGCACTTCTGCATTCAATATTCAAGGTCCATTATGATGAGAGAAGAACAAAACACAAAAGTGGCTGTTGCTGAGGCCCACACACCTAAATGATCCCTTCAGGGCTCAGCACTACACTGTTCTCTTCCCCCTTCTTGCTTTTACTCGACGTGATGCTGCTCCCTGTATCTTTCACAAGCTGTTTGGCTAACGGAGGGTCACGGGGGACATGTACCACGTTCGGTCACAACGTGAAAGCATTAGCCAGTGCCAGCAGGTGTGTAATTATATATGAAACAGGCTTTGGAGAAAAAAAAGCATCATCACGACGGCATCAAGAAAGTAGGCCAGGTAGAAGAGACTTCACAGAAGTCCTATTTATTCCTCACCCACTTCAAATGTGCAACTTTTGTATTTGAAGTTGTGAAATAATCCAAGGTCAGTGTAAGTATTTCAAGACTTATTAAAAATAACTTTAAACACACAACTTAACATGATATAATAAGCCTCCGGAGCGGCTTCTTTAGAAAGAATGTGTCCTCTTCTTGTTATTCTAGCTGCTGTGTTCACTGTGTGTCTATTTTCTGTGTTTCAGCTACGGTGACATGGTGCCAAAAACAATCGTGGGGAAGGTGTTTGGGTCCATATGCTCTCTGAGTGGGGTGCTGGTCATCGCCCTGCCGGTCCCTGTCATAGTGTCAAACTTCAGCCGCATCTACCACCAAAGCCAGCGGGCGGAGAAGCGACGAGCCCAAAGGGTACTGACTCTCGCCCTTCCTCTGCCGCTCTCTTCCTGTTTCTCTCTATCTCTCCTTATTTTGCTTCTATCTGCCCCTCTCCTCTGTCTCTGTCTTATCCCGACGCAACAGAATGACAGGGCAAACGCTATCTCCCAGAATAATAATCTTTTATTGTGCTTCTGTGTATGTCTGTTTTGGGTGAGCTAGACTTGCTTTGGGTATATTTCAGTGGGGAGGAAATAAGAAAGGAGTGACAATGACTAAACAAATGATCTTCACAGTTTTGTGTCAGCAGCTTTTCAACGGCAATATGTGCATTTCCCTCTGAAAGTGTTTGTTAATGCAGAATTTCCTAATCGTAGATTTCAGCAAAGCCTCTCCCTACTAAATACTGTGGCAGCCGGGGGGGAGACAGAGCCAATTAGTGTGACAGCAAAGCGTCAGAGGCTAAAACAGAGGTCTGTTTGTTTAAACAGAAATCGCGGCTTGCTAAAATCCGTGCTGCGAAGATTCGAGGCACTAATGCCTATATGCGCTACAAACAAAATGGGTTCCTGATCAACTCACTGAAGGAGGTAACGGGGCCAAGCAGCGGCTTGGGGGCTGACTGACCGGGGCCTCGCTGACGTCTGCATGCTGCTCTGCTCGGGGGTCCATGCCACCACGCACAGGGGGAGGGGGTGCTTATCATGCTGTAACCCAGGGGGGCTGCTGTCATTCCAGTGCTTCAGTGTGATCGTCCTCTCCCTTACATCACACCTCTCAGCCGCAGCATCGACATCCTTCGTCAAAACACTCTCTCTCTCTGTCCATACAGCAGGAGGGCCAGGCAGGCATACTCGCCTTCTGGTGGAGCGCAGCCATTACAGTCACACTGACTCATGACCTAGCTCTGCATGTCTGTCCAACAGGGTTTGGAGGGGAAGGAGGGAACCAAAGGCTTCCTGGACAGTTGGTCGCCCATGGAGGCTGTCGGCTCGGCCTGCATCTCCTCTGAACTCTGTTTCTGAACTGCTGTGTGTTCCGTGTGTTATTTCTAGATTTCATCCAGGTTGTAGTGCAGACTAACACGACATACCTTCCATCCCAGAGCCGTGCAGAGCTTCATCAAATTGTGTGGTGTGATCTTGTTCCGGAATCTGTGCTGTGTTTGGTGCAGTCTGTTCGATCTGTGTCTAGGTTTGCCACTGCTGTTGCACTGAAATGAGTTCAGTTATAATTTGACTTTTCTGGTCCTTCTCACCTAAATCGGCGAAAGAATGAAATAAGCAAGTCCATCCGTGAAACATGTTGTAATCAGTCAGTGTATCTATGCATCTCTAAAACGTCCCCATCTCACCAGGTTCTCAGTAGATTGGCTGCTGTGCTACAGATCAGCATTTCAACCCTCTGCTTTTCGTACTCTCCACTACATCACCTAGCCGTTGCCTGACACTCTCTTTCCATGAAGAGTCTGAGCCTGCTCACTTACTTTTTTCCTTTTCCCCCTTTGTGTGTTCCAAGGCCTCCAAGGAGGCAGGAAAAGCCCTGGTGGCGAAGGCTGCCGGCCCTCCCTTTGAGATCCAGCACCATCATCTGTTGCACTGCCTGGAGAAAACCACGGTAAGAATCCCCTCTCTTCAGATTTTTGTTTTATTTCATGAATTAAAACCTTTCTACTATCGTGCTATGGCTCACTGTAAAAAGTAACTCCTCTCATGTAGTGTTCCATTACCGTGACAGTTTGTGCTGTATCACCAGCGGTGTCAGCCTGTTACCATGTTTTGCAAATAGAAACAAAGTAAGTTCCTTCATTCATGCACAAACTGCAGAATCTATTTCATGCAGGTTAAAAATAGCTCTAAATGGGGCTGGGAAATGTTGAGTCCCCTCGCCAGCAACATGCTAAAGATAACATGACTGCCAGCCAGTAACATTATTTCCTCCAAACAAACCAGCACACTTCATTTTACACTATCCATAATTTAGAGAAGTAAGAGTCTCTTCACTGCTCGGCCGTGACTCAAGTTTTACACTTGCAGCTCTAAACCCTGTGTGGACAGTAAATCAGTGTTCCTCACCACAGATCATCCTCCCCCAAGTAAAAGGCTCTCCTGTCGTCTGGGAAAAGCTCCATAAAGGCCTCATGCCATTCAGATGGCAGCGCTCATGTGTACATCAGGCCTCTCATGACGTGCATTATAGATGGCAGAGAGGAGAGCAGAAGTGACAGAGGGAAGGTGTAAGAAAAAGGAGGCACGACTCGGGGCCTGGCATCGGATCGCACGCGGTGTCACTCTGCCACCTGCCGGCAGAGTCGGAGACATCCTTGGAGGCTGACCTTCAAGTCACGCTCATTTGTCACAGGGATAACAGTTGTGAATGTTTTCACAGATGGCACTTAATGTGGACATCTGGGCCAATATTTTCCAATTCCCTTGATGATTCATTTTCCAATTATTACACAATTTCGCTTTGGATTCTGCTTAGTCTGCTGCGTCTCTGCTGTGAAACATCTTTACTCATTATTTAACGGACCCAGTCGTTGATGTAATAGAGTGACTCATGGGCATCATCAAATCCAGATTTTCCATCACTGCCTTCCCTCCACAGAACCACGAGTTTGTGGACGAGCAGACGTTCCAGGCCAACTGCGTGGAGATCTCCACGATGAACAAGTCAGGGTCCCGCAACTCCTCGCTGTCGTCGTCGCCGCACAGACTCAGCTCGTGCTGCTCGCGACGAAACAGGAAGAAGAGCAGCTTCAGCCTGCCCAGCACAAACAACCAGGAGCTCAGCACCATACAGATCAGAGAGAGGCCAGTGGTCAACAGGTGGGCGGCCTCTTTCTCTCCTTTTGCCCCTTTCGACATCTACGTCTGTTCTATCTCATGCACATCACTGCTCCTGTAAGATAAGACAAGCTAAACTTTGTTGATTCCATGCAGGGACATTAAAGGCAAAAACAAACAAGCATTTCATATCTGTTTCATACCCTCTTAAATGGCCAGTCCCTCAAAGTAGCTCTGCAGATAAACCGACTGGTGTGTCAGTGGAAAGTTTGGTTTTTATTATGGCCTCTGTATCTGCCACTGAGAGTTTTGTTGACGATGATTGATGTAAAAGTGATAAACAACACATCCTTCCAGGGACAGTGTTCCCGTCACTCTGGACTATCCACAGCACTGTGAATAATTTTCATTTTCAGAACGACTTTCTACTAAAGTTATATAGTCCCTAATCTCTGTGAAAACTGTTGAAAGCTTTTTCTGTGGATTATTCAGTGCAACGAGGACACTGTATCTTCGAAGAGGGGTCGCTGCCGCGTGCAATTTTTTTCAACTGTTAGCAGCGCTGATGATATTCCCCTCAATTTTATTGGGCTGCAGAATTATCGAAGCTGAATATCAAAAAAATATGGACACATAATACATGGAGTAGCCGTGTTTCTAAATAGCACAAGGGGTTTATGGGTAAAGGGAGAGGCGGTGGACTAGTGGCAGAAACTTGGACTATGGGCAGAAAAGGTCTCTGGTTCGTCTCTGGTTCGACTCCACTGCGAAACAACAAAAAGACGAACCTGGATCTGTCCAAAAATCCAAGAGGATTCTCCCTACCCTGTCTAGTGCCCCTGAGCAAGGCACCTTGCTCCCCCAATATCTGCTCCCCGGGCGCCGTACATGGTTACTCACTGCTCTGTGTGTCCTGCACCAGATGGGTCAAAAGCAGAGGTTAAATTTCCCTACAAGTGCATGTGTTTGGGATTAATGAATGTATCTTAATCTTAAATGTGGTTATTATTATTCTGAATTATTTATAGCACATTACACTTTAAAGAAAAAAAATTCATTTCATAATTTGGTTTAAAACTCGACTCCTTTCACTGGAACTTGTGCGTGTGACCCGATTTTCTCATTTCCAAACAATTCCGTGATGTTTTGTTGATCCAGCACCCATCAAAATATTTTCTTACTGGATGTGTGTTTTCTTGCTATTTTTTATTCCTAACCATTAAACCTTATAATTTTCTTTGATTTAACATGCAATTAAAAGGAAACCTAAAATTAAATGTGTTTTCATGCAACAAAAAGCAGTTTTTACTGCCTCTATAGAGAAATTACTTGAAAGAGAAATAACTGTAGTCCACTCTGAAAACTGAAATATACCTTAATGAGCAGCAAGCGCTAATTTTCCTTTCCCTCTTTGTGAAGAAGGCCTGTTTCCTAAGTGTGGCTTTATTAGAAAACAGAAGCTCTGGAAGGACTCTGTGTGATGCAGGCTTTGTGTAATACATTCACAAGGTCAGGCCTCTCACCCTCTTTCATCCTGTGCTCCCTCCTGCAGCCGCTCCTGCCTGAATGCCAAACTCGACGGTACTGTGCCCTTGAAATGTGACGAAGCTTACATCACTCCCTCCATGGTCCGCCTGTCTGCCCCGGTGATGACCTCATCGGACAGGGACGGCTCCACAACCGCCATCGCGTACTCTCAGAGCAACATTGTCCGAGTATCTGCCTTGTAGATGTCACGCTTATCTTATCAGCTAACTGGTCTTGAGGAGAACCAGATGCTGAGGAGAGGGACCACCGAGCATCAACCTGCCATAATCTAGAGGGATTATAAGATTAGCAGAGGGGGGAGGGGGGTGTTTTTGAAGTAGTGATCTCATCTGATGTCAAACTCTGCATGGTATTAAAATGATGTGGACGGCTTTCTTGGAATAAAAGCGACCAGCAGATCTTGCTACATTAAGCACAGAAGAGCGAGGAAGGGTTTTGAGGATTGCGTGTGTTTTTTTTGTTGTTGCCTAAACATACTGAGAAAAAAAACTTTATTTTTGAATATGTAATGTTGGTGTATTTGTTGTCTTCTGATTCAGAGAAGGAAAAGATGTTGTTTCAAGGTCATGCTTGGTGACCTTAATTGACAAAGCACATGTTCATTACCCAGGGGCCATATTTGTGAATATTCAAACAATCTATGTGCACTTTCACTTCAGTTAGCACCCAGTTATATAGATTGTTTTTTCAAAAAACCCGAATTGACTGGTTTCTAATCGTCCCCTCACTGTTGTAAATGCAGAAATCATGAATCCACAGGAATGAATAACCGTTATGAATATTCATGAAATGCCTCGTTAACATGTCCATGTCATCGCTTGATGAGTAAAATATGCTACCCATCCTGACATGTTTGTGAAATGTGCAAGTGAAAGTCAAAACCACAAAATATGTGTTAGCTTACATATTTGACATTCTGATGTGAATCTAAATGTCGAAGCCATCGTCATCAATGAAAAAAACAGGGTACATATTAGTTAGGTTACAAGGTAGAGATGTAAGTGAATGTTCTTTGCAACACTTAACTAATACTAACCCTAATGTGGACCCACATAGTATTGACCTGGGAATCCAAATGAAAGAGGGTTGACCATCGATTCCACTGATTTCCTGTTATATCACCGCACTCAAAGGGAAGGTCGCAGTGTGTCAAAGGGCCATTTTGTACATTTTTCATATTGTAAATATCTCAGAACTTTATCAACTGCATTTGAAGTTGGCTCCTCTAATTTCTAGATTTAGTTGACAGTTGTTGGCATTCTCTTTCTGTCTGTTACCTGGTTGAATTAAGGATTTGCATGCTGTCATTGCAGAATTCTGTTTTATTAAAAGTATGTCTCTTCTTCTTGTCGGAGGTTTGTCAGTAAAAACTGGAAAATGGAGAAAGGAAATCACAACGAGCCGGGTATGTTATGTAAATTCTGCAACACTTTGCTTTTAATGAAATACAAACCTTGTCATGGGGTACATATATAAAGGGGTAAGGAGAGACGAATAATCACACATTGTGCATTTGGTTGAGTGGATAGAATAAATACTGTAGCTCTACTGAAACATCCCCTTAATGAGCCATGTCTTTTCTCTTTTTTTTATACTAAAACACAATTAGGTCAATTTCATAACGTTTGTCTCCTGATTGCTCAAACAGCATCACTAATGGCGGAGATGGGATGATAATTAGGTGATGCTGGAGGACATGTGAGGACCTGACTGGCCCAGTGGTGGGTCCAGGCTGTGGGGTCTCTGGGGACAGACGCACAGGCCTCACCGGGTTGTTTGACGGAAAAACACGGCAGCCTCCCCCCCGCTGAGCTGATTGCATTGGTCCAGGCTGCGTCTCACAGCATGCAGCGCCTCAGCTCTGCAGTGTTAAGTGATTGCTGAGAAGTCAGCCTGCATAAAATCGGAGATAACACAGCGGCATATAACATAATAAACCTCCTATATACCTAAATACAAATCACACTTTGGGATTTAATTCAATTAAGATTGGAACACAATGAATAGACCAATTTTAAGTAATGAATATTGACCGGTCCTTTGGTCTGGTGTCACTGAACGGTGAGCGCCATTTTAACCTTATTTCTTATTCTGTCAAATTCTGTGCGAAACTGCGGGTTCACTGCGGCGTATATTATGGGGTCGGTCAGTGACGTTACACAGGAAACAGACACTGACAGGATCTCCACATCGTGCATGATGTTTATCTGGAAAAGTAGAGGATGAAAAAGAAAAATGTTACAGATCATTCAGAAAGACTGTAAAGGCTGTCAGTTATTAAACACACAAACACACACACACACACACGCAACGACAAATACTTCACACTTCACATCTCTTCTTCACACTTGCTTGTTTATTTTGGTCCTAAATGTGATGTCACAGCTTTTTCCTAAGTGCTTGTAAAATTGCGTCCTTGCTTCTGTGATAACTCACCGGTGTATTCTTGTTTTTGGGAACGACAAAATTCACCAGGATGGTTGTGATCAGCGGCAGCCAGAACAAGAGGAAGGTTACAATTATGTAACCAGCACGCTTCGCCATTTTGCTTTCCTTCCTTTTGTTCGCTCTCTCTTTACCCTCTTTTGAAGGCATCATGCAAACAGCACCTTCTACCTCGATTTTGGGAGCCTCTGTTTCTGGAGCGTCACCTGCGACTGGAGGTAATGAAGACACTTGATCTACTGTGACAGCCGGGGTTTGTCCTCCACTTCTGTCCTCGCCCTGTTTCGGTTTAATCTGTAAAACAGCAATAGATTCAGGATCTTCTGAGCAGGGAACACGGGGGCTGGTTCCTGTCATTTCAGTGGGTGCCTTGTCAGTTTTCACTTTCTCTTCGGTTTGGTTTTCTGTGTTAAATATGCTTGACACCTTCTGGGGCTCTGCAGTTGAGCTCTTAACACTAACAGCGGCAACTCTATTTGATGGTTTTGCCTCCACTCTCGTGGCACAGGGGTTGGACTGCTCTGTTTTAAATGGCTTCTCTTCAGTCTGCAGTCGCACTGCAACCTGCTTTGCAGGAGGGCATGGTTGTTCTGTTTCCAAGTCTGTTATCTCCACAGTGTTCTTCAATTCTTTCTCTGAACCAGACACACTTTGCGCAGGTTTTATTGGGGTCAGTGGAGCAGTTGAAGAATCTATCTTTGATGAACACACTTCAGCTTTAGTCACCGGCTCAACCGGGGCAGCAGGTGGAGAGGTCTGCTTTTGCTCAGACTTTCCATTTTCCACAATCGTGGTTTCTTCCGTCTTTTGTTTATCCTCTGTTTTTTCTTTCTTAGGGAGTGGAGTAGTACCTTTGTCGAATATTTTGCGATTGTGCGACCTCACAATGGCAAATATGCCAGCATAGAATCCAATGATAAGACCGAAGCAGGCGGCCCACAGTGGGAACAGCATGTAAAGTCCAAAGCTGTCATAGGAGGCTAACATGTCTCTCTGTAATCCTTTGCACCTTATGTGCACCGGTGAGTCCTTGACAAATATGAGACAATAAACAGCCACCAGAATCGCCACGGTCCATGTGAGAGGAATCAGCACTTTGATCCGTTTTCCTCGCTGGCGTATTTTGAAGGGCTGTGCAATGGCCTGGTACCTTTCTGCACTGATGCATGCCAGTGTTAACAGCTGGATACAGCAGCAGAAAGAGAAAGAGGCCACTTGGGCATCGCAGAGCGTCTCGTCCACGTGTCCGTACCGATGCACAGCCACAACGATGGTCAAGAGAAAGGGGCAGTCCATTACACACCGCAGGCTGTCTATGATCGCAAGATTCACCACCAGCGCATTGTTCGAAGTTTGCAGGGACTTTTGGTGATAGACCGCCAGTATCACAAAAATGTTCGCACCGATTCCAACCACAGAGGTCATCAACAGCACCAAGCTGTTTGCCACCACAAAGCTGATGTCAACGTATTCCTCCCAAATGGTGTTGTTCCCAAAGTCCCGTGCAGGCGCAGGTTTAACTCTCATCTCTGAGTTCAGAGAGTCGACATGTTTAGTTCTGTATCTTCATACGCACACCAAATACACACTGAGCTGTGTGATTCTCCGCTGAGCGACTGAGATTAATGAGTGAACCCTGAGCCTGGACAAGTTACGCCGCAGTATCCGCCCTTTTCATTATCACCCCGCAGCGCCAGCGGCCACCTGGGAGTCCTCACTGTTCACATTCATTAAAAACTGTGCTGGGTATTCACAGCAGAGACGAATGGAAAGGACGGATGGCTGATCAAGGAAAAGCTGAAATGTCACTATTTTCTCAACCCTTACATCCAACTTTTTCAAATGCAGTAATGATGATGGGATGAACCTATAGTTGATCTGTGTGTGTGTTTGTGAACTGTACAGCTATCCATTACATTTAATGCAGCACCACACAAAGGTTAAAAGCTCTGCATTAGCTATGCCAGACGGATGACTTGGGAGTTCTTGAATTGGCTCAGGAAATAAGGGGAGCCATGCTGCTGGATTATAGCATGACATTGTGTAATCCTGTTTGGAGATAAAGTGTGAAATGCTCTTTGCTTCAGATCTGAAAGCTTATGGACTATGCCAAATCTGGGATTAGATCAACACAATACATCTTTCTCCTGACCAGCCTACATATTAAACTGATCAAATGTCTCTCAAACGACATAAACAGGAAGGTCTGGAGAAGAAAACTGCGTCAAAGTCTCGATCTTCTCGGCGGGAACAGATAACTGTGAACATTTTAGGACGTTGTAAACAGAGAGAACACATCAAGCGACTTGTTGAAATAGAAATAATGAAACAAAGGGGGAGTTGCAAATGAAAAATGCTGTATTTAGAATTTGACACTCATCGGCAATATTTACATCAAGCAGGGGAAACAAAATGGAGGGAGCAGGACCAAATACAAAGTTATTACAAAAATTACAAAATTCAGCCAGACATGTTTTATTTTTATTTTCTCCCAACAAACACTAATGAATCCAAAAAAACTTGATATATTTACATAATGACTTTACTCCATCATGGGCACCGATTGCAATCCTACAACATACAAATTAAACAAAGTCGTGAGAATTAGGTCTCTAGTTACTAATTGTATTGTAATGTAAAGTGAAAGATGTGTGGAACGACCAAGTGACAGTTTGATATGTGAAAATGTTTTGGTCCTTTTAATAAAAGAATTAAAATATTGTCAGATTCAATGATCTTATGGCAAATGTTTATTGTCTTATCGTCAAAAGTAACATCATGGTTAAAACATGGTTAATTAAAATTGCCAACTAAAATCAAAGCAATACAATAAAGTAAATCACAATATAATAAACAAGCATTAAAAAAATATTAATCCCAGGTGCTAAATCAACAGTTCAAAATCAATCAAATTCTCTTTCAATGCATCCTGTCTCTTCCTCCTTATCCACTGATGTGTGTGAGTCTCGGCTGTGGTGACTCAGTGCGGGCGGTGGCGTGTGCCATGTGAGACTCGACCTGACGGGTTGAATTCAGGTCCACAGACTGTGTCATTATGTCATCATTCCCCGAACTGTTTAATCCCCCTCTGAACTGTCGGCGAAGATTGAAAAGCACAGAGTATAACACCGACACAGGCTCAGCATGCAGAGCACAGAGCAGGATACCCAGAAAAAGGTTTTACTGTCTCGCTGAATCAACATTGGTAAAATACATGTTGCTTAACAAGTGCGCTCTTATATCCTGCTTTTCTAATCTAATTTTGTGTTATACACAATAGCATATTGCTTTTTCTCTGCAACTGAAAATAACATTTTTAGACGTAACTCCTGCATTCATCTGTTTATAAATGAAACCTGTATACAGTTCAGCGCAGTGATGAAATGCTGCGGTTTGTGCAGCAGAAGTCTGGAAATGTTGGTAAAAGACTAAAACAGAAATAAGTCAAAGGATGTGGACGGAGCTGCCAGTGTTGATTTGATGATGGAGCTGTTTACTGTTTACTCTAATTTTGAAATCAACATTTGCATAATGTTGTTACATAGAAGGAGGCGCTCGGCAGCATATCTTACAATAAAAATCCCAGCCCTCGCTCCCAGAAAAACTCCTTGTGATATAAAAATTGTTGCACACTCCTCTGTCCGTGTGAATCAATATTTCATTACCCAGCTCCTTGAAACTGTTAATCACCCAAGTGGCTTTCTGAGAGTCGGAACTCTCTTAACTCACGCTACACTAAAACAGGTCCAGTGCATTTTATTTACGAACAACAAATCAAAGGTTTGACTCCCTCTCTTGTGTGCGGGCTTCTTAAAAAATTCACAGAGATGAAAGAAATACAAACATTCATTTCAGTCAGAGTTTCCTGACTCCCTTATTTTTTCCACAAGTTTATAGTTTATTGATCGAAGCAAATCACAGAAATAAAACCATCTTAATGATCATTCTGATTGGTCTAGAAAAAAAGCAATGGACAATAAATACTAGAACACCCTGCAGTTTAATGCAGTTCAATACATCTATCTATCTGTCTATCTATCTATTTATCTACTGGCTGTCTGTCTGTCCACCAATCTGTCCATCCGTCCGTCCCTCTGTTGTCTGTCAATCTATATGTCACTCTGTAAATCCATCTATCTATCTGTCTATCTATCTATCTATCTATCTATCTATCTATGGTCCATCCATCCATCCATCAACCTATATCAGTCTGTTCGCCCTTCCGTCTGTCTGTCTGTCCATCTGGCCTTCTATGTATCAATCTATCTATCTATTTAATATTGTATTGAATTGCATTACTCCAGAGGTCTCTCCTTTATTCTCTCCACCTAAAGAACAGCAGCTGTTAGTCTCTGAGCTGTCTCTGTTGACGTTGACACATCGAAGACGTCTGTGTGAGACATGAGCCTGTGGATCTTTAGATCTGTGTCCACGCCGAGGCACCGACATTCGACAGCGGAGACAGTCACAGAGGCAAAACCCTGCATTGCATGTTGATGTTCCTGTTGAAGGGAATCACATGGCTCCTCCTGTTCAAGCTATGCATGTTGAAGCTGACACTAGTGGGTCCATGGGGAATGTATCGTCCACACGACAGCACCTCCAGGGTGGAATCGCGGAACTGTGGGACATAACAAAAACAAACACATAATCCCCCTGTCAGGAAATATATGAGCCATTGTTTCACAGGCATGACATGCAAATAGGCCTCTGTATTTCTTGTGCGAATCTTGGTTCACACTCAGCCTTTGCATCTCAGCTCCACACTTTAGCTGCTTACCTGTTTGTTGGAGAGGAAGTAGATGATGGGATTATAGACAGGGCTGGTCTTGGCAAAGTACATGGGCATGGTTGCAAGCAGCGGAGGGATGTAGAGCTCAGGGTCCACGACCACTACCACGGACAGCGCCGTGTAGGGCAACCAGCAAACAAAAAAAGATACAATCATGGCCAGGACCATATTGATGGCGTGATCGTTCTCCTTGTGGCAGGAACGCCCACCCTGGAGCTCCACACTCCTGTTCAGCTGCATGAGTGGAGAAACACATTTGACCCCTATTAAAAGTTCATAACCTGTTTCTGTCTGTAGGTGGTAGATTGCAAACAGATGAGAATGGAGGTGTGAGTTTTAAAACATTGTTTTAATGGTGTAAAAGTGTGATAAACATGCCGACGCCGTACTGAACCCACCTTATCCATGGATTTGAGCACCTTGGAGTAACAGTAGATGATGACTATGACGGGGAGAATGAAGCAGAGGAGGGTGTAGAGGATGAGATAGCTGTAGTTGCTCCACGATCTTTCCTCCCAGGCCAGAGAGCAGGAGGTCTGGACTCCCTCGGGTCCGTAGGAGCTCCAGCCAAACAGCGGAGCCACGGCCCAAAACAAGCAGAATACCCACACGCATACGAGTCCGTTGAAGCTTCTCCGCATGCTCAGCTTAAAACCAGCTCTTGGTTTACACACCACGATGTAGCGCTCGTAGGCGAGCAGGGTCAGAGTGCAGAGGGAAACCAAACCTATGGTGGAAAGAGAATCTCAGCTCAAGGGTAAGTTAAAACATTTTTGGGGCTTTCAAATGCATGTTTTTAAATCTTTCTTAGGAAAGGAAGTTTGTGAAGCAGAAATTTCCCAAGCCAACTAGGCAAACATTTTCATGAAAAGACCTGTGTTTACTCTAAATCAACATTCGATCAGTCCCAAAATCATGAATTAAATCCCCCAAAATCTAAGGATTTGAAAGCTTTGAGGTGAACAGAAAGACTCCTCTCCCACTTTTCCCACAGTGTTATGCAGAGCTGATGTCTTTATCTCTAAACCTCAGCCATTGTCTGGTAAATACATCGTCTTTCCTTCTCAATCGATAGGTAAACCTTTAAATCACACAAATATCTGGTTTGACTTCTTCATAAAGCAACAAAAAAAGCCCCAGAACCTAAATATTATAGTAAAGAGACAATTAATTCAGGGGTAAAGCATTTTATCCTCTCATCCTTCCTTTAATATTTTATATATCACAAGCATTGTCAAACACATCTCCACTCACCAAAGTAATTGACTGCAAATCCTTGAAACACACAGGCCGTGTGGCCAATAAAGAAATAGCCTTTGTAGTTGGTGATGGTGACGACCAAGGAGCCGCACAGGCCTATCATGAGGTCAGACACGGCCAGGCTGAGGATGAAGACGTTCATCGGTTGGAGCAGAGACAGGTTCCTCAGCATCACGGTGATGACGAGGCCGTTGTTGAAAACTGTCAACACTGTATTGATGAACATGAGGAAGGAAAGTATGCTGAAACCAAACCGAGGGAAGATGGTGGGAGACACCGTCGCCATCTCGGCGAGGTTGTACGGAGGATGAGAGCTAGAGCTCCACGCGGTGCTGTTGCTGTCCATGACGCCCTAAATGATGTCCAGGTGAAACCGCTGTGAGGCCAGAGGACTAAACCCTCAGACTCTGTGCTCAGCCCAGAACACAGCGTCACAGATCTTATCATTTCTGATCCCTCAGCTTTTCTTATTTCCAAGATCTCAGACTGCGCACCTGTCTGATAGAAAAGGCATCAAATGCAATATGAGAAATTGGTCCATAACACGATTTAGAGGTTTAATCCCAACAAACCAGCTGCTGTAATGGTAATTGGAAGAGTTATTAACAAGGGATAAATTAGTGCTCAAAATCAATTTTCTAAATACGCTACGTTTCTTTTCCTTTTGTTGTTCACAGAGCAAATAACAAAGTAAATGGCACACACTGGACTGCACACTCACTAAACACATACCTGCAAATTAAATCTGATTACAGTATAATTATCTAATTACATCAAGCTGTTCCACATTAATGACACAAGCACTAGGCTACAATTATTAAGCCATTTCCATTTTAATAAATAATGAAATAAAAATACACATCAGGACAAACACAACACAATCAAATGAATAAAGCAAACCATGAGGTACTGTGTGGTCACTGGTGGAGATGTATATGCTTTCCCTTTTTAACTTGTTCAACAGTAGATTCTAGCATGGGTGAGAGCATTTAACATATTTTCAGGAAAAAAAGAAAAAAGAAAACAGAGAGAAATCCTCGAAACTCTGCACAGATCAAATAGCAACACGCGTGCTAAATATAGCACCGGCACTCTATTTTCTCCCGACTAATATTAACATCTCTCATTTGCTTCGGAGAGACACACAGGCTGTGCCAAATATTATTAAAACAAGAGAAAAAATCTGACATCACAAGATCTCAACTCAAGGTGAAATTAACCTAAAGGCTTGACAGAAATAACATCAGGCTGTTACAAAAATATATACACGGCAGTAACGTGAGCATGAGATTAAGGCAACAGAGTTTGTAATTCAAATGTCATATCTCAGTTTTAAACTTGCTGTTAGGACAAAAAAGGCAAAGATAATGTTTACAGATGGTGAAGAATTCACAGCATGACAGACTTGATGTATGACTGCCCCCTATTGTTTAAACTGTTGCATTATATTCGTATAATCTTGCACCAAAATCGCTCTCTCCCATACACAACACACTTACAGGTTTGCACAGCTGGCCTTATGAGGACTTTGCATTGACTCCCATTCTTTGTGTGGACAGCCAAACCAGAACCTTATCCCTAACCATATCCAGGAGCAATTCATGCCTAACCCAAACCTTAACCACCCACAGTTCACATCTTACACTGACCTTCACCACTAGCTCAGAAAATACATTATTCTAACGTAATAAACATCAACACTTAATGTGATAGTTAGACAATTATGCATGACCTCAAATGTGGCATGCATCTTCTACAATACCTTATTTCAAGTTGTTTAAAATCAGCAATAAAATTCCTTCATTCCTGTTAATTCTTTTAACAATCTCTTCTTCTCTCTGTCTCTGTCTCTGTCTCTTTCTAATCAGACGCTGCTTTGGTCCTGCGGTGCAGCGTGGAGACGCTCAGACCTTCAGGATGTCCTCAGGCCAGAAGGGGGACTCGTGCTGCAAAGGGTTACGGCGGGGGAAGAAGGTGTGCTGGAAGTCGTAGTTGAGCAGGCAGCTGATAGAGGCCATGTAGATGTCGGCAAAGCGCGACAGTCGGCGTGAGAAGTACGTGGGGTTGTGGTAGGTGCGGAAAAGACTCCCAAACTGGGGGTTGAAGCTGTCCTTCGTCTGTGGCCTGCCATTAAAATAGATTCATAAGCATTTGGTTTAATCAGCTCTACAAGAGCTCAGTGTATTATTGACCTGCTCATGAATGACAGAGTAATTATCTCTATTACCTCATGGCCTCTCTTTCTCTGATCCACTCCTCAACGACAGCTTGGGACGCAGGATCCCTGTGCACCTGTCCGGGAGAAGTGCGAAGAAGTTAAGCACAAAAAGTTGAGATACATAAATAAAGCAAGGAAGACTGACACACAAGTCTCCTAACCTGCATCTGCTCAATGAGTCCAGTCAGTGCCTGTAGCCAGGTCATCATGTGCACATACTGCTCCGTGTTCATGATCTTGATCTCTTTCCTCAGCTCAGGGATGATGGCACCTGTTCTCCAGCCATGTTTCAGTGTTAGATCCTGCAGTGACAAAGACCATGAAATCAGTGTTCAACATAGAAACATTGTGTACAGCATGATTTGTTTTTATTTGTTTGGCTGGTGTGAGGGATGCCTCTCAAGAATTACTACCATATAGGCCTCCACATGCCTGTGCAGTTCAAGAGTAAATACATTTTTCGTATATATTTTGTTAGGTCACCGTGACCTTGGCCTTTGACCCTCCAAATCTAAGCAGTTAATCTAGGAGCCTAAGTGAACATTTGCACCACATTTGAAAGGAATCTCTCGAGGTGTCCCGGAGAAATTGTGTTCAAAAGGTAAAAGAATGTGTTTGTGAAGAATGTGTTTGTCACAGTGACCTTGACTTTCGACATTTCCTCAAGGATTTCTTGAGACATCCTGTTAATAATAATGGGATGAGCATACGTACAGGTGGACATCCTGAAAACATGCTGCTTTCGGTCACTGGCGGTCTCCGGCACAGAGTCATAAAAACAGGGGCCTTTATAAATGATTCAATCTAGTGTCAGGCTCAAGATATACAATGCAGTCACAGAACTATTGTACACTGCAGCACACAGCGCTCACAGGTCAACATACAGCCAATGCAGCTGAACACATCAGATCAAGGAAAATAGACTTCCAGCCTTAATCCCCCTGGTTGCAATTAATTGCCTAAATCCATGGTGAAGAGTAGCCCGTTAGGTGGCCAGGGCCGACAGTATCAGCATCATTAAAACCGAAGCACATCTGTTCCATCAGACAAACCTGAGATCGAAAAACTACGTTGAAATGGATCAGCGAAATGAGAATATTCTTTTCAATTGTTCCCCCGATCCCACCCCCGTGAGAGGCCTCTACTCTGTTTCGACTTACGGTAATGATCTGGTCCCAAAGCCACTGAGGGCGACTGTAAACTGAGAGTGAACTTCACACGGCGTGTTCCATCTCAATAAATAAGCAAGATGATATGTTTGACACCTGGCTGCCTGCCAACAGCGAGGGCATTATGCCAGAAACGTAAAAATCTGACTTTCATTATCGCCATATGTATAAATATCCACGTTGTTAGAGTGTTTCATTTCATTCATCACACCTACATTAAAATATCCAGAGGGGCTGTATGTCACTCCAAACACATTCTGGAACTTTTTGTTTTGTCATTTTACTGCAGGTCGCCAAACACTGCAAATGAATCTCTGCAAATATGAGAGATTATTTCTCTCCGAAGCGCCTGTCAGTTAATAGATGGACAAAGGATTTTTCATTTGTGAATCAAGGCTGGAAAATGTTCCAACCGAACCACCTAGAAAATGTCTGAGTGTGCCCAGGTGAGAACACACAAGGAAATGTTCAGAAAATCCGTGAGCCAGTGTGTTTCTAACGTTTCTAACATGCCAAACCGAAGAATATAATCAAAAAGGAAAACTCGACATAAACATGGTGTTAACTTGGAAAGATGAGATTCAAGAGCTTTTGCTGATGAGGGCAAACACCAGTGTCGATGTACTGTTAACACAAACATGTGCGTTCCACAGCAGACTCTATGCGTCATGTCCTGCTCCCTGCATGCTCTACACTGACGTCACTCCTCCCCTGGATGTTCCTGTTGTTCTGTACACATCTGAGCCGGAAAATCTCCTGCTGTGTTCTTCATAAGTGAAAGGCAGACTCAGCAAACACTACAGAGTATTGTGAGTTTTTATATTTATCCTGTTACTCTACATATGTGTGGATGCTGCTTACTGCCAAGTCGCTGTAGATGTGATCACCAAAGTACAGGACTTTGGATCCTCTCCAGCCGGTGAGTCTCAGGAACTCATAAAGGTTTCCCTACCATGATCAAACAACAAATTACAAAAGTCAACAACGGGGCTTTTCATTTATGTTCATACTGGTGAGGTAATTGCCTAACGCCACACCTGTTTGTAGATCTGCCCTTTTTCCAGCTTGTGAATCCTGTCCCACAGCAACGCACCTTGGTCTGTCACTCGCCTGAAAGGTCTACGAAGAGAAATAAACAAAGACAGATCTTAAACAGTATATTTATATATATATATAAATTTATATAATATGATCTAATATATATATTAAGAGCTCTAAGGAACACGTAAACCTAATGTTTACACCATTGGTTTACACAGTGTTTAGGCCTACTAGTGACTGCTTATCGTGTGGTCCAGTGAGACCCCTAGTGGGCTAGAAGAGGCATAACATGGATATACAGACTTACTTTCTCCTGTCGTTGAAGAAACTGGGTTTGTCGGCCTGAACAATAACAATATCAAACAGGTCCCTCCAGTCCTTCCCTACAATGAAGTTCATTCCTCGGTCCCTAAGGAAGACAAACAATCCAGATTTCACCTCGTCAGCAGCATCTTGAAGCTCATCACGAGGGTACAAACACAAACAATCCACCTGATTCAGCACCATGCAATGATGATGCAAACATCAGCAATAATATGTCCATCTGCTACTGTGTTAGTGTGAAACTCAATGAAACTGCATTGCTGTTTTATATCTGGCAATCACATGTTTTGTTGCTGTGATGACTCAATGTGACTGATAACTAAACCCAGGACATTAAGGAAGTGGTTTAAGGTTGGCTAGACAGACCTGGGGCCTCATTTATAACCGTTGTGTACCCATAAAGCAGGGCCTGAAAGACCAACAGCGTTATTTGTGACTTTAGTTTTCATACAGTGTGTGTGTGTGTGTGTGTGTCGTACTTGATGATACACGCACAGGGTTAGAAGATAATATAAACTATTAATGACTTGGCTCTGCAACTCCGCTATCTTTTCCAATTGAAGGTTCTTATGGAACAGTTCTGTCCTGCGAGCACAAAATCATTGTTGGTTTTAATGTTAAGGATGAAGTGGATCAATAATCTGGCTTCAATTCACCACATCATGTCTGCATCATCATTTTCCTGTCTCCAAAATGTTTGTACTCATGGGTAAGAGTTAACGTGGAAGTGAGCACATTCTCCCGTCAAGTTGTTTTTTTAGACCCCAATGTTTGCATGAGAAGTGGCGTACGCAATCCCTGTTTTGTGCGTACACAATGGTTATAATTGCCACATATTGCCATATAAACTGCCACCTTGTTGCAAGGCGACAGCAATAAGGGGGTGGAGGGGGACAGGCTGGGGGACAGGCTGGTGACACGATCACTGAGATCCTGTGTAGACCAGAAACTTATTTCGGTTGGGTCTTCGGGGCTTACGCAGCCCACGTAGACCACGTCCTCTTAGGCCGATAACTTATAATGAACTACGATTTTATTTCTAAGTCCTTTGATGTGTGTGTGTCTTTATGCCCATCCATAAAAGTGAGAGCGGCAGTTAAATATTTGTACACCAATAAATTAATTAACCACGACGACAAGCGCCTGCACCCTGCTTGTTCACACTTACACAAAGTCAAAGGGACTGTTGGTGATGAGGAACATTTTCTTTCCACTCTCTGACAGCTTCTTCAGCACAGCATGGCTTTGCTCACCATAGCAAATGTATTTACCTGGAAAACAGAGTGAGACAGAAAAAAAACGAATATATATATATAATAAATACATATGTCTCAGCTTCACTATTCAAATTCATTTTTTAACGTAATGGCAACAACTCACATGCAGCTGTATATTTTTTTTTACATTAGTTCAAACAAAGTAATACAATCCATTACCAATATCTGCCTCCACAGCTCGGTACATAATGCCCTTGACGTGAACATCTCTAATGGCTTCCTGTGAAGAGGAAAAAAAGTAAATGGCCCTCAGCGAGGAAGTTTTGACTTCAGCGACACAAAGTTGGCATTCAGCTCTCGTAGCAACACCTTGGTCTTTGTATAAACGCTTGACTTGGAAGCATAAAGAAAGTGCATCACTGAATACAAATGAAAACATGAGGAAAACAGACCCTGGAGTTAATTTACTTTGTTGACACACTGAGAAACTTTGCACCACATTTTAAACTGATTATCTTGAGCTTTTAAGTCAGTGAATTGAGATGGAGATTTAAAGGATAATTTATTGAAATAATTAAGCAAACATAAAAGGTTAATACCAAGTAGTAAATCAGTTTCAGTAAGGAAAAAAAAAGATTGAGGAGTATGTCCTTGAAAAGACAAGAGAGACACTTGTGAGTGAGAGAATGCGTGTGAGGGCTTTTTAATGACAGCGATCTGTCAAACACGCTAGGGTGTCACACAGAATAGATCGGACCGGCGTGACAGCTGCTCTCAGAGGAAGAACACACACCGCTGATTTCTCGCTTCTCTCCCACTGAAGCACCCGAGCCACCAGTGAACAGACACAGATGGCCAAAAGCTTGACTAAAAATAGACGCTGGTTTTCAGAGCTAAAATTAACATGAATGGCTGACGTGTCACGTCACACCGCAAACAAGTAAATACATTGTCTGGCACTTGTGGCTGGATTTTACACACAGGCTGCTAAGAGACTCAATCACAGAAAAGGAGAGCCATGCCGAGTCCTGAGCACTTATAAACAAAGGTAGATCCCACCTTCACGTCTTTGTAGAGATGGACTGGCTCGTAGTCGATGTTGTGCCTCATGAAGAAGTCATTGACGCAGGACAGGAGGTTCATCTCAGGCAGGGAGAAGATGTCCATGAACTGTTTCATGGTGTGGCCGTGGGAGCTCTGCAGGACAGTCATTCACTTCATAAATAAGATGTTGTTTTTACTTGTGTTGATACAGACAAATGTAGGCTCTCTTCACCTTTCCATAGAAGTCGCTCATGATCTCTAGAGGTACGTGACAACCTTCATACATGGCAATTACTTCCTCATCAGAAACTGGATGCAGACCCCTGTAGGAAAAAGATGAAATATGAAAAACTAAACAAAATTAGCCACTCTATCTGCAGTTTGTGCAACCTCCTGAGAACATCGATAAAGAGAGAAAGCTATACGATTCTTAGTTTTAACATAACTATATATTGAACATGATTATCAGTTGCCATATGAGAAAAAACATATTATATAAAATTCACATTTGATCCCACTGCCCCTGCTATAAAACACAACACAGTTACCTGTATACAGTTCCCTGCTGGATGTAGTGAAAAGCATCTATCTTCATTAGCAGCGCCTGTTGCAAAAGGGATTTCATAAAAATATGCAAAATATATTTTTTTAACCAAATGTTTCAGTTTTTTTGGAGTTGGGCCTTCTTACCTTTTGCACGTCATAGTGAAGTCCTCTCACTGCAAAATTTGGAATATACTCGTACTTCCGCAGACCCTCTGGATACTAATGCACGGAGGAAGAAACGTCAAAAGGGCAGATAAAGAAAAAAATACAGGAATGTATCGTCCTCCTGTATTAACTGCATGAATGAGTTTGAAGTTACAGGTTGCAAAGAGTCAAACACTGCACACACCCTGTGGTTAGTGATAAGAATGTCCCGGGCTATATTAAAAATCAGGGTGTGGAGGTGGCTGGAGTAGAAGGCGAGGGTATAGTCATAGTCGAAGCCGTAGATCTCGATGTCCCGCAGGCTCATCTCGTTGTTTGCAAAAATGGTGTTGGGGTTGACGGAGTTGGCGCAAATCGCTGGAATCATATCTTAAAAAGAGAGAAACGATACAGGTTACTTGGCAGTTTTGCAGGATTTTGACATGTTGCTGTGACAGAAAGTCGGATCTTATTTAATAGGACGGAGGTTCATCTGATAACGATGTTTGTTGATGGCGATGGATATGTTCAGAGCAGAAACACAACTTTCTAAAGATTATACGCACTCATGGATTAGTTGGTTGTAAACTTTGGGCAAGAGAAAGTGAAACTGTGGAGGTGTGTGAGTGACAAATTGCGATGTAGTCCATTTTTGTTACACTTACTAATTAGCATTTTATACCGGCTGCTCATTTTAGGGGCAAGCACATTTTTTTATTCCAATTCAAACACTCTCTCAGGAGAGATTAAATAATAGTTATTTCAACAAATACGGGACATTATAAAGGTACGTTTCATTATATAAGGTTTGTTGTGTAGTTGTGATCACCTTTCATGCAAATTACTGTTAATAATATTTATGTAAGTTCTTGTCTTGTTTCTCTATTTTGAATTCCTTTTGTATACATATTTACATTTTCATAATTGTATCCTATTTTAATGTGTTTTCTATTAAAACACATTAATAGAATATATGCAACAACTACTGAGTAACGCAACGTAACAACCTGCAGACACATCAGTAGACTTGAATCAACTAAACGTGCTTGTTGCAGGATCTTCAAAGGCAGTTTTATTTTTCCATGGCAGCTGCGTTATGTTTACAGGATGCTGCAGATCTGTCCATCCCACCTAAAGCATCACAGTCTATAGCTTACTGTGTGTTGCATGTGGGTTTGTTGTTCGATAGGCTGCTGACCTGAGTCTGTGGAATTAGCTGCTGCATTAGTAAGCTGGAAACATGAGTCACGACAGAGTGATAAGACAACAACAGTTCCCTGCAGTGCTGTGTCTGCATGAAGTGTCTGATCAGAGTTCCTACCTTCCGTCTGCTTCTTGGTCTGATTGTAAACAGACCACAGTCTCTCCGTCATGTCCTGGCCGTTTGAAGAGGAGCTGCTGCGACACACTGATGCTCCGTGCTGCTGCTGCTGCTGCCGTGACAGGAGCTGGACCGAACCGAAACTCCGTCTCCATGAGCGGGAGCTGGAGGAGAAGGGCCGCTGGTGTGAACCCTGCATGACGCTGCAGAAGACGGCGGTCCTGTGGAGACACTCCCTGTGTCTGAGGAGGGACGACAGGGGCAGGGACAGGGGCGCCATGTCGGTGAGATACGAAAGGCGGCCCGGGAGAGAGTCACTGTGAAGTCCCGGGAGAATGCACGTGGCTCTGAGCTCCTCCGTTACCAGAGTGTCACTGCACCACGTCACGTCCGTGTTTGGCAACGTGACAAACCCACAGCCAATCAGCGTCTCAGAAACTGATCCGCAGACAGAAACGCTTCCTGCTTTTCCACTAATCAGCTGAGCCAGTTATAATAATAATAACAATAATAATAATAATAATAGTAATAATAATATTAATAATAATAATAATAGAAACTAAGATTTCTAGGACTTTAAAGCAGCACTGGCCGAGCCCGTGCACTTGCATTTTGAAGCATTGCATGTGTTTTGCCTGAATAAAAATAAATAATGACAAGGAAATATTGACAAATAGAGCTGTTCTGTGAGCCGTACCTCAACGTTTACACGGAAATGTCCCAATTCTGAGAGAGAGAGAGAGAGAGAGAGAGAGAGAGAGAGAGAGAGAGAGAGAGAGAGGGTCGTAGAAGTCCAGGGGGCTTCTACGACTTTCGAAAGGGAAAAACCCAATATGTGCAATTATGGTAAGGGGGGGGGGTAAGGTTCAAGTTTAAGGCTAGAGTTAGGGTCAGGGTTATGGATAAGAAGGTCGTAGAGACTTGCGAGTAGGCTCTAACCCCACTAATGCGGGCACTCCCGATCAATTGGTCCCATCCCCGAGCTTCTACGACCTTCGGAAGGGAAAAACCCAATTTGTGCAATTATGGTAAACAGGGAGGTCCTGGGGCCCGTTTCACAAAGCAGGTTTAGTGAAAACTCTGAGTTAGTTAACCCTGAGATGAGGGAAACTCTGGTTTTTCAGTTTCACAAAGCCAGTTCAGCTTTACTCTGAGTCAGTTACCCTGGCAACATACTCCGTGAACCTAACCTGCTCGCTGGCAGGTTTTCTTCAACTAACCCCGAGTTTCTCCTGCTCTTAAGTTGAAGCCTGCAGACTGAAGGCAGTGGCAGACATGGCGTGTCCTTTTATTGAAGAGCCAGTTGATGTCGAGGCGCAGATACTTCGCAGACATCTCCACCGGGAGAGGATTATTAGACCCCGATTGGATGTTTTATCATTCCCTGATGAGTATCTGTTTGAGCGTTTCCGTTTCTCTGCATCATCTATAATTTATATAAACGATATTCTCAGCCCTCACATCGCTCACATGACGCATCGTGGACATGCTCTCAGTTCCGAGCAAATTCTTTGTATTGCACTTCGTTTTTTTGCCAACGGCAGTTTTTTGTATAACGTCGGTGATGCAGAGCATGTGTCCAAGGCAACTGTCTGTCGGGCTGTCCGAAATGTGACACTTGCACTGAAACGGCTACTATGCACGTTTGTAGTGTTCCCAAGTCACAGACCCACCAGACTTCTCAAAGAAGAGTTCCACAGAATTGCAGGTATCAGTCTAAGCAGTAATTCATTTATGTCATAAAGCTTTGAGACTTGAAGCACTAATCAGTCAATTTGATATATTTTAGGGTTTCCAGGTGTGATTGGCTGCATAGATGGCACTCACATTCCTATCATCGCTCCTTCAATAAATGAAGGAGATTATGTGAATAGGAAATCTGTCCACAGCATTAATGTGCAGGTAGGCCTAAATAGTAGCCTTTAACATTCCAAATTAAATACACTACACCATACAGCTAATTACTGTTCTCCACTGTGAAGATCATATGTGATGGAGCCCAGATGATTAACAATGTGGAAGCGAAGTGGCCTGGGTCTGTGCATGACTCACGAATGTTTCGTGAGTCGACACTGAGTGCCAGATTTGCCGGTGGTGAGTTTATATATATAATTTATATACAGTATATAGTTATATCCTATGATCAAATATTTTGTTTCCTCCTATTGCAACTGAAACAAACTGTATCTTGTATTATCATAGTAGAGTTCGATGGTTACCTACTCGGAGACAGAGGGTACCCCTGCCAGCGCTATCTGCTGACCCCTTACCCTGACCCTGAGCCTGGCCCACAGCGACACTACAACTTGGCTCACTGCAGGACACGAGCCAGAGTGGAGATGACCATCGGGATACTCAAGGCCCGGTTCCAGTGCCTTCGTAGGCTCAGGGTCACCCCAGAGAGAGCTTGTGACATTATAGTGGCATGTGTGGTTCTCCACAACATTGCCACTATTAGAGGAGAACAATGTCCTACTCTTTCCCCCTGTGATCCAGGTATTAATCATACCCCCCCTGCTGATACACGAGATGGAAGAGCTGTTAGAGACATGATATGTGTCAATCATTTCTAACTGACCCATCACCTCCCCAATGTTCAAGAACGACAATATGCATCTCATTTTATGAGGTCTTCTTTATTTCCTAGAAGGACAAATTTTGTACAGTTGTTAATCCTTTGTTGTTAAAACAATTAAAAAACATCCACCTGTGGGCACGTCACCCACCTTTAACTGATGGTCCAGCAGTTGTATTTCCTTTTCTGTTTTGGTGATCTGCAGCCTTATGTGCTCCATTTCTAGGTGTGATTTGTTTATTTGAGATTCTAAATATACCTTGTAAAGTTGTTTCACAGGGAGCTATAGGAACATAAATAACATTGAATTTCAGTGCCATGTCTATTTAGTGTCATTGTAAGTTGTGGGTCAATGCTGAACAACATCTTACTGAGGTAAGCTGTGCTGTGGAGGTTGATGGACCTTCTTCCCCATTGTAATTTCCAGCATGGCTCTGTTAGAGAGAAAGAAGTTGCAAGTTGTATTGTGGAACAACACTATTAACTGAGCCAAAGTTATTTAAAAAAAAAAAAGGTGTATACTTCAGCAGGCCTCTCTGCATCTTCCCTCTCTGTGGCAGCTGATAAGGTTTCTTCATCATCCTCCTGTAATGAAACAGAATGTGTGTGTTATATTCTACCAATTATGAAAAATCTGTGGAATATTAAGAGTACTTACAACAGCATGGAGGTCTGTTATGGCAGAAGGCTCAACGAGACAGATTACACCATCAGTAACTGGTAGAAAATGAAGATTAGACAGTTGATGATTACCCAGAAAAGTGCCCCACCTAATTTAAACACAATTTTTCAAACTCTGAGTCACCTTAAAATAGATTGATATCTGAAAGCAAAAGCAGCCAATTGCAAAGAACTGTAGCTTACTGCTACAAGAAAAATCAGTGTGCCAACTAAGTTGTGTCTAAGATGAATGGGTGGCCATTACTGAGCGAACACTAGAAAAAGGATTAACGTACATGCCATTCATTTGAATAACTTACCTCTTATGTAGGCCCCTGTGACCTGGGGCGTGGGTGGGTCCGATGAACTCCCCCCAGAGATGCCCTCAGCAATGGGTCGTCCACTGTTCTGACTGAGGGCCATCTTTTCAGCCTCTGTGAGAGGTGGTGGTGGTGGACCGCCACCTGTTTTGCGGGCCTCAGCCTTTTTTCTGTTGGCTATAATGGAGGTCAAATTTAAATACATACAGAAAACACAACTTTGGAGACTTGTATGTATAAAAGGCATTTAGGTGTTGCTTTCATAGAGACAATATTAAATACTGGCAGTGTTGGGATTTCTCTTTTTTTTGCAGATTTCCCTAATTACTTAAATATATCCATCACATGTTGAATGTAGCCACTAAATGCTGTTTAATGAGGGCAGGCTAAACAACATCACAATTGCTTGTACTTTATTATACCTTACCTGTTTGAACTACATTTTTATACTTCATCTTTAGCTGCTGCCAAGTCCGTTTGGTGCCTGTTGGGTTGCACCTGTGCTCACAGACACACATATGGAATATAATTGTTGAATAAGTGGAACATTCAAGACAAAACATTTCTTTTTTTTCTCAAATTAATACTGACGCATTGACTCGGTCAGCAATTTCCTGCCACGCAAGATCCCGCGCTTTTGCTGCTGCCACAGTATTGCTTCTTTTTAAAAATATATGCTCACTTTCTGCATACGCAGTCATTAATATTTCCAACTCCACTGGGGAGAAGTAGGAGGATCGAGGCTGTTTACCACTTGTTGCCATGGTGAATCATGTTATCTGTGCTCCATTGATGAAGGCTTTTTATATCCTCATGCACAAGCTTCACTCAGGGTTACCTTGACTCTGAGTTGATTGAACTAAGTGTTATCACCTGTTCTGAAACCGAAAACTTAGAGTTTGACAGCTCAGAGTTGCTCAACCCAGAGTTAAGGTTTTAACTCAGAGTTTGTTGAACCTGCTTTGTGAAACGGGCCCCTGGACACAGGCATATCAGTCTCTCTCTGAACTTATTGAGCAAAGTGTTTTTACAGTACTCTGAAGTATCCTGAAATGATCTATTCCACAGTGAAAATGTTGGACTTAACCCTCGTGTTGTCCTTGCTTCCCCATGCTGTTGGCTGTGAGCGTTTGGGTAATGATTTAACTAACCACACACACACGCACACACACACACACGCACACACACGCACCATGCCGGTGTCAAATGCTCTTGACGGCACGGCTACGCAATGGCGGTGGGGACGGTGTCCCGACTTGTACCCTGATGCATTGTTAGTAACTCTCTTTGACCCCGACCTGTCTTCGTGGCGACCCCCCGGCTCCCCGCATTATGTTCTGAAACCTGTTCTTGCTCGGTAATAATAATAAAAAAAAATAAAAAATGACTATACGATGGCACGTGTTTGACTGCTTTTTTTTTCTTCGAAATCTCTGCACGTCACATGCTCCAAGTTGCGCGCCGGTGTGACCGCGTTGAGTGCCGTCTCTCTGATCGGGGTCTCCCTGATCCTGAGAGTCGCGATGTCGGGCCCGCCCCGCCGCCCACGTTGTCTACTTGAGCCTGTTCTTGCTCAGTTATGCGAAGAAGAAGAAGAAGAAGAAGAAGAAGAAGAAGAAGAAGAAGAAGAAGAAGAAGTAGACTCTTGCGCAGTAAGAATAATTAAAAAAAGAAATTCATTTATTTTATTTTTTTTTATAGCTGCACACGACACACACGAAGACGTAGTCTCTTGTCGTTCGGGGTCCCCCTGACCCTGAGACTCGCGACGTCGGACCGACCCGTCTCCCTCCGTTGTGTACTCAAATCTGTTCCGGCTCAGTGATGCGAAGAAGAAGAAGAAGAAGAAGAAGAAGAAGAAGAAGACTTTTAAATAACTTTATTTACGACAAATTGTCTAAATAAATCCTTAACTATTCAATTATGTGGAGCAGAAAAAGGTTAAACCATTCCATACACACGCACATCATACAACACCCCTAAAATTACCAGATGTTGTGTTAAAATTTTGTTGAACAGTGACTCTATCACGGAGGTATAAAAATGACTGAGTCCAGTCAGTCTGTGTAGAGGAGAGTTTAACAGGAACAGTTGTTTGTCGTACCCAAGGCCCCCGGCTCTCCAGAGCAGCAGGCGGGCCACAGCCGACCAGCACCGTGTGGAGCCGTACAGCAGCCTCTGGGCGGCCTGCAGTCTGAAAGCAGCCGTCCTGGAGATGATGTCTATCAGTCCATGGCCCCCCTCTGCCACAGGGAGGTACAGCACGGACGCCCGCACCCAGTGATGGCCCGACCAGAAGAAGTCCACCAGCAGCCTCTGTAGTTGTTGCAGGAGTCCCGGTGGAGGAGTCAGCACCTGGAGTCTGTGCCACAGGGACGCTGCAACCAGGTAATTGACGATCAGAGTTGACCTGCACCTTCCCCAGCACTCCCTCCCAGTTCTCCCTCTCTATCTCTTCACTGCTTAGAAACACTCCGAGGACTTTTAACCCTTTTACTCCCCATGTCAGGATCCCAGGGAGACGGGGTACTCTCCCTGTGTCCCACTGACCAATCACACAGGCCACACTCTTTTCCCAGTTCACTCTTGCTGTCGTAGCCTTCGCATATAATGCCAGTCTGCCCTCCAATTCTTGTATGTCCCCCTGATCCTGTACAAGGATGTTTACATCGTCAGCATAAGCTGATATATTATCGAGGGACTTTGAGGCAGCTCAAGCAGACGCAGGCCTTTCAGCCGAGTCCTGAGCCAACAAAGGAGAAGTTCGATGGCCACGCTGTAGAGCTGGCCTGAGATTGGACATCCCTGCCTGATCCCTCTTTGGACTGGTACCGGTCTGCTCAGCCCTCCCCCACCTTCACCACACAACATGTATCATTATATAATAATTTCACCCAGGACAGAAAGCGCTCCCCGACACCAAAAGCCTGTAGTGTGGCAAACAGGGATGAACGATCGACACGATCAAAGGCTTTTTCCTGGTCAATGGAAATAATGCCAATAATAATGTTATATGTTGCACACAAATCAAAAAATGTCTCTCATTAAAAACAAATTGTCCTGCATTGACCTACCTGGTACACAATATGATTGGTCAGCACCAATAAACACTTCCATAAAAACCTTGAATCTATTTGCTAAAACCTTAGATAAAACCTTATAGTCACTACATAAAAGAGAGACGGGTCTCCAGTTCTTCTGCAGGGTTAGATCTCCCTTCTTTGGCAGGAGTGATAAGACCGCCCGTCTGCAAGAGGCTGGAAGAACCCCTTTCCCAAACGACTCCTTCAAGACGTCCAGCAGATCCTGTCCCATAATGCTCCAGAAATGTTTTTAAAAATCTGCTGGTAATCCATCCAGACCTAGTGCCTTGCCTGCAGCCGTCTGTGATACAGCAGTCGTCAGCTCCTCCAGAGTTATGTCGGAGCTCAGGGTGTCTCGCTCACCTGAACTCATCTGTGGGAGGCCACAGCTTCCCCGTCACACTCCTCTGCCCCAAACAGGTCGGTATAAAACTCCACCGCGTGTCTCCTCATCTCGGCTGGTTCTGATGTTATATTCCCATCCGGCAGCCGGAGACACACCATCTGCTTCCCCTGGGCCACGGATCTTTCCAGGCTAAAAAAGAACGTGGTATGTGCGTCCATGTCTTTTAATTTCTTGAAACGAGCTCGAACCAGAGGTCCTTTGGCCTTCTCCTGGAGAAAGGAGTTTTGTCTTTTAGCTTTTAATTTCTCCGTGTTGGTAGGTACCTACTGCTGGCCAACATCAGTAGGTACTGCTGTTGGCCAGCAGAACACCTTAATTTGACCCTTGCCAACCTCCCACCACTGACTCAGGGAGGGAAACGAGTCTTTCTTGGAACACCAGTTGGCCCAGAACAATTTAAAATTCCCACAGAAATTTAAATCATTTAAAAGCTTAACATTAAAATGCCAAAAGGATCCAGGCTTTCTAGCAGGTGATAAAAGTAGCTCTACTAAAACCAAATGATGGTCTGTGAAACCAACCGGGTGGATTTGACAGTTTGCCACACGGGTGATAAAAGGAGCGGATATGTAAAATCTGTCCGGCCGGGCCCCACTGACCCTGCCATCTGTTATTTTGATCCAGGTATACTGCCTGGTGGAAGGATGTTTCCTCCTCCACACATCCACGAGCTCCTGTCCTGTTCCGTCGAAAGTGACGTCTGTGCAGCAGTTCCAATCCCCCCCCCATTATTATACATTCCCCTTGACCAACACTATCCAACTTGTTTTTTAATAATTTAAAGAGTAACCGGTTCAGGACCTTGGTTTTGTCACGACGTTGTGCCCGCCCGGTCGCCCGCGTTGTGTACTCGAGCCTGTTCTTGCTCAGTGATGTGAAGAAGAAGAAGACTCTTGCGCAGTAATAATAATTAAAAAAAAGAAATTCAGTTTTATTATTTTTTTATAGCTGCACACGACACACGTGAAGACGTAAGGCCTGTCGCATGTCGGCCGGGGTCTCCTCGACCCGAGGGCACGCCCCGCGGTCCTTGTTGACCGCTTATGACTTTGATGGCTTCTTGGAGATCAGCTAATGGTCTTTGCGCTTCCGGCCCTTTCTTCCCTTTTTGCCAGAACTGCTTCGACTGGTGGGGGACGAATAAACAAAGAGTCAGGAAGGATGTCAGTGTAAATGAGAAACTCTGAATATCAAGCTTTTCACCCAGTTTGGAACTTCTACTTATTATTATCACTGACCCTCAACAGAAGTGAAACAAAACCCTACTAACAAAACAAATTTATTTTTAAGTCAATGGAAACTAGTTAATCAGAGTTATAAATATCCTGTTGACAGGAGAGATAAATATCATAATCACAGAGACACTCTCCTCATGTCTCAGAGAAACCTAACAACAAGAGGATCCTTAAAATCAGACAGCGTTGTCATCTCATACCTTTCCAGAGTTCTCCTGGCTTCAGAGACTTGCTTCTGTGGAGGATTGGGAACTTCCTGGGGCTGGAGTTCAGCAGGGGGCATGAGAGAGGGCTCATGGGCCGCTGTCTCCAGCTCAGTCCCCCGCTCTGCAAGTCCGTTCAAAGCCCTGGGGGCTGCTTCAGACAAGGCAGCCAGAGTTCTTGGGGCGGAGGGTGTCTGCTCCTCGGCTGAGGACAAGTTAGAGGAGGCTGACTCCCTGTGTGACGGACGTCCACTTGAGTTGGCCCGTGGAGACGGGAGAGTGAACGGGGGTCTGAGCGAGGCGGGGAAGGGAAGCTCCGGTCCACTAGCGGCAGGAGTGGGCTGAGCTTCCGGTGTCTCCACAGGTGCTTCAGACTGCACAAGCCCAGGTGAGGAAGACCTCTGACCAACTGGCTGCAGTTTTGGCCAATCATCTGGAAGAAGGAAAAGTACCGATGAAAACATGTCTTCAGAATTCAATCAGCAAAAGGTGATATTTGTATCACAAACTACACTTAACAGTTCTTCATATATAAGTAATGTAATCAAAAAATATAAATCGGTTTACAAGCTGTGACATTTTGTGACCGTGACAGCCTCCTAATTAATGGAGATGCGGGCTTTCCAAGTTTATAATTTAGGGGTACTCTGACTTTGACTGGTCATATCAGATTCTAAGCCTTAAAGAGGATTTAGACTGCAGGCCTGACCTGGTTGTGTCTTGGTGCCCTCGGAGAGCAGTTGCTGCTGCACGTTCCGCGGCTCCTCCTGCTCTGCATTCGTTGACCCCTTGTGGATCTGCCGAACGGGTTTTGTACCCTGCTCGTCTTTTTGAGACACCAAGTTTAGCTGAAGAAAAAAAAATTAACAGAGCCACAATGACCTCAAACCTGAATCAGACAGATTCTGTAGTGTAAAACAGATTTCTTTGCTCTTTATATTTGACAGATCACAGAATTTAGGAGCATGTGTGGGTTTTACCACACAGTGCTAGATACATTTTAGCATAAACAGAGGAATCAGTCAATCACAGAGGAATATTCGAATGACACACTGATAAATTCATTAAAGATCAAGATTTGAATGTTGGACTCTTTACAGTTGTGCAATTGAAAGAATAATCGCAAAGACCCACTCACCAATATCCGGTCTATGGTATCCTCCAACATATACCGTATCCGAGAGGACGTCTTCCTCTCTGTGATGATGTCTTCCATATAGTTGAAATAGCGATCCATCTGAGAGTGGTGAGACACAGAGGGAGAGAGACGGTTAATTTGAGACATGAAGTTCATGTTCAGCTTGACTCCATTCAAGGGTGATGGCTATAAGATGAGGATCAGATCACACATCACAGTGCAGCAGAGAGAGAGAGAGAGAGAGAGAGAGAGAGAGAGAGAGAGAGAGAGAGAGAGAGAGAGAGAGAGAGAGAGAGCAGAAAGGCCACCGGATCATTCATGTCTCTCCAAGTATCTGAGGACTCCGGCTGAGTCCAGCTTGGAGTCACCGAGTGGGGACACTGAGGGGATATTCCTGTTTCCTCATAACCTACTTGTAAGCAGCTGCTGTGGGATTGAATCACAGCTGAACCTCTCTCTTTTATGTCTTGGAAACTGTGTCCATGTAAATCAGAATCACCTCTTGAAATCACTTATTTGAAACGTTCAGAAGAAAACATCTTGGGGGGATGAAAGCAGAGACATGAACTGATCTTCGCTGCACTAATGTGAAAAACACCGCTCACAAAAAAGTTCACATCACATCTTCATCCCTGCAAACAACGCATTTCTCTTAATATCTAATTTTGGAAAGGGAAACCAGCCACATATTATCCTGTAGATTATATTTTAAGATTTCAATCTGTAGCACTTCAGACTTTTTTAAGACCATAATAAAAAAAAATTAAGATTTATGTAAAATGTACTACCACCAGCTCACCTTGTTCTCATCAAATTCAAGGTCCTTGCTGATGGTGGTGAGCAGGATGCAAAGACACTCTAAAGCCAATTCGTCTGGGTTCTCAAGCAGCTTGTCCAAGCAGTCATGCACGATGAAATCATTTAGCATCTTGACCATGTAGAGTTCGCCGATGAATTTTATGTTTCCGATGTAACGACGCCGGGTAATGTCCTTGACCACATCATCGACCTTGTGCTTCTCAAACTCCTTATGACAGCGGCTTATCAGCAGCTTGCGAAAGTTCACTGTGCTTTGGGGTTTGTCAGTGCAGGGCACTGTGAGCTGCAAATGAACAGTAAGTGGAAAGAAGTCAGTAGAGAACTTAAGCATTCAAATAAAATAAATAATTTGTTTTTATAGATCAACAAATTAACATCTTCGTATCTGGATTATTTAGATTTAATGACTAATATATGTAAGGTTATGTTATCAAATGATGGTAGACAGAAAATGTAATAGGTTCTCTAGAACTCTTGTTAATAGAGTCTATAATTAAGGATATGCACGTTTAATAAATTGTATTTTAAAGCATTATTTGTGACTGATTTTCAAACTCCTTAATAAATAGTGTGTGTCGTCTGGTGTAGACTCTAGAGGCATCAAAACAATAAAACCTCATCATCACACTGTACTGAATTGTGTTACTTTTCACCACATTATCTGCATCAAGGCGGAGCTGAATATGAACCAATTGATCCATTTGCTGCATAAACATTTAGCAAGTTGTTGACTGCATATTGACACACTTTGTGCACACCCCTCCGATAGATGGTTAAAAGATTACACTTAATTCCTCCATCGTTTTTTTGTATCTGATGAATTTACAGTTTACGAAAAAGCTATATTGATGTACTACCTCCAAATCCAATTCAAACAATTACATTACAAACACAAGACTCTCTCGTTCCAAAGTCGACACACTTCTCTGCTCAACTAAGCGACCTGCTTACCGTGGCGAGGCAGCTGCACATCTTTGCGTAGGCCACCAATAAGCTGGTCTCGGTCATGGCTTTCTCAAAGAGCAGGTCCACGACTCCTTTGAGCCGCTCCTCCGTGTCGATGGGCCAGACCTTCACCTGCTTCATCAGCTGGAGGAACTTCTCAGGCGTCTGCCAGTTCAGGATACTGCGAACCTTCTTGAACAGGTCCTGAGGAGAATAGTTCACAAAAGGTATTTAAACTCTGAGGTCCTCAAGCACAAAGAACATTCTCTCGCTCCACGTGAAAAACTAGTCTTGCTGTAAAGCTACTAGTTATACGGAAATTAAATACTCACAATGATCTATCTATATTTACAGATTTAAACATCATATGTACTGGCATTTTCAATACATAGACTAACATTAATTATCAGAAAAGTCTGTATATGTAATTTATATATATGCCCACTGCTTTGTGGATTTCAGTTTGTGTATATTTGGTCGTACCTGTGTTATAACTGACTCTGGTTCCGCTGGGAGGCTTTCCGTCTTCAGAGCTGGTTTGCAAGCATTCCCTGATTTCTTTGGCTGAACATCAGGTGGCACAAGCCCAGCTGAGGAAGACCTCTGTGCAGCTGGCTGCAGTTTTGGCGCATCATCTGGAAAAAGGAAAAGTACAAATGAATACATGTCTTCAGTACACAATCAGCAAAAGGTAATATTTGTACCACAAACTACACTTAATAGTTCTACACATATAAGTAATGTGATAATTTTTTTTTAAATCTGTTAAAAACGGTGACATTTTGTGACAGGTTCAACAAGCCAGACAGGGACTTTTTTTTCAAGGCAACATTGTGGAGGTTGCGAATGTGAAACCGCCGCAGGAAGACCGATAACACAACGTTCTACAAAAAGGTTCCAGCTAAGTTCAAGGAGCCCTGCTGACATCAAACTTTGTTAGTGAACCAAAAGTGAAAATGTTCAGTGTGCAGCGAGTTCTGGGAAAAACTAGGCTGGTCCAAAGTTGCATGGTATGGCATTGGAGGCAATGACACAGCAGTAAAATAAAATTCAACTTATTCTAGAGGGTGTAATGTTACATTTTACAATTGGGTCTGTGATATGCCAAATTTGACATATCACAGATCATAATTAAAGGAGATATGGTCTTTCACCGTTTATTATTTAGGGGTTCTCTGACTTTGACTGGTCATATCTCCATTAACATGAGAAATGTTTCTCATATCATGTTAAAAGCTCTGGAGTTAAAACTGCCTCGGTTAGATTGTTAAGAGTGGCACTCCTTCCTCTTAGGATCTGTGGAAATAGCTTAAAAGAATGGTGAGAGTGTTGGGTCAGACCTGGCCTAGGTTTGGTGTCGGAGGCCCCTTTTTTGTTCCTCACGATTGGCTGAGTAGTGGGGTCGACGGCTTTAGAAGTCTGCTTACCAGGCCGTTTGGAGTTCTTGAGACAAAAGAGAAAAAAGAGCCACAGTGCAGGTTTAAAGGAGAGAAGTGAATGGAAGAAGTGAAGAAGGGAAGAAGTGAACCCTAACCCTAACCCTAACCCTAACCCGGACCTGAGTGGATTCTGTAGAAGCATACACACAGTACATAGGAAATCTACTGTAAGAGACAGCGAGTGATAAGAAACAGTGATGGGAAGGAAGAAAGTATAAAATGAAAAACAGTACATTGAATTTACTGTACAGCTATGAGGAAAATAATGTGAGAAGTGCTTTTTCACAAGTCATGGCCTCTACCTACACCTTATTATCAGCAAGTCTTTAATTAGATAATGTCCTGAGTGACAGCCAACAGACATGTAACAGTAGAGTCATGGTGATCTTCTTATGAGAAAGTGAGACGTGTAAATGACACAGGCGCTGTGCCCTGTCTGTCACACACATGGTGGAGAGCAGAAAGTATTAGAGCGGAGCGCTCACACTGCTACCAAGCAACAATCTCTCCATCCCTCAGCTAAAGATCCAGGTTGATGAGCTGCAGCTAACTCTGCACTACCTCTAACTACTGCGGGTGAGAGATTGGGCAAGTGTGAGCGTGTGAGAGAGAGAGAGAGAGAGAGAGAGAGAGAGAGAGAGAGAGAGAGAGAGAGAGAGAGAAGCCTCACCTGTCGTGGGGTGGGGGGAGAGGAGGGGTGACGTCCAGGAGGTGATGCATTCCTGCCCTCTCGACCCTCTGCCATGGTCTCCTCTGTGAAATCCCTGCCACGCTGATCGGGGTACCGGTTACGGATCTGGGAGGACAATGACACAATGTGTGTGAGCCGTCAGCTGTGTTACACGCAGTTCCTGGAGCGCCCAACAGGAACTTCTAAGATACTCACCATTCTCTTCGCACCGGAGTACACAGGCTTTCTGGGCAGTCAGGGTGCCTCCCCTCTGGCCCAGGACGAGGTTCGTAGGTGCGATGGTCATGATTCTGCTGAGGAGGCCTCACATAGGGTTGCCTGTGGCGATACTGCAAGTTCAGAGGAGAAGGAGAAACTTATTATCAACAAAAAAAAAGGGAGGGAAATACAAACATTGAACAGAAATGGTGAACTTTTACAATCAGTGCTATGATTTTATCTTATTAATTCCAATTAAATTGTATGCATTTAATTTAAGCACATTTCCCACACATTCCACTATTAGAGAGATAGATAGATAGATGGATACTTTATTAATCCCGCGGGAAATTCATGTTAATACGTTAACATGATGATAAATGAATTGCAGTGTTCCCAAACATTTTCAGTTTCCAATTTGCATCCACACCCATTTTACCAGACAGCTGATTAGTTCCTGCACAAAGGAGGTTATGTTTTATTTTGACAGTTTTACTTTCAAAGGATTAGAGTGGTAATTTCCATAAACAGGAGAGATTGGGCAAGCTTGAGTGTGTGAGCGTGTGAGAGAGAGAGAGAGCCTCACCTGTTCTGGGCTGAGGTTAGAGGAGCGGTGACCTCCAGGAGATGATGAATACCTGCTCCTCCGACCCTCTGCCATGGTCTCCTCTGTGAAATCCCTGCCACGCTGATCGGGGTACCGGTTACGGATCTGGGAGGACAATGACACAATGTGTGTGAGCCGTCAGCTGTGTTACACACTGCTAAGAACTTATACATGATGTATCACATCCACTAACCGTGGACATGAACTATAAATTGAAATAAAACATAAATAAAAGATAATATAGAGCAATTGTATTATCTTTTTTACATTTTTCATTCTGTAAAATCAAACCAATACTGATATGTCTATGAAAGGCTCTTATCAGCTGACATCATAAGCAAATCAATAAATTATTCTATAGCTATCTGTAAGAAAATGTTGTTTTTGCATTGTATTCATAAAATATTGTAACAATTCAATCTTAAAGTTAAACCAAATCTATTCAACTTAACATCTGAACTCAACTGAAATGAACCATTGAGCTCAGCTGAACCATTTGACTCAACTGACCTCAATTCAAATCTATTCAACTCGACTCGAGTCAACGACTGAACTGAACTGAACTGAACTGAACTCAGGGATGTAGTTCCTGGAGCGCCCAACAGGAACTTCTAAGATACTCACCATTCTCTTCGCACCGGAGTACACAGGCTTTTCTGGGCAGTCAGGGTGCCTCCCCTCTGGCCCAGGACGAGCCTCGTAGGTGTGATGGTCATGATTCTGCTGAGGAGGCCTCACATAGGGTTGCCTGTGGCGATACTACAAGTTCAGAGGAGAAGGAGAAACATATTATCAACAAAAAAAAAGGGAGGGAAATACAAACATTGAACAGAAATAGTGAACTTTTATATCAGTGCTATGATTTTATCTTATAACATGCTAATTCAATTGTATGCATCTAATTTTAGCACATTTCCCACATATTCAACTATTAACAAGTTTATATACGTTAACATGATGATAAATGAATTGCAGAGTTCCCAAACATTTTCAGTTTATTAAATGCATCCACACCCATTTTACCAGACAGCTGATTAGTTCCTCTACAAAGGAGGTTATGTTTTAATGTTACAGTTTCACTTTCAAAGGATTAGAGTGGTAATTTCCATAAACAGGTGAAATCTAGTGTGGATCCAGATTTTGTGAATCAAGGATTAGAGCGGAGCGCTCATACTGCTACCAGGCAACAATCTCTCCATCCCTCAGCTAAAGATCCAGGTAAATGAGCTGCCGCTATCTCTACACTATCTCTACTGTGGGTGAGAGATTGGGCAAGCTTGAGTGTCTGAGCGTGTGAGAGAGAGAGAGAGCCTCACCTGTTCTGGGCTGAGGTTAGAGGAGCGGTGACCTCCAGGAGATGATGAATACCTGCTCCTCCGACCCTCTGCCATGGTCTCCTCTGTGAAATCCCTGCCACGCTGATCAGGGTACCGGTTACGGATCTGGGAGGACAATGACACAATGTGTGTGAGCCGTCAGCTGTGTTACACACTGCTAAGAACTTATACATGATGTATCACATCCACTAACCGTGGACATGAACTATAAATTGAAATAAACATAAATAAAAGATAATATAGAGAAATTGTATTATCTTTTTTACATTTTTCATTCTGTAAAATCAAACCAATACTGATATGTCAATGAAAGGCTCTTATCAGCTGACATAATGAGCAAACAATTAATTATTCTATAGCTTTGTGTAAGAAAATGTTGTTTTTGCATTGTATTCATAACATATTGTAGCAATTCAATCTTAAAGTTAAACCAAATCTATTCAACTTAACATCTGAACTCAACTGAAATGAACCATTGAGCTCAGCTGAACCATTTGACTCAACTGACCTCAATTCAAATCTATTCAACTCGACTCGAGTCAACGACTGAACTGAACTGAACTGAACTGAACTCAGGGATGTAGTTCCTGGAGCGCCCAACAGGAACTTCTAAGATACTCACCATTCTCTTCGCACCGGAGTACACAGGCTTTTCTGGGCAGTCAGGGTGCCTCCCCTCTGGCCCAGGACGAGGTTCGTAGGTGTGATGGTCATGATTCTGCTGAGGAGGCCTCACATAGGGTTGCCTGTGGCAATACTGCAAGTTCAGAGGAGAAGGAGAAACGTATTATCAACCAAAAAAAAGGGAGGGAAATACAAACATTGAACAGAAATGGTGAACTTTTACAATCAGTGGTATGATTTTATCTTATTAATTCCAATTAAATTGTATGCATTTAATTTAAGCATATTTCCCACACATTCAAATATTAGAGAGATAGATAGATAGATGGATACTTTATTAATCCTGTGGGAAATTCATGTTAATACGTTAACATGATGATAAATGAATTGCAGAGTTCCCAAACATTTTCAGTTTCCAATTTGCATCCACACCCATTTTACCAGACAGCTGATTAGTTCCTCCACAAAGGAGGTTATGTTTTACTTTTACAGTTTCACTTTCAAAGGATTAGAGTGGTAATTTCCATAAACAGGTGAAATCTAGTGTGGATCCAGATTTTGTGAATCAAGGATTAGAGCTGAGCGCTCACACTGCTACCAGGCAACAATCTCTCCATCCCTCAGCTAAAGATCCAGGTAAATGAGCTGCCGCTAACTCTACACTATCTCTACTGTGGGTGACAGTTTGGGCAAGCTTGAGTGTGTGAGCGTGTGAGGGAGAGAGAGAGCCTCACCTGTTCTGGGCTGAGGTTAGAGGAGCGGTGACCTCCAGGAGACGATGAATACCTGCTCCTCCGACCCTCTGCCATGGTCTCCTCTGTGAAATCCCTGCCACGCTGATCAGGGTACCGGTTACGGATCTGGGAGGACAATGACACAATGTGTGTGAGCCGTCAGCTGTGTTACACACTGCTAAGAACTTATACATGATGTATCACATCCACTAACCGTGGACATGAACTATAAATTGAAATAAACATAAATAAAAGATAATATAGAGAAATTGTATTATCTTTTTTACATTTTTCATTCTGTAAAATCAAACCAATACTGATATGTCTATGAAAGGCTCTTATCAGCTGACATCGTAAGCAAATCAATAAATTATTCTATAGCTATTTGTAAGAAAATTTAGTTTTTGCGTTGTATTCATAACATATTGTAGCAATTCAATCTTAAAGTTAAACCAAATCTATTCAACTTAACATCTGAACTCAACTGAAATGAACCATTGAGCTCAGCTGAACAATTTTTCTCAACTGACCTCAATTCAAATCTATTCAACTCGACTCGAGTCAACGACTGAACTGAACTGAACTCAGGGATGTAGTTCCTGGAGCGCCCAACAGGAACTTCTAAGATACTCACCATTCTCTTCGCACCGGAGTACACAGGCTTTTCTGGGCAGTCAGGGTGCCTCCCCTCTGGCCCAGGACGAGGTTCGTAGGTGCGATGGTCATGATTCTGCTGAGGAGGCCTCACATAGGGTTGCCTGTGGCGATACTGCAAGTTCAGAGGAGAAGGAGAAACGTATTATCAACAAAAAAAAAGGGAGGGAAATACAAACATTGAACAGAAATAGTGAACTTTTACAATCAGTGGTATGATTTTATCTTATAAATTCCAATTAAATTGTATGCATTTAATTTAAGCACATTTCCCACATGTTCCACTATAAGAGAGATAGATAGATAGATGGATACTTTATTAATCCCGTGGGAAATTCATGTTAATACGTTAACATGATGATAAATGAATTGCAGGGTTCCCAAACATTTTCAGATTCCAATTTGCATCCACACCCCTTTTACCAGACAGCTGATTAGTTCCTCCACAAGGGAGGTTATGTTTTAATGTAACAGTTTCACTTTCAAAGGATTAGAGTGGTAATTTCCATAAACAGGTGAAATCTAGTGTGGATCCAGATTTTGTGAATCAAGGATTAGAGCGGAGCGCTCACACTGCTACCAGGCAACAATCTCTCCATCCCTCAGCTAAAGATACAGGTTGATGAGCTGCCGCTAACTCTACACTATCTCTAACTACTGCGGCTGAGAGATTGGGCAAGTGTTAGCGTGTGAGAGAGAGAGAGAGCCTCACCTGTTCTGGGCTGAGGTTAGAGGAGCGGTGACCTCCAGGAGATGATGAATACCTGCTCCTCCGACCCTCTGCCATGGTCTCCTCTGTGAAATCCCTGCCACGCTGATCTGGGTACCGGTTACAGATCTGGGAGGACAATGACACAATGTGTGTGAGCCGTCAGCTGTGTTACACACTGCTAAGAACTTATACATGATGTATCACATCCACTAACCGTGGACATGAACTATAAATTGAAATAAAACATAAATACAAGAAAATATAGAGAAATTGTATTATCTGTTTACATTTTTCATTCTGTAAAATCAAACCAATACTGATATGTCTATGAAAGGCTCTTATCAGCTGACATCATAAGCAAGCAATTAGTTATTCTATAGCTTTGTGTAAGAAAATTTAGTTTTTGCATTGTATTCATAACATATTGTAGCAATTCAATCTTAAAGTTAAACCAAATCTATTCAACTTAACATCTGAACTCAACTGAAATGAACCATTGAGCTCAGCTGAACCATTTGACTCAACTGACCTCAATTCAATTCTATTCTACTCGACTCGAGTCAACGACTGAACTGAACTGAACTGAACTCAGGGATGTAGTTCCTGGAGCGCCCAACAGGAACTTCTAAGATACTCACCATTCTCTTTGCACCGGAGTACACAGGCTTTTCTGGGCAGTCAGGGTGCCTCTCCTCTGGCCCAGGACGAGGTTCGTAGGTGCGATGGTAATGATTCTGCTGAGGAGGCCTCACATAGGGTTGCCTGTGGCGATACTGCAAGTTCAGAGGAGAAGGAGAAACTTATTATCAACAAAAAAAAAGGGAGGGAAATACAAACATTGTATAGAAATGGTGAACTTTTACAATCAGTGCTATGATTTTATCTTATAACATGCAAATTAAATTGTATGCATTTAATTTAAGCACATTTCCCACACATTCCACTATTAGAGAGATAGATAGATAGATGGATACTTTATTAATCCCGTGGGAAATTCATGTTAATACCTTACTCTACTACACTATCTCTAACTACTGCGGGTGAGAGATTGGGCAAGCTTGAGTGTGTGAGCGTGTGAGAGAGAGAGAGGGCCTCACCTGTTCTGGGCTGAGGTTAGAGGAGCGGTGACCTCCAGGAGGGGATGAATACCTGCTCCTCCGACCCTCTGCCATGGTCTCCTCTGTGAAATCCCTGCCAGGCTGATCGGGGTACCGGTTACGGACCTGGGAGGACAATGACACCATGTGTGTGAGCCGTCAGCTGTGTTACACACTGCTAAGAACTTATACATGATGTATCAAATCCACTAACCGTGGACATGAACTATACATTTAAATAAAAATATAAATACAAGAAAATATATAGAAATTGTATTATCTTTTTTATATTTTTCATTCTGTAAAATAAAACCAATACTGATATGTCTATGAAAGGCTCTTGTCAGCTGACATCATCATTCAAATTAAATTGTATAAATTTTTTTTTAGCACATTTCCCATACATTCAACTATTAACAAGTATATATACGTTAACATGATGATAAATGAATTGCGGAGTTCCCAAACATTTTCAGTTTCCAAATTGCATCCACACCCATTTTACCAGACAGTTGATTAGTTCCTCCACAAAGGAGGTTATGTTTTAATGTTACAGTTTCACTTTCAAAGGATCTTGATGTTTAGAGTGGTAATTTCCATAAACAGGTGAAATCTATTGTGGATCCAGATATTGTGAATCAAAATAAGTATTTTTAGGGAGGTGTCATCATTCAGTTATATCAGAGAATGGGTTTTTTGCCTCTGTTTAATGTGAGCCATCTGCAGAACATATTTGAGTACATGCTACTGATCCTAATATGCAATATCGTGATAACGTGGAAAAAAGGTTCCCCTACCCCTGAATGAGAGCAAACATTAACTGTAAACAGGTCAGTGTGTTTTGTTTCACCTGTGGGACGTCGCACTGTGCAGCCTGCTGGGGTGCAGGCTTGGGTGCCCTGGGCTTTCTGGCTGGCATATTAGTTGGGTTGACGGATGTAGGAATCTGTGAGACAGGCTGTCTGGAGGGCGTGTTTGTCACGATGTAGAGCCTACCAGTCTTTATCTGAGTCCTCTGGAATAACTGTAGGTAAGATGGGAGAGAAAAACAGAAGACATTAAGTAGGATCCCAGAGAAAGCCGATTCATTTCTGCATGCTGCCATGCTTTAATCTAAAGTACAAACAAGTTCAGTTTTTCAGACGACTTCACCATCTCTCACAGTGAGGAATTTTATTAAGTTTTACCAATAACCAGGGAATAATTCGAATGTACAGTTGGGTAAATTACCTGAATATGGGTCAGTCAAGGGCCTGTAGCAAACTGGTTGGATGTGAGGAGAGGTCCAGAGTGACGCTGACATTACTGAGTGATAAAGACAGTTCAACAAAGGAAGAGGAATCTAGTGATTTCCTTTAAAGGCAGATTTAAAATCTCCCTTTAAATTTAATTAACAACATAGGAAAAGGACTTTGATGACATAGATCATCACTCAGGAGCAAAAATCTGCCTATAATCTTAAAAAAAAAGCTGATGTGACATTTATCGTGATAATTCTTGATATATCACTAAGCCCTTGGACAATGTTTAGAATTCCAAATTGTCATAAGTGATAAACACAACATGTTTAAAAAAGATATCCTGCATGAGTGAATGTTCTGACTCAGGTCCGGTTAGTCTTGCTCTCTTGATTGAAAGGAACCAATCATATTAAGTGTAATTAAACAAAGAATGTTGGAAAATAAAAACGTGTGTATTTCATCCAAGATGGCCGCATGTCTTTTTTCTCTGTCAGGTGTCTGTCTTGTTTTATTGTTTTTATTTGGGATTTTTTAGGATTTTTTAGGATTTTTTAGGATTTTTGTGCTGATGAACGGTCAACTCTCAAAGGTCTGTGGATTATTCATGTTTTTGTCTGCTTTGGAAGGCTGCTCTGCCTCTTATGCTTCGGCCTGTTCCTTCTGATTGTGGATTGAGTTGCTAGCCATAGCCTTGGCCTGTTCTCAGCTTCTTGGAACTGTGAGGTGTGATTGACTTTCTGCCTGTTGCTGCTGTGGTTGGGCTTGAGATTGTTGCTAACAGCAGCATACAGCAGTCTCTTGTACACTGCCTTGGGATCCGCTTCATCCATTGTGCATTGCTTTTGAGGCCTGTGCCACTCACCCTGCTCTGCAGCCTGAGGCCTGTTGCATCCACCCTGCTCTGCAGCCTGAGGCCTGTTCCATCCACCCTGCTCTGCAGCCTGAGGCCTGTTCCATCCACCCTGCTCTGCAGCCTGAGGCCTGTTCCATCCACCCTGCTCTGCAGCCTGAGGCCTGTTCCATCCACCCTGCTCTGCAGCCTGATGCCTGTTCATCCACCCTGCTCTGCAGCCTGATGCCTGTTCATCCACCCTGCTCTGCAGCCTGAGGCTCGCTTCAGTATCCTGCTCGGATACACCGTTTCTTGCCCCTGGTTTTCTCTTTGGGACTGAACTCTGTGCTGGTACTATGTGTTCTCTTTTCATGGTCCTCATCGCTACTGTGATTTTCTCGGATTCTGGGTTAACCTGCTACCATGGGGAGTGCACATCGGGTATTGTGCTCTCTCCTCCAATCATTCCAAACCCTGAAACCAATAACTTGCTCAGTGAACGAAGTGAACAAGTGCTGACCCATTCTTATTTGGATCCTTTTGTCTTTGCACAATGGTTATGTCTTGTTTGCACCTCTGTCCTGGAATCAAACTTTTTACAGTCTGATAAGTCTCTTGTCATGTTGCATGCTAGATTACACTCCAAAACAGAAACACCTAGCAACCCTGAAATTAATAGGAAAAGATTTCTGTTGCTACTTTTACTCTTGATTTCTGGTATCCAGCCAAATCCTGGTCCTGGCATTTCTATTTGTAACACACCTGCTGAATTTAAGGATAGGACCGGGCTAGGTTTAATACATCTGAATATTCGTAATCTGCCATCAAAGATTGATATGCTGCATATCTGGGCAAAATCAACTGATGCAGATGTCATTGTTCTGTCGGAAACGTGGCTCAGTAAATCTTATTCTGACAAAGCAATCGCCATCAAAGGGTATAATGTATTTAGGGCTGACCGTCCTAGGAAAGGGGGCGGGGTTGCAATTTATTGTAAATCAAAATTTAATGTAAATGTCCTGCAGTCCAAATCAATCAGTAATCAGTTTGAATTCTTAGCCATAAAACTTGATATTTCAAATGGGTTTTCCATCACTGTTGTGGGCTGCTATAGACCCCCATCAGCTACTGCTGAAGCGCTAACTTCTCTGAATCAGCTATTAGCTGAACTGACCTATAATGAAATAATATTAACTGGTGATCTAAATTGGGATTGGCTAAATTCTAACTCTGATGCCTTCAAAGATTCCTGTGTTTCATTGAATCTTACGCAGCTCATTGAAAGCCCCACACACCCAAATTTGAAGTGTCCAGATAAATCCTCTTTAATTGACTTGGTCTTGACTAATGTACCGCACAAGTATTCGATGTCAGGTGTTTTTGCAAATGATATTAGTGACCACTGTGTGATTGCTGCAGTCAGAAATGCCAAAGTTCCAAAATCCAAACCTCGTATTTTGATAAAACGTAATATGAGGGCCTTTGTTGAACAGGCGTTCTTCCGTGATTTATATGATTTTAACTGGGATCGTATTGAATTAATTAATGATGTAGAGACTGCATGGCAATTTTTCTCTGAAGGTTTATCTTCCCTGCTTGATAAGCATGCTCCCTTCAGAAGATATAAGGTTAAGGGGAGGGATAATCCCTGGTTCACGCCCGATTTAGCCGATCTACTGCATAATAGAAATCTTGCCTGGGCTAAGGCCAGAAAGACACAGTCTGAGGCAGATAAACTTATATTTAGGCAACTCAGAAATAGTTTTACCTTTCTTATTAAAAAAGCAAAGTCTAGCTTTTATCTCTCTGCAATAACGAAAAATTTAAACGACCCTAAAAATTTTTGGAAAGTGATCAAATCTATCTCAGCCACTGATAATCATAGCGAACTCCCACCCTGTATTGTTAATGATGCTACCACTGTAACTCACAGGGCAACTATACTTGATTGTTTTAATACTCATTTTTCTGCCTCTGGCTCCTTTTTCTCTCGGTCTTCTTCCATGATTGCTATGCCTGCCCTTAATATTGCGTCTTCTGCCCCAGATGTTGGAAACATGTCTCAAGGCCTTATCTCTGCTGGTCAACCTTCCTTTGTTTTTAGGTTGTTTTCAGTGGAAGAGGTCCATAGAGCTCTTTGCTCTCTTGATATCAGTAAATCTGCAGGTCCAGATCACTTGGAACCATATTTCTTAAAGTTAGCAGCTGATTTTATTGCCAAACCGCTCCAATATCTTTTTAACCTCACTATCACCACAAATTGTATTCCTGAAATTTGGAAAGTCGCTTACGTCCTTCCCCTTTTGAAAGGGGGGGACCCTACTTGCTTGAATAATTATCGACCCATCTCCAAGTTGTCCATCCTGTCAAAGGTCCTTGAAGGTCTAGTAAACAATCAGTTGAAAGATTTTCTCCATACTAACAACATTCTCTCCCCATACCAATCCGGCTTTAGGAAACAACACAGCACAACTACAGCCTCACTCAAACTCACTAATGATATAATAGACTGGCTGGATCAAAAGAAAGTGTGCACAGCTCTCTTTGTTGACCTTTCTAAGGCCTTTGACACAGTGGATCATTCCATTCTGAAGCAACGCCTGCTTGATATAGGTTTATCTGAGCAGGCTGTTGGCTGGTTTAATAATTATCTGTCTAATAGAAAACAATGTGTTTGTTTTGAAGGCAGCTCATCCACACTGCTAAATGTCTCTACTGGTGTGCCACAGGGCTCAGTTCTTGGCCCGATTCTGTTTGTTATTTATGTAAATACATTGGGCAGTAACGTCCCAAATGCCAAATTTCATTTTTATGCTGATGACACAGTTATATACTGTTGTGGCACCACTCTTGCCGAAGCCCTTGGCAACTTACAAATTGCTTTTAACCTTGTGGAAAATCAGCTCATTGAACTAAGACTTGTCTTGAATGCCGCCAAAACCAAACTGTTGATATTTTCCAATGGCAGAAAAGTGCCTGTGTCTCCACCCAGCATTTTGTCATTGCAAGGGTATGAAATTGAACTTGTGAACTGTTACAAGTATCTCGGCATTTTAATTGATGATCGACTTTCTTTTAAACCACATGTAGAAAATCTGGTAAAAATATTAAGAGTGAAACTGGGATTCTTCTTCCGTCACAAATCTTGTTTTTCTTTTTTTACCAGAAAAAAGTTGATTGCTACCACTTTCCTCCCTGTACTTGATTACAGTGATCTCTTGTATATGAATGCCCCAGCTAACTGTCTGCGCTCTCTAGACACTGTATATCATGGTGCCTTAAGGTTTGTCACTGGTTGTAAAGCCCTCACTCACCGCTGCATCTTATATGCTCGAGTTGAGTGGCCATCTCTGGCAGCACGCCGCCTTATACATTGGCATATTTTTATTTATAAAGCTATCTTGGGTCTGCTCCCCCACTACTTATGTAAGTACATCTTTAAATCCCAGAGCAATTACTGCTTACGTTCAAATGAGCTTTATTTATTAGTTATGCCCAAAGTAAACACTGAATTTGGTAAGCACTGTTTTAAGTTCGCTGCACCTGCTGCTTGGAATGCACTGCAAAAAACTCTTAAGTTAAAGGAGCTCATAAACCTTGAAACTTTGAAGGCTCGTGTGAGAGAAATTGGAGCGGCTTCATACCGCACTTGTTCTTGTTTTGGTGGGAATCCGGAGCTTTAGTCCTGTTGCCTTATCTTAAGGGAACAGGGAACTTATCTTATTTGATCTGTGTTATGTGATTTTTGTGTGTCTTGTGACTGTTGACATTTTTTGTATGCTGCTGTCTTGGCCAGGCTTCCCTTGGAAAAGAGGTCATTGTATCTCAACGGGACCGACCTGGTTAAATAAAGGCAAATGAAATAAAATAAAATATCATATTTGGATACTTCTTACTATGCTTGTCGCTTTGGGATATTTTGCACAAAAGGTCTTAATGTGTTACTAGTACTACCCATCTTAACTTAGACTACACTGATCGAGCTATATGAGATTTACATTACAAATCAAATTTATAACTTAATACATATAAAATATCTACAGCCAGCACAGAAACCCAAAGTCCCAACTCTCAACAACGGTAATCATAACAATCACAACAGCTGGTTGCTCTGAGGTGGGTGAGCTGTAAATTAAACACTGGAGGGACACTCACCGGGCGACTCTGTGGCTGTGCATTTATTGGCTTTGTCTGGGGAGAGTCCACTAGAGAGGGGGAGTCAGCATTTTGTCCCGGGTTGTATGAAGACTGTGAAGAGAGGAGATGGACAGAGGGAGACGGCTTGTTAAACACAAACCAGGAGCTGTGCTGCAATCTGTCACTCGTCATTTATTCTACACAAGTCACACTTTACAAGGAGACATTAGGCACATTTTCAAGTTCATAATGTTCAACTGTAAACCGTGGTGCGTTGGACACATTGCATCTAAAGTCAAAGTAAAAAGTAGTTCATTTAAAATGTACTTTAAGTAAAAGTTACTTAGTTACTTCCAACAACTTGATGGGGGCCTCTCCTATACAGTGCAAAAGGGTCAAGGGGTCATAAATCAAATCCAAAAACAGTTATTTTTAATTAAAGGAGAAGCGCAATGAGAAGTGCAATGACATTAAACATGTCAAACATTAAACATTTGACATGTCATTACAACTTTTGGGAGGACATGTCAAGACATGAACCACATGACAGCTAAAATAAAAAGTTAAAATGCCGCTGTGGTTAAACTTTGGTCCACCTTTAGAGCACTAGTCTACAAACTTCTTGTTGAGTTTGAGCCGCAGCTGATTTTCAAGGTGAGTAGAGCTGATCCGGGCTCGCTTTGCAGTGAACAGCAATCCAGCACAGCTGAAGTGTCGCTCGCAGATCAGCAGATCCTTATTGACTGAGACACAGGCTAGGTACCCTTCTAACTCCCCTCTACCTTCTGACCTTCTGGACTTAATTAAGGCAAAGAATCATCTTCAGCGGATGAATTTTGTCCAACCTGCTCCACCCCAGCCTCTACCATCCGGTCAAGGTGTTGTCTGACATAGACTAGACCTGTTCATTGAGATGACAGACCTACAGTATTTACAGAATTATAGCATTTATAACATTGTATTGGCTAAAAACAAATGGCGAGAACTGCAGTAAACAATTGGTTGCAGTATTATATTAAACAATGAAATCATACCTGCTTCTATGATATCAGTCCTCTCAGTCCAGCCAGTTTTGAACTTTGGTAGAAGGATTGCTGCTGTGATCAGCTCTGGGTCTTCCATCATCTCTCCAAAGCGCTTTTGGACACCATGCCGAATCGCTCTGATGAGTGGCATGCACATCTTGGAGGATGTCTCCTGCCTGCTGAGTTTTGCCTGTAACTCAAAGATCACTGGGATGAGCCACCCCAAGTGTGTGTTGGTTGCTGACTGAAGAATGTTTAAGGCCTTTACCAAAGGTTTCATCACAGAGTAGTACTCGGTCAGAAAAGCCACTTTCGCTGGACACAACCTGTACAACTAAAGGCAAATACATAAAACTGTTAATACATTTCCGACAGGGAAGGTTTGAAATGTGTAGCTGAGTAGAAGTGCATTTTTTATATCTTTTATATATTTTTATTTTATATATTGTTTTTCTGCAAATTCCAGGTAGGTGTAATCCTACTTGGCAATAAATACCTTCTGATTTTGATTCTAATGATTGCATATATATGGATATATATATATATATACACATACACACACAACAAAATAAACTTGTAGCATCAGGCACGACAATATATATATATATATATTTGTCATGAAATATAATTTTTTTTAATAACATTTCATACTTTTGGAATACAAATTAAAACTCACATTTTCAGTTTCAATTATTCACAGACATTCCTAATGGCGTCCTCCCCTTTTTCTTGAATGATCCGTATGATTCTCTCCACGGCCATGTATGTTGAGTTCCGTCGCGTGTGATTGGGTCGGATGAGCTGGAGACTGCATTTATCTTCCACAATTTCTGCTGCCTTGAATGAGCGACCTGACTTATTCCACATGTCTTGACATTTCCCAAAGGCTGCACGTGACAGCCTCATGTAGCTGTCATTCTTCTCTTCTGCAATGTCAGCATCTGTCGTGGCAAGTGGCATGCACACCTTTGGTGTGTGGGAAGCCGGTACTCAAAGCCATTATCCTACTCTAGGATGCTGAATGTGTCTAGGTAGTCGTCACTGGATTCAGCTGAAGAATCTTGGTCTTTATCTGATTCTGCATCCTCAGACTGGCTCTGCTCACCAATAATACTTTGGTGAAGTTTGAGCCAATATCTGTGGTGGTTCTTACATCCTTTTCCCGTATTCGATAATGGCAGTGTATTCCATCCAGGGCAACTGCAATAACATCAAAGGTGTGTCACTCTCTTAACCTCTTGCATGCAAGTGCAGCGGATCTCCTCTCCAATGTCTCCTCATCAATCCAATGACATGTAACCCCTATGTAGCTTTGCCGGTGCGCGGACCAACAATCTGTGGTGGTGGCAACATAACTGACTTTACTTAGGTGAGATTTCAAGTTCATCTTCATGTGGCTGACAGCTCCCTCTATTCTCTTCATAAGCGTGGGTCTGGAAAGGACCTTACATTGGTGGTTGAGGGTTGATATACCTTTTTTTCAATGCAGGCTGTTCAACCAAAGAAAATGGATGAAGACCCTCACAAATGAAATTAACCAGGAGCTTATCAATCTCTCCCTGTGCCACACGTATGTGGCCACCCATTGAAATTCCAGGATTTATTTTGACCTACTTGCTTGAGGTGGCTGCTGGCAGATTTGCGGTTTGCTCGCGGGTCACAGATGGATTGAATTCCATCACTTTAGTTGGATTTTTCATCTGTGAAGAAAGAAAATGTTTCCACCAGTATGTGAACCGATGTGGTGTTAATTTAACACACTGACATTAAAACTGATTGAAATAAGGTTTTCTATTTCTACATCCATCACAATTCATAATCCTCAATTCTTGCTAACCGAGACCCCTGAGCATGAGCATGAACATGAAAGACGTGCACGTTGTAAAGCCACCACTTACCGTGATCAATATCTGACTAAACATCGTGATAAATTCCAGATAACAACGTACACATTGACATTGATTTGTCCAACTGTCTGACAACGATGGTGTAGGCATTCACATCGTTCCCGTTTCAGGGCATGGGAGGCAGCCAAATGATTAGCCTAATATCAGTTCATGTAGTGTAGTGTATTTCATTGCTAATGACTGATCTGCAGTTTTTAACACAATATGAGAAACTGAACATAATAATGCTATGACCTGAAACGAATGGAAGACAGGAATGGAATTATTATTAGTCTATTGGGTCACAGCTGCTAACAGAAGGATGGACACGAGGGGTGTGCACGAGAGTATAGCTAGCCTAAAAGCCGATGTATGCTTCTCTGTTTTCACGGACACGACAGATAGGACCTCCTTCTTTGCCGTGGAACGCCTTCTCTGGGCTCCACTGAGAGCTTTTCGTGCAGCTCAGATTTTTCTAACTCAAGACGGCATGGCGGAGAGCCTACGGATAGTCGTTGGCTATGATTGGTCCGATAACGACAGCATTTCCGAACGACATCATTTCCAGAATCTCACATTTCCGGAATCTCACATTTCCGGGCTCAAACTTCCTGTTTCATTCTCTATATCACAATATCCAAACACAACTACGATTCTACGATTAATGTGACAAGTGTGTTAAGCCAGCGGAGTTGTCCGTCTGACGGTGGCTAGTTAGAGCCCTGATGGCATGTGTGTACGGTCACATACGGTTATAACCAGTGGTGGAGGAAGTACTGAAGTTTAGTACTGAAGTAAAAGTACAAGTACTCAGGAAAAAATATACTTAACTAAAAGTAAAAGTACTACATCAACAATCCTACTTAAGTAAAAGTAAAAAGTACTTATTTTTTAATTTACATTAAGTAATAAAAGTAAAAGTACTCAATTGGTTGTCTCTTAATGTCTAGGCTGTGCCATTTTGATAAAGAATGCAGATATAGCTACTGGTAATACTCATGCCTGTACAGATGTCACTACTAGTAATGTTCTCTACCGGCGGCGTGACGAACAGGCCGAACGTCGAGGCCGCGTCTTCTTCTTCTCCTTCCGAGGATGTGCACGATGAGGAATCTGCAGCAGCAGCGTCACGCACCGGGTCGTAGTCGGCATCGTCGTCGACGCAGTCGTCCGAGTCTTCTTCTTCGTCTTGGTCCTCTTCCCGTTCAGAGGACGTCGACCAGAGCTGTTGGAGAACATGTTTTCCGGTGAAACGCTCTTGATGTGACATCGCTTGACCTTATTGATATACACCACATACATTACACATAGATGTATTGACATACACCACATACATTCCTTTGACCTCTTTATTACACTCTGTAGAACAGTCAACACTTTGTACCACACATCCCAGCTCCCTGTTTCAATTCACACACAGATAATGAGCAGACCTTGGCCTAAAATCTCTCCCACACAGCACACTAACGCAGCTGCACTGACACAGGAACATTATCACCTCTGGTAACCACGACAACGGATTGCACGTACAGTATCCTCATCACGCGACATTCCAAGAGGATGAGGCACTGCCCCGTCTAGATGCAGCGGCCTCCATCTAGTTTTGACCAATCCAAGAAGAACCCCTGTCACGCCCAATATATAAACTATGTGCGCACTCTGTTTAAGCGCTTTTTCTTCTGTGTAGCCTTCTGCATAGAATTAGAAGCCCATGCATGTTCAATTGCTGGACACCGCAGTTTCCTGACCTGTGACCTCTGAATAAACCTGCCTAATTTTAACTTGAGAACGACGACTCCTGCCTTTGATTTCCACCCGCAACAACCTCGTCGGGGAGAAAGGCATGGCTAGGCGATGGGGGTGGGGACGGTGTCCCGACTTGTACCCTGATGCATTGTTAGTAACTCTCTTTGACCCCGACCTGGTGTGACCGCGTTGAGTGCCGTCTCTCCGATCGGGGTCTCCCTGACCCTGAGAGTCGCGATGTCGGGCCCGCCCGGCCGCCCACGTTGTCTACTTGAGCCTGTTCTTGCTAAGTTATGCTAAGAAGAAGAAGAAGAAGAAGAAGAAGAAGAAGAAGAAGAAGAAGAAGAAGAAGACTTTTGAATAACTTTATTTAAGTCCCATTGTCAAAATAAATCCTTAATTATTCAAAATTATGTCTAACAGAAAATGTTAAAAACATTCCAGGCACACATACATCATACACCAACGATAAAATTACCAGACGTTCTGTTAAAATTTTAAAACCAGAGACCGGTTGTCCCCCAGTGAGCACAGGACCTGTCCCACCCCCCACACAGCCCTGAAACCCTCCAGATTGTCCGTCAGTGTAAAATACGCATGTTCAATTCTGAGCCTAGCTGCCACCAAACCCCTCAGGCAGAGCAGTGGATCTGTCCAGCCTCCCCCCGCCATTTTGTTTATCTTGGCATTAGCAAAAATAAAATTCATTAAAACCATAGAGTTCTTTTTTCTTGCCAAGTACTTGGGTCCAAAAACAAAGAGTGGTAGCAAGAAGGCCTCTCCTAAACCCCCCACCCACTCCTGTAGCTGTTTAAAAGTGTCTGCTAACCTGGGACACGACACTACTAAGTGCTCCAGGGTCTCTGGCAGCGAGCAGAAAGGACACCCCCCCTCAGTGCTTGGGTCCAGGTGAGCTCTGTATCTGTTTGTAGCTAGAGCTCCGTGTATAATTCTCCACTGGATGTCTGCCATCCGTTTCTCCACAGGAGGTTTATACAGGACCCGCCAGCTGCCACTAGGGGAATAATCTGAGCCAAAAACCTCCGTCCATTTCGACTCCCTGACTCCTTCAAGAGAGCGACAGTTCAGGACCTTCACACAGCTGCTGTAGAGCTGTTTCCCTGCAGAGGTGTTGAAAGGGCCCAGTGCTGGAGTCCTGAGGGTTAGCAGTCGGCCGCTCTCTTCTCTCCACTCCCCCACTGCAGGACTCACATTCAGGACAGGAAACTGGTATTCTTCTGTTTTTGTCCACTGGTCAGCCTGGCTTTGGCTCTGGGCGAAGATCCGAAGAGGCTGGGGCAGTGACTGCCACACCTCGTCCACGAGGCTCCGCAGCATCCTGGTAGATCTTATCCCTGTCACCTCCGCCAGCCTCTCCAGTGATGTCCGTGTCAGGTGGCCCAGCTTCCCTATCCCTGCCTCCCTGAACTTGTTCTGTATTGTTGTTGATGAGGATGTGGATGTTAGGACCAGGAAACCATTGTTGAACAGTGGCTCTTCAAAGAGCCACATCCCAGGCGTGGGGTCAGGAGGCCTCGTGATGGTGAGAGTCCTCCAGGCATCTATCACAGAGGTATAAAACTGACTGAGCCCAGTCAGTCTGTGTAGAGGAGAGTTTAACAGGAACAATTGTTTGTCGTACCCGAGGCCCCCGGCTCTCCAGAGCAGCAGGCGGGCCACAGCCGACCAGCACAGTGTGGATCCGTACAGCAGCCTCTGGGCGGCCTGCAGTCTGAAAGCAGCCGTCCTGGAGATGATGTCTATCAGTCCATGGCCCCCCTCTGCCACAGGGAGGTACAGCACGGACGCCCGCACCCAGTGATGGCCCGACCAGAAGAAGTCCACCAGCAGCCTCTGTAGTTGTTGCAGGAGTCCCGGTGGAGGAGTCAGCACCTGGAGTCTGTGCCACAGGGACGCTGCAACCAGGTTATTGACGATCAGAGTTCTTCCCCTGTAGGACAGCTGGGGTAGCAACCATTTCCATTTCGACAACTTGAGCTGCACCTTCCCCAGCACCCCCTCCCAGTTCTGCCTCTCTATCTCTTCACTGCCTAAAAACAAACCGAGGACTTTTAACCCTTTTACTCCCCATGTCAGGTTCCCAGGGAGACGGGGTACTCTCCCTGCGTCCCACTGACCAATCACACATGCCTCGCTCTTTTCCCAGTTCACCTTGGCGGTCGTAGCCTTTGCGTACAATGCCAGACTGCCCTCTAATTCCTGTATGTCCCCCTGATCCCGGACAAGAATGTTTACATCATCAGCATAAGCTGATATTATTATAGGGGGACTTTGAGGCAGGTCTGGCAGACGCAGGCCTTTCAGCCGAGTTCTGAGGCGACACAGGAGAGGTTCAATGGCCACGCTGTAGAGCTGGCCTGATATTGGACAGCCCTGCCTGATCCCTCTTTGGACTGGTACCTGTCTGCTCAGCCCTCCCCCCACCTTCACCACACAACATGTATCTCATCCAGGACATCCGTCCCTACCTCTTTCTGGAGGGTACTGACTGTCTGGATGAACTTCTTAATGTCTGGGAAGTACTCTGCTACCTCCACTGCTTTGCCAAAGGATTCATCCAGAAATTCGTTGACCTCTTTTAATGAATATAAATCTGTGCTAATTGAGACGCTGTCAGCTAGAGACACATTGTCCGATTCATAGTCCTCCTCCACGTCCATCTCACTAACCTGACTGCTGCCTAATTCAGCCTGTATCAGTTCAGCCTGAACCACACTGCATCCCCTGCTCCGGGTTGGCAACCAACACCTTTCCTATTACGACCTGTTCCTCACTTAACTTCTCTTGCCTCGCCAAGGACTCAGAAACAGGCGCAGCAGAGGGAACCTCTGCGCCCCTCACTACAGCTGGACCTTCAGCAGCTGGAGCCGGCGCAGCCGGCCCCGGCCCGGGACCCACCGGACCGACCGCACTCGGCCCGGAATCCACCAGAACCACTGCCGCCACCGGCACCACCGCAGCCGGCGCCGCAGCCACCGGCACTCTCGCGGCCGGAACCGCTGCATCAGAACCAGCAGCCTCAGAGGACGCAGCAGCACCGGCCGACCGTCCCCACGCAGGCTTAGTGCCCCCAGCGCTGCCCTCCCCTCCCTCCGCTCCAGCGGACCCCGCCACCCGTCTCCCGTGCGGGCACGTCACTTTCTTGTGTCCCACTTCTCCACACTGAAAACACTTCATGCTTCCCGAGCTCGCGTACACCATATAGAACTGTTCTTCATATCGAACCCGGAAAGACACGTCTAGTGTGTGAGACTCATTATCTAGAAACATGAAAGCTTGCCTCCGCAGAGACTGGACGTGCTTCAGCTTCAGGTCTTTGCAGCCCAGACCCACCGCACGGAACCCACTCGCGAACTTCCCGAAGCGCCGCAGCTCTCGCTCCAGCGCCTCATTGGGGATGAACAGAGGGACACCTGACACGGTGATCCGGGTGGAAGCTACCGCTAACGGGGACACCTGAATGAACTCCTCCTCTACTGTAACCCCGCTTTCAATGAGCTTAGTGACCGAGTCTGGATCCTTAAAGAAGATCACCAGCGCCTTGTTCATCCTGGAAGCATAGGTGATGTTCCCGTGACCCACCTGCTCCCCCACGGCCAGCAGCACCTGCTCCACTGTGGAGCTGAGCTGAGGCACCAGCCTGACGCCAAGTCTCAGGGACATCGGCGGCGTCCCTGAGGACGCCATCCCCGCCACGAGACACGCACAATACACAGAAAACTACACTACACGTACACAAACACTACAAAACAATGATCATACAATAAACATATATAAACCTGAAAAAGTTGGAACGCGCTTTCCTTCACCTCCTCTCTTCACAACTACACCTCCACCAACGAAGAAGAAGAAGAAGAAGAAGACTTTTAAATAACTTTATTTACAACACATTGTCTAAACAAATCCTTAACTATTCAATTATGTGGAGCAGAAAAAGGTTAAACCATTCCATACACACACACATCATACAACACCCCTAAAATTACCAGATGTTGTGTTAAAATTTTGTGTAAAAACAGTGACTCTATCACGGAGGTATAAAAATGACTGAGTCCAGTCAGTTTGTGCTGAGGAGAGTTCAACAGGAACAGCTGCTTGTCATATCCGAGGCCCCCGGCTCTCCAGAGCAGCAGGCGTGCCACAGCCGACCAGCACAGTATGGAGCCGTACAGCAGCCGTCCTGGAGATGATGTCTGTTAGTCCATGGCCCCTTCTGCCACCGTGAGGTACAGAACGGACGCCCGCACTCAGTGATGACCCGACCAAAAGTGAGGAGTAAGCACCTGGAGTCTGTGCCACAGGGATGCTGCAACGAGGTTATTGACTATCAGAGTTCTTCCCCTGTAGGACAGCTGGGGTAGCAACCATTTCCATTTAGCCAACTTGACCTGCACCTTCCCCAGCTCTCCCTCCGAGTTCTGCCTCTTTATCTCTTCACTGCCTAGAAACACTCCGAGGACTTTTAACCCTTTTCTTCCCCATGTCAGGTTCCCAGGGAGACGGGGTATTCTCCCTGTGTCCCACTGACCGATCACACAGGCCCCACTCTTTTCCCAGTTCACTCTTGCTGTCGTAGCCTTCGCATATAATGCCAGTCCGCCCTCCAATTCTTGTATGTCCCCCTGATCCTGTACAAGGATGTTTACATCGTCAGCATAAGCTGATATTATTATCGGGGGACTTTGAGGCAGCTCAGGCAGACGCAGGCCTTTCAGCCGAGTCCTGAGCCAACACAGGAGAAGTTCGATGGCCACGCTGTAGATCTGGCCTGAGAGTGGACATCCCTGCCTGATCCCTCTTTGGACTGGTACCGGTCTGCTCAGCCCTCCCCCACCTTCACCACACAACACGTATCATTGTATAATAATTTCACCCAGGACAGAAAGCGCTCCCCGACACCAAAAGCCTACAGAGTGGCAAACAGGGATGAACGATCGACACGATCAAAGGCTTTTTCCTGGTCAATGGAAATAATAACAATATTAATGTTATATGTTGCACACAAATCAAAAATGTGTGAGGGATGCAGTATGGTGTGAGGATCCAATAGCAGAACACGGAGGCACAGGTAGGAGCAGTTAACAAACTTTACTTCTTGTATATGGTACACGTAAAGGCAGTCCAAACACGAGAACGTAAATCCAAAAGGGAGCAGGCAGAAGCAGAGTTGGTAATCGTTAAGGTCCAAGGTCGGTACACGGGCAGGCAGTCGGCGAAGGTGCAGAGTATCCGGCAGGGAAAAGGCAGAGACGAGAAACGTTAAACAGGCAGTGGTCGGCAACAAGAGAGCTATCAGAGAGAAATGCTGGGACGCTAAGAACATGAAGATACAAAGACGAACTGGCAACGCGACACAGGAACACAGAGACTAAATACACCGGGTGATTAGGAACAGGTGCAACCAATCGGGGAGGAGCTGACAATCACCAGGGTGGAACACACACACGAGGGAGGGAGTGAGGAGTCTGAAACGAGAGGAGAGATGAGTAGGGACACACAACACAGAACATAAATCATGACCACCCAGGTGAAACAACTTATCGGACCGGACGAGACTTGACAGTACCCCCCCCTCTAGGGACGGCACCTGACGTCCCAGGTTGGTCAGGGTGGAGACGATGGAAATCCTGGATGAGGGAAGGATCCATGATATTACTTGTGGCCACCCATGACCTCTCCTCAGGACCGTAACCCTTCCAGTCAACCAGATACTGCCGTCCACGACCCCGGCGCCGAACTGACAGCAGGCGTTTCACTGTGAAGACCGGACCTCCATCGATAATCCTGGGAGGGGGAGGGGGCTTAGCGGGGGGGACCAAAGGACTCTCCTTAACCGGTTTGATCCGGGACACGTGGAAAGTGGGGTGAACTCTCATAGATCTAGGAAGCTTGAGGCGAACCGCAACCGGGTTAATGACTCTTGATACTGGAAATGGTCCCACAAACCGGGGAGCCAACTTACGGGATTCCACCCGCAGGGGAAGGTCACGTGTGGACAGCCAAACCTTATGTCCAGGCTGGTAAGCGGGGGCGGGAGTCCGTCGTCGATCTGCCTCCGCAGTCCCTTTAGCAGAAGGCAGTTTAGGCAAGGGAATAAAATGCACCATCTTAGAAAATCTATCTACAACTGTTAATACTGTGGTATTACCCTTGGAGGATGGTAACCCAGTAACAAAATCTAAAGAGATGTCAGACCAAGGACGGAGAGGCACCGGGAGCGGCTGAAGGAGACCAGAAGGAGGACGGTGAGAAACCTTGTTCCGGGCACACACCGAGCAGGCCGCCACATATTCCCCGACTTCCTTCTCCATGGATGACCACCAGAACCGTTGCCTAGCGACGAAGAGGGTTCGTCGTCCCCCAGGGTGGCAGGAAACCAGGGAGGTGTGAGCCCAGTGGATGACCTGGGAACGAAGCGGAACAGGCACAAACAACCGGTTGGGGGGGCAACCCTCCGGCACATGGATGTTAACATTTGCTTGTCTGACTTTTTCCTCGATCCCCCACGTGACTGCCCCTATCATGCAAGATGGAGGTAGGATGTTGGAGGGAGATCTGGGATCAGAGCTAGAGTCAAACAGACGGGACAGTGCGTCAGGCTTAACATTCTTTGAGCCAGGGCGATAAGACAGCGTGAATCTAAACCTAGTAAAAAACAGAGTCCACCTGGTCTGTCTAGAATTTAGTCGTTTAGCAGACCAAATATATTCTAAATTCTTGTCGTCGGTCCACACCAGGAAAGGGATCTCCGCTCCCTCCAACCAGTGACGCCACTCCTCCAGAGCCACCTTGATGGCCAACAACTCCCTATTCCCCACATCATAATTTCTCTCAGCAGGAGAAAGTTTTCGGGAGAGGAAGGCGCAGGGGTGGAGCTTGTTGTCCTCGGATGAACGCTGGGAGAGGATCCCTCCAACTCCGACATCGGAAGCATCTACCTCCACCACAAACTGTAGCTTGGGATCAGGAAGAGTGAGGACAGGGGCGGAAGTAAATCTCTCCTTCAGCTTCTGGAAGGCTCGTTCCGCAGCGGGGGACTACTGAAACTTGATGTTGGAAGAGGTCAGAGAATGCAGGGGGGCTGCAACAGAACTGTAATTCCTTATGAAACGTCTATAAAAATTAGCAAAACCCAGGAAGCGTTGTAGCTGCTTACGAGTGGATGGAGTAGTCCATTCTTTCACTGCACTGACCTTAGAAGGATCCATTTCAATATTATCCTTAGAAACTATGAATCCTAAGAAAGAGACAGAGGGAACATGAAACTCGCATTTTTCCGCCTTCACAAAAAGCTAGTTAGCGAGGAGGCGTTGAAGAACCTCCCGAACATGCTGAACGTGCGTCGTCTCATCCGGTGAGAAGATGAGGATGTCGTCCAGGTAGACAAAAACATAACAATCCAGCATGTCCTGGAGGACATCATTGACTAAAGCCTGGAAAACCGCTGGGGCATTGGTTAAACCAAAAGGCATAACAAGATATTCATAGTGCCCACTAGGGGTGTTGAAGGCCGTCTTCCATTCGTCCCCCTCCCTTATCCTAACCAGATGGTAAGCATTTCTTAGATCTAGCTTGGTGAAGATCTTGGCGTTTCTCAACAATTCAAAAGCGGCGAACATCAGAGGGAGGGGATAACGATTCTTGATGGTAATGTCATTAAGACCTCTGTAGTCAATGCAGGGACGAAGTGTTTTATCCTTCTTATCAACAAAAAAAAATCCTGCACCGGCAGGAGAAGAGGATGGACAAATAAGTCCCGTAGACAGAGAAGAGTCGATATATTTCCTCATAGTCTCTACCTCTGGTGCAGACAGGGAATAGAGGCGCCCCCTAGGGGGCGAAGTGCCTGGTAATAAATCAATAGCACAGTCATAAGGTCGGTGAGGAGGAAGGGCGGAGGCCCGGGTCTTATTAAAAACCTCCTTGAAATCGAGGTAACACGGAGGAACCTTGGAAAGATTAATGTGAGGATTATGCTTCGAAAGCCATGGGAACCCCAAAATGAGGGGGTGTGATGGAGAGTTGAGGAGATGAAAACTCAGAGCCTCTGTGTGATCCTTAGAAATCGTAAATTGAATAGGACAGGTGCGGTGAGTCACCCTACACAGTAGGCGTCCATCCAGAGCGTGGGCTTCTAAAGGTTTGGGGAGAGGAATTAATTCAAGTCCTAGTCTCATAGCTAATCTCCCATCCATAAAACTCTCATCAGCCCCAGAGTCTACTAACACAGGATGAGTGACAGTCTGAGAAGGTGTGATCAGTTGTGCTTGAATCACAGGTCGAAGTGAAGAGAATGTAGTATGGCTTACCAAGGGGTTTCTCACAAAAGCCTGGCTCTTTAATGGGCATCCAGATATGAAGTGACCCATCTGCCCGCAGTAGATGCATCTGCCCTCACGCAAACGACGTTGTCGCTCCTCTGCCGTCAGCCTGGTTCGTCCCAGCTGCATGGGTTCCTCCGAGTCCGCAGGGGGTGCTGGTGAGGCGGCCACCGGATTGAATCGAGCAGAGGATCGCCAGGGAAGGAGACCCCTCGGGGGCGGAGGAATGACGTGCCGCCCGGATCTCTCTGCCTCTCGTAACTGGATGCGTTTATCTATCTTAATAACGAGAGCAATGAGAGAATCCACATCGTTAGGGAGCTCGAGGGCTGTCAGATGGTCTCTCGCTGCCTCTCTGCCACGAGCAGTGTGATCAAACACCTTGCGGAGAGTCTCCGTGAACAGCTGGATCGAGGAGCAGATGGGCGAATCTCTCGCCCACTCGGCAGTCGCCCACTTCTCTGCTTGGCCGGTGAGATAAGAAATCATGTAAGCTACCCGGGAGCGCTCCGTCGGGATGACTGTGCCTGTAATTCGTAATGGAGTCCACACTGTACTAAAAAGGACCGACAGTCCCCGGACTCCCCCGAAAACTTCTCAGGATGGGAGAGATGAAGTGGCCTCACGTATGTCACTGGAGCGGGTAGTAGCGCTGAAGCTGCACCCGGGGCTGGATCTGTAATCGGAGCTGAAGTCTGAAGTTGTTGGACCGGAGGGGAAGAAAGCTGAGCCATCAGCTGCCCAAACTGCTCGGACAGTTGACCAATCTGGGCCGACATTCCGCTCATCTGGCCGCCGACTGCGTGCAGACTCTCCTCCGTCTGCACAATCCTCTTGCCCTGAGCCCGCAGAGCCGCGAGCACAGTTTCCGCGTCGGCTGGATCCATCTTGGCCAGTTCGTACTGTGAGGGATGCAGTATGGTGTGAGGATCCAATAGCAGAACACGGAGGCACAGGTAGGAGCAGTTAACAAACTTTACTTCTTGTATATGGTACACGTAAAGGCAGTCCAAACACGAGAACGTAAATCCAAAAGGGAGCAGGCAGAAGCAGAGTTGGTAATCGTTAAGGTCCAAGGTCGGTACACGGGCAGGCAGTCGGCGAAGGTGCAGAGTATCCGGCAGGGAAAAGGCAGAGACGAGAAACGTTAAACAGGCAGTGGTCGGCAACAAGAGAGCTATCAGAGAGAAATGCTGGGACGCTAAGAACATGAAGATACAAAGACGAACTGGCAACGCGACACAGGAACACAGAGACTAAATACACCGGGTGATTAGGAACAGGTGCAACCAATCGGGGAGGAGCTGACAATCACCAGGGTGGAACACACACACGAGGGAGGGAGTGAGGAGTCTGAAACGAGAGGAGAGATGAGTAGTGACACACAACACAGAACATAAATCATGAACACCCAGGCGAAACAACTTATCGGACCGGACGAGACTTGACAAAATGTCTCTCATTAAAAACAAATTGTCCTGCATTGACCTACCTGGTACACAATATGATTGGTCAGCACCAATAAACACTTCCATAAAAACCTTGAATCTATTTGCTAAAACCTTAGATAAAACCTTATAGTCACTACATAAAAGAGAGATGGGTCTCCAGTTCTTCAGCAGGGTTAGATCTCCCTTTTTTGGCAGGAGTGATATGACCGCCCGTCTGCAAGAGGCTGGAAGAACCCCTTTCCCAAACGACTCCTTCAAGACGTCCAGCAGATCCTGTCCCATAATGCTTCAGAAATGTTTTTAAAAATCTGCTGGTAATCCATCCAGACCTGGTGCCTTGCCTGCAGCCGTCTGTGATACAGCAGTCGTCAGCTCCTCCAGAGTTATGTCGGAGCTCAGGGTGTCTCGCTCACCTGAACTCAGCTGTGGGAGGGCACAGCTTCCCCGTCACACTCCTCTGCCCCAAACAGGTCGGTATAAAACTCCAGCGCGTGTCTCCTCATCTCGGCTGGTTCTGATGTTATATTCCCATCCGGCAGCCAGAGACACACCATCTGCTTCCCCTGGGCCACGGATCTTTCCAGGTTAAAAAAGAAAGTGGTAAGTGCGTCTGTGTCTTTTAATTTCTGGAAACGAGCTCGAACCAGAGGTCCTTTTGCCTTCTCCTGGAGAAAGGAGTTCAGTTGTTGTCTTTTAGCTTTTCATTTCTCCGTGTTGGTAGGTACGCTCTCCAGCTCCTTGATGTCTGCCTCTAGCTGCTCCATCACTCTTTTAATGTTTCCTGTAGAGTATGCAGTGTACTGCTGGCAGAACACCTTAATTTGACCTTTTCCAACCTCCCACCACTGACTCAGGGAGGGAAACAAGTCTTTCTTGGAACACCAGTTGGCCCAGAACAGTTTAAAATTCCCACAGAAATTTAAATCATTTAAAAGCTTTACACTAAAATGCCAGAATAATCCAGGCTTTCTAGCAGGTGATAAAAGTAGCTCTACTAAAACCAAAACCAACACGACGTCGTGCCTGCCTGGCCACCCGCGTCGTGTACTCAAGCCTGTTCTTGCTCAGTGACGTGAAGAAGAAGAAGAAGAAGAAGAAGAAGAAGAAGAAGAAGACTCTTGCGCAGTAATAATAATTAAAAAAAAGAAATTCAGTTTTATTATTTTTTTATAGCTGCACACGACACACGTGAAGACGGGCCTGTCGCATGTCGGCCGGGGTCTCCTCGACCCGAGGGCACGCGCCGCGGTCCTTGTTGACCGCTTATGACTTTGATGGCTTCTTGGAGATCAGCTAATGGTCTTTGCGCTTCTTGCCCTTTCTTCCCTTTTTGCCAGAACTGCTTCGACTGGGGGGGGGACGAATAAACAAAGAGTCAGGATGAAAGCAGAGACATGAACTGATCTTCGCTGCACTAATGTCAAAAACACTGCTCACAAAAAAGTTCACATCACATCTTCATCCCTGCAAACAACGCATTTCTCTTAATATCTAATTTTGGAAAGGGAAACCAGCCGCATATTATCCTGTAGATTATATTTTAAGATTTCAATCTGTAGCACTTCAGACTTTTTTAAGACCATAATAAAAAAAAAATAAGATTTATGTAAAATGTACTACCACCAGCTCACCTTGTTCTCATCAAATTCAAGGTCCTTGCTGATGGTGGTGAGCAGGATGCAAAGACACTCTGAAGCCAATTCGTCTGGGTTCTCCAGCAGCTTGTCCAAGCAGTCATGCAAGATGAAATCATTTAGCATCTTGACCATGTAGAGTTCGCCGATGAATTTTATGTTTCCGATGTAACGACGCCGGGTAATGTCCTTGACCACATCATCGACCTTGTGCTTCTCAAACTCCTTATGACAGCGGCTTATCAGCAGCTTGCGAAAGTTCACTGTGCTTTGGGGTTTGTCAGTGCAGGGCACTGTGAGCTGCAAATGAACAGTAAGTGGAAAGAAGTCAGTAGAGAACTTAAGCATTCAAATAAAATAAATAATTTGTTTTTATAGATCAACAAATTAACATCTTCGTATCTGGATTATTTTTGATTTAATGACTAATATATGTCAGGTTATGTTATCAAATGATGGCTGACAGAAAATGTAATAGGTTCTCTAGAACTCTTGTTAATAGAGTCTATAATTAAGGATATGCACGTTTAATAAATTGTATTTTAAAGCATTATTTGTGACTGATTTTCAAACTCCTTAATAAATAGTGTGTGTCGTCTGGTGTAGACTCTAGAGGCATCAAAACAATTAAACCTCATCATCACACTGTACTGAATTGTGTTACTTTTCACAGCATTATTCTGCATCAAGGCGGAGCTGAATATGAACCAACTGATCCATTTGCTGCATAAACATTTAGCAAGTTGTTGACTGCATATTGACACACTTCGTGCACACCCCTCCGATAGATGGTTAAAAGATTACACTTAATTCCTCCATCGTTTTTTTGTATCTGATGAATTTACAGTTTACGAAAAAGCTATATTTATGTACTACCTCCAAATCCAATTCAAACAATTACATTACAAACACAAGACTCTCTCGTTCCAAAGTCGACACACTTCTCTGCTCAACTAAGCGACCTGCTTACCGTGGCGAGGCAGCTGCACATCTTTGCGTAGGCCACCAATAAGCTGGTCTCGGTCATGGCTTTCTCAAAGAGCAGGTCCACGACTCCTTTGAGCCGCTCCTCCGTGTCGATGGGCCAGACCTTCACCTGCTTCACCAGCTGGAGGAACTTCTCAGGCGTCTGCCAGTTTAGGATACTGCGAACCTTCTTGAACAGGTCCTGAGGGGAATAGTTCACAAAAGGTATTTAAACTCTGAGGTCCTCAAGCACAAAGACCATTCTCTCGCTCCACGTGAAAAACTAGTCTTGCTGTAAAGCTACTAGTTATACGGAAATTAAATACTGATTTATCTATATTTACAGATTTAAACATCATTTGTACTGGAATTTCCAATACATAGACTAACATTAATTATCAGAAAAGGCTGTATATGTAATTTATATATATGCCCACTGCTTTGTGGATTTCAGTTTGTGTATATTTGGTCGTACCTGTGTTATAACTGACTCTGGTTCCGCTGGGAGGCTTTCCCTCTTCAGAACTGGTTTGCAAGCATTCCCTGATTTCTTTGGCTGAACATCAGGTGGCACAAGCCCAGCTGAGGAAGACCTCTGTGCAGCTGGCTGCAGTTTTGGCGCATCATCTGGAAAAAGGAAAAGTACAAATGAATACATGTCTTCAGTATACAATCAGCAAAAGGTAATATTTGTACCACAAACTACACTTAATAGTTCTACACATATAAGTAATGTGATAATTTTTTTTTAAATCTGTTAAAAACGGTGACATTTTGTGACAGGTTCAACAAGCCAGACAGGGACTTTTTTTCAAGGCAACATTGTGGAGGTTGCGAATGTGAAACCGCCGCAGGAAGACCGATAACACAACGTTCTACAAAAAGGTTCCACATAAGTTCAAGGAGCCCTGGTGACATCAAACTTTGTTAGTGAACCAAAAGTGAAAATGTTCAGTGTGCAGTGAGTTCTGGGAAAAACTAGGCTGGTCCAAAGTTGCATGGTATGGCATTGGAGGCAATGACACAGCAGTAAAATAAAATTCAACTTATTCTAGAGGGTGTAATGTTACATTTTACAATTGGGTCTGTGATATGCCAAATTTGACATATCACAGATCATAATTAAGGGAGATATTGTCTTTCCACGTTTATTATTTAGGGGTTCTCTGACTTTAACTGGTCATATCTCCATTAACATGAGAAATGTTTCTCATATCATGTTAAAAGCTCTGGAGTTAAAACTGCCTTGGTTAGATTGTTAAGAGTGGCACTCCTTCCTCTTAGGATCTGTGGAAATAGCTTAAAAGAATGGTGAGAGTGTTGGGTCAGACCTGGCCTAGGTTTGGTGTCGGAGGCCCCTTTTTTGTTCCTCACGATTGGCTGAGTAGTGGGGTCGACGGCTTTAGGAGTCTGCTTACCAGGCCGTTTGGAGTTCTTGAGACAAAAGAGACAAAAGAGCCACAGTGCAGGTTTAAAGGAGAGAAGTGAATGGGAATGGCGGACCTGAGTGGATTCTATAGAAGCATACACACAGTACATTGGAAATCTACTGTAAGAGACAGCGAGTGATAAGAAACATTGACGGGAAGGAAGAAAGTATAAAATGAAAAACAGTACATTGAATTTACTGTACAGCTATGAGGAAAATAATGTGAGAAGTGCTTTTTCACAAGTCATGGCCTCTACCTACACCTTATTATCAGTAAGTCTTTAATTAGATAATGTCCTGAGTGACAGCCAACAGACATGTAACAGTAGAGTCATGGTGATCTTCTTATGAGAAAGTGAGACGTGTTAATGACACAGGCGCTGTGCCCTGTCTGTCACACACATGGTGGAGAGCAGAAAGTATTAGAGCGGAGCGCTCACACTGCTACCAAGCAACAATCTCTCCATCCCTCAGCTAAAGATCCAGGTTGATGAGCTGCAGCTAACTCTGCACTACCTCTAACTACTGCGGGTGAGAGATTGGGCAAGTGTGAGCGTGTGAGAGAGAGAGAGAGAGAGAGAGAGAGAGAGAGAGAGAGAGAGAGAGAGAGAGAGAGAGAGAGAGAGAGAGAGAGAGAGAGAGAGAGAGAGAGAGAGAGAGAGAGAGAGAGAGAGAGAGAGAGAGAGAGAGAGAGAGAGAGAGAGAGAGAGAGAGAGAGAGAGAGAGAGAGAGAGAGAGAGAGAGAGAGAGAGCCTCACCTGTCGTGGGGTGGGGGGAGAGGAGGGGTGACGTCCAGGAGGTGATGCATTCCTGCCCTCTCGACCCTCTGCCATGGTCTCCTCTGTGAAATCCCTGCCACGCTGATCGGGGTACCGGTTACGGATCTGGGAGGACAATGACACAATGTGTGTGAGCCGTCAGCTGTGTTACACGCAGTTCCTGGAGCGCCCAACAGGAACTTCTAAGATACTCACCATTCTCTTCGCACCGGAGTACACAGGCTTTTCTGGGCAGTCAGGGTGCCTCCCCTCTGGCCCAGGACGAGGTTCGTAGGTGCGATGGTCATGATTCTGCTGAGGAGGCCTCACATAGGGTTGCCTGTGGCGATACTGCAAGTTCAGAGGAGAAGGAGAAACTTATTATCAACAAAAAAAAAAGGGAGGGAAATACAAACATTGAACAGATGGTGAACTTTTACAGTCAGTGCTAGGATTTTATCTTATTAATTCCAATTAAATTGTATGCATTTAATTTAAGCACATTTCCCACACATTCCACTATTAGAGAGATAGATAGATAGATGGATACTTTATTAATCCCGCGGGAAATTCATGTTAATACGTTAACATGATGATAAATGAATTGCAGAGTTCCCAAACATTTTCAGTTTCCAATTTGCATCCACACCCATTTTACCAGACAGCTGATTAGTTCCTCCACAAAGGAGGTTATGTTTTATTTTGACAGTTTCATTTTCAAAGGATTAGAGTGGTAATTTCCATAAACAGGTGAAATCTAGTGTGGATCCAGATTTTGTGAATCAAGGATTAGAGCGGAGCGCTCACACTGCTACCAGGCAACAATCTCTCCATCCCTCACCATCCCAAGATCCAGGTTGATGAGCTGCCGCTAACTCTACACTATCTCTAACTACTGCGGGTGAGAGATTGGGAAAGCTTGAGTGTGTGAGCGTGTGAGAGAGAGAGAGAGCCTCACCTGTTCTGGGCTGAGGTTAGAGGAGCGGTGACCTCCAGGAGACGATGAATACCTGCTCCTCCGACCCTCTGCCATGGTCTCCTCTGTGAAATCCCTGCCACGCTGATCGGGGTACCGGTTACGGATCTGGGAGGACAATGACACAATGTGTGTGAGCCGTCAGCTGTGTTACACACTGCTAAGAACTTATACATGATGTATCACATCCACTAACCGTGGACATGAACTATAAATTGAAATAAAAAACATAAATACAAGAAAATATAGAGCAATTGTATTATCTTTTTTACATTTTTCATTCTGTAAAATCAAACCAATACTGATATGTCTATGAAAGGCTCTTATCAGCTGACATCGTAAGCAAATCAATAAATTATTCTATAGCTATCTGTAAGAAAATTTTGTTTTTGCATTGTATTCATAAAATATTGTAGCAATTCAATCTTAAAGTTAAACCAAATCTATTCAACTTAACATCTGAACTCAACTGAAATGAACCATTGAGCTCAGCTGAACCATTTGACTCAACTGACCTCAATTCAATTCTATTCAACATTGACTCGAGTCAACGACTGAACTGAACTGAACTGAACTCAGGGATGTAGTTCCTGGAGCGCCCAACAGGAACTTCTAAGATACTCACCATTCTCTTCGCACAGGAGTACACAGGCTTTTCTGGGCAGTCAGGGTGCCTCCCCTCTGGCCCAGGACGAGGTTCGTAGGTGTGATGGTCATGATTCTGCTGAGGAGGCCTCACATAGGGTTGCCTGTGGCGATACTGCAAGTTCAGAGGAGAAGGAGAAACGTATTATCAACAAAAAAAAAGGGAGGGAAATACAAACATTGAACAGAAATAGTGAACTTTTATATCAGTGCTATGATCTTATCTTATAACATGCTAATTAAATTGTATGCATCTAATCTTAGCACATTTCCCACATATTCAACTATTAACAAGTTTATTTACGTTAACATGATGATAAATGAATTGCAGAGTTCCCAAACATTTTCAGTTTCTTAAATGCATCCACACCCATTTTACCAGACAGCTGATTAGTTCCTCCACAAAGGAGGTTATGTTTTAATGTAACAGTTTCACTTTCAAAGGATTAGAGTGGTAATTTCCATAAACAGGTGAAATCTAGTGTGGATCCAGATTTTGTGAATCAAGGATTAGAGCGGAGCGCTCACACTGCTACCAGGCAACAATCTCTCCATCCCTCAGCTAAAGATCCAGGTTGATGAGCTGCCGCTAACTCTACACTATCTCTAATTACTGCGGGTGAGAGATTGGGAAAGCTTGAGTGTGTGAGCGTGTGAGAGAGAGAGAGAGCCTCACCTGTTCTGGGCTGAGGTTAGAGGAGCGGTGACCTCCAGGAGATGACGAATACCTGCTCCTCCGACCCTCTGCCATGGTCTCCTCTGTGAAATCCCTGCCACGCTGATCAGGGTACCGGTTACGGATCTGGGAGGACAATGACACAATGTGTGTGAGCCGTCAGCTGTGTTACACACTGCTAAGAACTTATACATGATGTATCACATCCACTAACCGTGGACATGAACTATAAATTGAAATAAAACATAAATACAAGAAAATATAGAGCAATTGTATTATCTTTTTTACATTTTTCATTCTGTAAAATCAAACCAATACTGATATGTCTATGAAAGGCTCTTATCAGCTGACATCGTAAGCAAATCAATAAATTATTCTATAGCTATCTGTAAGAAAATTTTGTTTTTGCATTGTATTCATAAAATATTGTAGCAATTCAATCTTAAAGTTAAACCAAATCTATTCAACTTAACATCTGAACTCAACTGAAATGAACCATTGAGCTCAGCTGAAACATTTGACTCAACTGACCTCAATTCAATTCTATTCAACATTGACTCGAGTCAACGACTGAACTGAACTGAACTGAACTCAGGGATGTAGTTCCTGGAGCGCCCAACAGGAACTTCTAAGATACTCACCATTCTCTTCGCACCGGAGAACACAGGCTTTTCTGGGCAGTCAGGGTGCCTCCCCTCTGGCCCAGGACGAGGTTCGTAGGTGCGATGGTCATGATTCTGCTGAGGAGGCCTCACATAGGGTTGCCTGTGGCGATACTGCAAGTTCAGAGGAGAAGGAGAAACTTATTATCAACACAAAAAAAGGGAGGGAAATACAAACATTGAACAGAAATATTGAACTTTTATATCAGTGCTATGATTTTATCTTATAACATGCTAATTAAATTGTATGCATCTAATTTTAGCATATTTCCCACATATTCAACTATTAACAAGTTTATATACGTTAACATGATGATAAATGAATTGCAGAGTTCCCAAACATTTTCAGTTTCTTAATTGCATCCACACCCATTTTACCAGACAGCTGATTAGTTCCTCCACAAAGGAGGTTATGTTTTATTGTTACAGTTTCACTTTCAAAGGATTAGAGTGGTAATTTCCATAAACAGGTGAAATCTAGTGTGGATCCAGATTTTTTTAATCAAGGATTAGAGCTGAGCGCTCACACTGCTACCAGGCAACAATCTCTCCATCCCTCAGCTAAAGATCCAGGTAAATGAGCTGCCGCTAACTCTACACTATCTCTAACTACTGCGGGTGAGAGATTGGGCAAGCTTGAGTGTGTGAGCGTGTGAGAGAGAGAGAGACCCTCACCTGTTCTGGGCTGAGGTTAGAGGAGCGGTGACCTCCAGGAGATGATGAATACCTGCTCCTCCGACCCTCTGCCATGGTCTCCTCTGTGAAATCCCTGCCACGCTGATCAGGGTACCGGTTACGGATCTGGGAGGACAATGACACAATGTGTGTGAGCCGTCAGCTGTGTTACACACTGCTAAGAACTTATACATGATGTATCAAATCCACTAACCGTGGACATGAACTATAAATTGAAATAAACATAAATAAAAGATAATATAGAGAAATTGTATTATCTGTTTACATTTTTCATTCTGTAAAATCAAACCAATACTGATATGTCTATGAAAGGCTCTTATCAGCTGACATCATAAGCAAGCAATTAGTTATTCTATAGCTTTGTGTAAGAAAATTTAGTTTTTGTGTTGTATTCATAACATATTGTAGCAATTCAATCTTAAAGTTAAACCAAATCTATTCAACTTAACATCTGAACTCAACTGAAATGAACCATTGAGCTCAGCTGAACCATTTGACTCAACTGACCTCAATTCAAATCTATTCAACTCGACTCGAGTCAACGACTGAACTGAACTGAACTGAACTCAGGGATGTAGTTCCTGGAGCGCCCAACAGGAACTTCTAAGATACTCACCATTCTCTTCGCACCGGAGTACACAGGCTTTTCTGGGCAGTCAGGGTGCCTCCCCTCTGGCCCAGGACGAGGTTCGTAGGTGCGATGGTCATGATTCTGCTGAGGAGGCCTCACATAGGGTTGCCTGTGGCGATACTGCAAGTTCAGAGGAGAAGGAGAAACGTATTATCAACAAAAAAAAAGGGAGGGAAATACAAACATTGAACAGAAATGGTGAACTTTTACAATCAGTGCTATGATTTTATCTTATTAATTCCAATTAAATTGTATGCATTTAATTTAAGCACATTTCCCACACATTCAACTATTAGAGAGATGGATAGATAGATGGATACTTTATTAATCCTGTGGGAAATTCATGTTAATACGTTAACATGATGATAAATGAATTGCAGAGTTCCCAAACATTTTCAGTTTCCAATTTGCATCCACACCCATTTTACCAGACAGCTGATTAGTTCCTCAACAAAGGAGGTTATGTTTTACTTTTACAGTTTCACTTTCAAAGGATTAGAGTGGTAATTTCCATAAACAGGTGAAATCTAGTGTGGATCCAGATTTTGTGAATCAAGGATTAGAGCGGAGCGCTCACACTGCTACCAGGCAACAATCTCTCCATCCCTCAGCTAAAGATCCAGGTAAATGAGCTGCCGCTAACTCTACACTATCTCTACTGTGGGTGACAGATTGGGCAAGCTTGAGTGTGTGAGCGTGTGAGAGAGAGAGAGAGCCTCACCTGTTCTGGGCTGAGGTTAGAGGAGCGGTGACCTCCAGGAGGGGATGAATACCTGATCCTCCGACCCTCTGCCATGGTCTCCTCTGTGAAATCCCTGCCACGCTGATCGGGGTACCGGTTACGGATCTGGGAGGACAATGACACAATGTGTGTGAGCCGTCAGCTGTGTTACACACTGCTAAGAACTTATACATGATGTATCACATCCACTAACCGTGGACATGAACTATAAATTGAAATAAACATAAATAAAAGATAATATAGAGAAATTGTATTATCTTTTTTACATTTTTCATTCTGTAAAATCAAACCAATACTGATATGTCTATGAAAGGCTCTTATCAGCTGACATCATAAGCAAATCAATAAATTATTCTATAGCTATTTGTAAGAAAATTTAGTTTTTGCGTTGTGTTCATAACATATTGTAGCAATTCAATCTTAGAGTTAAACCAAATCTATTCAACTTAACATCTGAACTCAACTGAAATGAACCATTGAGCTCAGCTGAACAATTTTTCTCAACTGACCTCAATTCAAATCTATTCAACTCGACTCGAGTCAATGACTGAACTGAACTGAACTGAACTCAGGGATGTAGTTCCTGGAGCGCCCAACAGGAACTTCTAAGATACTCACCATTCTCTTCGCACCGGAGTACACAGGCTTTTCTGGGCAGTCAGGGTGCCTCCCCTCTGGCCCAGGACGAGGTTCGTAGGTGTGATGGTCATGATTCTGCTGAGGAGGCCTCACATAGGGTTGCCTGTGGCGATACTGCAAGTTCAGAGGAGAAGGAGAAACTTATTATCAACAAAAAAAAAGGGAGGGAAATACAAACATTGTACAGAAATGGTGAACTTTTACAATCAGTGCTATGATTTTATCTTATTAATTCCAATTAAATTGTATGCATTTAATTTAAGGACATTTCCCACACGTTCCACTATAAGAGAGATAGATAGAGAGATGGATACTTTATTAATCCCGTGGGAAATTCATGTTAATATGTTAACATGATGATAAATGAATTGCAGAGTTCCCAAACATTTTCAGATTCCAATTTGCATCCACACCCCTTTTACCAGACAGCTGATTAGTTCCTCCACAAGGGAGGTTATGTTTTATTGTTACAGTTTCACTTTCAAAGGATTAGAGTGGTAATTTCCATAAACAGGTGAAATCTAGTGTGGATCCAGATTTTGTGAATCAAGGATTAGAGCGGAGCGCTCACACTGCTACCAGGCAACAATCTCTCCATCCCTCAGCTAAAGATCCAGGTTGATGAGCTGCCGCTAACTCTACACTATCTCTAACTACTGCGGGTGAGAGATTGGGCAAGTTTTAGCGTGTGAGAGAGAGAGAGCCTCACCTGTTCTGGGCTGAGGTTAGAGGAGCGGTGACCTCCAGGAGATGATGAATACCTGCCCTCTCGACCCTCTGCCATGGTCTCCTCTGTGAAATCCCTGCCACGCTGATCAGGGTACCGGTTACGGATCTGGGAGGACAATGACACAATGTGTGTGAGCCGTCAGCTGTGTTACACGCAGTTCCTGGAGCGCCCAACAGGAACTTCTAAGATACTCACCATTCTCTTCGCACCGGAGTACACAGGCTTTTCTGGGCAGTCAGGGTGCCTCCCCTCTGGCCCAGGACGAGGTTCGTAGGTGCGATGGTCATGATTCTGCTGAGGAGGCCTCACATAGGGTTGCCTGTGGCGATACTGCAAGTTCAGAGGAGAAGGAGAAACTTATTATCAACAAAAAAAAAGGGAGGGAAATACAAACATTGTATAGAAATGGTGAACTTTTACAATCAGTGCTATGATTTTATCTTATAACATGCAAATTAAATTGTATGCATTTAATTTAAGCACATTTCCCACACGTTCCACTATTAGAGAGATAGATAGATAGATGGATACTTTATTAATCCCGTGGGAAATTCATGTTAATACGTTGCCTCTGTTTAATGTGAGCCATCTGCAGAACATATTTGAGTACATGCTACTGATCCTAATATGCAATATCGTGATAACGTGGAAAAAAGGTTCCCCTACCCCTGAATGAGAGCAAACATTAACTGTAAACAGGTCAGTGTGTTTTGTTTCACCTGTGGGACGTCGCACTGTGCAGCCTGCTGGTGTGCAGGCTTGGGTGCCCTGGGCTTTCTGGCTGGCATATTAGTTGGGTTGACGGATGTAGGAATCTGTGAGACAGGCTGTCTGGAGGGCGTGTTAGTCACGATGTAGAGCCTACCAGTCTTTATCTGATCCTCTGGAATAACTGTAGGTAAGATGGGAGAGAAACACAGAAGACATTAAGTAGGATCCCAGAGAAAGCCGATTCATTTCTGCATGCTGCCATGCTTTAATCTAAAGTACAAACAAGTTCAGTTTTTCAGACGACTTCACCATCTTTCACAGTGAGGAATTTTATTAAGTTTTACCAATAACCAGGGAATAATTCGTGATCTTTTTTTTTGCATGCAGGTACCACCAGCAAACTGATATGATGATGATGGTGAAAGAACAGAAGCGATGGGAATGTACAGTTGGGTAAATTACCTGAATATGGGTCAGTCAAGGGCCTGTAGCAAACTGGTTGGATGTGAGGAGAGGTCCAGAGTGACGCTGACATTACTGAGTGATAAAGACAGTTCAACAAAGGAAAAGGACTCTAGTGACTTCCTTTAAAGGCAGATTTAAAATCTCCCTTTAAATTTAATTAACAACATAGGAAAAGGACTTTAATGACATAGATCATCACTCAGAAGCAAAAATCTGCCTATAATCTTAAAAAAAAAGCTGATGTGACATTTATCGTGATAATTCTTGATATATCACTAAGCCCTTGGACAATGTTTAGAATTCCAAATTGTCATAAGTGATAAACACAACATGTTTAAAAAAGATATCCTGCATGAGTGAATGTTCTGACTCAGGTCCGGTTAGTCTTGCTCTCTTGATTGAAAGGAACCAATCATATTAAGTGTAATTAAACAAAGAATGTTGGAAAATATCATATTTGGATACTTCTTACTATGCTTGTCGCTTTGGGATATTTTGCACAAAAGGTCTTAATGTGTTACTAGTACTACCCATCTTAACTTAGACTACACTGATCGAGCTATATGAGATTTACATTACAAATCAAATTTATAACTTAGTACATATAAAATATCTACAGCCAGCACAGAAACCCAAAGTCCCAACTCTCAACAACGGTAATCATAACAATCACAACAGCTGGTTGCTCTGAGGTGGGTGAGCTGTAAATGAAACACCGGAGGGACACTCACCGGGCGATTCTGTGGCTGTGCATTTATTGGCTTTGTCTGGGGAGAGTCCACTAGAGAGGGGGAGTCAGCATTTTGTCCCGGGTTGTATGAAGACTGTGAAGAGAGGAGATGGACAGAGGGAGACGGCTTGTTAAACACAAACCAGGAGCTGTGCTACAATCTGTCACTCGTTATTTATTCTACATTCTAAAGTCACACTTTACAAGGAGACATTAGGCACATTTTCAAGTTCATAATGTTCAACTGTAAACCGTGGTGCGTTGGACACATTGCATCTAAAGTCAAAGTAAAAAGTAGTTCATTTAAAATGTACTTTAAGTAAAAGTTACTTAGTTACTTCCAATAACTTGATGGGGGCCGCTCCTATACAGTGCAAAAGGGTCAAGGGGTCATTAATCAAATCCAAAAACAGTTATTTTTAATCAAAGGAGAAGCGCAATGAGAAGTGCAATGACATTAAACATGTCAAACATTAAACATTTGACATGTCATTACAACTTTTTAGAACTTTAGAACTTTTGGGAGGACATGTCAAGACATGAACCACATGACAGCTAAAATAAAAAGTTAAAATGCCGCTGTGGTTAAACTTTGGTCCACCTTTAGAGCACTAGTCTACAAACTTCTTGTTGAGTTTGAGCCGCAGCTGATTTTCAAGGTGAGTAGAGCTGATCCGGGCTCGCTTTGCAGTGAACAGCAATCCAGCACAGCTGAAGAGTCGCTCGCAGGAGGATGTCTCCTGCCTGCTGAGTTTTGCCTGTACCTCAAAGATCACTGGGAGAAGCCACCCCAAGTGTGTGTTGGTTGCTGACTGAAGAATGTTTAAGGCCTTTACCAAAGGTTTCATCACAGAGTAGTACTCGGTCAGAAAAGCCACTTTCGCTGGACAAAACCTGTCCAACACAAGTCAAATACATAAAACTGTTAATACATTTCCGACAAGGAAGGTTTGAAAAGTGTAGCTGAGTAGAAGTGCATTTTTTATATCTTTTATCTTTTATATATTTTTAATTTATTTATTGTTTTTCTTATGTGTGTTATAGTTATTGTGTTTTTATGTTTTTATGTTCATTGTATGCGCCAATAACCAGAGCAAATTCCAGGTAGGTGTAATCCTACTTGGCAATAAATACCTTCTGATTTTGATTCTAATGATTGCATATATATTAGGGCTGTGAAATGATTAAAATTTTTAATCAAATTAATCACAGGTTTCTATGGATTAATCATGATTAATCACATTACCGATTTTTTCTGAATATTTTTGTGAAAACAAGATTTATGACTATTTAACTTTTCTTTTGTGCTGCAACTCAGCAGTTCTTCAGCAGTTATCATTGCTTTTCCATATGGAACATTAATATAATCTTCATCCTAAACAGAATTCGGGTTCCTTAGCCATTGTGTGGTTGAATAAAACTTTTTTTTTTAAATCAAACAGAAATTATTTGAGCTTCTTAGCCATAGGATGGTTGACATTTTTTATATTTTTTGTCACACAACCATTAACCACACCATGATACAATCTAATGCCTCTAAAGGCCCTCTTAGCTACTCGTTCTTTAGCCAGTTGGTGAGGCAAACTAACTTGTTCAAATTCTCTGACAGTAAAGCTGACCGCTTCTTTTGCACAATGTGTCTGGCGAGTGAGTCTGGTTTGGCGCATTCCACTTGAACGCCCCTCGCCGACCAACACATGCTTCGCGTTGCGGTGGTTAGGCGGGTATTGCTACGGTAAAACGATAACGTCTTCTCGCAGAGTGTGCATATCACCTTGGTTTTACTGAATGTTCGATCTTTGTTTTTTTGGAACACGATCTTCCCGTCCAGAAGGTCCTCAGGTTCATCAGAATTATCCATGTTGTTTGTTTGTTTGAATGGCAGCTGCCGTCTGACTGCATTACGCCGGGTTCACACCGGACGCGGAAGCGACGCCGAAGCGAGGCGTAAGCGCTAATCCCTGGCGCGCCGGCGCTTGGCTGGTCACACCGGACGCGGTAGCGACGCCGAAGCGCCGCGCATTACTAATAATATCACATACTTCTGCTGTTATCAGCCTGCACTAAAAACGGCATTTAATCATTTTTTTCAAGCATATACTTACTTGTTGCTCCAACATTAAGCAACAGCATCCCAACATGTGTCTTTTTTGGTGTTGTCTTTATACAACATATGCTGAGAATCAACAACTCAAGTTACTTCTCCACTTCAATGATTAATTTAATGTCATCCATGTTGAAGAACTTCTCCGCTGTTTGCTCCGGTAAATGTCGGGTGTCGAGGGTAAATTACGTATTCTCCACTCAAGCCTATGTGGAGAATACGTAGCCCCCCCTCTCTCTTTTTATCTTTATGACTGCTTGTGTGGCTGTAGTGGATGGGCAGAGGGGGACATTAAATAATGTGGTTGGTAAAAGTGGTAAAATTAAAACTCCAAGACAACAGAACGTGAATACAAAGTATGGGATGCATATTTGATCATTTATATCATATAAAATATGTCATCTATATCGTTTAAAATCATTTTTCAGTGTGTTTCCTGTCGCGATACGCTCGCGTCAAGCGGAAAAAATAGACTCGACGCCGAAACGATCGCTTCACGGCGCTAGGCAGCCGCGGCACAATGCTACGCTTCAGCCTCCGGTGTGTTCAGCGCTGCGGTTTAACATGGGAGTGGATGGGAGCCAGAGGATTGGCGCTGCGCTTACGCCTCGCTTCCGCGTCGCTTCCGCGTCGCTTCCGCGTCGCTTCCGCGTCCGGTGTGAACCCGGCGTTAGAGCGGCAACTATTGCAGAGGCGGCGGAATTGGAAGGTCCTTCTGCGCATGCGTTAAATGCGTTAAAAAAAAAAAACGAATTAATCCTGTAATTTAATCATAACGCGTTAACGCGTTATTTTTCACAGCTCTAATATATATGGATATATATATATATATACACATACACACACAACAAAATAAACTTGTACATCAGGCACGACAATATATATATATATATATATTTGTCATGAAATTTTTTTTTTTTAATAACATTTCATACTTTTGGAATACAAATTAAAACTCACATTTTCAGTTTCAATTATTCACAGACATTCCTAATGGCGTCCTCCCCTTTTTCTTGAATGATCCGTATGATTCTCTCCACGGCCATGTATGTTGAGTTCCGTCGCTCGTGATTGGGTCGGATGAGCTGGAGACTGCATTTATCTTCCACAATTTCTGCTGCCTTGAATGAGCGACCTGACTTATTCCACATGGCTTGACATTTCCCAAAGGCTGCACGTGACAGCCTCATGTAGCTGTCATCCTTCTCTTCTGCAATGTCAGCATATGTCGTGGCAAGTGGCATGCACACCTTTGGTGTGTGGGAAGCCGGTACTCAAAGCCATTATCCTGCTCTAGGATGCTGAATGTGTCTAGGTAGTCGTCACTGGATTCAGCTGAAGAATCTTGGTCTTTATCTGATTCTGCATCCTCAGACTGGCTCTGCTCACCAATAATACTTTGATGAAGTTTTAGCCAATATCTGTGGTGGTTCTTACATCCTTTTCCCATATTCGATAATGGCAGTGTATTCCATCCAGGGCAACTGCAATAACATCAAAGGTGTGTCACTCTCTTAACCTCTTGCATGCAAGTGCAGCGGATCTCCTCTCCAATGTCTCCTCATCAATCCAATGACATGTAAACTAGGGATGCACCGATATATCGGCCGAACATCGGTAGCGGCCGATATTCGCCTCGTTTACTGATATCGGCTTATCGGTAATAAACTTGACTTTCACCGATATCATTGGCCGATGTTCATATTTGTGGTAAAACCGCTGGGCACGTGCCGCGGCTGGGGGAGCAGTCGCTCCGTCGCCCTCCTCTCCGCGCCGCCGGAGGCTCAGTGTGCGGCACCGGGAGGTCCTCATCCGGTGGCACCTCACGGCGCCGGCGCGGAAGGCGGGGAGGGGACTGGGTACGCGGTCAGCGGCGGCCACTCTGGACGCGTGTCGGGCCCTTCTCGAGGATCACCTCAACTACGGCGACCGCTGGGGGAACCCTCCGGCTGGCGCCTAGCAGCTGACTGAGAACTGGTGTGGACCAGGGGAATCCGACTGTTTAATTAAAACAAGCATCGCGAAGGGCCACGGTGGGTGTTGACGCGATGTGATTTCTGCCCGACACTCAAAACAGGTCAAACTGAGGAGGGCTTGTTAAGTTATCTTGACTCACGCAGTGTAACTTGGCGTAAAAAGTATGAGCGTAGCGTCTGTTTAAGTACTTTATTCTCATGTGCATCGGCTCTATTCATCCGTCTCATGCACACGTAACAAGGGAATTGACAACATACGTTATACACACAGAAGCCGTCACACATCTAATAAACGGGCAATACTGCTACCGTAAATCAATGAGAAGAGCGTTCTCTATAATGATACTTTAACAGGGCTGTTTTAGACAGGGTAAAAAAGTGCTGTTTTAAATTATCCTTGTGGTATTTTGACCAAAATATGTTACAGACATTTCATTAAGATCCCAAGGAACCATTTCAACTTGCGGTAAAATGGGCCTAATATGTCTCTGTTAAATAAAGTTTAGTTAAATCAGAGATTGTTTCATAAATCTGATTCAATTTGTGCTCATTAAAAGATAAGAGTGATGAATAGTGCTTTTTAAATAATGATTTAATTATTTTTCTGGCACAAAAGGGTGAATGAATAACAACAAAAAGAAAATAAACAAATATCGGTATCGGCTATCGGCCAGATTGTTATTTTAAATATCGGTATCGGTATCGGCCAAGAATTTCCATATCGGTGCATCCCTAATGTAAACCCTATGTAACTTTGCCGGTGCGCAGACCAACAATCTGTGGTGGTGGCAACATAACTGACTTTACTTAGGTGAGATATCAAGTTCATCTTCATGTGGCTGACAGCTCCCTCTATTCTCTTCATAAGCGTGGGTCTGGAAAGGACCTTACATTGGGGGTTGAGGGTTGATATACCTTTTTTTAAATGCAGGCTCTTCAACCAAAGAAAATGGATGAAGACCCTCACAAATGAAAATAACCAGGAACTTATCAATCTCTCCCTGTGCCACACGTATGTGGCCACCCATTGAAATTCCAGGATTTATTTTGACCTGCTTGCTTGAGGTGGCTGCTGGCAGATTTGCGGTTTGCTCGCGGGCAGTGATGCCGGTAACGCGCTACTTAGTAACGCGTTACTCTAATCTGACCACTTTTTTCAGTAACGAGAAATCTAACGCGTTACTATTTCCAAACCAGTAATCAGATTAAAGTTACTTGTCCAAGTCACCTTGCGTTACTATTTCGGTATTTGTGGTTAAACCACTGGGCACGTCCTGCGGCTGGGGGAGCAGTCGCCCCGTCACCCTCCTCTCCACGCCGCCGGAGGCTCGGTGTGCGGCACTCCTCGGCGTTTTTTTAGGGGGGGAGGGACTCGTCCGCGATGCGGGGGCTTTCCTTCTAGTGGGCCGCGGGGCGGTGTCCGTCGGCGCTGCGGAAGGCGGGGACCGGTTGGAGGGGACCGGGTACGGCGGTCGGTGGCAGCGACTCTGGACGTGTGTCGGTCCCGTCTCGCGGATCACCTCAGCTACAGCGCCCGTTGGGGGAACCCTCCGTTCGCGCGGGGGGGGGGGGGGGGGAACCTCCGGCGGTGTCTAATAAAGTTAGTGTTGGCCAAACCGGTTGTCATTTTTATGTTTAGGCGGCGGGGGTGTTGTCGGCAGCTGCTGAATGTAACTAATAAAGTAACTTGTAATCTAACTTAGTTACTTTTAAAATCAAGTAACTTGTAATCTAACTTAGTTACTTTTAAAATCAAGTAACTTGTAAAGTAACTAAGTTACTTTTTCAAAGTAACTATGGCAACACTGCTCGCGGGTCACAGATTGATTGAATTCCATCACTTTAGTTGGATTTTTCATCTGTGAAGAAAGAAAATATTTCCATCAGTATGTAAACCGATGTGGTGTTAATTTAACACACTGACATTAAAACTGATTGACATAAGGTTTTCTATTTCTACATCCATCACAATTCATAATCCTCAATTCTTGCTAACCGAGACCCCTGAGCATGAGCATGAACATGAAAGACGTACACGTTGTAAAGCCACCACTTACCGTGATCAATATCTGACTAAACATCGTGATAAATTCCAGATAACAACATACACATTGACATTGTCTTGTCCAACTGTCTGACAACGATGGTGTAGGCATTCACATCGTTCCCGTTTCAGGGCATGGGAGGCAGCCAAATGATTAGCCTAATATAAGTTCATTTAGTGTAGTGTATTTCATTGCTAATGACTGATCTGCAGTTTTTAACACAATATGAGACACTGAACATAATAATGCTATGACCTGAAACGAATGGAAGACAGGAATGGAATTATTATTAGTCTATGGGCTCACGGCTGCTAACAGAAGGATGGACACGAGGGGATCGACGAGTGTATAGCTAGCCTAAAGGCCGAAGTATGCTTCTCCGTTTTCACGGACACGACAGATAGGACCGCCTTCTTTGCCGTGGAACGCCTTCTCCGGCTCCACTGAGAGCTTTTCGTGCAGCTCCGATTTTTCTAACTCGAGTCGGCATGGCGGAGAGCCTACGGATAGTCGTTGGCTATGATTGGTCCGATAACGACAGCATTTCCGTACGACATAATTTCCGGAATCTCACATTTCCGGGCTCAAACTTCCTGTTTCATTCTCTATATAACAATATCCAAACACAACTACGATTCTACGATGAATGTAACAAGTGTGTTCAGCCAGCGGTGTTGTCCGTCTGACGGTGGCTGGTTAGAGCCCTGATGGCATGTGTGTACGATCACATATCACAACTCTCTTATACGGTTATAACCAGTGGTGGAGGAAGTACTGAAGTTTAGTACTTAAGTAAAAGTACAAGTACGCAGGAAAAAATATACTTAAGTAAAAGTAAAAGTACTACATCAACAATCCTACTTAAGTAAAAGTAAAAAGTACTTATTTTTTAATTTACATTAAGTAATAAAAGTAAAAGTACTCAATTTGTTGTCTAGGCCACGGACGTAATTTGGGGGGGGGACACAGGGGACATGTCCCCTGCGCTTTTTCAAAAGGCCGTTCTGGTCCCCTGCAGTTTTCACCGTCCGGAAACCATGTTACGCTATGGTAAACAGAGACTCGTCAGGCACTAGGACCAAGCGGAAACGGCCGCTCGAGCTGAAGCCAGTTTGCTTTCGTTTAGACCTGCCCACAAGCTCCTCCATTGGCTCTGCATTCCTTGTGTGATTGGCCGTCCCCGCTGTCACTCCATCAGGTTATAAACAGCACCAGGACGCACACCGGTCTGCCAGTTGGGGAGGAGGCCGTGTTAATCTTCCGCTGTAAGTTGGGCGTTTGTTTTGCCTGGGCCACGTCAGCTGGAAGGATTGTAATATCAGAGGTTTCATTTACATTAACGTTTGAATCGGTGTGTGTGTGTTTGGTAATTAGGCGCAGCCAGGATGTCTAAAAAAAGAAAAGTGAACATAAGAGACTTCTTTCAAAGTCAAAGTGTAAGTTACTCAAAGAAATGCGTTACACCATCCTGCGACACCTTCACTGGCTCCCAATAAAGCAGCACGTCCACTTCAAGATCCTCCTCATCAATTACAAAGCTCTCAGTAATCTTGTAAAGTGTATTTGAGTTTTATTGAAAGTGCTGATAAATAAAATGTATTGTTGTTAAAAAAAGGCGCGAAAATTTCTGGAGGAAAGCAGAGGTACCAGTTTCTATCAATCGCTCTAAAAACCCCATTTCCTAACTTTAGCCACATAAAATATATATGCAGACGTTCAGGAAGAGCTCAGGATGCTCACAGTGAAGCCGGTTCAATGATAGGAACTAATTACAGTTTGGCCAAAAATGCTTCGGTTTCAGTGGTTTGTCTCTCAGCGGTGTCAAATGTCACAGGAGCCGCTGCGGGTGACTGCTCTGCTCTGATTGGTGGGCTCCACCAGGCCCTGACAAAATTTCTTTAGAAATGTTCTAGTTGTTGTTATTATTATTATTATCATTATTATTATAACAGTATAGCCTCAACAATGCAACGGATTTTAAAAAGCTTATATTTAATGCCAAAGAGATACACTTATTTTCATGTATTATTTTTTATGTTGAAAGGCAGCAACATGTTATGTTGTAAAACACTAACAATGAAAGATTTAGGGAAAAATACAATAAAACCTCGGATTACAAATGTGATTTTATACATCAATACTGTTTTTTCCTCTATAACCGTATCATTAAAATTGATGATTGTTGCACCCCAAACTGTCCCACTGCTCATGTCATGCATCAATATATTTTTGTCAGGTGACGGATAGTAGAGATGCAGAAGGAGATCTAGGAGGAGAGGCTGGAGGAGGGAGAGCAGGAGAGGCTGGAGGAGATAGAGGAGAAGAGGCTGGAGGAGGGAGAGCAGGAGAGGCTGGAGGAGATAGAGGAGAAGAGGCTGGAGGAGGGAGAGCAGGAGAGGCTGGAGGAGGTAGAGGAGAAGAGGCTGGAGGCTCACAGGTGAGGTTGAAAGAATAAACATATGTTAGTTATGAGATTAAACATTGTGACAAATGTTAGGGTGATGATAATCTGTATCAGAGCTTTCAAAGTTCAAACATCAACAACAAAGTTCAACGTCATTATTGTAATTAATTAAATTATAAGTTGCTCATAGATATTCCACCTTTTGTTATGTCTATCTTAGCTGGATCAGCAGCAGCCAGGGGTCAGTGGATGCTCAGGCAATAAAGGAGAACAAGGTGGAAGAGCAGGGCCAGATCAGATAACTCAACCATATCAGCCCAATCCAAAAGAAATAGCGGTTCAAAAACTTGCAAACAGAACCCTACATTTCCAAGAGAAATGGTTTAAAAAATTTCCTTGGATTCATTACAGTCATAGTGTGAATGGAGTCCTGTGCTTTTACTGTGTAAAAGCATTTCAACTTGACAAGTCTTCACTGGCGAAAAACACTGATTCAGCATTTGTCTCTGCTGGGTTCAGAAATTGGAAAAAGGCTGTGGAGAAATTTACAGATCATATAAAAAGCAAGTCTCATAAGCTTGCAGTTACTACACATTTTCAAAAAGCAAATCCAATTAATGCTCAGCTTTCTAGTGCATTGGCAGCATCACAGCAAAAGGCAAGGGCATGCTTGATGAAGATCATGAGCTGTGTGCAATTCCTAGGCAGACAAGGCCTGGCTCTCAGAGGCAATGAATCTGAGGAAGGAAATCTTTCTCAGTTACTCAAGTTGAGATCAGATGATGACTCCGTGCTGTTCGAGTGGCTTAATTCACGTTCTCATGATTACACAAGCCCCAAAATCCAAAATGAGATGTCGAGCATAATGGCAAACTACATTGTCAGAGATATAGCCACTGAAATCAGATCACAACCACAGTTGCAATACTCCATCATCATTGATGGAACACAGGACATAACTGGGACCGAACAGGAATCAATCTGTCTTCGCTACGTTGACCACGACCTAATTCCTCATGAAGTATTTGTTGGTTTATATGAAGTGTCGCTCACAACTGGACAAAACCTAGCAAATGTAGCCATGGATGTGCTGCTTCGTCTCAATTTGTCTCTCGATGGGCTCCGGGGACAGACATATGATGGAGCAGCAAATATGTCCGGAAAATATGCTGGTGCACAGGCCTATCTTAGACAAGCACAACCACTGGCACTGTTCATACACTGTGGTCCTCACTTGTTAATTTGATAACACAGGCAACTTGTGCAGCCTCATCTGTCGTCCGTGATGCACTGCAGTGGGTCCATGAATTGGGGCATCTGTTTGGACTTTCAGGAAAGTTCAAGACCATCTTCTGCAAAATTGCCACATCTGAACATGGATCATTTACCACTCTGAAGCCACTGTGTCCTACACGGTGGACTGTGCGAGTGGCAGCAGTCCATTCAGTCCTCAAACAGTATGAGGCAGTGTTGCTCAGTTTGGAGGAGATGGCTTCAACCGGTGGCTCGGAAACAGCTACAAAGGCAAATGGTCTCCTTGACAGATTCCAGAAAGGGAACACAGTGCTGGGACTCCATCTCGCTATGGAAGTTCTTGAGGAAATGGAATGCCTCAACAAATCATTACAAAAGCGAACCATCACAGTTGCGGGCATGCAGGCTGCAGCACATTATGTCAAGACAGCTCTGCAAGAGAAAAGAACAGAGGGAACATTCCAACAGATCTTTGACAGTGCAACAGAGCTGGTCACCTCACTAAATATCAGCCCAATTGAAATGCCTCGTATCCGCAGGCCACCGAAACGCCTAGCTGGTGAAGCTGCAGCACATGCCCCAGCAGCTTCTGTTGATTACTTCAGAAGGGAGTTCTTCCAGATGCTTGACACAGCAGATGTGCAATTCAGAGAGCGGTTTCATCAAACAAGCCTTGAAGTTCTTCAGAAGTTGGAGAATGTACTTGTAACTGGAAAAAGTGATGCCATTGTGGACCAGTATCCAGAGATCAATAGGAGGATATTGGATGTGGAGTTAGCCATGTTTAAGTCAAAGAACACCTACATGTCAAGCACAGAAGCTGCAGACATTTTGAGAAGCATGCTGCCTGAAGTCAGAGGTCTTTTTGATCAGGTGGAGGTCCTTGTGAGGCTGTTGTTGGTTGTTCCAACATCGTCTGCTGAAGCCGAGAGGAGTTTCAGTGCACTGAGGAGGTTGAAGACCTGGCTTCGCAACTGCATGAAGCAGAAACGCCTGAACAATGTGGCAGTTTGTCACATACACCAAGAAAGGATTGATGCCTTGGACAGGAAGAAACTCTGCCAGGAATTCATCATTGCCAATGACCGAAGACAACATGTGTTTGGAAGCTTCATGTAGCTGAGAAGCCGCAAATATACTAACTGAGGCTGGTGGATCTGTTAACCTCGCCACTGTGTGAAAGAAACAAAGAGATAACAAATACAGTGTTATCAGACAAACCGTGTAATTATAAATATACACCCTTTCACACCTTAATTGCCACGATCATCCTGTAAGGCTTAACAAGACGAGAAACTACTATAACTGCCTAAAATGACAGTGGTTCTGTGTTACATTAATTTTAAATAAATTTGATCACTTGACTACTTACACTGAATTATGGACATTTTATTCAATTTCTCCCCACCTGTGATATTCCTGCCAGTTTGACCTGCCCACCACTGGGTAGTGCTATGTAAATGAGGTCTGTTTACCATATATTCCAAAAATAAGTGTAAAATTGGTGCTACTGAGATGGAGTGAAGTTGACTAACAAGGTGAAACACAGAATTGGGTGATAATGTTTTGCTACATGCTTTATAACCAGACAAACCAAAAAAGGGAACAGTAAACTTAAAAGTAGCAACAGAAAACTAGAAGAACTACTAGAAAACACAGTGAACTGAAGAGTTTTATAAAAAATATTTGTGTCCCCCCCACCTCTGAAATCAAAGTTTCGTCACTGGTCTAGGCTGTGCCATTTTGATAAAGAATGCAGATATAGCTACTGGTAATACTCATACCTGTACAGATGTCACTACTAGTAATAATTATAAGCAACATTTGTTTATTTTGAAAGGTTGGTGTACTTATTGTACTTACCCTTTGTAATACTGTTCACACTCTATCTTACAATTCTGCGGATGACAAGTTATCTACCAGGGATTATCTGCAAAGTTAATACCATTAAGCCAACCAATAAAGACAACATGTCATATCTTTAAATCTGTTATTTAATTGTAAACGTGTAAAAAATGGAAAACAACTGTAAAACTGGTCAGAACAAGGCAGATCTTACAATGAGAAATTTAAATTTGAAGGACCTTGAAATAAAAATTTGACCATTGGTCAGGCAGCCAAAATATTCATCTTCTGAATATTTTGAAATGGTTTAGACGGAAGGAGAAATGTTATACTTTTATTCTGAAAAGGTAGTTCCTGAAAAACGAAAAAGATCGCTAAATGTCAACGCATTAAACAATGCCACGGAGGCTCCGGCGGCTGCGACGACCGGGGCTAGACAGGAGGCCGGACCCTTGGGTTGTTGTTGTTGTTGTTGTTGTTGTTGTTGCTGTCGTTGATGTTGCTGCAGGGTTAGGGCTGGAGGAGTGGCCGGACGCTCGAGCCGAGCGTCGTCTCGGTCGCGTTCAACGTCTCTCAGCCGCCAATCAGCCGTCAATTTCAGTGGCGCGTCTTGTCTCGCGGTCGTCGAAGCGCAGCAGTCTGGAGTACGTGTGAAAGACCTTGAGGGGCATCTTGGCGCGGAATATCGGGCGGCCGCTCTCGGCGTCCCACAGGCTGGCGGCGGCCTCGCCCCGGGACCTGTACACGCCTGCCAAGATCAGCAACCCCACGTAGGCGAGCAGGTCGGTCGTGTCCATCCGACGACCCTCCAGATTCGTCATCTCAAGGACGATGTTCTCTACCGTCGGCGTGACGAACAGGCCGAACGTCGAGGCCGCGTCTTCTTCTTCTCCTTCCGAGGATGTGCACGATGAGGAATCTGCAGCAGCAGCGTCATGCACCGGGTTGTAGTCGGCGTCGTCGTCGACGCAGTCGTCCGAGTCTTCTTCTTCGTCTTGGTCCACTTCCCGTTCAGAGGACGTCGACCAGAGCTGTTGGAGAACATGTTTTCCGGTGAAACGCTCTTGATGTGACATCGCTTGACCTCGTCGGGGAGAAAGGCACGGCTACGCGATGGCGGTGGGGACGGTGTCCCGACTTGTACCCTGATGCATTGTTAGTAACTCTCTTTGACCCCGACATGTCTTCGTGGCGACCCCCCGGCTCCCCGCATTATGTTCTGAAACCTGTTCTTGCTCGGTAATAATAATAATAAAAAAAAAAAAAATGACTATACGATGGCACGTGTTTGACTGCTTTTTTTTTCTTCGAAATCTCTGCACGTCACACGCTCCAAGTTGCGCGCCGGTGTGACCGCGTTGAGTGCCGTCTCTCCGATCGGGGTCTCCCTGTGCCTGAGAGTCGCGATGTCGGGCCCGCCCGGCCGCCCACGTTGTCTACTTGAGCCTGTTCTTGCTCAGTTATGCAAAGAAGAAGAAGAAGAAGAAGAAGAAGAAGAAGAAGAAGAAGAAGAAGAAGAAGAAGTAGACTTTTGCGCAGTAAGAATAATTAAAAAAAGAAATTCATTTATTTTTATTTTTTTTATAGCTGCGACGTCGGACCGACCTGTCTCCCTCCGTTGTTTACTCAAATCTGTTTTTAAATAACAGATTTGACTTTTAAATAACTTTATTTACGACACATTGTCTAAATAAATCCTTAACAATCCTTGATCCTTAATCCTTAACTATTCAATTATGTGGAGCAGAAAAAGGTTAAACCATTCCATACACAAACACATCATACAACACCCCTAAAATTACCAGATGTTGTGTTAAAATTTTCTTGAACAGTGACTCTATCACAGAGGTATAAAAATGACTGAGTCCAGTCAGTTTGTGCTGAGGAGAGTTCAACAGGAACAGCTGCTTGTCATATCCGAGGCCCCCGGCTCTCCAGAGCAGCAGGCGTGCCACAGCCGACCAGCACAGTATGGAGCCGTACAGCAGCCGTCCTGGAGATGATGTCTGTTAGTCCATGGCCCCCTCTGCCACCGTGAGGTACAGAACGGACGCCCGCACTCAGTGATGACCCGACCAAAAGTGAGGAGTAAGCACCTGGAGTCTGTGCCACAGGGATGCTGCAACGAGGTTATTGACTATCAGAGCTCATCCCCTGTAGGACAGCTGGGGTAGCAACCATTTCCATTTAGCCAACTTGACCTGCACTTTCCGTAGCACTCCCTCCTAGTTCTGCCTCTCTATCTCTTCACTGCTTAGAAACACTCCGAGGACTTTTAACCCTTTTCTTCCCCATGTCAGGTTCCCAGGGAGATGGGGTATTCTCCCTGTGTCCCACTGACCAATCACACAGGCCCCACTCTTTTCCCAGTTCACTCTTGCTGTCGTAGCCTTCACATATAATGCCAGTCTGCCCTCCAATTCTTGTATGTCCCCCTGATCCTTTACTAGGATGTTAACATCGTCAGCATAAGTTGATATTATTATCGGGGGACTTTGAGGCAGCTCAGGCAGACGCAGGCCTTTCAGCCGAGTCCTGAGCCAACACAGGAGAGGTTCAATGGCCACGCTGTAGAGCTGGCCTGAGATTGGACATCCCTGCCTGATCCCTCTTTGGACTGGTACCGGTCTGCTCAGCCCTCCCCCACCTTCACCACACAACACGTATCATTATATAATAATTTCACCCAGGACAGAAAGTGCTCCCCGACACCAAAAGCCTGTAGTGTGGCAAACAGGGATGAATGATCGACACGATCAAAGGCTTTTTCCTGGTCAATGGAAATAATGCCAATATTAATGTTATATGTTGCATACAAATCAGAAATGTCTCTCATTAAAAACAAATTGTCCTGCATTGACCTACCTGGTACACAATATGATTGGTCAGCACCAATAAACACTTCCATAAAAACCTTGAATCTATTTGCTAAAACCTTAGATAAAACCTTATAGTCACTACAAAAAAGAGAGACGGGTCTCCAGTTCTTCAGCAGGGTTAGATCTCCCTTCTTTGGCAGGAGTGATAAGACCGCCCGTCTGCAAGAGGCTGGAAGAACCCCTTTCCCAAATGACTCCTTCAAGACGTCCAGCAGATCGTGTCCTATAATGCTCCAGAAATGTTTTAAAAAATCTGCTGGTAATCCATCCAGACCTGGTGCCTTGCCTGCAGCTGTCTGTGATACAGCAGTCGTCAGCTCCTCCAGAGTTATGTCGGAGCTCAGGGTGTCTCGCTCACCTGAACTCATCTGTGGGAGGCCACAGCTTCCCCGTCACACTCCTCTGCCCCAAACAGGTCGGTATAAAACTCCACCGCGTGTCTCCTCATCTCGGCTGGTTCTGATGTTATATTCCCATCCGGCAGCCGGAGACACACCATCTGCTTCCCCTGGGCCACGGATCTTTCCAGGCTAAAAAAGAACGTGGTAAGTGCGTCCATGTCTTTTAATTTCTTGAAACGAGCTCGAACCAGAGGTCCTTTGGCCTTCTCCTGGAGAAAGGAGTTCAGTTGTTGTCTTTTAGCTTTTCATTTCTCCGTGTTGGTGGGTACGCTCTCCAGCTCCTTGATGGCTGCTCCATCGCTCTTTTAATGTTTTCTGTAAAGTATGCAGTGTACTGCTGGCAGAACACCTTAATTTGACCCTTGCCAACCTCCCACCACTGACTCAGGGAGGAAAACGAGTCTTTCTTGGAACACCAGTTGGCCCAGAACAGTTTAAAATTCCCACAGAAATTTAAATCATTTAAAAGCTTAACATTAAAATGCCAAAAGGATCCAGGCTTTCTAGCAGGTGATAAAAGTAGCTCTACTAAAACCAAATGATGGTCTGTGAAACCAACCGGGTGGATTTGACAGTTTGCCACACGGGTGATAAAAGGAGCGGATATGTAAAATCTGTCCGGCCGGGCCCCACTAACCCTGCCATCTGTTATTTTGATCCAGGTATACTGCCTGGTGGAAGGATGTTTCCTCCTCCACACATCCACGAGCTCCTGTCCTGTTCGGTCGAAAGTGACGTCTGTGCAGCAGTTCCAATCCCCCCCCATTATTATACATTCCCCTTGACCAACACTATCCAACTTGTTTTTTAATAATTTAAAAAGAGTAACCCGTTCAGGACCTTGGTTTTGTCACGACGTCAGAGCCTGTTCTTGCTCAGTGACGTGAAGAAGAAGAAGAAGAAGAAGAAGAAGAAGAAGAAGAAGAAGAAGAAGAAGAAGAAGAAGACTTTGACTTTTGAATAACTTTATTTAAGTCACCTTGTCAAAAAAAAATCCTTAATTATTCAAAATTATGAGTCACAGAAAATGTTAAAAACATTCCAGGCACACATGCATCATACACCAACGATAAAATGACCAGATGTTCTGTTAAAATTTTTTTTTTTACAAATATGTTTATTGAACTTTTTATATATTGACATAACAACAATAAAACAACACTCAGTACAACATTGGTCTAGACAGTCTATACATACTTACATTCACCCAATCAGTGCAATGACAACAAGATAAAGACAAAGAGCCTAAGGCTAGCCAAGGACAACATTCGAGAGCACTGAAGCCACTGTAGAGCTGGAAAAGTGAAGATATGGAGTCCAAATGTTCATAAACTGTCCCTCTGAAGAGTGAAGCAGACAGGTCAGGTACTCAAGGGGAAAACATTCCATAATTATCTTGTGCCAGTTCGATTTAGTGGGGGGTTTGTCGCTTATCCAAGACAAAAAGATATTCTTCCTGGCTGCATATGTGAGGATATTATACAGTCTGGCAGCGTTGGCATCCACAATAGTATCCTGACTGGTGTAACCCAGGATTAAGGAAAGAGGGTCCATGTGCAACACCACACCAAATATTTTTTCCAAATCTTTCAAAACACCCATCCAATATGCTTGTATTTTAGGACATGACCAGATACAATGAGTATAGGTGCCCACTGAGATTTTACATTTTAAACATGCAGGTGAGAGTTGAGAGTTCATTTTATGTCTTTTGTTAGGAGAGATTTGTAAACGGTGCACAATCTTAAATTGCAGCAATCTGGCACGGTTACACACAGATATTTTCTTTGTTTGAGTCCATATCTTAGTCCACTTATCCCCATCAATATCTATACCAAGTTCACCTTGCCACTTCTGCATAACATCCTGTACATTTATCACATCAGTCTGGCTTAAGACATTGTAAAAACGAGTAATGGATTTCTTAGTTGGGCCAAGGAGGAGTAATTGTTCAACAGCAGATGTATTGGCATCAATATTAAGAGTAGTTTCCCTGTTTATGAAGTCCCGGATCTGCAGGTATTTGTAAAAGTCATGCCTGGGAAGATTATATTTTTCTTGAAGTTGTGCAAATGACAACATGGATGCACCCTGAAATAAATCACGCATCCTTTTTATCCCTCGAGATGTCCAAGTGCCAAACCCACCGCCCACCATTCCTGGTAAGAAGTTAGGATTGCCCTGAATTGGAACCAACGAATATGTTAGACCAGACCTCCCTTCAAGCTTTTGTGTAATAAACCATGCTTTTAAAGTATTGCAGATTATAGGGTTATTTTTACAATGGCTCCTGGCTGACTTTAAGTCCTTGAAGGCCAAAAGGCCTAACAGGGAGCCTGAGGTCTGTGACTTTTCTAAACTCAGCAGATCAGAGGTAGGTTCCTCCTTGACCCATTCTGCTATAAATCTCAAATGGGATGCCAGCTGATACCATCTGATGTTGGGAAGATCTAGACCACCCTTCGAACTGGGAAGTTGTAGTTTCGCTACTTTTAGCCTGGGCTTTCTCTTGTTCCAAATGAAGTCACTCAGCCAGCCATTAAGCAGCTTCAGTACTTTGCCTGACAAGAGTAATGGGATCATCTGTAGGGGGTATAACAATCTTGGCAAAATATTCATTTTAATAATAGAAACTCTACCAAGCAATGACAAGGGGAGTGGAGCCCATCTGTCCAGGTCCCTCCTTATGGAGTCTAGGAGGGGGTTAAAATTGGCCTTATACATTCCATGAAATAAAGGTGTAATATGAATACCCAGGTAAACAAAACCTGTTATGGACCATTTAAATGGAAATGAGGGTAGTGTGTCAGTTCTATCTCTAAGACTTCCCATTGGCATAGCTAAAGATTTTAAGAAATTGATTTTATAACCCGAAAAACATCCAAACAAAGTAATTACATCAACTAGACGTGAAACAGAAGTCTCAGGCTCCAGCACATAAAGCAAAACGTCGTCCGCATAAAGAGAAATTTTATGTTGGATCCCACCCACATTTATGCCAATTATGTCCGAATCTTGCCTTATGGCCTCAGCGAGAGGTTCTATTGCAAGGGCAAAAAGAGCGGGACTAAGAGGGCAGCCCTGACGTGTTGAGCGAAGTGGGAAGTTGTCAGACCTATAGCCATTGGTGATGACTGCGGCCATGGGATTTTTATATAATAATTTAACCCATCTAATAAAATTGTCTCCCAAATTAAATTTATGCAAGATATTAAACAGGTATGACCATTCGACACGGTCGAAAGCTTTTTCTGCATCCAGTGAAATGACCATGCTATCAATTTCCTGTGTCTGACAAATATTGATAATATGTAGGAGCCTCCTAACATTGTAACTAGAACTTCTACCTTTGATAAAGCCGGTCTGATCCTCTCTAATAAGGAAAGGTAGAACTTTTTCGAGACGTACTGCCAATATTTTAGATAGTATTTTGATGTCCTGATTCAGAAGAGCAATAGGCCTATATCCTGAACAGTCCTCAGGGGACTTTCCTTTTTTTTTAATTAAGGTGATATCGGCTTCTCTTAGTGACTGAGGGAGGCTACCAGTGATGAAAGAATGATCCAACATTTCCAAAAAGAGATCTAAAAGCACATCCTGAAATTCTCGATAAAATTCACTGCTCAGGCCATCAGGCCCTGGTGCCTTGCCTGACTGCAGGCCTTTAAGTGCTAACAGGGCCTCCTCCCTGGAGATGGGAGCGTTTAATTCACGTTTTTGAGAATCAGAGATGGTTGGAAGGGTTAATCTTCCTAAAAAGGATTCCATCCTATCCGAGACTCCCTGTGGCTGATCCGATTCATACAACCTAGTGTAAAATTGCCTGAAAGTGTTATTAATGTATTTGTTATCAAAATGGCGGGTGCCATTCCCATCTAAAATTGAAGGAATAACTTGAGGGTCCCTTTTAATTTTGGTTAAATGAGATAGATACTTACTGGGCTTATCCCCATACTCATATAGCCTTTGCTTTGAGAAGAGGAGAGCAGTCCTAGCCTGTTGGGTTAGCAAAGTCTCTAGAGCAGCCTGTATTGCGCATTTCCTCTGCAACAGTAATGGGTCTGATGTTAAGCAAAGTGCACCTTTAATATCTGCCAGTTCTTTTTCAAGTTTTAGTTGCTGTTCTAATTGTTTCTTCTTTTTCGAGGCCGAGTAGGCTATAATTAAACACCTGACGTATGCTTTTGTAGTTTCCCACAGTAAGGATGGGTTGCTAGTAGATTGTGAATTAATAGACAGGAATATCCTAAATTCACTTTTCAGATGAGAGACAAATTTGTCATCTTTCAGGAGACGCGTGTCGAATCTCCAGCGTTTACTTCTTGCAGATTCTATGTCAAGAGACAATTCAAGGAGCACAATTGCATGATCACTAACCACTATATTGCCTATTGAGCAGGAAGACACAAATTGTATCACAGACTGGGGTACTAAAAAATAATCAATCCGTGTGTGGCATTTGTGAGGAGGGGAGTAAAAGGTGAATTCTCTATCAGACGGATGCAATACTCGCCATGTATCAACCAAGTTGATTTCCCCACAAGTCAATAAGAGGGCCTTAGCCTGGTTTGACAGAGGAGAATTTCGTGGGGGATGTCTATCAAGTCGAGGATTAAGTAAACAATTAAAGTCACCTCCCACCAAGGCCAATGGCGAATTACTTCTGCAAATTCTGAGAATGCTTTCGTTAATAAGTCAGGGAAATAGTTAGGTGGGCAATAAAGATTCGTAATAGTAATTTCTTTGCCATGTATGACACCATTTATAATCACAAATCTTCCGTATTTATCTTTTATACACTTTTTTAATTGGAATGGTAGATTCTTGTGTATCAATATAACAACCCCTCTGCTATTGGTGGTAAAAGAGGAAAAGTACACCTGGCCAACCCAACTGTATTTAAGTTTAAGATGCTCATTGTCCTCTAAGTGGGACTCCTGCAAAAGAGCCACATCCACCCCCTCCCTTTTCAACAAAGAATAGACCTTTCTTCGCTTCACATTACCTTTTAAACCCCTTATATTCCATGAACAGAGTTTTAACTTATAAGGTGGTATCATTCTATTGGTAAATATATTTTTGGCAGTTTATCCAAATACGTCGACATGGTACACTGAATGTGGAAGACCAGTTCTGAGCATGAACTACAAGTAACAGAAACAGAACACATGAAACTATAACAGTAAGAAACTATGCATGTAAAAAAAGGGAAATATTGAAAGAAAAGAAAATGGTTAATGGGGGTCCTTCCCCAGGTTGCGGGGGGATTGCTGTTCCGTAAGGCGCCTTCACTAGGGCCAAATGTGGTTCTCATAGCACACAAATAGAAAAGAAATAAAGCAAGTGACATCACCCAGTTAACCGGGGCTCGCAGCAACACCCAATTATTACAAGATAAACAAAAGTTTTCAACTAATATAAGCCTCTAAATGTAAATCGTCATCTACTCTTAAATCAGCTGGACTTCCACTGAATGAATACTGGTGTATTATTAAGCAAGGGGGGCACCTTAATACATATTATGATGACGAGTAATCATTCCCATGCATGTAAGATGTATCATAACAGAGTATAATCACCAGTATATATGACCGAGTGTCCAAACTTAGCTCTCATATGGTCGGAGAATCCGTCATTCCTGACGTGCTGCACTGGCTTCAAAGGTCAGAGCCTCTGTCGGGGAGAGGAAGGTTTTCTTGGTGCCATTCAGAGATACTTGTAACTTTGCAGGGAAGAGCATGGAGTAATCAGCGCCGATTTGTCTGAGACGTTGTTTAGCTTCGTTAAACTCTTTCCGTTTACGAAGCACTGCGGCAGACAGGTCATGGTAGAAGGATATTTTCCTTTCCTCCAGGGTGATATCCCCGCCCGCTGCTTTTCTCCGTACTGCTGCCATCACTCTCTGCTTGTCCGGGAACGCGTGGAAGCGGATGATGACGGGGCGCGGCCGCTGGTCGGACCCGGGCTTGGGCATTAGAGAGCGGTGAGCCCGCTCCAGCTTCACTCGGCTCCTTTTAGTATCCATGCCGATCAATCCGGTAGCCAATGTTCAAAGAAGTCCAAAGCATGTCCCCCCTCGATATTCTCTGGCAGGTTGAAGATGCGGATATTTTTCCGCCGCCCTCTGTTTTCCAGTTCGTCGATATGGTCGTGGAGGGATTCAACTTTTCTTTCCAAAGCTACTATACGCTCAGCGTGCGGCTCGTTAGCGGTCTCCAGCTGTAGCACCCGAGCCTCTGCTTCATCCAATCGGTCATTAGCCCTCTTCAGCTCGGTAGAATGAGAGAGAACTGTTTTAGCCAAAGGCTCGAGTTTGTCATTAATAGCCGTCATTAGCTTATTAGTCATCAAATCCAGCGCTTTAGCGAGTCCAGGTTCAAGTTCGGCCTCCTCATCGTCTTCATCATGCTCACCGCCATGTTGGGCTAGCTCCGTAGCCGTGTTGTCAGTTGGCTGTCGCGACTTGTTCTTTCCCTTTGGCATTGTTTGGCGTTGTCTTGTCCAGAATTTTTCGAGAGTCATACTACTGCACTGGTTTTATAAAAAGATAATGTAGTTTAAGAGAGAATGCGAAATATATGAAGGGTGTTGGCGGAGCTCCCGCAAACCCGACCGTCTCCTAGTCCGTCATCACGTGACCCCTCTGTTAAAATTTTAAAACCAGAGACTGGTTGTCCCCCAGTGAGCACAGGACCTGTCCCACCCCCCACACAGCCCTGAAACCCTCCAGATTGTCCGTAATTGTAAAATATGCATGTTCAATTTTGAGCCGAGCTGCCACCAAACCCCTCAGGCAGAGCAGTGGATCTGTCCAGCCTCCCCCCGCCATTTTGTTTTTTCGACTAATCCATATTGCTATCTTGGCATTAGCAAAAATAAAATTCATTAAAACCATAGTGTTCTTTTTTCTTGCCAAGTACTTGGGTCCAAACACAAAGAGTGGTAGCGAGAAGGCCTCTCCTAAACCCCCCACCCATTCCTGTAGCTGTTTAAAAGTGTCAGCTAACCTGGGACACGACACTACTAAGTGCTCCAGGGTCTCTGGCAGCGAGCAGAAAGGACACCCCCCCTCAGTGCTTGGGTCCAGGTGAGCTCTGTATATGTTTGTAGCTAGAGCTCCGTGTATAATTCTCCACTGGATGTCTGCCATCCGTTTCTCCACAGGAGGTTTATACAGGACCCGCCAGCTGCCACTAGGGGAATAATCTGAGCCAAAAACCTCCGTCCATTTCGACTCCCTGACTCCTTCAAGAGAGCGACAGTTCAGGACCTTCACACAGCTGCAGTACAGCTGCTTCCCTGCAGAGGTGTTGAAGGTGCCCAGTGCTGGAGTCCTGATGGTTAGCAGTCGGCCGCTCTCTTCTCTCCACTCCCCCACTGCAGGACTCACATTCAGGACAGGAAACTGGTATTTTTCTGTTCTTGTCCACTGGTCAGCCTGGCTTTGGCTCTGGGCGAAGGTCCGAAGAGGCTGGGGCAGTGACTGCCACACCTCATCCACGAGGCTCCGCACCATCCTGGTAGATCTTATACCTGTCATCTCCGCCAGCCTCTCCAGTGATGTCCGTGTCAGGTGGCCCAGCTTCCCTATTCCTGCCTCCCTGAACTTGTTTTGTATTGTCGTTGATGAGGATGTGGATGTTAGGACCAGGAAACCATTGTTAAACAGTGGCTCCTCAAAGAGCCACATCCCAGGCGTGGGGTCAGGAGGCCTTGTGATGGTGAGAGTCCTCCAGGCATCTATCACAGAGGTATAAAAATTACTGAGCCCAGTCAGTCTGTGTAGAGGAGAGTTTAACAGGAACAGCTGCTTGTCGTACCCGAGGCCCCCGGCTCTCCAGAGCAGCAGGCGGGCCACAGCCGACCAGCACCGTGTGGATCCGTACAGCAGCCTCTGGGCTGCCTGCAGTCTGAAAGCAGCAGTCCTGGAGATGATGTCTGTCAGTCCATGGCCCCCCTCTGCCACAGGGAGGTACAGCACGGACGCCCGCACCCAGTGATGGCCCAACCAGAAGAAGTCCACCAGCAGCCTCTGTAGTTGTTGCAGGAGTCCCGGTGGAGGAGTCAGCACCTGGAGTCTGTGCCACAGGGACGCTGCAACCAGGTAATTGACGATCAGAGTTCTTCCCCTGTAGGACAGCTGGGGTAGCAACTAGGGATGCACCGATATGGAAATTCTTGGCCGATACCGATATTTAAAATAACAATCTGGCCGATAGCCGATACCGATATTTGTTTATTTTCTTTTTGTTGTTATTCATTCACCCTTTTGTGCCAGAAAAATAATTAAATCATTATTTAAAAAGCACTATTCATCACTCTTATCTTTTAATGAGCACAAATTGAATCAGATTTATGAAACAATCTTTGATTTAACTAAACTTTATTTAACAGAGACATATTAGGCCCATTTTACCACAAGTTGAAATGGTTCCTTGGGATCTTAATGAAATGTCTGTAACATATTTTGGTCAAAATACCACAAGGGTAATTTAAAACAGTACCTTTTTACCCTGTCTAAAACAGCCCTGTTAAAGTATCATTATAGAGAACGCTCTTCTCATTGATTTACGGTAGCAGTATTGCCCGTTTATTAGATGTGTTACGGCTTCTGTGTGTATAACGTATGTTGTCAATTCCCTTGTTACCTGTGCATGAGACGGATGAATAGAGCCGGTGCACATGAGAATAAAGTACTTAAACAGACGCTACGCTCATACTTTTTACGCCAAGTTACACTGCGTGAGTCAAGATAACTTAACAAGCCCTCCTCAGTTTTACCTGTTTTGAGTGTCGGGCAGAAATCACATCGCGTCAACACCCACCGTGGCCCTTCGCGATGCTTGTTTTAATTAAACAGTTGGATTCCCCTGGTCCGCACCAGTTCTCAGTCAGCTGCTAGGCGCCAGCCGAGGCGCACCGCAGGGTGCCTCCCCCCGCGCGAACAGAGGGTTCCCCCAGCGGTCGCCGTAGCTGAGGTCATCCGCAAGAAGGGCCCGACACGCGTCCAGAGTGGCTGCCGCCTACCGCGTACCCAGTCCCCTCCAACGGCCCGCCTTCCGCGCCGGCGCCGTGAGGTGCCACCGGATGAGGACCTCCCGGTGCCGCACACTGAGCCTCCGGCGGCGCGGAGAGGAGGGCGACGGAGCGACTGCTCCCCCAGCCGCGGCACGTGCCCAGCGGTTTTACCACAAATATGAACATCGGCCAATGATATCGGTGAAAGTCAAGTTTATTACCGATAAGCCGATATCAGTAAACAAGGCTAATATCGGCCGCTACCGATGTTCGGCCGATAAATCGGTGCATCCCTAGTAGCAACCATTTCCATTTAGCCAACTTGAGCTACACCTTCCCCAGCTCTCCCTCCCAGTTCTCCCTCTCTATCTCTTCACTGCTTAGAAACACTCCGAGGACTTTTAACCCTTTTCTTCCCCATGTCAGGTTCCCAGGGAGACGGAGTATTCTCCCTGTGTCCCACTCAGTGATGCCGGTAACGCGCTACTTAGTAACGCGTTACTCTAATCTGGCCACTTTTTTCAGTAACGAGTAATCTAACGCGTTACTATTTCCAAACCAGTAATCAGATTAAAATTACTTGTCCAAGTCACCTTGCGTTACTATTTCGGTATTTGTGGTTAACCCGCTGGGCACGTCCTGCGGCTGGGGGAGCAGTCGCCCCGTCGCCCTCCTCACCACGCCGCCGGAGGCTCGGTGTGCGGCACGCCTCGACGTTTTTTTAGGGGGGGAGGTGCTCATCCGCGGTGCGGGGGCTTTCCTTCTAGTATGCCGCGGGGCGGTGTCCGTCGGCGCTGCGGAAGGCGGGACCGGTTGGAGGGGACCGGGTACAGCGGTCGGCGGCAGCGACTCTGGACGCGTGTTGGTCCCGTCAGATCACCTCAGCTACAGCGCCCGTTGGGGGAACCCTCCGTTCGCGCGCGGGGGGGGGGGGACCTCCGGCGGTGTCTAATAAAGTTAGTGTTGGCAAAACCGGTTGTCATTTTTATGTTGAGGCGGCGTGGGTGTTGTCGGCAGCTGCTGAATGTAACTAATAAAGTAACTTGTAATCTAACTTAGTTACTTTTAAAATCAAGTAACTTGTAATCTAACTTAGTTACTTTTAAAATCAAGTAACTTGAAAAGTAACTAAGTTACTTTTTCAAAGTAACTACGGCAACACTGGTCCCACTGACCAATCACACAGGCCCCACTCTTTTCCCAGTTCACTCTTGCTGTCGTAGCCTTCGCATATAATGCCAGTCTGCCCTCCAATTCTTGTATGTCCCCCTGATCCTGTACAAGGATGTTTACATCGTCAGCATAAGTTGATATTATTATCGGGGGACTTTGAGGCAGCTCAGGCAGACGCAGGCCTTTCAGCCGAGTCCTGAGCCAACAAAGGAGAAGTTCGATGGCCACGCTGTAGAGCTGGCCTGAGAGTGGACATCCCTGCCTGATCCCTCTTTGGACTGGTACCGGTCTGCTCAGCCCTCCCCCACCTTCACCACACAACACGTATCATTGTATAACAATTTCACCCAGGACAGAAAGCGCTCCCCGACACCAAAGGCCTACAGAGTGGCAAACAGGGATGAACGATCGACACGATCAAAGGCTTTTTCCTGGTCAATGGAAATAATGCCAATATTAATGTTATATGTTGCACACAAATCAAAAATGTCTCTCATTAAAAACAAATTGTCCTGCATTGACCTACCTGGTACACAATATGATTGGTCAGCACCAATAAACACTTCCATAAAAACCTTGAATCTATTTGCTAAAACCTTAGATAAAACCTTATAGTCACTACATAAAAGAGAGACGGGTCTCCAGTTCTTCAGCAGGGTTAGATCTCCCTTCTTTGGCAGGAGTGATATGACCGCCCGTCTGCAAGAGGCTGGAAGAACCCCTTTCCCAAACGACTCCTTCAAGACGTCCAGCAGATCCTGTCCCATAATGCTCCAGAAATGTTTTTAAAAATCTGCTGGTAATCCATCCAGACCTAGTGCCTTGCCTGCAGCCGTCTGTGATACAGCAGTCGTCAGCTCCTCCAGAGTTATGTCGGAGCTCAGGGTGTCTCGCTCACCTGAACTCAGCTGTGGGAGGCCACAGCTTCCCCGTCACAGCAGTAGGTACTGCTGTTGGCCAGCAGAACACCTTAATTTGACCCTTGCCAACCTCCCACCACTGACTCAGGGAGGGAAACGAGTCTTTCTTGGAACACCAGTTGGCCCAGAACAATTTAAAATTCCCACAGAAATTTAAATCATTTAAAAGCTTAACATTAAAATACCAAAAGGATCCAGGCTTTCTAGCAGGTGATAAAAGTAGCTCTACTAAAACCAAATGATGGTCTGTGAAACCAACCGGGTGGATTTGACAGTTTGCCACACGGGTGATAAAAGGAGCGGATATGTAAAATCATTCCGGCCGGGCCCCACTGACCCTGCCATCTGTTATTTTGATCCAGGTATACTGCCTGGTGGAAGGATGTTTCCTCCTCCACACATCCACGAGCTCCTGTCCTGTTCCGTCGAAAGTGACGTCTGTGCAGCAGTTCCAATCCCCCCCCCCATTATTATACATTCCCCTTGACCAACATTATCCAACTTGTTTTTTAATAATTTAAAGAGTAACCGGTTCAGGACCTTGGTTTTGTCACAACGTTGTGCCCGCCCGGCCACCCGCGTTGTGTACTCGAGCCTGTTCTTGCTCAGTGATGTGAAGAAGAAGAAGACTCTTGCGCAGTAATAATAATTAAAAAAAAGAAATTCAGTTTTATTATTTTTTTATAGCTGCACACGACACACGTGAAGACATAAGGCCTGTCGCATGTCGGCCGGGGTCTCCTCGACCCGAGGGCACGCCCCGCGGTCCTTGTTGACCGCTTATGACTTTGATGGCTTCTTGGAGATCAGCTAATGGTCTTTGCGCTTCCGGCCCTTTCTTCCCTTTTTGCCAGAACTGCTTCGACTGGTGGGGGACGAATAAACAAAGAGTCAGGAAGGATGTCAGTGTAAATGAAAAACTCTGAATATCAAGCTTTTCACCCAGTTTGGAACTTCTACTTATTATTATCACTAAACAAAACCCTACTAACAAAACAAATTTATTTTTAAGTCAATGGAAACTAGTTAATCAGAGTTATAAATATCCTGCTGACAGGAGAGATAAATATCATAATCACAGAGACACTCTCCTCATGTTTCAGAGAAACCTAACAACAAGAGGATCCTTAAAATCAGACAGCGTTGTCATCTCATACCTTTCCAGAGTTCTCCTGGCTTCAGAGACTTGCTTCTGTGGAGGATTGGGAACTTCCTGGGGCTGGAGTTCAGCAGGGGGCATGAGAGAGGGCTCATGGGCCGCTGTCTCCAGCTCAGTCCCCCGCTCTGCAAGTCCGTTCAAAGCCCTGGGGGCTGCTTCAGACAAGGCAGCCAGAGTTCTTGGGGCGGAGGGTGTCTGCTCCTCGGCTGAGGACAAGTTAGAGGAGGCTGACTCCCTGTGTGACGGACGTCCACTTGAGTTGGCCCGTGGAGACGGGAGAGTGAACGGGGGTCTGAGCGAGGCGGGGAGGGGAAGCTCCGGTCCACTAGCAGGAGGAGTGGGCTGAGCTTCCGGTGTCTCCACAGGTGCTTCAGACTGCACAAGCCCAGGTGAGGAAGACCTCTGACCAACTGGCTGCAGTTTTGGCCAATCATCTGGAAGAAGGAAAAGTACCGATGAAAACATGTCTTCAGAATTCAATCAGCAAAAGGTGATATTTGTATCACAAACTACACTTAACAGTTCTTCATATATAAGTAATGTAATAAAAAAATATAAATCTGTTTACAAGCTGTGACATTTTGTGACCGTAACAGCCTCCTAATTAATGGAGATGCGGGCTTTCCAAGTTTATAATTTAGGGGTACTCTGACTTTGACTGGTCATATCAGATTCTAAGCCTTAAAGAGGATTTAGACTGCAGGCCTGACCTGGTTGTGTCTTGGTGCCCTCGGAGAGCAGTTGCTGCTGCACGTTCCGCAGCTCCTCCTGCTCTGCATTCGTTGACCCCTTGTGGATCTGCTGAACGGGTTGTGGACCCTGCTCGGCTTTTTGAGACACCAAGTTTAGCTGAAGAAAAAAAAATTAACAGAGCCACAATGACCTCAAATCTGAATCAGACAGATTCTGTAGTGTAAAACAGATTTCTTTGCTCTTTATATTTGACAGATCACAGCATTTAGGAGCATGTGTGGGTTTTACCACACAGTGCTAGATACATTTTAGCATAAACAGAGGAAACAGTCAATCACAGAGGAATATTCGAATGACACACTGATAAATTCATTAAAGATCAATAGTCGTCACGTCTTCCTCAGGTTTCTTCCATTTTTCCCCGTTCAACGTTTCTATGGAATTTTCTTACATTTCTTTGCCATGATCTATGTATCTATCTATATCAGTCCTTCTAAGAAGCGTTAGAACTCCTTAACAACAGCAGTGTAGATATTCATTAAACAGAATATGACCAGAATATCCAGTATCATGTTCCTGGTCATCAAACAGATCGGTGAAATAAATCTCTGTGGTAAAATCCATCTTACTTTGAAGAATTTGAATGTTGGACTCTTTACAGTTGTGCAATTGAAAGAATAATCGCAAAGACCCACTCACCAATATCCGGTCTATGGTATCCTCCAACATATACCGTATCCGAGAGGACGTCTTCCTCTCTGTGATGATGTCTTCCATATAGTTGAAATAGCGATCCATCTGAGAGTGGTGAGACACAGAGGGAGAGAGACGGTTAATTTGAGACATGAAGTTCATGTTCAGCTTGACTCCATTCAAGGGTGACTGGTATAAGATGAGGATCAGATCACACATCACAGTGCAGCAGAGAGAGATAGAGAGAGAGAGAGAGAGAGAGAGAGAGAGAGAGAGAGAGAGAGAGAGAGAGAGAGCAGAAAGGCCACCGGATCATTCATGTCTCTCCAAGTATCTGAAGACTCCAGCTGCTGTGGGATGAATCACAGCTGAACCTCTCTCTTTTATGTCTTGGAAACTTTTTCCGTGTAAATCAGAATCACCTCTTGAAATCACTTATTTGACACGTTCAGAAGAAAACATCTTGGGGGATGAAAGCAGAGACATGAACTGATCTTCGCTGCACTAATGTAAAAAAAAAATTAAGATTTATGTAAAATGTACTACCACCAGCTCACCTTGTTCTCATCAAATTCAAGGTCCTTGCTGATGGTGGTGAGCAGGATGCAAAGACACTCTAAAGCCAATTCGTCTGGGTTCTCCAGCAGCTTGTCCAAGCAGTCATGCACGATGAAATCATTTAGCATCTTGACCATGTAGAGTTCGCCGATGAATTTTATGTTTCCGATGTAACGACGCCGGGTAATGTCCTTGACCACATCATCGACCTTGTGCTTCTCAAACTCCTTATGACAGCGGCTTATCAGCAGCTTGCGAAAGTTCACTGTGCTTTGGGGTTTGTCAGTGCAGGGCACTGTGAGCTGCAAATGAACAGTAAGTGGAAATAACTCAGTAGAGAACTTAAGCATTCAAATAAAATAAATAATTTGTTTTTATAGATCAACAAATTAACATCTTCGTATCTGGATTATTTAGATTTAATGACTAATATATGTAAGGTTATGTTATCAAATGATGGCTGACCGAAAATGTAATAGGTTCTCTAGAACTCTTGTTAATAGAGTCTATAATTAAGGATATGCACGTTTAATAAATTGTATTTTAAAGCATTATTTGTGACTGATTTTCAAACTCCTTAATAAATAGTGTGTGTCGTCTGGTGTAGACTCTAGAGGCATCAAAACAATAAAACCTCATCATCACACTGTACTGAATTGTGTTACTTTTCACAGCATTATTCTGCATCAAGGCGGAGCTGAATATGAACCAATTGATCCATTTGCTGCATAAACATTTAGCAAGTTGTTGACTGCATATTGACACACTTCGTGCACACCCCTCCGATAGATGGTTAAAAGATTACACTTAATTCCTCCATCGTTTTTTTGTATCTGATGAATTTACAGTTTACGAAAAAGCTATATTTATGTACTACTCCAAATCCAATACAAACAATTACATTACAAACACAAGACTCTCGTTCCAAAGTCGACACACTTCTCTGCTCAAGTAAGCGACCTGCTTACCGTGGCGAGGCAGCTGCACATCTTTGCGTAGGCCACCAATAAGCTGGTCTCAGTCATGGCTTTCTCAAAGAGCAGGTCCACGACTCCTTTGAGCCGCTCCTCTGTGTCGATGGGCGAGTCCTTCACCTGCTTCATCAGCTGGAGGAACTTCTCAGGCGTCTGCCAGTTCAGGATACTGCGAACCTTCGCGAACAGGTCCTGAGGGGAAGAGTTCACAAAAGGTATTTAAACTCTGAGGTCCTCAAGCACAAAGACCATTCTCTCGCTCCACGGGAAAAACTAGTCTTGCTGTAAAGCTACTAGTTATACGGAAATTAAATACTCACAATGATCTATCTATATTTACAGATTTAAACATCATATGTACTGGAATTTTCAATACATAGACTAACATTAATTATCAGAAAAGTCTGTATATGTAATTTATATATATGCCCACTGCTTTGTGGATTTCAGTTTGTGTATATTTGGTCGTACCTGTGTTATAACTGACTCTGGTTCCGCTGGGAGGCTTTCCCTCTTCAGAGCTGGTTTGCAAGCATTCCCTGATTTCTTTGGCTGAACATCAGGTGGCACAAGCCCAGCTGAGGAAGACCTCTGTGCAGCTGGCTGCAGTTTTGGCGCATCATCTGGAAAAAGGAAAAGTACAAATGAATACATGTATTCAGTATTCAATCAGCAAAAGGTAATATTTGTACCACAAACTACACTTAATAGTTCTACACATATAAGTAATGTGATAATTTTTTTTTAAATCTGTTAAAAACGGTGACATTTTGTGACAGGTTCAACAAGCCAGACAGGGACATTTTTTTCAAGGCAACATTGTGGAGGTTGCGAATGTGAAACCGCCGCAGGAAGACCGATAACACAACGTTCTACAAAAAGGCTCCACATAAGTTCAAGGAGCCCTGGTGACATCAAACTTTGTTAGTGAACCAAAAGTGAAAATGTTCAGTGTGCAGCGAGTTCTGGGAAAAACTAGGCTGGTCCAAAGTTGCATGGTATGGCATTGGAGGCAATGACACAGCAGTAAAATAAAATTCAACTTATTCTAGAGGGTGTAATGTTACATTTTACAATTGGGTCTGTGATATGCCAAATTTGACATATCACAGATCATAATTAAGGGAGATATGGTCTTTCACCGTTTATTATTTAGGGGTTCTCTGACTTTGACTGGTCATATCTCCATTAACATGAGAAATGTTTCTCATATCATGTTAAAAGCTCTGGAGTTAAAACTGCCTCGGTTAGATTGTTAAGAGTGGCACTCCTTCCTCTTAGGATCTGTGGAAATAACTTAAAAGAATGGTGAGAGTGTTGGGTCAGACCTGGCCTAGGTTTGGTGTCGGAGGCCCCTTTTTTGTTCCTCACGATTGGCTGAGTAGTGGGGTCGACGGCTTTAGAAGTCTGCTTACCAGGCCGTTTGGAGTTCTTGAGACAAAAGAGAAAAAAGAGCCACAGTGCAGGTTTAAAGGAGAGAAGTGAATGGGAATGGCGGACCTGAGTGGATTCTGTAGAAGCATACACACAGTACATAGGAAATCTACTGTAAGAGACAGCGAGTGATAAGAAACAGTGACGGGAAGGAAGAAAGTATAAAATGAAAAACAGTACATTGAATTTACTGTACAGCTATGAGGAAAATAATGTGAGAAGTGCTTTTTCACAAGTCATGGCCTCTACCTACACCTTATTATCAGCAAGTCTTTAATTAGATAATGTCCTGAGTGACAGCCAACAGACATGTAACAGTAGAGTCATGGTGATCTTCTTATGAGAAAGTGAGACGTGTAAATGACACAGGCGCTGTGCCCTGTCTGTCAAACACATGGTGGAGACCAGAAAGTATTAGAGCGGAGCGCTCACACTGCTACCAAGCAACAATCTCTCCATCCCTCAGCTAAAGATCCAGGTTGATGAGCTGCAGCTAACTCTGCACTACCTCTAACTACTGCGGGTGAGAGATTGGGCAAGTGTGAGCGTGTGAGAGAGAGAGAGAGAGAGAGAGAGAGAGAGAGAAAGCCTCACCTGTCGTGGGGTGGGGGGAGAGGAGGGGTGACGTCCAGGAGGTGATGCATTCCTGCCCTCTCGACCCTCTGCCATGGTCTCCTCTGTGAAATCCCTGCCACGCTGATCGGGGTACCGGTTACGGATCTGGGAGGACAATGACACAATGTGTGTGAGCCGTCAGCTGTGTTACACGCAGTTCCTGGAGCGCCCAACAGGAACTTCTAAGATACTCACCATTCTCTTCGCACCGGAGTACACAGGCTTTTCTTGGCAGTCAGGGTTTCTCCCCTCTTGCCCAGGACGAGCCTCGTAGGTGCGATGGTCATGATTCTGCTGAGGAGGCCTCACATAGGGTTGCCTGTGGCGATACTGCAAGTTCAGAGGAGAAGGAGAAACTTATTATCAACAAAAAAAAAGGGAGGGAAATACAAACATTGTACAGATGGTGAACTTTTACAGTCAGTGCTATGATTTTATCTTATTAATTCCAATTAAATTGTATGCATTTAATTTAAGCACATTTCCCACACATTCCACTATTAGAGAGATAGATAGATAGATGGATACTTTATTAATCCCGCGGGAAATTCATGTTAATACGTTAACATGATGATAAATGAATTGCAGTGTTCCCAAACATTTTCAGTTTCCAATTGGCATCCACACCCATTTTACCAGACAGCTGATTAGTTCCTCCACAAAGGAGGTTATGTTTTATTTTGACAGTTTTACTTTCAAAGGATTAGAGTGGTAATTTCCATAAACAGGAGAGATTGGGCAAGCTTGAGTGTGTGAGCGTGTGAGAGAGAGAGAGAGCCTCACCTGTTCTGGGCTGAGGTTAGAGGAGCAGTGACCTCCAGGAGGGGATGAATACCTGCTCCTCCGACCCTCTGCCATGGTCTCCTCTGTGAAATCCCTGCCACGCTGATCAGGGTACCGGTTACGGATCTGGGAGGACAATGACACAATGCGTGTGAGCCGTCAGCTGTGTTACACACTGCTAAGAACTTATACATGATGTATCACATCCACTAACCATGGACATGAACTATAAATTGAAATAAAACCTAAATACAAGAAAATATAGAGCAATTGTATTATCTTTTTTACATTTTTCATTCTGTAAAATCAAACCAATACTGATATGTCTATGAAAGGCTCTTATCAGCTGACATCGTAAGCAAATCAATAAATTATTCTATAGCTATCTGTAAGACATTTTTTTTTTTCATTGTATTCATAAAATATTGTAGCAATTCAATCTTAAAGTTAAACCAAATCTATTCAACTTAACATCTGAACTCAACTGAAATGAACCATTGAGCTCAGCTGAACCATTTGACTCAACTGACCTCAATTCAATTCTATTCAATATTGACTCGAGTCAACGACTGAACTGAACTGAACTCAGGGATGTAGTTCCTGGAGCGCCCAACAGGAACTTCTAAGATACTCACCATTCTCTTCGCACCGGAGTACACAGGCTTTTCTGGGCAGTCAGGGTGCCTCCCCTCTGGCCCAGGACGAGGTTCGTAGGTGTGATGGTCATGATTCTGCTGAGGAGGCCTCACATAGGGTTGCCTGTGGCGATACTGCAAGTTCAGAGGAGAAGGAGAAACGTATTATCAACCCAAAAAAAGGGAGGGAAATACAAACATTGAACAGAAATAGTGAACTTTTATATCAGTGCTATGATTTTATCTTATAACATGCTAATTAAATTGTATGCATCTAATTTTAGCACATTTCCCACATATTCAACTATTAACAAGTTTATATACGTTAACATGATGATAAATGAATTGCAGAGTTCCCAAACATTTTCAGTTTCTTAATTGCATCCACACCCATTTTACCAGACAGCTGATTAGTTCCTCCACAAAGGAGGTTATGTTTTAATGTTACAGTTTCACTTTCAAAGGATTAGAGTGGTAATTTCCATAAACAGGTGAAATCTAGTGTGGATCCAGATTTTGTGAATCAAGGATTAGAGCGGAGCGCTCACACTGCTACCAGGCAACAATCTCTCCATCCCTCAGCTAAAGATCCAGGTAAATGAGCTGCCGCTAACTCTACACTATCTCTAATTACTGCGGGTGAGAGATTGGGCAAGCTTGAGTGTGTGAGCGTGTGAGAGAGAGAGAGAGCCTCACCTGTTCTGGGCTGAGGTTAGAGGAGCGGTGACCTCCAGGAGATGACGAATACCTGCTCCTCCGACCCTCTGCCATGGTCTCCTCTGTGAAATCCCTGCCACGCTGATCGGGGTACCGGTTACGGATCTGGGAGGACAATGACACAATGTGTGTGAGCCGTCAGCTGTGTTACACACTGCTAAGAACTTATACATGATGTATCAAATCCACTAACCGTGGACATGAACTATAAATTGAAATAAACATAAATAAAAGATAATATAGAGAAATTGTATTATCTTTTTTACAATTTTCATTCTGTAAAATCAAACCAATACTGATATGTCAATGAAAGGCTCTTATCAGCTGACATCATGAGCAAACAATTAATTATTCTATAGCTTTGTGTAAGAAAATTTTGTTTTTGCATTGTATTCATAACATATTGTAGCAATTTAATCTTAAAGTTAAACCAAATCTATTCAACTTAACATCTGAACTCAACTGAAATGAACCATTGAGCTCAGCTGAACCATTTGACTCAACTGACCTCAATTCAAATCTATTCAACTCGACTCGAGTCAACGACTGAACTGAACTGAACTGAACTCAGGGATGTAGTTCCTGGAGCGCCCAACAGGAACTTCTAAGATACTCACCATTCTCTTCGCACCGGAGTACACAGGCTTTTCTGGGCAGTCAGGGTGCCTCCCCTCTGGCCCAGGACGAGGTTCGTAGGTGCGATGGTCATGATTCTGCTGAGGAGGCCTCACATAGGGTTGCCTGTGGCAATACTGCAAGTTCAGAGGAGAAGGAGAAACTTATTATCAACCAAAAAAAAGGGAGGGAAATACAAACATTGAACAGAAATGGTGAACTTTTACAATCAGTGCTATGATTTTATCTTATTAATTCCAATTAAATTGTATGCATTTAATTTAAGCACATTTTCCACACATTCAACTATTAGAGAGATAGATAGATAGATGGATACTTTATTAATCCTGTGGGAAATTCATGTTAATACGTTAACATGATGATAAATGAATTGCAGAGTTCCCAAACATTTTCAGTTTCCAATTTGCATCCACACCCATTTTACCAGACAGCTGATTAGTTCCTCAACAAAGGAGGTTATGTTTTATTTTGACAGTTTCACTTTCAAAGGATTAGAGTGGTAATTTCCATAAACAGGTGAAATCTAGTGTGGATCCAGACTTTGTGAATCAAGGATTAGAGCGGAGCGCTCACACTGCTACCAGGCAACAATCTCTCCATCCCTCAGCTAAAGATCCAGGTAAATGAGCTGCCGCTAACTCTACACTATCTCTAACTACTGCGGGTGAGAGATTGGGCAAGCTTGAGTGTGTGAGCGTGTGAGAGAGAGAGAGAGCCTCACCTGTTCTGGGCTGAGGTTAGAGGAGCGGTGACCTCCAGGAGATGATGAGTACCTGCTCCTCCGACCCTCTGCCATGGTCTCCTCTGTGAAATCCCTGCCACGCTGATCAGGGTACCGGTTACGGATCTGGGAGGACAATGACACAATGTGTGTGAGCCGTCAGCTGTGTTACACACTGCTAAGAACTTATACATGATGTATCAAATCCACTAACCGTGGACATGAACTATAAATTGAAATAAACATAAATAAAAGATAATATAGAGAAATTGTATTAACTTTTTTTACATTTTTCATTCTGTAAAATCAAACCAATACTGATATGTCTATGAAAGGCTCTTATCAGCTGACATCATGAGCAAATCAATAAATTATTCTATAGCTATTTGTAAGAAAATTTAGTTTTTGCGTTGTATTCATAACATATTGTAGCAATTCAATCTTAGAGTTAAACCAAATCTATTCAACTTAACATCTGAACTCAACTGAAATGAACCATTGAGCTCAGCTGAACCATTTTTCTCAACTGACCTCAATTCAAATCTATTCAACTCGACTCGAGTCAACGACTGAACTGAACTGAACTGAACTCAGGGATGTAGTTCCTGGAGCGCCCAACAGGAACTTCTAAGATACTCACCATTCTCTTCGCACCGGAGTACACAGGCTTTTCTGGGCAGTCAGGGTGCCTCCCCTCTGGCCCAGGACGAGCCTCATAGGTGTGATGGTCATGATTCTGCTGAGGAGGCCTCACATAGGGTTGCCTGTGGCGATACTGCAAGTTCAGAGGAGAAGGAGAAACTTATTATCAACAAAAAAAAAGGGAGGGAAATACAAACATTGTACAGAAATGGTGAACTTTTACAATCAGTGCTATGATTTGATCTTATTAATTCCAATTAAATTGTATGCATTTAATTTAAGCACATTTCCCACACGTTCCACTATAAGAGAGATAGATAGATAGATGGATACTTTATTAATCCCGTGGGAAATTCATGTTAATACGTTAACATGATGATAAATGAATTGCAGAGTTCTCAAACATTTTCAGATTCCAATTTGCATCCACACCCCTTTTACCAGACAGCTGATTAGTTCCTCCACAAAGGAGGTTATGTTTTATTTTGACAGTTTCACTTTCAAAGGATTAGAGTGGTAATTTCCATAAACAGGTGAAATCTAGTGTGGATCCAGATTTTGTGAATCAAGGATTAGAGCTGAGCGCTCACACTGCTACCAGGCAACAATCTCTCCATCCCTCAGCTAAAGATCCAGGTAAATGAGCTGCCGCTAACTCTACACTATCTCTAACTACTGCGGGTGAGAGATTGGGCAAGTGTGAGCGTGTGAGAGAGAGAGAGAGAGAGAGAGAGAGAGAGAGAGAGAGAGAGAGAGCCTCACCTGTTCCGGGCTGAGGTTAGAGGAGCGGTGACCTCCAGGAGGGGATGAATACCTGCTCCTCCGACCCTCTGCCATGGTCTCCTCTGTCAAATCCCTGCCACGCTGATCAGGGTACCGGTTACGGATCTGGGAGGTACAATGACACAATGTGTGTGAGCCGTCAGCTGTGTTACACACTGCTAAGAACTTATACATGATGTATCACATCCACTAACCGTGGACATGAACTATAAATTGAAATAAAACATAAATACAAGAAAATATAGAGAGATTGTATTATCTGTTTACATTTTTCATTCTGTAAAATAAAACCAATACTGATATGTCTATGAAAGGCTCTTATCAGCTGACATCATAAGCAAGCAATTAGTTATTCTATAGCTTTGTGTAAGAAAATTTAGTTTTTGCATTGTATTCATAACATATTGTAGCAATTCAATCTTAAAGTTAAACCAAATCTATTCAACTTAACATCTGAACTCAACTGAAATGAACCATTGAGCTCAGCTGAACCATTTGACTCAACTGACCTCAATTCAAATCTATTCAACTCGACTCGAGTCAACGACTGAACTGAACTGAACTGAACTCAGGGATGTAGTTCCTGGAGCGCCCAACAGGAACTTCTAAGATACTCACCATTCTCTTCGCACCGGAGTACACAGGCTTTTCTGGGCAGTCAGGGTGCCTCCCCTCTGGCCCAGGACGAGGTTCGTAGGTGCGATGGTCATGATTCTGCTGAGGAGGCCTCACATAGGGTTGCCTGTGGCGATACTGCAAGTTCAGAGGAGAAGGAGAAACTTATTATCAACAAAAAAAAAGGGAGGGAAATACAAACATTGAACAGAAATGGTGAACTTTTACAATCAGTGCTATGATTTTATCTTATAACATGCAAATTAAATTGTATGCATTTAATTTAAGCACATTTCCCACACATTCCACTATTAGAGAGATAGATAGATAGATGGATACTTTATTAATCCCGTGGGAAATTCATGTTAATACGTTGCCTCTGTTTAATGTGAGCCATCTGCAGAACATATTTGAGTACATGCTACTGATCCTAATATGCAATATCGTGATAACGTGGAAAAAAGGTTCCCCTACCCCTGAATGTGAGCAAACATTAACTGTAAACAGGTCAGTGTGTTTTGTTTCACCTGTGGGACGTCACACTGTGCAGCCTGCTGGGGTGCAGGCTTGGGTGCCCTGGGCTTTCTGGCTGGCATATTAGTTGGGTTGACGGATGTAGGAATCTGTGAGACAGGCTGTCTGGAGGGCGTGTTTGTCACGATGTAGAGCCTACCAGTCTTTATCTGAGTCCTCTGGAATAACTGTAGGTAAGATGGGAGAGAAAAACAGAAGACATTACGTAGGATCCCAGAGAAAGCCGATTCATTTCTGCATGCTGCCATGCTTTAATCTAAAGTACAAACAAGTTCAGTTTTTCAGACGACTTCACCATCCCTCACAGTGAGGAATTTTATTAAGTTTTACCAATAACCAGGGAATAATTCGTGATCTTTTTTTTTGCATGCAGGTACCACCAGCAAACTGATATGATGATGATGGTGAAAGAACAGAAGCGATGGGAATGTGCAGTTGGGTAAATTACCTGAATATGGGTCAGTCAAGGGCCTGTAGCAAACTGGTTGGATGTGAGGAGAGGTCCAGAGTGACGCTGACATTACTGAGTGATAAAGACAGTTCAACAAAGGAAAAGGACTCTAGTGACTTCCTTTAAAGGCAGATTTAAAATCTCCCTTTAAATTGAATTAACAACATAGGAAAAGGACTTTAATGACATGGATCATCACTCAGGAGCAAAAATCTGCCTATAATCTTAAAAAAAAAGCTGATGTGACATTTATCGTGATAATTCTTGATATATCACTAAGCCCTTGGACAATGTTTAGAATTCCAAATTGTCATAAGTGATAAACACAACATGTTTAAAAAAGATATCCTGCATGAGTGAATGTTCTGACTCAGGTCCGGTTAGTCTTGCTCTCTTGATTGAAAGGAACCAATCATATTAAGTGTAATTAAACAAAGAATGTTGGAAAATATCATATTTGGATACTTCTTACTATGCTTGTCGCTTTGGGAGATTTTGCACAAAAGGTCTTAATGTGTTACTAGTACTACCCATCTTAACTTAGACTACACTGATCGAACTATATGAGATTCACATTACAAATCAAATTTATAACTTAGTACATATAAAATATCTACAGCCAGCACAGAAACCCAAAGTCCCAACTCTCAACAACGGTAATCATAACAATCACAACAGCTGGTTGCTCTGAGGTGGGTGAGCTGTAAATTAAACACTGGAGGGACACTCACCGGGCGACTCTCTGGCTGTGCATTTATTGGCTGTGTCTGGGGAGAGTCCACTAGAGAGGGGGAGTCAGCATTTTGTCCCGGGTTGTATGAAGACTGTGAAGAGAGGAGATGGACAGAGGGAGACGGCTTGTTAAATACAAACCAGGAGATGTGCTGCAATCTGTCACTCGTCATTTATTCTACACAAGTCACACTTTACAAGGAGACATTAGGCACATTTTCAAGTTCATAATGTTCAACTGTAAACCGTGGTGCGTTGGACACATTGCATCTAAAGTCAAAGTAAAAAGTAGTTAATTTAAAATGTACTTTAAGTAAAAGTTACTTAGTTACTTCCAATAACTTGATGGGGGCCGCTCCTATACAGTGCAAAAGGGTCAAGGGGTCATTAATCAAATCCAAAAACAGTTATTTTTAATCAAAGGAGAAGCGCAATGAGAAGTGCAATGACATTAAACATGTCAAACATTAAACATTTGACATGTCATTACAACTTTTAGAACTTTTTGGAGGACATGTCAAGACATGAACCACATGACAGCTAAAATAAAAAGTTAAAATGCCGCTGTGGTTAAACTTTGGTCCACCTTTAGAGCACTAGTCTACAAACTTCTTGTTGAGTTTGAGCCGCAGCTGATTTTCAAGGTGAGTAGAGCTGATCCGGGCTCGCTTTGCAGTGAACAGCAATCCAGCACAGCTGAAGAGTCGCTCGCATCTCAGCAGATCCTTATTGACTGAGACACAGGCCAGGTACCCTTCTAACTCCCCTCTACCTTCTGACCTTCTGGACTTCATTAAGGCAAAGAATCATCTTCAGCGGATGAATGTTGTCCAACTTGCTCCACACCAGCCTCTACCATCCGGTCAAGGTGTTTTCTGACATAGACTAGACCTGTTCATTGAGATGACAGACCTACAGTATTTACAGAATTATAGAATTGATAACATTGTATTGGCTGAAAACAAATGGCGAGAACTGCAGTAAACAATTGGTTGCACTACGATATTAAACAATGAAATAATACCTGCTTCTATGATATCAGTCCTCTCAGTCCAGCCAGTTTTGAACTTTGGTAGAAGGATTGCTGCTGTGATCAGCTCTGGGTCTTCCATCATCTCTCCAAAGCGCTTTTGGACACCATGCCGAATCGCTCTGATGAGTGGCAGGCACATCTTGGAGGATGTCTCCTGCCTGCTGAGTTTTGCCTGTAGCTCAAAGATCACTGGGAGAAGCCATCCCAAGTGTGTGTCGTCTCTGACTGAAGAATGTTTAAGGCCTTTACCAAAGGTTTCATCACAGAGTAGTACTCGGTCAGAAAAGCCACTTCCGCTGGACACAACCTGTACAACACAAGTCAAATACATAAAACTGTTAATACATTTCCGACAAGGAAGGTTTGAAATGTGTAGCTGAGTAGAAGTGCATTTTTTATATCTTTTATCTTTTATATATTTTTATTTTATATATTGTTTTTCTTATGTGTGTTATATTTATTGTGTTTTTATGTTTTTATGTTCATTGTATGCGCCAATAACCAGAGCAAATTCCAGGTAGGTGTAATCCTACCTGGAGCCATATATATATATATATATATTTGTCATGAAATATTAATTTTTTTAATAACATTTCATACTTTTGGAATACAAATTAAAACTCACATTTTCAGTTTCAATTATTCACAGACATTCCTGATGGCGTCCTCCCCTTTTTCTTGAATGATCCGTATGATTCTCTCCACGGCCATGTATGTTGAGTTCCATCGCTCGTGATTGGGTCGGATGAGCTGGAGACTGCATTTATCTTCCACAATTTCTGCTGCCTTGAATGAGCGACCTGACTTATTCCACATGTCTTGACATTTCCCAAAGGCTGCACGTGACAGCCTCATGTAGCTGTCATTCTTCTCTTCTGCAATGTCAGCATCTGTCATGGCAAGTGGCATGCATATCTTTGGTGTGTGGGAAGCCGGTACTCAAAGCCATTATCCTGCTCTAGGATGCTGAATGTGTCTAGGTAGTCGTCACTGGATTCAGCTGAAGAATCTTGGTCTTTATCTGATTCTGCATCCTCAGACTGGCTCTGCTCACCAATAATACCTTGATGAAGTTTGAGCCAATATCTGTGGTGGTTCTTACATCCTTTTCCCGTATTCGATAATGGCAGTGTATTCCATCCAGGGCAACTGCAATAACATCAAAGGTGTGTCACTCTCTTAACCTCTTGCATGCAAGTGCAGCGGATCTCCTCTCCAATGTCTCCTCATCAATCCAATGACATGTAAACCCTATGTAACTTTGCGGTGCGCAGACCAACAATCTGTGGTGGTGGCAACATAACTGACTTTACTTAGGTGAGATATCAAGTTCATCTTCATGTGGCTGACAGCTCCCTCTATTCTCTTCATAAGCGTGGGTCTGGAAAGGACCTTACATTGGGGGTTGAGGGTTGATATACCTTTTTTCAATGCAGGCTGTTCAACCAAAGAAAATGGATGAAGACCCTCACAAATGAAAATAACCAGGAGCTTATTAATCTCTCCCTGTGCCACACGTATGTGGCCACCCATTGAAATTCCAGGATTTATTTTGACCTGCTTGCTTGAGGTGGCTGCTGGCAGATTTGCGGTTTGCTTGCGGGTCACAGATGGATTGAATTCAATCACTTTAGTTGGATTTTTCATCTGTGAAGAAAGAAAATATTTCCATCAGTATGTAAACCGATGTGGTGTTAATTTAACACACTGACATTAAAACTGATTGACATAAGGTTTTCTATTTCTACATCCGTCACAATTCATAATCCTCAATTCTTGCTAACCGAGACCCCTGAGCATGAGCATGAACATGAAAGACGTGCACGTTGTAAAGCCACCACTTATCGTGATAAATTCCAGATAACAACATACACATTGACATTGTCTTGTCCAACTGTCTGACAACGATGGTGTAGGCATTCACATCGTTCCCGTTTCAGGGCATGGGAGGCAGCCAAATGATTAGCCTAATATAAGTTCATGTAGTGTAGTGTATTTCATTGCTAATGACTGATCTGCAGTTTTTAACACAATATGAGACACTGAACATAATAATTGTTGGGCCAGAGCCCAGAGACTGACCACCAGACACTGGAGCCGAGAGGAACAAAGGGTTGTTAAACTTTCGGCGGGAAAACATCCTCCTGCAGGCTCAAGAATCTCCCCCTGGTGGTGGAAAATGTTCTGGGAGCGCCTTGGAACCCCCGCTGAGTTCCAAGCCCCGCCCATTCAGATCGATTCCTGACAAATCAATTGGTCGATGTCCTATGACCAACTCCTCAAGGAGGAGGACCTCTCAGGTAATTTAAAAGCCCTGACACCCCAAAAATCGCTGCCATTTCCTGCTCTCTGAAGACGTCAGTAGACCGTTCCCGGTCTAGCTAGATGGTTTAGTTGCTAAAGGAGGCAATCGCCATTTCTCCCTGCTAAGGATTTCGACCAGGCCCCTTTGGGGCCTCCCAGATGTTCCAGCTTTAAAGGAGGCAACCAGAGTTATTTTCTTTTATCTTAAGTTGAATCTTTTTTTGAAAGACTGTTTTTATTTTAACTTGAAAGAGATTGCCACAGGAAGTCCACTCGCAGGCCGAGACAAAGACTTTCTTTTTCACGATCCCCACAACTGCGCCACAGCTGATCATCCCTGCAGAAGAGACGATGTTTCATCCCGTAGAGGAGCAAGACGAATCCGTTCCTATTCGGCCCAGCCGACGCCGCTGCAACCGAAAAACCAGCGCCACCGAGCATGAGCGGCCACGATCATTCACTGGACTTCTGGAAAATCCGCGCGCCACGCGCAAGCAACACCGCGAAGGTCACAGTAAGAGGCTTTATTGTCTGGGCAGAGACTAGTTTAAATACTTAGCGTGTCATGTTTATTTGAGTGTGTTTGTTTGTAGATCGCTGATCTGTTTTTAGCCGTGTAACACGAGGAAACGATGCGTCACTTCCAGTTCCTTGTTTAATGTTTTGAAGTGCCTCGCGCCGTGACAGAGAGCCTCCGGCAGCACTGTTGTCGTCCGACTAAGTTTGCAGAGACTTAACCTGTTAAAAGATCGGTGCACAACTCTAATTTGTGTACTGAGTGGTGAAGTCACTGTAGCTGGTCTCAGACGATGTTTTTGATGTCTCTCTCTCTTTTCTCCTAAACCTGTTCCTAACACACGTCCCGACCTACACTTACATATTTCATGTGGCATAGAAAATTCTAGATTTAAAGAGCCTTAATACATCTCGACGCCATTCGGCGCCAGAACCAGGAGATAAGAAATCTCTTTGTCTAAAGTTCCTTTGTGCAACAGGCGACCGACCGCCATCTTGTCTTCGACCTCATGTCGTCACCGGGGTCATAAAACTCCATCTTGAAAGTACGTGAACGTAACATCTTGATCCTGGCCAGACTACGTCACCACGTGATCTCGTCATTACGCCATAGCCACTCCCCTTTCTCTTTAGACACACACACCCACACACACACACACATAGAGACACAGACAGGCAGACACACACGACCACACACACACACCAGTAGATACTCAGTATTACATGTGTGACCATTGTGATAAGTGCTGCTGCTGCTGTTGCCATCTTTGAAATATTGGAGTTTGTTAAATGAAGAATCTTTGAAATAACATTAACTTTATTTCCCCTTTTTAATAAATACTTTTGTAATTAAAGTATTTGTATTTCTGTGATTATTTGTACATGTGTATGTGAATACAGCTGGATTACTATAGCCTGTGCTCGAACTTAAAACCCTTCATTGTTTATTATATAATCATTAATATTAAATATTGAGATTATTAATATAACATGTATCACTTGAGACTGATATTTAAAGATTGACTTGTTGGTCCCTGTAACCAGGGTGGTGCCCCGCAACGATAAGCATTAATTACAGATTGTTTCATTCTTAATTGATAATTTTATTGTTTTCATTAATTATTTAACCATTATTAATTGATAACCGTATCATTTCTAATTAATTATTTTACTATTCTTAGTTACTAGCTTTATAATTTTTAATTATTTTTAAAAAATAATTTCTATTTTAATAATCATTTCTCATGATTATTAATAATTAGCCAACGTCAAATCTACTACTACTATTAAACAACATAATGCTATGACCTGAAACGAATGGAAGACAGGAATGGAATTATTATTAGTCTATGGGGTCACGGCTGCTAACAGAAGGATGGACACGAGGGGATCGACCAGTGTATAGCTAGCCTAAAGGCCGATGTATGCTTCTCCGTTTTCACGGACACGACAGATAGGACCGCCTTCTTTGCCGTGGAACGCCTTCTCCGGGCTCCACTGAGAGCTTTTCGTGCAGCTCCGATTTTTCTAACTCGAGTCGGCATGGTGGAGAGCCTACGGATGGCCGTTGGCTATGATTGGTCCGATAACGACAGCATTTCCGTACGACATTATTTCCGGAATCTCACATTTCCGGGCTCAAACTTCCTGTTTCATTCTCTATATCACAATATCCAAACACAACTAAGATTCTACGATGAATGTAACAAGTGTGTTAAGCCAGCGGAGTTGTCCGTCTGACGGTGGCTGGTTAGAGCCCTGATGGCATGTGTGTACTGTCACGGCTATCTAGCTCACAATAGTCATGACATAGGGAAGACAGACACCGTCGGGTAACGTTTAACAATTCTCACATTTATTTGACAAAATAGATACAAAAGACAGGGGCAGACAGCCTTCCCGCGTCAGGTGGTCAGAGCAGGACAAGAGGGCCTTGAGGTCCCGGGACACCGTTTAAATAGAGCCCCGCCCCTCATTAATCACCGCCTGCACTCTCCAGCTCCTCCTGCCTGTTTGCACAGAGAAAACAGGAGACATACACACATGGAAACCACAGAGCCTGGTCTCAAAGCCGGGGCGTCACATCACTCCCCCCCAAAAGACAGGAGCCCATACTATGGGTTTCTGGTAAAACAACCCAAATCAACAATATTTCTACTAATAATTAACCATTATTAGAAATCCCAAAACACCAACACATGTGTACACAATCATAGGCCTAAGTGAACACCCACACATGCTGCACCTTCACACCAAACCACCATTCACCTAGTCCACACAGTCTCACTCATGGCCTTGATACCGTCCCATCCTCCCATATATCCGGCGCCAGACACACGGGACAGCTGAAACAGAACAAGACACGAGACAGACAGAAAACAAACAGACAAACACATTCATTCATTCATTCATTCATTCATTCCTCCGGGGCTCGAGAAAGGGCGTCAGCCATCACATTTTCCCGGCCACGGATGTGCCGAATGTTCAGTCTGTACGGCTGCAAAAAAAGTGCCCAGCGCATTAAGCGCTGATTCGAATTTTTGAGAGACTGAATGAATGTGAGGGGATTGTGGTCTGTGAACACCACAACAGGATATAAACCTCCCCCAACATAAACATCGAAATGTTGGAGAGCCCATATTAAGGCTAAACCCTCCTTTTCAATCGTTGAATAGTTCAATTGATGTTTATTGAACTTGCGCGAAAAAAAACACACTGGCCTGTCCATCCTAGTGTCGTCCTTTTGCAACAAGACTGCGCCCGCACCTACTTGGCTGGCATCAACCTGTAACAAAAAAGGTTGTTCCAGTCTTGGCGCAGCCATCACCGGAGCAGAGGTCAACAACAGCTTTGCATTATCAAATGCTATCTGACACTCAGAGGACCACTCATACTTAACAGTGCCCTTTAAGAAATCGGTCAATGGGGCCACCACTGTTGAAAAGTTTGAACAAAAATTCCTATAATAACCAGCCATTCCAAGGAATCGCATCAGCTCTTTCTTCGTCCCAGGAGGGGGGAACCTGTCGATGGCCAACACTTTTGCCCTCACAGGCCGCACTACCCCCTGCCCTACCACCTTGCCCAAGTAAACCACAGTGGCTCGAAAAATGCACGAATGCGGACCAGATGTGTATCCCAGGTGTCTGCATAACAGACAGCATCATCTAAATACACTGCACAACCCTCCAACCCTCCCACAACTCTATTCATGAGTCTCTGGAAGGTTGAAGGGGCGTTGCGCAGTTCAAAACTCATCCTGGTATAAGAGTAAAGTCCAGACGATGTTACAAACGCTGAAATTTCTTGGGCCCTGGGAGTCAATGGCACTTGGTAGTAACCCTTAAGCAAGTCAAATTTGCTGACAAACCGGGCACTACCCACCTGGTCAACGCAATCTTCGATTCGTGGTAAGGGAAACGAGTCAATTTTTGTCACCGTGTTAACCTTCCTATAGTCTGTGCAAAATCTGAAGGAAGAATCAGATTTCTTTACCAGCAGACAAGGAGAAGCCCAGCTGGAATAAGATGGTACGGCTAATCCATTATCAAGGAGGTACTGCACGGATGAATCAAGACTTTTCCGCTTGTCGAGTGAGACGCGATAAAACCTTTGACGAACCGGTTTAGCGTCTCCCACATCTATGTCATGTTCGATTACGCTGGTACAGGTCGGTGTGTCAGAAAATAGGGATGAAAACTCAAAAATTAAACTTTTCAGTTGCTCCCGATGTTCACTCTTCAAATGACTAAGAAGACTATCCAAATTAGCCAGCATTTCGCTATTAACTAGCCGATCCTGCAACACTGCATCATCGGGCCCACACACGCCATCCTCAGCTGCCACCTGAGTGATGTCGGGTGCATCTGACCCCACAGCAAGCCCTACTGGTTTCAGCCTTGCCTCCTTCTCATGCATGTGTGAAAATGAAGGGAAATAAGGCTTGAGCAGGTTGATATGACAAAGCTGTGTTTTGCGTCTTCTTTCAGGAGTTGACACCACATAATTAACTTCTGAGACCTGGCGGAGGACAGTATACGGCCCCAAGTACTTGGCCTCGAACGGTGAACCCGCTATAGGCAACAATGCCAGAACTTGATCACCTGGGCTAAAAGCCCTCACCAGTGCCTTACGGTCATACAGATACTTCATTTTCTTTTGAGCATTACTTAGATTTTCACTCGCCATTTTCCATGCCAGGAACAGCTTGCGACGAAAACCCTGAACATACTCTGCCAAGTTCTCTGGTGGCTCTGTACGGTCCAAATCACTGCCTAAAATAGACAGAGGAGTACGCACCTTGTGGCCAAAGACGAGGTCATTAGGGCTATACCCTGTACTCTCCTGCACGACAGCACGTGCCGCCACCAGGAGCCATGGTAAACCCTCTTCCCATTCCCGCTTTAGCTCTATACAATAAGCACGCAACAAGGACTTCAAGGTGGCATGAAAACGCTCCAGCGCCCCCTGGCTTTGCGCATGATATGCGCTGCTGAGATTATGCCTAATGCTTAGCTGTTTCAATGCCTCAGCAAAGGACTTAGATGTAAAGTTTGAACCACGGTCGCTTTGAATAACTTTTGGGATGCCAAACATGGAAATAAAGTGAGACAACGATTTCACTACAGCTTTAGTGCTAATCGATCTCACTGCATATGCTGCAGGATATCTAGTAGCCTGACACATCACCGTGACCATATACTCCATACCAGACTTTGACCTTGGCAGGGGTCCAACACAGTCAATAATTAAGTACCCAAAAGGAATACCAACCGAGTGGATAGGCTTCAGTTGCGCAGGTTTTATGGTCTCATTGGGCTTCCCAGCAACCTGGCAAACGTGACATGATTTTACAAATCCCGCAACATCACGTTTAATGCGAGGCCAGTAAAAATGCTGCAACACATGGTTATAAGTCTTTCTTATACCAAAATGACCAGATGTTTCGCCATGAGCAGCTTTCAACGCTAACTCACGATACACGGCGGGCATTACCACCTGCAGCACCTGACCTGCCACATCAGCACCTGCATGAGGCAACCACCTGCGAAGCAGTAAACCATTTTGGACAAAATAACTATGATCTACACTCTGATTATCATTAGCCATAGCAACATACTTATCCAAAGTGGTATCAGTTTTCTGAGCATCAATAACCTGATCAACAGATAACGGTACTGGTAAGTCGGGAATGAACAATTTAGACAACGACCCAGAAACGTCTGGCGCTTTCTCTACCTGCGCACGAGCCATAGCACGAGTCACCGCGCAGGCAGTGAACACCTCGGGAAAATCCTCAAAACATTTGTCAGACTCAGGTGTCAGTAACACGCCTGTACTGACCACAGGTGGTGGCGGAGACTGACAGGGAAAACACAATCATGTCCCAGATTATTGCCCATAATCAGATCAATGTCATCCACCGGCAGCGATGGACGAACAGCAATAATCACTTCGCTGTTTACAAAGCCAGAATTCAGTTCAATCCTATGCAGCGGTACGGGAAACGAATGTAACCCAATTCCTCGAATCAAGACCACACTATTAGTGTCTGAGGTCGAGGAAAAAGGGAGAACAGACTGACGAATAAAACTCTCAGAGGCGCCAGTGTCGCGCAATATCCTGACTGGCACTCTACGAGAGTCACCAACCAAGGATACATAGCCATCACTAACAAACGGAGTGTAATCAGCGTCAGGAATAGTTGTAGGCACAACATTCAAATTTTCGTTTTCCCCTGAAATAGAACGCTTGGAAGGGAAAGCATTGATACCATCTACGTTTTGTGCGTTCCTCACACAAGCAAAACAAACAGCAAACACGCACCCTACGTCTTTGGTGCTGACCATGCCTTCTCTAGGCCTACTACGTGACCACTCCGGACATTGGCGTCTCCAGTGACCTGGCTTATGGCATTTATGACACATATTGTCACGCTTGCCATCATTCCCTTTACCCACCGCCGCAGTGTTATATCTCACGGTAGGACCAGCATTAAATCGTGGGACAGTATTAACAAGATCAGATCGCTGCTCCCGCTGATAATAATCTTTGCGCTGCGCAAATTCACGGAAATGATTCTTGTGTGTTAAGAAATATCCATCAGCGAGGGAACTAGCCTCAGAGATCGTTTTTACCTTGTGTTCGCTTACATAAATAGCCACCCTTTCATGCAAGATATTCTTGAACTGCTCTACAATCATTAAATTGCACAATGCATCAAAATCCTCAACATCCTCAGCTGCCAGCCAACGATGAAACAAATTGGACAGGTCCCTGCCTACCTCAGCATAAGTTTGTTTATTCGACTTTTGATGATTACGAAAACGTTGTCGGTAAGCCTCTGGTACTAGCTGATATGCCTTCAACACGGCATCTTTAACCGTTTTGTAATCTTTACGCTCCACAGCAGACAGAGCGACAAAAGCTTCTTGGGCATGCCCATGCAAAGCAGTCTGTAGCAATAAAACCTTGTCCTCACTAGTCCACTTAAGATCACAAGCAACACTTTCAAATAAGGAAAAGAAAACATCTGGGTCCCGTTCGTTGAACTTCGGGAGAAACTTAACCATATTTGATAAGCCTGATGGCTGATTGGAATTGCCGTATTTCCCCTCTGCCATCAGGTTTAGACGAGTGTGCTCTAACTGTATTTTTTCCTGTTCCAATAAACGTTCCTTTTCCCTTTCCACAGCGTTGAAACGTATTTTTTCCTGTTCCAATAAACGTTCCTTTTCCCTTTCTCCAGCGTCTAATCTCTTTTGCTCCATTTGCATTTGCAAAATCGCTTTTTGCTGTTCAAAAGTTAATATAGTATGAGAAATAGCAGATGCCTCAGCCTCTGACTTCTGATCTGAATCCATAATTGGACTACAAAAAAAAGGCAACACCTGTTGTGTTTGTAAGCCCTCGCGAATTAAATCTACCAGCTGGTCTTTCCTTGCAGATCTAGGCAGCGTAATCTCAATAGAATAATAATCAGCGACACTTATTAACTCCTTCACTGTTAGCGTCAGCAACAAGCTCTCCGACGGAGCATCAAAAAAGTTTTCCACTGCGCTCATAACCAGTGCAACCCAGCACTTAATTCACGATCAAATGAATATTCATTACCTCCGCGACGAGCAGGAGGGACGCCGCGAGTAGGAGGGCCGCCGCGGCGCGCATGAAACGCGGTTAACACAGTAGGGCAAACAATTCACGAAGCATTCCCCCTAAACATTTACCCCCCGACTAAACTGACCTAGCTTCTGACGGAGCCCAAGAACCGGGGATCAGTGAACAAAAGAAATGAACACTCACCAATACCGTCAGATGCCAGCCATCCCGACCAAAGTCGATGCAGCCTTACTCAGCGGCGGTGCCCACCGGTCCAGACTCCCGTCACTGGAACCTAAAACCCAGCGCGGAGGCGCTCTAAATGGGGAGAGCTCTTGCTCGTGTAACCCGCTGCCCCACCACGAAAAACCCACGATCACACCACACAAAACAAAACCGAGTGCATATCGAATCGAGATCTAAGTTTACAACTCCGCAAACACGCTAACGTTCCCACTCAGACAGTGCAGGTCTTCCCAAACAAACAGACGAGTAAACAGCAGGCCACGCCTACTACTACAACTTCATTCACAAAACCCTCGCCCGTTACCACTAGACCTACTCACCTCACGTCACCTCAGATCGTAGGATAATCTAGAGTTTATTAACCGCACGTCGCTATCACAGTTAACAGCAGATGATTTTACCACTGCACAAAGCAGACAATTTTAACACTGCACACAGCAGACAATTTCCAGATCCAAAAGTCTGACGAGCCCCCATATGTCACGGCTATCTAGCTCACAATAGTCATGACATAGGGAAGACAGACACCGTCGGGTAACGTTTAACAATTCTCACATTTATTTGACAAAATAGATACAAAAGACAGGGGCAGACAGCCTTCCCGCGTCAGGTGGTCAGAGCAGGACAAGAGGGCCTTGAGGTCCCGGGACACCGTTTAAATAGTGATGGCCATCACCTGGTGGCCATCACCTGGAGCCCCGCCCCTCATTAATCACCTGTTTGCACAGAGAAAACAGGAGACATACACACATGGAAACCACAGAGCCTGGTCTCAAAGCCGGGGCGTCACATTACGGTCACATACGGTTATAACCAGTGCTGGAGGAAGTACTGAAGTTTAGTACTTAAGTAAAAGTACAAGTACTCAGGAAAAAATATACTTAAGTAAAAGTAAAAGTACTACATCAACAATCCTACTTAAGTAAAAGTAAAAAGTACTTATTTTTTAATTTACATTAAGTAATAAAAGTAAAAGTACTCAATTTGTTGTCTCTCAATGTCTAGGCTGTGCCATTTTGATAAAGAATGCAGATATAGCTACTGGTAATACTCATACCTGTACAGATGTCACTACTAGTAATAATTATAAGCAACATTTGTTTATTTTGAAAGGTTGGTGTACTTATTGTACTTAACCTTTGTAATACTGTTCACACTCTATCTTACAATTCTGCGGATGATAAGTTATCCACCAGGGATTATCTGCAAAGTTAATACCATTAAGCCAACCAATAAAGACAACATGTTAACATTGTAAACGTGTAAAAAATGGAAAACAACTGTAAAACTGGTCAGAACAAGGCAGATCTTACAATGAGAAATTTAAATTTGAAGGACCTTGAAATAAAAATTTGACCATTGGTTAGGCAGCCAAAATATTCATCTTCTGAATATTTTTAAATGGTTTAGACGGAAGGAGAAATGTTATACTTTTATTCTGAAAAGGTAGTTCCTGAAAAACGAAAAAAGATCGCTAAATGTCAACGCATTAAACAATGCCACGGAGGCTCCGGCGGCTGCGACGACCGGGGCTAGACAGGAGGCCGTACCCTTGGGTTGTTGTTGTTGTTGTTGTTGTTGTTGTTGTTGCTGTCGTTGATGTTGCTGCAGGGTTAGGGCTGGAGGAGTGGCCGGACGCTCGAGCCGAGCGTCGTCTCGGTCGCGGTCAACGTCTCTCAGCCGCCAATCAGCCGTCAATTTCAGTGGCGCGTCTTGTCTCGCGGTCGTCGAAGCGCAGCAGTCTTGAGTACGTGTGAAAGACCTTGAGGGGCATCTTGGCGCGGAATATCGCGCGGCCGCTCTCGGCGTCCCACAGGCTGGCGGCGGCCTCGCCCCGGGACCTGTACACGCCTGCCAAGATCAGCAACCCCACGTAGGCGAGCAGGTCGGTCGCGTCCATCCGACGACCCTCCAGATTCGTCATCTCCAGGACGATGGTCTCTACCGTCGGCGTGACGAACAGGCCGAACGTCGAGGCCGCGTCTTCTTCTTCTCCTTCCGAGGATGTGCACGATGAGGAATCTGCAGCAGCAGCGTCACGCACCGGGTCGTAGTCGGCATCGTCGTCGACGCAGTCGTCCGAGTCTTCTTCTTCGTCTTGGTCCTCTTCCCGTTCAGAGGACGTCGACCAGAGCTGTTGGAGAACATGTTTTCCGGTGAAACGCTCTTGATGTGACATCGCTTGACCTTATTGATATACACCACATACATTACACATAGATATATTGACATACACCACATACATTCCTTTGACCTCTTTATTACACTCTGCAGAACAGTCAACACTTTGTACCACACATCCCAGCTCCCTGTTTCAATTCACACACAGATAATGAGCAGACCTTGGCCTAAAATCTCTCCCACACAGCACACTAACGCAGCTGCACTGACACAGGAACATTATCACCTCTGGTAACCACGACAACGGTTTGCACGTACAGTATCCTCATCACGCGACATTCCAAGAGGATGAGGCACTGCCCCGTCTAGATGCAGCGGCCTCCATCTAGTTTTGACCAATCCAAGAAGAACCCCTGTCACGCCCAATATATAAACTATATGCGCACTCTGTTTAAGCGCTTTTTCTTCTGTGTAGCCTTTTGCATAGAATTAGAAGCCCATGCATGTTCAATTGCTGGACACCGCAGTTTCCTGACCTGTGACCTCTGAATAAACCTGCCTAATTTTAACTTGAGAACGACGACTCCTGCCTTTGATTTCCAACCGCAACAAATTGGTAGCAGAGGATGGTCTAGATTAACTAGATTTATCCCTGCCTTTCAATAGGGTTTTTAAAAGGACATTTTACTGATTTCCTAGGGAACAATCCTATTTAGGGGTAAGATTTCAAGCATAATCATTTGTTTGAAATGAGTCAAAAAGAAAATGTATTCAATGTTTACAAGAACTATGATCTGGTCCCATCTGTGCAATAAATGATTATATGTAAATTAAAGGCATTTACAGATGCAAGTGTCCATTTTCTAACAAATGTTGCTATTAACAGAAAGTGTTTTCTTCATTTGCAGTGAAGAAAACACTTATCTTCTCTCGGCCACCGTAACCATGTAATCCCACCCCGGAGCGGCAGGAGGCGGTATGGAGCATAAGACAACACCGTGGTAGTCTCGCACTAAAACGGAAGCAAGAAGTCCCTCAAACGTGTATCCAACATGTCCGACCTCAGTGTTGTTACTTGCTGAGACGCTACGAGCCGAGATCTTTTTATTTCACTGCCCGCACATTAAAGTTGTCCAGCGACGGTTGAAGGAGCGTTAAAGCTTCAAAATAACGCAGAGGAAGAAGAAGCTGACGAAGAAGAGTAGACACCCGTTCAATAAAGACACGGAGGCGGACTCTGACTGTACATCGTGCCCACTGACTTCAAACAGCGCTGCAAACATTTTGCCTGCCATATTAGTGCCAGTGATTTCCCTCGAAGGACACATTTCCACGTGGTGGTTTGACCAAATTAAAACTGTTGTTGTAAAAACTCTTGAAAGCGACACATTTACCAATATGAAACAGGCATTATCGTTCCTTATTAGCATGAATGCTACTAGCCCCCCTATACCCCAACCCCCCCCCCCCCCTCCCCCCAGATAGATCTAAATTGATGTAGATAAATAGATGTACTTTATTTTTGTAACACACAGTTTCAGAAGCATCATCGGGGATTTTTCACTCAAACCGTTAAGTTTGAATTTAATGTTTATCTAAATTAAACTTGTACATTAAAAAAAAAAAATAGGCATTTTCTGAATTTTTTTTAACGTTATCACTCAGGCTTTGTTCCTTTGATGAATGTCACTGAAGGTCACCAAAGCAGCAGCCATATACCTTTGAAGTCTGTCCCTACATAAGCGTCAGTTTTCAGTCAGTTTTCAGTCAGTTCTCTTCGGAATACTTGGCTCGTTGCACCTGAACTCTGTTCTTGCTCCTGAACTCTGTTCTTGCTCCTGAACTCGTTTCTTTGGATTTGCCTTTAAGAGAACTACGATTGATTTGAATCAACATGATCCCAACACACGTGGTCTTTCTCAGCGCTGCCTCCTACGAGTCCGTCAGCTGCGTCACTGCAAACTTTCAAGCCTTCGTGACGGATCTGAGTCACGAGGACTTGGACGTTGAGGAGAACCTGCAGGAAATGGTTGAGCTCATTTTCAAGAGGGCCGTGAAGAAACCAGACTCTGCTGCAGTCTTCGCGGAGCTGTGTCAACACCTCTCAGAAGTAAGTGATGCATCTATGACTGGAAGCTACTTTATCCTGTTTCTTACTTAGTTGGACACCTTGTATTTGTATGCAGGCTGTAACCTTAATTTAACACACTGATCACTATGTATGTATGTGAGTTACATTAGTGTTAATATTCCTTTATGGTTTTCTCCTCTTCAGGTGGAGTTCCAATCCTTGTCTGACTGGTCAGCCAGCGTCTCCTTCAGGTCTCTGCTGGTTAAACACTGCCAGGCAGAGTTCATGAAAAACTTGGACAAGGAGGGCATTCATCAAAAGAGTTGGTCCTGCCTGAAGCCAGTCCAGGACGTGAGGGTCACCGACCGGCTGAGGGAAGAGCAACAAAACACCAAACCTTCCGGTCGCTTACTCAATATGCTGAGGTTTATTGGGGAGCTGTTCCTCTCCAAGGTGCTGGCAGAGAAATCCATGCACTGCTGCATCAGGAGGCTGTTGCAGAAAGGAGACGGGCCGTCTCTTGAGGGCCTCTGTCAGCTCCTCCAGATGATCCAGCAGGACCTGGAGGTGGTGACGGAAAAGGAAGTGATGGACACCTACTATAACCAGCTGGACCATATCGCAGAGAAAGGGAAGAGGGCACCAAGGCTCTCCCTTTTGTTGAGGGAAACAGTGGATGCCAGGAAGATGGCATACTCCACCCCCCACTAAGTTTTTAATGAAAACTCATGTGGGAAATACAACTTATACACTTATACAACTTATACAGCGATATTTGTAAATGGACAGAAACCCCCCACTGCAACCCCTGCTCCTACTCTGTATAATTTGCACTGGGTGACATCATGTCTGTACTCTGTTTCTGGTTTGTACTATGTTGTCGACTAATGAATAAAATGTTTTAAATTTAATTTGGGTGTTTTTATGTCTTGCATGCAGCTGCCCTCACATTTCAATTAAAACACATGTGGGAAATACAACTTATACAACTTTCCCAATAATCAATGAAAAGCACAGATGCCTGGAGAGTTTCTGGGACAACATTTGACAAAAGTACTTATCCTGAACTGAACATCAAATCTAAATGAGAATTCAGTAACAAAAACATAATTGAAGGTCATATTTTATCTTCTAACAGCTGGTTGTGTAACACTAGTTTCACTTCAAGCTGTGAGGATATTCAATATAAGCCTCTGGAGAGTGATATTTATGAACGGACAAAAAGCTTGGCTTTATTATATCATCAGCAAGAGCATGATATTATTTGACAAGGACCGACAAACTGCAGCTTTGTGTTGCGTAACACTATTTTCAACCAATCCTTTAGACATTTCAGTGCATGTGTAATAAATACGGCATCAGAGGTCAAACTCCTAAAATTGGCTCAGTATCGTCTGCTGAAACTCAGAGACTCTGTCTGTGAGCTTATGTTTGTGCACTGGACTAAAAATGTGTTACTTTTGGGAGACAAACTCACAGCATATTTCAGGATTCCAGTAGCTTAAGTGGGACAGTTGTTGCATGGATGGGTTGGCCTGGCCTGCCAAAATGTCCTATGCACTCACTGCATGAAAAGTTATGCAACAGGCAGTACTGCACTGATTGTCTTCCTTGGCCCCATGAGCTTTTTCGAGTTATGTAAATATATAGTCATCACAACATAGGCATTAAAATTAAGGCATATTACAACAGTGCTTTAAGGATTTATTTCTCTCATTTGTACACGTATAAAGAATATATTCATCGCTTCATGAGTTCCCAGATAATAGGATAGACAGACAAATAACTGAGATTATTCCTGAAAAATGAGCAACTGAGAATTTGAAATTGCAGGACAGTCTGACACTGGGTCCGCACAATCCTGTCAGTGTCGGCTTTACTTAAGAGCATGCGATTCTGCTGTCTTCTTGCCATATCATGCACCAAAGAATGAGGCTGTGAATGAATAAATAAAAGAATAAATCATAAATATTAAGAAGTTGGGGAGACCAATTCAAATGAATGGAGGTTAATCTAGATCAGTGGTTCCCAAACTTTTTACAGTCTCGTACCCCTTCAGACATTCAATCTCCAGCTACGTACCCCCCCCCCCCGACGCACGTATACAGCCTATAACACTTGAAACTTTGAAATTGTCAGGGATTTCAGGACTTATAATAATCGTAGATGACAAAATAATGTCATCTACGAAATTCTTAAGGATCAATTAATCGATTGTCGATTAATTATGCCCATCCCTAGTTTTGACTAACGGTCACTAACCTACCTGTAACTTTTTTTGGCAGTGTAATTATTTTGCTGAATATGGGTATTTTTGGCAATGCGAGTTGGCTATTCAGACTATTTAATATTGCGCGATTATTTATAGCTCAGTTTGAAAATGTAATGGGCTTTTTCACTTTGAAAACGCAGATAAAATGTTCTCCCCACGTACCCCCTGAACCACTTCGCGTACCCCTTGGGGTACATGTACCCCAGTTTGGGAACCGAGGGTTTAGACGATTGAAAGAGCGGAGTGGAAAACAACCAGTCGGGGAGGAGGTCGTCTTTCGGACGGGAAAGAACCGCCTTGCGTGGCTTGTCTCTCCTCGGGAACCTGATCAAAGCAGCGCTGTACTACTAAAAGGTAAGCAGAGCCTATTTAATTGAAATCTGCATATTGTCGTGATAGAAAAAAACAAAATTTTGATCAGTAGTACTGAGGGTGAGTACAAGTTGCATATGATAAATTTAACAAAGTAATTAATTGGTCTGAAACTGCTGTGTATTGTGCAAATTGGGTTTTTATATTTGAAGAAAGATTACCGGCAGCTTGCACTGTAAAATCGATCCAATAGGGTTGGTGTGAGAGTAGCTGAAGAAAAGAGTACCAGCAGCTTACACTGTAAAATCGATCCAATAGGGTTGGTGTGAGAGTAGCTGAAGAAAAGAGTACTGGCAGCTTACACTGTAAAATCGATCCAATAGGGTTGGTGTGAGAGTAGCTGAAGAAAAGAGTACTGGCAGCTTACACTGTAAAATCGATCCAATAGGGTTGGTGTGAGAGTAGCTGAAGAAAAGAGTACCGGCAGCTTACACTGTAAAATCGATCCAATAGGGTTGGTGTGAGAGTAGCTGAAGAAAAGAGTACCAGCAGCTTACACTGTAAAATCTATCCAAGGGTTGGTGTGAGAGTAGCTGAAGAAAAGAGTACCAGCAGCTTACACTGTAAAATCTATCCAAGGGTTGGTGTGAGAGTAGCTGAAGAAAAAATAAAGAATACCCAGGGATGGAGGTCACGTGCCACCCTTGGATGTTCTTGAGATTGAAATGTCGAGTTATATGAAGGTTTTAACTGCTCTTACTGTAGCTCTCTCCAATCAGGTCTCCAGGGCCCTGGCGACTGATCCGGAGGAAGCTGCAGGATCGAAGGTAAAAGTTGGTGACTGGGTAAGAGTCAAGGTTCACAAGAGAAAGTGGCCAGAACCCAGGTGGATTGGACCGTACGAAGTGAAGGAGGTTACTTCACACTCGGCCCAGGTCAAAGGTAAATCAGGCACACCTTGGCACCACCTGACACATTGTACCACAGCACCTTCACCTTCCCGCCTATTGGCTGAAATAAGAACTGATTTGAATAATGCAACAGGAGCTTTACTAACCAGACACACCATTGTTTCAATTGGGCACAAATAACAGAAGGCTGTTACGAATAAGGATTTGAAAGAGGAAATTACTTATACAAAAATGATTATACTACTATTGATTATATAATATAGAGAGGATGTGAAGTAACTAGTATGAATGGAAGTGTGTGCCTGTTGGAAAGGAGAGGGGAGGAGAGAAAAAGGAGGCAAGGTCAAAAACTGACTGAGACATAGAAAAACTGACTGAGTGACTGTGGTAGAAACTGTTGGGGCGCGGCCCGTTGAATCTCCAAAGAGGGAGTGCTGTCTCTGCCCGAAATTTAAAAAAAAACATGGCAGAGAGCACGCTTTGGCTGTGAATGTTCGTGCGTCTGTGTGCAGGGCGATACCTCCCAGATGTGTGTGTGAGAGTAGGAGTGTGTGTGTCTGTGAATAGAGATGAGAAAATGTGTGTCAAGGTCAGCTGGCTGAGTGAGACACAGAAATAACTGACGGAGCGACAAACTGACTGGAAAACGACTTTTTCCTAAACTATAGGTGGTATATGCGCTTGCCATCTGATATATGTTGTATGTATGGGCGGGAGGGGTAAATGTATTTAGGACTTGCCAAAGAAAGATTAAGACGTGCACAGCAGAGGATGAAAAGGGGGAGGGCCAGAAGCCTTACAGCTTACAACTGGCATTAAGATCACAAAGAGGCTTGTTTGTTTGTTTCTATGTTGTTTGTTTGTTTGTTTGTTTTAATATGGCTTCATTCAGAAGTAAAGAATTCCAAACTGAATTGTTAAAATTACACTTTTTGGCACAAATTTGTTGTTTCAGATATTTCCAATACATCTAATCTATTAGAGGAAAGGTGAAAGGTTTTGGTCTCAAAAGTTCTACATAAAGAGGAATCATTTAATATCTTATGAAATGCCAAAGATTTCTGTCACTCTTATGCCACGTGTTTAATTTTGTTTTTAATGTCCACTGATTTGGCCGACCACTCCTCAAAAGTTTTATAGAAATTGTTGACCACAAAAGGAGGGTATGTATGTTTTGTTTCGATTATTTTGTTTGTTTCTTTTCAATTATAAGCTTATATAATCTATTTTAATCTCAATTACGCATCGCAGTAAATTAATCACTTTTCTGTTTGTTTTCCTTTCAAACTCTGGGATCTGGGCTTCATGTCTTCACAACCCACTCCCATCCGGTGTCAACTCCACCTCCTCCACCCTGACCGACTACGCCCTGCGCCTGGCTTGTACAGTGCAAGCTTAAACACCTGGCCTGTAGGCGAGTATCAATTCCACGAAAGGCTCTTTACAAGGCTGAGATCCAGATCACTGACTCTTAAAATTGAAAAAGCCTCACTGACAATTATTGACAATTTTGTTCCTGGAGCAGATCTGACAGAAGCTGATATCTGAACAGCTTGCTCCTGTACCCTGTGTGGTCACATAGAAATGAATGGCCCTGGATCTGCTACTGGCAGGAGAGGGTTATGTGTGTGCACTGCTATAGGAAGTTCTTAAAAGACATTTTTTCCAAACTGCCCCTGGTGGCTGGGTGACCAGTGCCCTCTCCACCTCTACGCACCATGACACGACATGGCCGCAGACTCTGAAATTGCTGAATTGGGGATGTGGAAGCTGATGCTGTGAAGCTGAAGCTGAGGAAGCTGAGGACGATGGAGATGACGATGCGACGATGATGATGATGTATGAGGACGGGTTTGCACTGGATGGGATGAAGGTTGAGGGGTACATGAACTCCCCAGTAAGTGGTCACACCCATGAGAGCGTTTGTGAGGATTTCAAACTTTTAACTATAGTCTGTGTCTGACAGAATTCTTAACAATAAAGATAGAAGTATTTTAGTTAGATATTAGGCCTTCATACAGATTATTAGCAATAACCTTTTGATTCTCAGAATGTTCAATCTTGAACCTAGCTGGAAATGTTTGTGCGTTACATTGTCTCTCTCAATGATGACGATTCTCTCGGAGGGACCTGTGAACCGACGCCGGAGTGTTTACTTTAATTTCCTATTTTTCTGTTCATTTTAATCATTTAACAGAGTCCACAGTATTAGACTTATATTTTTAGCTTTTGTGTTAAATTTTTGCTGTGATTCTTTTAATCGCAGCTATGTTTTGACGTTCTTATATTAGTTGGATTGTTTGTTTTGCTGTGATTCTTTTAATCACAGCAATGTTTTGGCGCTTTTGTTTTTGTGTTTTGCTGAGTATTAAGTTGGGTTTGTTTTTCTGCCTTGTCCTTTTCTGCCCTTTGCCTTCCCCGTGTTGTCCACACCTATCAGGTCAGGAAAGGGGGATTTATTGATATACACCACATACATTACACATAGATATATTGACATACACCACATACATTCCTTTGACCTCTTTATTACACTCTGTAGAACAGTCAACACTTTGTACCACACATCCCAGCTCCCTGTTTCAATTCACACACAGATAATGAGCAGACCTTGGCCTAAAATCTCTCCCACACAGCACACTAACGCAGCTGCACTGACACAGGAACATTATCACCTCTGGTAACCACGACAACGGATTGCACGTACAGTATCCTCATCACGCGACATTCCAAGAGGATGAGGCACTGCCCCGTCTAGATGCAGCGGCCTCCATCTAGTTTTGACCAATCCAAGAAGAACCCCTGTCACGCCCAATATATAAACTATGTGCGCACTCTGTTTAAGCGCTTTTTCTTCTGTGTAGCCTTCTGCATAGAATTAGAAGCCCATGCATGTTCAATTGCTGGACACCGCAGTTTCCTGACCTGTGACCTCTGCATAAACCTGCCTAATTTTAACTTGAGAACGACGACTCCTGCCTTTGATTTCCACCCGCAACAACCTCGTCGGGGAGAAAGGCACGGCTAGGCGATGGGGGTGGGGACGGTGTCCCGACTTGTACCCTGATGCATTGTTAGTAACTCTCTTTGACCCCGACCTGGTGTGACCGCGTTGAGTGCCGTCTCTCCGATCGGGGTCTCCCTGACCCTGAGAGTCGCGATGTCGGGCCCGCCCGGCCGCCCACGTTGTCTACTTGAGCCTGTTCTTGCTCAGTTATGCTAAGAAGAAGAAGAAGAAGAAGAAGAAGAAGAAGAAGACTTTTGACTTTTGAATAACTTTATTTAAGTCCCATTTTCAAAATAAATCCTTAATTATTAAAAATTATGTGTAACAGAAAATGTTAAAAACATTCCAGGCACACATACATCATACACCAACGATAAAATTACCAGATGTTCTGTTAAAATGTTAAAACCAGAGACCGGTTGTCCCCCAGTGAGCACAGGACCTGTCCCACCCCCCACACAGCCCTGAAACCCTCCAGATTGTCCGTCAGTGTAAAATACGCATGTTCAATTCTGAGCCTAGCTGCCACCAAACCCCTCAGGCAGAGCAGTGGATCTGTCCAGCCTCCCCCCGCCATTTTGTTTTTTCGACTAATCCAGATTGGTATCTTGGCATTAGCAAAAATAAAATTCATTAAAACCATAGAGTTCTTTTTTCTTGCCAAGTACTTGGGTCCAAAAACAAAGAGTGGTAGCGAGAAGGCCTCTCCTAAACCCCCCACCCACTCCTGTAGTTGTTTAAAAGTGTCAGCTAACCTGGGACACGACACTACTAAGTGCTCCAGGGTCTCTGGCAGCGAGCAGAAAGGACACCCCCCCTCAGTGCTTGGGTCCAGGTGAGCTCTGTATATGTTTGTAGCTAGAGCTCCGTGTATAATTCTCCACTGGATGTCTGCCATCCGTTTCTCCACAGGAGGTTTATACAGGACCCGCCAGCTGCCACTAGGGGAATAATCTGAGCCAAAAACCTCCGTCCATTTCGACTCCCTGACTCCTTCAAGAGAGCGACAGTTCAGGACCTTCACACAGCTGCTGTAGAGCTGTTTCCCTGCAGAGGTGTTGAAAAAGCCCAGTGCTGGAGTCCTGAGGGTTAGCAGTCGGCCGCTCTCTTCTCTCCACTCCCCCACTGCAGGACTCACATTCAGGACAGGAAACTGGTATTCTTCTGTTCTTGTCCACTGGTCAGCCTGGCTTTGGCTCTGGGCGAAGGTCCGAAGAGGCTGGGGCAGTGACTGCCACACCTCATCCACGAGGCTCCGCAGCATCCTGGTAGATCTTATCCCCGTCACCGCCCCCAGCCTCTCCAGTGATGTCTGTGTCAGGTGGCCCAGCTTCCCTCATTGTTGAACAGTGGCTCTTCAAAGAGCCACATCCCAGGCGTGGGGTCAGGAGGCCTCGTGATGGTGAGAGTCCTCCAGGCATCTATCACAGAGGTATAAAACTGACTGAGCCCAGTCAGTCTGTGTAGAGGAGAGTTTAACAGGAACAGTTGTTTGTCGTACCCGAGGCCCCCGGCTCTCCAGAGCAGCAGGCGGGCCACAGCCGACCAGCACCGTGTGGAGCCGTACAGCAGCCTCTGGGCGGCCTGCAGTCTGAAAGCAGCCGTCCTGGAGATGATGTCTATCAGTCCATGGCCCCCCTCTGCCACAGGGAGGTACAGCACGGACGCCCGCACCCAGTGATGGCCCGACCAGAAGAAGTCCACCAGCAGCCTCTGTAGTTGTTGCAGGAGTCCCGGTGGAGGAGTCAGCACCTGGAGTCTGTGCCACAGGGACGCTGCAACCAGGTTATTGACGATCAGAGTTCTTCCCCTGTAGGACAGCTGGGGTAGCAACCATTTCCATTTAGACAACTTGAGCAGCACCTTCCCCAGCACTCCCTCCCAGTTCTGCCTCTCTATCTCTTCACTGCCTAAAAACAAACCGAGGACTTTTAACCCTTTTACTCCCCATGTCAGGTTCCCAGGGAGACGGGTACTCTCCCTGTGTCCCACTGACCAATCACACAGGCCCCACTCTTTTCCCAGTTCACTCTTGCTGTCGTAGCCTTCGCATATAATGCCAGTCTGCCCTCCAATTCTTGTATGTCCCCCTGATCCTGTACAAGGATGTTTACATCGTCAGCATAAGCTGATATATTATCGAGGGACTTTGAGGCAGCTCAAGCAGACGCAGGCCTTTCAGCCGAGTCCTGAGCCAACAAAGGAGAAGTTCGATGGCCACGCTGTAGAGCTGGCCTGAGATTGGACATCCCTGCCTGATCCCTCTTTGGACTGGTACCGGTCTGCTCAGCCCTCCCCCACCTTCACCACACAACACGTATCATTATATAATAATTTCACCCAGGACAGAAAGCGCTCCCCGACACCAAAAGCCTGTAGTGTGGCAAACAGGGATGAACGATCGACACGATCAAAGGCTTTTTCCTGGTCAATGGAAATAATGCCAATAATAATGTTATATGTTGCACACAAATCAAAAATGTCTCTCATTAAAAACAAATTGTCCTGCATTGACCTACCTGGTACACAATATGATTGGTCAGCACCAATAAACACTTCCATAAAAACCTTGAATCTATTTGCTAAAACCTTAGATAAAACCTTATAGTCACTACATAAAAGAGAGACGGGTCTCCAGTTCTTCAGCAGGGTTAGATCTCCCTTCTTTGGCAGGAGTGATAAGACCGCCCGTCTGCAAGAGGCTGGAAGAACCCCTTTCCCAAACGACTCCTTCAAGACGTCCAGCAGATCCTGTCCCATAATGCTCCAGAAATGTTTTTAAAAATCTGCTGGTAATCCATCCAGACCTGGTGCCTTGCCTGCAGCCGTCTGTGATACAGCAGTCGTCAGCTCCTCCAGAGTTATGTCGGAGCTCAGGGTGTCTCGCTCACCTGAACTCATCTGTGGGAGGCCACAGCTTCCCCGTCACACTCCTCTGCCCCAAACAGGTCGGTATAAAACTCCACCGCGTGTCTCCTCATCTCGGCTGGTTCTGATGTTATATTCCCATCCGGCAGCCGGAGACACACCATCTGCTTCCCCTGGGCCACGGATCTTTCCAGGCTAAAAAAGAACGTGGTAAGTGCGTCCATGTCTTTTAATTTCTTGAAACGAGCTCGAACCAGAGGTCCTTTGGCCTTCTCCTGGAGAAAGGAGTTTTGTCTTTTAGCTTTTAATTTCTCCGTGTTGGTAGGTACCTACTGCTGGCCAACAGCAGTACCTACTGCTGTTGGCCAGCAGAACACTTTAATTTGACCCTTGCCAACCTCCCACCACTGACTCAGGGAGGGAAACGAGTCTTTCTTGGAACACCAGTTGGCCCAGAACAATTTAAAATTCCCACAGAAATTTAAATCATTTAAAAGCTTAACATTAAAATGCCAAAAGGATCCAGGCTTTCTAGCAGGTGATAAAAGTAGCTCTACTAAAACCAAATGATGGTCTGTGAAACCAACCGGGTGGATTTGACAGTTTGCCACACGGGTGATAAAAGGAGCGGATATGTAAAATCTGTCCGGCCGGGCCCCACTGACCCTGCCATCTGTTATTTTGATCCAGGTATACTGCCTGGTGGAAGGATGTTTCCTCCTCCACACGTCCACGAGCTCCTGTCCTGTTCCGTCGAAAGTGACGTCTGTGCAGCAGTTCCAATCCCCCCCCCATTATTATACATTCCCCTTGACCAACATTATCCAACTTGTTTTTTAATAATTTAAAGAGTAACCGGTTCAGGACCTTGGTTTTGTCACAACATTGTGCCCGCCCGGCCACCCGCGTTGTGTACTCGAGCCTGTTCTTGCTCAGTGATGTGAAGAAGAAGAAGACTCTTGCGCAGTAATAATAATTAAAAAAAAGAAATTCAGTTTTATTATTTTTTTATAGCTGCACACGACACACGTGAAGACGTAAGGCCTGTCGCATGTCGGCCGGGGTCTCCTCGACCTGAAGGCACGCGCCGCGGTCCTTGTTGACCGCTTATGACTTTGATGGCTTCTTGGAGATCAGCTAATGGTCTTTGCGCTTCCGGCCCTTTCGTCCCTTTTTGCCAGAACTGCTTCGACTGGTGGGGGACGAATAAACAAAGAGTCAGGAAGGATGTCAGTGTAAATGAGAAACTCTGAATATCAAGCTTTTCACCCAGTTTGGAACTTCTACTTATTATTATCACTGACCCTCAACAGAAGTGAAACAAAACCCTACTAACAAAACAAATTTATTTTTAAGTCAATGGAAACTAGTTAATCAGAGTTATAAATATCCTGCTGACAGGAGAGATAAATATCATAATCACAGAGACACTCTCCTCATGTTTCAGAGAAACCTAACAACAAGAGGATCCTTAAAATCAGACAGCGTTGTCATCTCATACCTTTCCAGAGTTCTCCTGGCTTCAGAGACTTGCTTCTGTGGAGGATTGGGAACTTCCTGGGGCTGGAGTTCAGCAGGGGGCATGAGCTCAGTCCCCCGCTCTGCAAGTCCGTTCAAAGCCCTGGGGGCTGCTTCAGACAAGGCAGCCAGAGTTCTTGGGGCGGAGGGTGTCTGCTCCTCGGCTGAGGACAAGTTAGAGGAGGCTGACTCCCTGTGTGACGGACGTCCACTTGAGTTGGCCCGTGGAGACGGGAGAGTGAACGGGGGTCTGAGCGAGGCGGGGAGGGGAAGCTCTGGTCCACTAGCGGGAGGAGTGGGCTGAGCTTCCGGTGTCTCCACAGGTGCTTCAGACTGCACAAGCCCAGGTGAGGAAGACCTCTGACCACCTGGCTGCAGTTTTGGCCAATCATCTGGAAGAAGGAAAAGTACCGATGAAAACATGTCTTCAGAATTCAATCAGCAAAAGGTGATATTTGTATCACAAACTACACTTAACAGTTCTTCATATATAAGTAATGTAATAAAAAAATATAAATCTGTTTACAAGCTGTGACATTTTGTGACTGTGACAGCCTCCTAATTAATGGAGATGCGGGCTTTCCAAGTTTATAATTTAGGGGTACTCTGACTTTGACTGGTCATATCAGATTCTAAGCCTTAAAGAGGATTTAGACTGCAGGCCTGACCTGGCTGTGTCTTGGTGCCCCCGGAGAGCAGTTGCTGCTGCACGTTCCGCGGCTCCTCCTGCTCTGCATTCGTTGACCCCTTGTGGATCTGCCGAACGGGTTGTGGACCCTGCTCGGCTTTTTGAGACACCAAATTTAGCTGAAGAAAAAAAAATTTACAGAACCACAATGACCTCAAACCTGAATCAGACAGATTCTGTATTGTAAAAAAGATTTCTTTGCTCTTTATATTTGACAGATCACAGAATTTAGGAGCATGTGTGGGTTTTACCACACAGTGCTAGATACATATTAGCATAAACAGAGGAATCAGTCAATCACAGAGGAATATTCGAATGACACACTGATAAATTCATTAAAGATCAATAGTTATCACGTCTTCCTCAGGTTTCTTCCATTTTTCCCCGTTCAACGTTTCTATGGAATTTTCTTACATTTCTTTGCCATGATCTATGTATCTATCTATATCAGTCCTTCTAAGAAGCGTTAGAACTCCTTAACAACAGCAGTGTAGATATTCATTAAACAGAATATGACCAGAATATCCAGTATCATGTTCCTGGTCATCAAACAGATCGGTGAAATAAATCTCTGTGGTAAAATCCATCTTACTTTGAAGAATTTGAATGTTGGACTCTTTACAGTTGTGCAATTGAAAGAATAATCGCAAAGACCCACTCACCAATATCCGGTCTATGGTATCCTCCAACATATACCGTATCCGAGAGGACGTCTTCCTCTCTGTGATGATGTCTTCCATATAGTTAAAATAGCGATCCATCTGAGAGTGGTGAGACACAGAGGGAGAGAGACGGTTAATTTGAGACATGAAGGTCATGTTCAGCTTGACTCCATTCAATCTACCGGACAGCAGGTTGCAGATATTATTGTTCTACAGAATTGACCAATTGTCCAGTTTATCACTTGGAATAGTCCTGACCGCCCGAGATGAGACCGGAACATTCCATCAACAGCAGCATGAAAACCGTGATAGCCAGAAACAAAGGGATGCAATTCACTGTAACCGTCCAGCATTAAAGCTTCCGTGCTGAGGAAACGATATTAAACAGGATGAAACTCCTCTGAAGGACAAGTTGCATGATTCATTACCACATTCTGAAATATATTTCAGTAGGAAGCAAACTAGGGATGTCTGGAGTTGATTTAAGTTTCCGTGGTCAGAAGGTTTTGTTTGCAGGGTGACTGGTATAAGATGAGGATCAGATCACATATCACAGTGCAGCAGAGAGAGAGAGAGAGAGAGAGAGAGAGAGAGAGAGAGAGAGAGAGAGAGAGAGAGATCAGAAAGGCCATCGGATCATTCATGTCTCTCCAAGTATCTGAGGACTCCGGCTGAGTCCAGCTGGGAGTCACCGAGTGGGGACACTGAGGGGATATTCCTGTTTCCTCATAACCTACTTGTAAGCAGCTGCTGTGGGATGAATCACAGCTGAACCTCTCTCTTTTATGTCTTGGAAACTTTTTCCGTGTAAATCAGAATCACCTCTTGAAATCACTTATTTGACACGTTCAGAAGAAAACATTTTGGGGGGATGAAAGCAGAGACATGAACTGATCTTCGCTGCACTAATGTGAAAAACACTGCTCACAAAAAGGTTCACATCACATCTTCATCCCTGCAAACAACGCATTTCTCTTAATATCTAATTTTGGAAAGGGAAACCAGCCGCATATTATCCTGTAGATTATATTTTAAGATTTCAATCTGTAGCACTTCAGACTTTTTTAAGACCATAATAAAAAAAAATTAAGATTTATGTAAAATGTACTACCACCAGCTCACCTTGTTCTCATCAAATTCAATGTCCTTGCTGATGGTGGTGAGCAGGATGCAAAGACACTCTAAAGCCAATTCGTCTGGGTTCTCAAGCAGCTTGTCCAAGCAGTCATGCACGATGAAATCATTTAGCATCTTGACCATGTAGAGTTCGCCGATGAATTTTATGTTTCCGATGTAACGACGCCGGGTAATGTCCTTGACCACATCATCGACCTTGTGCTTCTCAAACTCCTTATGACAGCGGCTTATCAGCAGCTTGCGAAAGTTCACTGTGCTTTGGGGTTTGTCAGTGCAGGGCACTGTGAGCTGCAAATGAACAGTAAGTGGAAAGAAGTCAGTAGAGAACTTAAGCATTCAAATAAAATAAATAATTTGTTTTCATAGATCAACAAATGAACATCTTCGTATCTGGATTATTTTGATTTAATGACTAATATATGTAAGGTTATGTTATCAAATGATGGTAGACAGAAAATGTAATAGGTTCTCTAGAACTCTTGTTAATAGAGTCTATAATTAAGGATATGCACGTTTAATAAATTGTATTTTAAAGCATTATTTGTGACTGATTTTCAAACTCCTTAATAAATAGTGTGTGTCGTCTGGTGTAGACTCTAGAGGCATCAAAACAATAAAACCTCATCATCACACTGTACTGAATTGTGTTACTTTTCACCACATTATCTGCCTCAAGGCGGAGCTGAATATGAACCAACTGATCCATTTGCTGCATAAACATTTAGCAAGTTGTTGACTGCATATTGACACACTTCGTGCACACCCCTCCGATAGATGGTTAAAAGATTACACTTAATTCCTCCATCGTTTTTTTGTATCTGATGAATTTACAGTTTACGAAAAAGCTATATTTATGTACTACCTCCAAATCCAATTCAAACAATTACATTACAAACACAAGACTCTCTCGTTCCAAAGTCAACACACTTCTCTGCTCAAGTAAGCGACCTGCTTACCGTGGCGAGGCAGCTGCACATCTTTGCGTAGGCCACCAATAAGCTGGTCTCGGTCATGGCTTTCTCAAAGAGCAGGTCCACGACTCCTTTGAGCCGCTCCTCTGTGTCGATGGGCGAGTCCTTCACCTGCTTCATCAGCTGGAGGAACTTCTCAGGCGTCTGCCAGTTTAGGATACTGCGAACCTTCTTGAACAGGTCCTGAGGAGAATAGTTCACAAAAGGTATTTAAACTCTGAGGTCCTCAAGCACAAAGACCATTCTCTCGCTCCACGTGAAAAACTAGTCTTGCTGTAAAGCTACTAGTTATACGGAAATTAAATACTCACAATGATCTATCTATATTTACAGATTTAAACATCATATGTACTGGAATTTTCAATACATAGACTAACATTAATTATCAGAAAAGTCTGTATATGTAATTTATATATATGCCCACTGCTTTGTGGATTTCAGTTTGTGTATATTTGGTCGTACCTGTGTTATAACTGACTCTGGTTCCTCTGGGAGGCTTTCCCTCTTCAGAGCTGGTTTGCAAGCATTCCCTGATTTCTTTGGCTGAACATCAGGTGGCACAAGCCCAGCTGAGGAAGACCTCTGTGCAGCTGGCTGCAGTTTTGGCGCATCATCTGGAAAAAGGAAAAGTACAAATGAATACATGTATTCAGTATTCAATCAGCAAAAGGTAATATTTGTACCACAAACTACACTTAATAGTTCTACACATATAAGTAATGTGATAATTTTTTTTTAAATCTGTTAAAAACTTTGACATTTTGTGACTGTGACTGGTTCAACAAGCCAGACAGGGACTTTTTTTTCAAGGCAACATTGTGGAGGTTGCGAATGTGAAACCGCCGCAGGAAGACCGATAACACAACGTTCTACAAAAAGGTTCCACATAAGTTCAAGGAGCCCTGCTGACATCAAACTTTGTTAGTGAACCAAAAGTGAAAATGTTCAGTGTGCAGCGAGTTCTGGGAAAAACTAGGCTGGTCCAAAGTTGCATGGTATGGCATTGGAGGCAATGACACAGCAGTAAAATAAAATTCAACTTATTCTAGAGGGTGTAATGTTACATTTTACAATTGGGTCTGTGATATGCCAAATTTGACATATCACAGATCATAATTAAGGGAGATATGGTCTTTCACCGTTTATTATTTAGGGGTTCTCTGACTTTGACTGGTCATATCTCCATTAACATGAGAAATGTTTCTCATATCATGTTAAAAGCTCTGGAGTTAAAACTGCCTCGGTTAGATTGTTAAGAGTGGCACTCCTTCCTCTTAGGATCTGTGGAAATAGCTTAAAAGAATGGTGAGAGTGTTGGGTCAGACCTGGCCTAGGTTTGGTGTTGGAGGCCCCTTTTTTGTTCCTCACGATTGGCTGAGTAGTGGGGTCGACGGCTTTAGAAGTCTGCTTACCAGGCCGTTTGGAGTTCTTGAGACAAAAGAGACAAAAGAGCCACAGTGCAGGTTTAAAGGAGAGAAGTGAATGGGAATGGCGGACCTGAGTGGATTCTGTAGAAGCATACACACAGTACATTGGAAATCTACTGTAAGAGACAGCGAGTGATAAGAAACATTGACGGGAAGGAAGAAAGTATAAAATGAAAAACAGTACATTGAATTTACTGTACAGCTATGAGGAAAATAATGTGAGAAGTGCTTTTTCACAAGTCATGGCCTCTACCTACACCTTATTATCAGCAAGTCTTTAATTAGATAATGTCCTGAGTGACAGCCAACAGACATGTAACAGTAGAGTCATGGTGATCTTCTTATGAGAAAGTGAGACGTGTAAATGACACAGGCGCTGTGCCCTGTCTGTCACACACATGGTGGAGAGCAGAAAGTATTAGAGCGGAACGCTCACACTGCTACCAAGCAACAATCTCTCCATCCCTCAGCTAAAGATCCAGGTTGATGAGCTGCAGCTAACTCTGCACTACCTCTAACTACTGCGGGTGAGAGATTGGGCAAGTGTGAGCGTGTGAGAGAGAGAGAGAGAGAGAGAGAGAGAGAGAGAAAGCCTCACCTGTCGTGGGGTGGGGGGAGAGGAGGGGTGACGTCCAGGAGGTGAAGCATTCCTGCCCTCTCGACCCTCTGCCATGGTCTCCTCTGTGAATTCCCTGCCACGCTGATCGGGGTACCTGTTACGGATCTGGGAGGACAATGACACAATGTGTGTGAGCCGTCAGCTGTGTTACACGCAGTTCCTGGAGCGCCCAACATCTGAACTCAACTGAAATGAACCATTGAGCTCAGCTGAACCATTTGACTCAACTGACCTCAATTCAAATCTATTCAACTCGACTCGAGTCAACGACTGAACTGAACTGAACTGAACTCAGGGATGTAGTTCCTGGAGCGCCCAACAGGAACTTCTAAGATACTCACCATTCTCTTCGCACTGGAGTACACAGGCTTTTCTGGGCAGTCAGGGTGCCTCCCCTCTGGCCCAGGACGAGGTTCGTAGGTGTGATGGTCATGATTCTGCTGAGGAGGCCTCACATAGGGTTGCCTGTGGCGATACTGCAAGTTCAGAGGAGAAGGAGAAACTTATTATCAACAAAAAAAAGGGAGGGAAATACAAACATTGTACAGATGGTGAACTTTTACAGTCAGTGCTAGGATTTTATCTTATTAATTCCAATTAAATTGTATGCATTTAATTTAAGCACATTTCCCACACGTTCCACTATTAGAGAGATAGATAGATAGATGGATACTTTATTAATCCCGCGGGAAATTCATGTTAATACGTTAACATGATGATAAATGAATTGCAGAGTTCCCAAACATTTTCAGTTTCCAATTTGCATCCACACCCATTTTACCAGACAGCTGATTAGTTCCTCCACAAAGGAGGTTATGTTTTATTTTGACAGTTTTACTTTCAAAGGATTAGAGTGGTAATTTCCATAAACAGGAGAGATTGGGCAAGCTTGAGTGTGTGAGCGTGTGAGAGAGAGAGAGAGCCTCACCTGTTCTGGGCTGAGGTTAGAGGAGCGGTGACCTCCAGGAGACGATGAATACCTGGTCCTCCGACCCTCTGCCATGGTCTCCTCTGTGAAATCCCTGCCACGCTGATCGGGGTACCGGTTACGGATCTGGGAGGACAATGACACAATGTGTGTGAGCCGTCAGCTGTGTTACACACTGCTAAGAACTTATACATGATGTATCACATCCACTAACCGTGGACATGAACTATAAATTGAAATAAAACCTAAATACAAGAAAATATAGAGCAATTGTATTATCTTTTTTACATTTTTCATTCTGTAAAATCAAACCAATACTGATATGTCTATGAAAGGCTCTTATCAGCTGACATCGTAAGCAAATCAATAAATTATTCTATAGCTATCTGTAAGAAAATTTTGTTTTTGCATTGTATTCATAAAATATTGTAGCAATTCAATCTTAAAGTTAAACCAAATCTATTCAACTTAACATCTGAACTCAACTGAAATTAACCATTGAGCTCAGCTGAACCATTTGACTCAACTGACCTCAATTCAAATCTATTCAACTCGACTCGAGTCAACGACTGAACTGAACTGAACTGAACTCAGGGATGTAGTTCCTGGAGCGCCCAACAGGAACTTCTAAGATACTCACCATTCTCTTCGCACCGGAGAACACAGGCTTTTCTGGGCAGTCAGGGTGCCTCCCCTCTGGCCCAGGACGAGGTTCGTAGGTGCGATGGTCATGATTCTGCTGAGGAGGCCTCACATAGGGTTGCCTGTGGCGATACTGCAAGTTCAGAGGAGAAGGAGAAACTTATTATCAACCAAAAAAAAGGGAGGGAAATACAAACATTGAACAGAAATAGTGAACTTTTATATCAGTGCTATGATCTTATCTTATAACATGCTAATTAAATTGTATGCATCTAATTTTAGCACATTTCCCACATATTCAACTATTAACAAGTTTATATACGTTAACATGATGATAAATGAATTGCAGAGTTCCCAAACATTTTCAGTTTCTTAAATGCATCCACACCCATTTTACCAGACAGCTGATTAGTTCCTCCACAAAGGAGGTTATGTTTTATTGTTACAGTTTCACTTTCAAAGGTTTAGAGTGGTAATTTCCATAAACAGGTGAAATCTAGTGTGGATCCAGATTTTGTGAATCAAGGATTAGAGCTGAGCGCTCACACTGCTACCAGGCAACAATCTCTCCATCCCTCAGCTAAAGATCCAGGTAAGTGAGCTGCCGCTAACTCTACACTATCTCTACTGTGGGTGACAGATTTGGCAAGCTTGAGTGTGTGAGCGTGTGAGAGAGAGAGAGAGCCTCACCTGTTCTGGGCTGAGGTTAGAGGAGCGGTAACCTCCAGGAGAGGATGAATACCTGGTCCTCCGACCCTCTGCCATGGTCTCCTCTGTGAAATCCCTGCCACGCTGATCGGGGTACCGGTTACGGATCTGGGAGGACAATGACACAATGTGTGTGAGCCGTCAGCTGTGTTACACACTGCTAAGAACTTATACATGATGTATCACATCCACTAACCGTGGACATGAACTATAAATTGAAATAAACATAAATAAAAGATAATATAGAGAAATTGTATTATCTTTTTTACATTTTTCATTCTGTAAAATCAAACCAATACTGATATGTCTATGAAAGGCTCTTATCAGCTGACATAATAAGCAAATCAATAAATTATTCTATAGCTATTTGTAAGAAAATTTAGTTTTTGCGTTGTATTCATAACATATTGTAGCAATTCAATCTTAGAGTTAAACCAAATCTATTCAACTTAACATCTGAACTCAACTGAAATGAACCATTGAGCTCAGCTGAACAATTTTTCTCAACTGACCTCAATTCAAATCTATTCAACTCGACTCGAGTCAACGACTGAACTGAACTGAACTGAACTCAGGGATGTAGTTCCTGGAGCGCCCAACAGGAACTTCTAAGATACTCACCATTCTCTTCGCACCGGAGTACACAGGCTTTTCTGGGCAGTCAGGGTGCCTCCCCTCTGGCCCAGGTCGAGGTTCGTAGGTGTGATGGTCATGATTCTGCTGAGGAGGCCTCACATAGGGTTGCCTGTGGCGATACTGCAAGTTCAGAGGAGAAGGAGAAACTTGTTATCAACAAAAAAAAAGGGAGGGAAATACAAACATTGTACAGAAATGGTGAACTTTTACAATCAGTGCTATGATTTTATCTTATTAATTCCAATTAAATTGTATGCATTTAATTTAAGCACATTTCCCACACGTTCCACTATAAGAGAGATAGATAGATAGATGGATACTTTATTAATCCCGTGGGAAATTCATGTTAATACGTTAACATGATGATAAATGAATTGCAGAGTTCCCAAACATTTTCAGATTCCAATTTGCATCCACACCCCTTTTACCAGACAGCTGATTAGTTCCTCCACAAGGGAGGTTATGTTTTAATGTTACAGTTTAACTTTCAAAGGATTAGAGTGGTAATTTCCATAAACAGGTGAAATATAGTGTGGATCCAGATTTTGTGAATCAAGGATTAGAGCGGAGCGCTCACACTGCTACCAGGTAACAATCTCTCCATCCCTCAGCTAAAGATACAGGTTGATGAGCTGCCGCTAACTCTATACTATCTCTAACTACTGCGGGTGAGAGATTGGGCAAGTGTTAGCGTGTGAGAGAGAGAGAGAGCCTCACCTGTTCTGGGCTGAGGTTAGAGGAGCGGTGACCTCCAGGAGGGGATGAATACCTGCTCCTTCGACCCTCTGCCATGGTCTCCTCTGTGAAATCCCTGCCACGCTGATCGGGGTACCGGTTACGGATCTGGGAGGACAATGAAACAATGTGTGTGAGCCGTCAGCTGTGTTACACACTGCTAAGAACTTATACATGATGTATCACATCCACTAACCGTGGACATGAACTATAAATTGAAATAAAACATAAATACAAGAAAATATAGAGAAATTGTATTATCTGTTTACATTTTTCATTCTGTAAAATCAAACCAATACTGATATGTCTATGAAAGGCTCTTATCAGCTGACATCATAAGCAAGCAATTAGTTATTCTATAGCTTTGTGTAAGAAAATTTAGTTTTTGCATTGTATTCATAACATATTGTAGCAATTCAATCTTAAAGTTAAACCAAATCTATTCAACTTAACATCTGAACTCAACTGAAATGAACCATTGAGCTCAGCTGAACCATTTGACTCAACTGACCTCAATTCAAATCTATTCAACTCGACTCGAGTCAACGACTGAACTGAACTGAACTGAACTCAGGGATGTAGTTCCTGGAGCGCCCAACAGGAACTTCTAAGATACTCACCATTCTCTTCGCACCGGAGTACACAGGCTTTTCTGGGCAGTCAGGGTGCCTCCCCTCTGGCCCAGGACGAGGTTCGTAGGTGCGATGGTCATGATTCTGCTGAGGAGGCCTCACATAGGGTTGCCTGTGGCGATACTGCAAGTTCAGAGGAGAAGGAGAAACTTATTATCAACCAAAAAAAAAGGGAGGGAAATACAAACATTGAACAGAAATGGTGAACTTTTACAATCAGTGCTATGATTTTATCTTATAACATGCAAATTAAATTGTATGCATTTAATTTAAGCACATTTCCCACACATTCCACTATTAGAGAGATAGCTAGATAGATGGATACTTTATTAATCCCGTGGGAAATTCATGTTAATACGTTACTCTACTACACTATCTCTAACTACTGCGGGTGAGAGATTGGGCAAGCTTGAGTGTCTGAGCGTGTGAGAGAGAGAGAGGGCCTCACCTGTTCTGGGCTGAGGTTAGAGGAGCGGTGACCTCCAGGAGGGGATGAATACCTGCTCCTCCGAACCTCTGCCATGGTCTCCTCTCTGAAATCCCTGCCACGCTGATCGGGGTACCGGTTACGGATCTGGGAGGACAATGACACAATGTGTGTGAGCCGTCAGCTGTGTTACACACTGCTAAGAACTTATACATGATGTATCAAATCCACTAACCGTGGACATGAACTATACATTTAAATAAAAATATAAATACAAGAAAATATATAGAAATTGTATTATCTTTTTTATATTTTTCATTCTGTAAAATAAAACCAATACTGATATGTCTATGAAAGGCTCTTGTCAGCTGACATAATCATTCAAATTAAATTGTATGAATTTTATTTTAGCACATTTTCCATACATTCAACTATTAACAAGTATATATACGTTAACATGATGATAAATGAATTGCAGAGTTCCCAAACATTTTCAGTTTCCAAATTGCATCCACACCCATTTTACCAGACAGTTGATTAGTTCCTCCACAAAGGAGGTTATGTTTTAATGTTACAGTTTCACTTTCAAAGGATCTTGATGTTTAGAGTGGTAATTTCCATAAACAGGTGAAATCTATTGTGGATCCAGATATTGTGAATCAAAATAAATATTTTTAGGGAGATGTCATCATTCAGTTATATCAGAGAATGGGTTTTTTGCCTCTGTTTAATGTGAGCCATCTGCAGAACATATTTGAGTACATGCTACTGATCCTAATATGCAATATCGTGATAACGTGGAAAAAAGGTTCCCCTACTCCTGAATGAGAGCAAACATTAACTGTAAACAGGTCAGTGTGTTTTGTTTCACCTGTGGGACGTCGCACTGTGCAGCCTGCTGGGGTGCAGGCTTGGGTGCCCTGGGCTTTCTGGCTGGCATATTAGTTGGGTTGACGGATGTAGGAATCTGTGAGACAGGCTGTCTGGAGGGCGTGTTAGTCACGATGTAGAGCCTACCAGTCTTTATCTGATCCTCTGGAATAACTGTAGGTAAGATGGGAGAGAAACACAGAAGACATTAAGTAGGATCCCAGAGAAAGCCGATTCATTTCTGCATGCTGCCATGCTTTAATCTAAAGTACAAACAAGTTCAGTTTTTCAGACGACTTCACCATCTTTCACAGTGAGGAATTTTATTAAGTTTTACCAATAACCAGGGAATAATTCGTGATCTTTTTTTTTGCATGCAGGTACCAACAGCAAACTGATATGATGATGATGGTGAAAGAACAGAAGCGATGGGAATGTACAGTTGGGTAAATTACCTGAATATGGGTCAGTCAAGGGCCTGTAGCAAACTGGTTGGATGTGAGGAGAGGTCCAGAGTGACGCTGACATTACTGAGTGATAAAGACAGTTCAACAAAGGAAAAGGACTCTAGTGACTTCCTTTAAAGGCAGATTTTAAATCTCCCTTTAAATTTAATTAACAACATAGGAAAAGGACTTTAATGACATAGATCATCACTCAGGAGCAAAAATCTGCCTATAATCTTAAAAAAAAAGCTGATGTGACATTTATCGTGATAATTCTTGATATATCACTAAGCCCTTGGACAATGTTTAGAATTCCAAATTGTCATAAGTGATAAACACAACATGTTTAAAAAAGATATCCTGCATGAGTGAATGTTCTGACTCAGGTCCGGTTAGTCTTGCTCTCTTGATTGAAAGGAACCAATCATATTAAGTGTAATTAAACAAAGAATGTTGGAAAATATCATATTTGGATACTTCTTACTATGCTTGTCGCTTTGGGAGATTTTGCACAAAAGGTCTTAATGTGTTACTAGTACTACCCATCTTAACTTAGACTACACTGATCGAACTATATGAGATTTACATTACAAATCAAATTTATAACTTAGTACATATAAAATATCTACAGCCAGCACAGAAACCCAAAGTCCCAACTCGGTATAACAACGGTAATCATAACAATCACAACAGCTGGTTGCTCTGAGGTGGGTGAGCTGTAAATGAAACACTGGAGGGACACTCACCGGGCGACTCTGTGGCTGTGCATTTATTGGCTTTGTCTGGGAAGAGTCCACTAGAGAGGGGGAGTCAGCATTTTGTCCCGGGTTGTATGAAGACTGTGAAGAGAGGAGATGGACAGAGGGAGACGGCTTGTTAAACACAAACCAGGAGCTGTGCTGCAATCTGTCACTCGTTATTTATTCTACATTCTAAAGTCACACTTTACAAGGAGACATTAGGCACATTTTCAAGTTCATAATGTTCAACTGTAAACCGTGGTGCGTTGGACACATTGCATCTAAAGTAAAAGTAAAAAGTAGTTCATTTAAAATGTACTTTAAGTAAAAGTTACTTAGTTACTTCCAATAACTTGATGGGGGCCGCTCCTATACAGTGCAAAAGGGTCAAGGGGTCATTAATCAAATCCAAAAACAGTTATTTTTAATTAAAGGAGAAGCGCAATGAGAAGTGCAATGACATTAAACATGTCAAACATTAAACATTTGACATGTCATTACAACTTTTAGAACTTTAGAACTTTTGGGAGGACATGTCAAGACATGAACCACATGACAGCTAAAATAAAAAAGTTAAAATGCCGCTGTGGTTAAACTTTGGTCCACCTTTAGAGCACTAGTCTACAAACTTCTTGTTGAGTTTGAGCCGCAGCTGATTTTCAAGGTGAGTAGAGCTGATCCGGGCTCGCTTTGCAGTGAAAAGCAATCCAGCACAGCTGAAGAGTCGCTCGCAGATCAGCAGATCCTTATTGACTGAGACACAGGCTAGGTACCCTTCTAACTCCCCTGTACCTTCTGACCTTCTGGACTTCATTAAGGCAAAGAATCATCTTCAGCGGATGAATGTTGTCCAACTTGCTCCACCCCAGCCTCTACCATCCGGTCAAGGTGTTGTCTGACATAGACTAGACCTGTTCATTGAGATGACAGACCTACAGTATATACAGAATTATAGCATTTATAACATTGTATTGGCTGAAAACAAATGGCGAGAACTACAGTAAACAATTGGTTGCAGTATGATATTAAACAATGAAATCATACCTGCTTCTATGATATCAGTCCTCTCAGTCCAGCCAGTTTTGAACTTTGGTAGAAGGATTGCTGCTGTGATCAGCTCTGGGTCTTCCATCATCTCTCCAAAGCGCTTTTGGACACCATGCCGAATCGCTCTGATGAGTGGCAGGCACATCTTGGAGGATGTCTCCTGCCTGCTGAGTTTTGCCTGTAACTCAAAGATCACTGGGATGAGCCACCCCAAGTGTGTGTTGGTTGCTGACTGAAGAATGTTTAAGGCCTTTACCAAAGGTTTCATCACAGAGTAGTACTCGGTCAGAAAAGCCACTTTCGCTGGACACAACCTGTACAACACAAGTCAAATACATAAAACTGTTAATACATTTCCGACAGGGAAGGTTTGAGATGTGTAGCTGAGTAGAAGTGCATTTTTTACATCTTTTATCTTTTATATATTTTTATTTTATATATTGTTTTTCTTATGTGTGTTATATTTATTGTGTTTTTATGTTTTTATGTTCATTGTATGCGCCAATAACCAGAGCAAATTCCAGGTAGGTGTAATCCTACTTGGCAATAAATACCTTCTGATTTTGATTCTAATGATTGCATATATATGGACATATATATATATATATATATATATATATATGTCCATATATATGTCCATACATGTCTACACATTTTTTAGTAACATTTCATACTTTTGGAATATAAATTAAAACTCACATTTTCAGTTTCAATTATTCACAGACATTCCTGATGGCGTCCTCCCCTTTTTCTTGAATGATCCGTATGATTCTCTCCACGGCCATGTATGTTGAGTTCCGTCGCGTGTGATTGGGTCGGATGAGCTGGAGATTGCATTTATCTTCCACAATTTCTGCTGCCTTGAATGAGCGACCTGACTTATTCCACATGTCTTGACATTTCCCAAAGGCTGCACGTGACAGCCTCTTGTAGCTGTCATTCTTCTCTTCTGCAATGTCAGCATCTGTCGTGGCAAGTGGCATGCACACCTTTGGTGTGTGGGAAGCCGGTACTCAAAGCCATTATCCTACTCTAGGATGCTGAATGTGTCTAGGTAGTCGTCACTGGATTCAGCTGAAGAATCTTGGTCTTTATCTGATTCTGCATCCTCAGACTGGCTCTGCTCACCAATAATACTTTGGTGAAGTTTGAGCCAATATCTGTGGTGGTTCTTACATCCTTTTCCCGTATTCGATAATGGCAGTGTATTCCATCCAGGGCAACTGCAATAACATCAAAGGTGTGTCACTCTCTTAACCTCTTGCATGCAAGTGCAGCGGATCTCCTCTCCAATGTCTCCTCATCAATCCAATGACATGTAACCCCTATGTAACTTTGCCGGTGCGCAGACCAACAATCTGTGGTGGTGGCAACATAACTGACTTTACTTAGGTGAGATTTCAAGTTCATCTTCATGTGGCTGACAGCTCCCTCTATTCTCTTCATAAGCGTGGGTCTGGAAAGGACCTTACATTGGGGGTTGAGGGTTGATATACCTTTTTGTCAATGCAGGCTGTTCAACCAAAGAAAATGGATGAAGACCCTCACAAATGAAATTAACCAGGAGCTTATCAATCTCTCCCTGTGCCACACGTATGTGGCCACCCATTGAAATTCCAGGATAAATTTTACCTGCTTGCTTCAGGTGGGTGCTGGCAGATTTGCGGTTTGCTCGCGGGTCACAGATGGATTGAATTCCATCAGTTTAGTTGGATTTTTCATCTGTGAAGAAAGAAAATGTTTCCACCAGTATGTGAACCGATGTGGTGTTAATTTAACACACTGACATTAAAACTGATTGACATAAGGTTTTCTATTTCTACATCCATCACAATTCATAATCCTCAATTCTTGCTAACCGAGACCCCTGAGCATGAGCATGAACATGAAAGACGTGCACGTTGTAAAGCCACCACTTATCGTTATCAATATCTGACTAAACATCGTGATAAATTCCAGATAACAACATACACATTGACATTGATTTGTCCAACTGTCTGACAACGATGGTGTAGGCATTCACATCGTTCCCGTTTCAGGGCATGGGAGGCAGCCAAATGATTAGCCTAATATCAGTTCATGTAGTGTAGTGTATTTCATTGCTAATGACTGATCTGCAGTTTTTAACACAATATGAGAAACTGAACATAATAATGCTATGACCTGAAGCGAATGGAAGACAGGAATGGAATTATTATTAGTCTATTGGGTCACAGCTGCTAACAGAAGGATGGACACGAGGGGTGTGCACGAGAGTATAGCTAGCCTAAAAGCCGATGTATGCTTCTCCGTTTTCACGGACACGACAGATAGGACCGCCTTCTTTGCCGTGGAACGCCTTCTCCGGGCTCCACTGAGAGCTTTTCGTGCAGCTCAGATTTTTCTAACTCAAGACGGCATGGCGGAGAGCCTACGGATAGTCGTTAGCTATGATTGGTCCGATAACGACAGCATTTCCGAACGACATCATTTCCGGAATCTCACATTTCCGGGCTCAAACTTCCTGTTTCATTCTCTATATAACAATATCCAAACACAACTAGGATTCTATGTGACAAATGTGTTAAGCCAGCGGAGTTGTCCGCCTGACGGTGGCTGGTTAGAGCCCTGATGGCATTTGTGTAAAGGCCAATGTATGCTTCTGCGTTTTGACGGACACGGACAGATAGGACCGCCCTCTCCAACGTGGAACGCCCTCTCCGTGCCTCTCCGAGGCTCCTCGGAGAGCTTTTCGTGCCGCGCTCATTTTTCTAACTACACGTCGAAATGACGGACATCCCACGGATAGCACTTGGCTGTGATTGGTCCGCTAACGCCAGCATTTCGGAATGGAAACTTCCTGTTCCATTCCCTACACCACAATAAACCAAAATCACAACTACGACTCTATGATTAATGTGACAAGTGTGTTAAGCCAGCGGCGTTGTCCGGCTGACGGTGGCTGGTTAGAGCACTTACAGCATGTGTGTACGGTCACATACGGTTATAACGAACTTTGATAACGGGGGTAGCGGGCTAGCCACCATGCTAACTGCGGTGGGAACAGCGCAAAAACCCGCTGACTTTAATCCCACGGCTCTCATGACACTGTTTCTCAAACACCGTCAGGTTAGAAGCAAACACTTGGTAGTAGCTAGTATCGGGTGTCCGTGCTGACTGTGTGTGGAAGCTGGGGGAAGCTAGCTGCCTCCGTGTAGCTTCAAGCTGTTGCAGCTGTTGAATTAGCAACGCAGTTTGGAAACAAGACCGGGAAACCGCTGCGTTAAGACACGATAACAAAAGCATTTTGACCCGCTGGGTGTCACTTTATTCAGCAAAAACTGTCGCGTCATCAACATCCTTTTTCTGTTGTCATCGTTCACTGTGTGTGAGGAGCCGGGAGGACGTAAATAAACCAGCGTGGACTTCTTCTATATACCTCATGAGGTAGGCTTCTCTAAGCTCAACTTCCGTTTCGCCATCTACTGTTCTGGCGGTGAATTGTTTTCACAACAAAAAGGCTCGTAGAACTATAAATCAAAAAGGGTCCGTCCGATCCGTCCGTCCGTCATTCAGCAACGGACTCGGAGAAGCATACTGAGGCCTTAAGTTCACATACGGTTATAACCAGTGGTGGAGGAAGTACTGAAGTTTAGTACTCAGGAAAAAATTTACTTAAAGGGGACATATTATGAAAATTCCACTTTTGTAGCGCTTCTACACATTAGTTTGGGTATCTGGCATGTCTACCGTCGCAAAAACTCACTCCCGCGATTTGTTGTGGTTCCTCTATTTCAGAAACTATGTGCTAAAGTGCGTCCAATGGAATTTCCCCCGAAATAGACGTCATAGTCGAAAAATGCCCATTTAGTACATTCCCCCATAGCTCTATGCACTCCCCCACTACCACTCGACCCACCCCTAGATGGACCCTCCCACTTTATAGAAGCTCGGTCCACAGGTGTCCGCCATTTCATTCTTGCAAGCCTTGGCCTTGGAAACACTTGGATAAGCTAACAGCAGCATGAATCAATTCCGACAACCGAGATGCTCAGTGGTCGGCTGCACAAATCAGCACAAATGTCTTCATGTGACTCCAGCTTCAGAAGACACAAGATTGAGATGGATTGAGTTCATATATGATGGCAACGTTCCTGCCAACACTTTGAATCGGACTGTTTTATCAACCTGGGCCAATATAACGCTGGATTCTCTAAAAGGTTGTAATTGAAAGAGGGGTCGGTGCCATCTTTCCATCGCAATACTGAAGACGAGGGAAATGTAAGTATTTTTTTTAAATAATTCTGGTATTTGCTTCTTTTAGACATTTTGTGTGGAGGCTAGTGCCGTTAGCATGTTGTGCCGTGTGTGAGGGGGTGGGGGGCTGGTATGTAGTGGTGGGGGATAGGGAGAGACTTTACAGGAGTTTTCATGTTCGACTGTTAATAACGTTATTGAACAATTAATCGAGGACGGCTGGCGAGTCTTAGCGAGAAGACGGCGTCGGAGTCCACGGTGAACGGTGTTCGCATGGCAGGTTCATGAGTGTTGTGCTCTCCACGCGCTTTCCCCCCCTCTGCTGGTGTGTGCCTAGTAGCTGCTGTAGCTGGAAGTTAGCTATGGCCGCCGGCCGCCAGTAGCTGCCGCGGCCGCCGGCCGCCAGTAGCTGCGCCGGCCGTCAGTAGCTGCTAAGGTTGCTACTGGCGCTGTAGCTAACTTCCAGCCCAGTGCTGCCGTGGGAAAAAATCGGCGGCACAGTACACCACGGAGGACACGCGAGCGGACAGAGGGAAAGAGCGTGGAGAGCACAACACTCACGAACCTAACTTCCAGCTACAGCTGCTGCTACGGCCGCTCGTTCAAGATACCGGAGTATGTTGTTGTCATAATGTGCGGGACTAGAACGATTATTCATTACCAGCCCTAGTTGGGGAAATGTGCCCTTGTATCCTTGTGTGCATGACCGTAGTACAAACATGAATAACATTGCTGCTTTTGGTGTTCAGGCAAGCACATCTGTTCACGGTGCTAGGCTACATCACGTAGCATGCCAGACGGACCCACCACAGATGCGCACACATGGAACGCAGCTTTCTATGAAAACACTGCGACCTCACTACAAAAGTACAGGTTGGTTTACCCTCAGTTACTTCGTCATGTCATTGATTGTGTCTCCGTGTTAAAGTTGTAACATCATCTCATTTGTTGTGACTCCATGGATACTGTGTCTGTTTTATCATAGGCACACAGAAAACTGTGCTGCACTGATGTCGGTGTTGGGACCTCAGCTGTAAGAGACCTCGCTTGGAGGAGGGAGAGGACAACCCAAGTTGTTCAAGTATGGACTTCGGAGAGCCACAGGATGCTACCTATGATCCTGATGACTCAATCACAGTCTTGACTGAGTCAGCAGATGTGACGTGAGTGACTCAATATTTAATCTAAACATTTCAATAATCAGATGGATTACCATCCTACACTTTTTAAGCTGTTGCAGCCTTTTGGTGAAATCTTTGTCGTTCTAATAGAATGGAATCTTCCAACCCTGTTCATAAGACACCCACATATATTGTCTATGAAAACTGCCTCCTGGAGCTGTTTGAGGTGTGTCCTGTGTGTCGGCGGGGGACAGATGTAATATATAAGAAGGGCGAGTGCACAGAAAAGCCGGTGAAAGCAGATGCAACCTTCCGTGATTCTCACAGGCTCTATTTAAAAGCCAAACAATTTACAAACAGTATGTGAAACATAAATAACATATCGATTAACTGCTGTCTTTAAATGGTCTTCACGATTTAAAGACCATTTATTTATCGTCTTCATGATAAATAGAATAAAATAATTATAAAAAGAAAATGATAAATACAAAAAGTGCAAAATGTCCAACTTTTCCCCTCAATTTGTATTACAGATCACGTGGATAACCTGTTGGACCTCATCTTTCACGAGGTTTTTCAGGACCCGGCCCCATATGTGAATGAGGTGCTGAAGATCTCAAAACCTGAGGACCTCTCTGCTAAGTATGAGAAACCTGACAAGCAGGAAGTTATAGCCAGCTATGTGTCGAGTTTCAATCAAGGGCAGGTCTGAACCCTGTATAACTTCCCTGAGCATCAGGGAACACTCTGCGTATCTGGAGCACCGAGCAGGAGGGCAGGACCACCCTTATTCTCCGGCCCAGATAGCCTCAACACCAGCTCACAAAGCTTCTCTACGACAAATACCTGTAACGGCTGAGCAAAGTTCACATTGTATTTAGAGAATAAAGGTGACACACAAATATAAAGTGTTCCTTTGTTTACAGTATGGCTACTGATGGCACAAATTGTATTTTTGTAATCAATGTTTTCATTATATTTGGTATTTTTTGTATTTATTACCTCTGTCCCAGCCAGTACATTTAATAAATATTTTTAAAAAGCTCTGTGGCATTCTTTCTAGCAATCTTTCTGACAATAAAAGTTTATAGAAACAGTTGTGTGCTATTAATGTTTGATATGTAACATGTTAACAATTGACACGTGTAAGATGAGCAGTTAGCAAAGTAATACAGAGGGAAGAGTAATTTATGTATTTTATTCCTCAGTCATATTTGTATTGCAGAAATGACTGATATCTCATGCATAAAAAAAAAAAAAATTACTGCTCTATTCCTCTTAGACATAAAGGCTCATAATCTGCCCTATAGATGTTGAATGCATTCTGTAGTGAGAACACATTCAAACACACAGGCTAATTAATGGAGGTAAAAACGTTATGTCCTACACCTCCATGAGAGGGGGGAGGGGTGAGGAGGGGGAGGGATGAGAGGGGTGAAAGGGGGTGGGGTAAGATGGGGGCGGGCTGAGAGGGGGGCGGGGCCCTCAAAACAGGTCGATCTGAGGAGGTCTGTTTTAGACAGAATAAAAAGGTGCTGTTTTAAATGATCCTTGTGGTATTTTTACCAAAAAATGTTACAGACATTTCATTAAGACCCCAAGGAACCATATCAAATGTGGTGAAGTGGGCATAATATGTCCCCTTTAAGTAAAAGTAAAAGTACTACATCAACAATCCTACTTAAGTAAAAGTAAAAAGTACTTATTTTTAAATTTACATTAAGTATTAAAAGTAAAAGTACTCATGCAATTGGTTGTCTCTTAATGTCTAGGCTGTGCCATTTTGATAAAGAATGCAGATATAGCTACTGGTAATACTCATGCCTGTACAGATGTCACTACTAGTAATAATTATAAGCAACAACATTTGTTTATTGGAAAGGTTGGTGTATTTATTGTGCTTACCCTTTGTAATACTGTTCACACTCTATCTTACAATTCTGCGGATGACAAGTTATCTACCAGGGATTATCTGCAAAGTTAATACCAATAAGCCAAACCAATAAAGACAACATGTTATATCTTTAAATCTTTTATTTAATTGTAAACGTGTAAAAAATGGAAAACAACTGTAAAACTGGTCAGAACAAGGCAGATCTTACAATGAGAAATTTAAATTTGAAGGACCTTGAAATTAAAATTTGACCATTGGTCAGGCAGCCAAAATAGTCATCTTCTGAATATTTTGAAATGGTTTAGACGTAAGGAGAAATGTTATACTTTTATTTTGAAAAGGTAGTTCCTGAAAAACGAAAAAGATCGCTAAATGGCAGGTGTGCCTCGTTGTTTAATGAAAAAGCATTACTTTTAGTTGTTTAGCATCTGGCTGATAAAGGCACAAGGTTCGCTTTTATTAAAAAAAAAAATTTGGCATTTATCTCGGAATTTCCGAGATAATTATCTCCGAAAACATTATTTTTTTGTGAAGTGAATGTAATACGCTTCTGTAGAAGAAAGCTTATTTTAAGTTCTTCACATATTTAGGGTGTTTTTTTCTCACTTTCTGTACGTCCTATAGTGATTACCATTATGCAAATTATGCGATGACGTCATTTAGCGACATCTAGCTACTTTTAGGACAGCCAACAGCTACTTTCCTTACTGAGGAGTTGGCAACACTGCGTCCCCCCTCTGTTTCAAACACACAGACGCACACGCACACGTGCACACGCACAGCCCACCACACATCAGCACGCGCAAGAAGGGCAATAGAAAAGCGAACATCCCTTGCAGATGTATTTGTCACACCCACGGCACTTTAACGCGGCAGCTGTCTACTTGTTGTTGTTGTTGTTGTTGTTGTCGTTGTTGTTGTTGTTGTTGTTGTTGTTGTTGTTCTTCTTCTTTTTCTTCTTCTTCCGAGGATGTGCACGATGAGGAATCTGCAGCAGCGGCGTCATGCACAGGGTCGTAGTCATCATCGTCGTCGACGCAGTCGTCCGAGTCTTCATCTTCATCTTCTTCTTCTTCACCGTCGTCTTCTTATTCTTCGTCTTGGTCCTCTTCCCGTTCACGGGACGTCGACCAAAGCTGTTGGAGAACATTTTTTCTGGTGAAACGCTCTTAACGTGACCTTGTCAGGGAGAACGGCACGGCTACGGGATGAGGGTGGGGATGGTGGCCCGACTTGTACCCTGATGCATTGTTAGTAACTCTCTTTGACCCCGACCTGTCTTCGTGGCAACCCCCCGGATCCCAGTGTTGTGTTCTGAAACCTGTTCTTGCTCGGTAATAATAATAATAAAAAAAAAGAAATGACTATACAATGGCACGTGACACGCTCCAAATTGCTCGCCGGTGTGATGTGGGGTGGGTCGACCCCCCGGGTTTGGGGGGCATCTCTCCGGTCTGGGTCTCCGCGACCCGAAAACGCGCGCCTCGGGGCTCGCCCGGTCGCTCCCGTTGAGGGCCGTCTATCCGTGACCCTGAGATTATTGATGTTGGACTGACCCGGCTCCCTGCATTGTGTACTCGAACCTGCTCCTGCAAATAAAGAAAAGACAGTACGATGGCGCGCGTTTGACATCTTTTTTTTTTTATCTCGAAAAATTGGAAACAGTGAAAATTTGAACAATCTCGTTGATATTCATGTATGTAGGTAGACGGGGAGGTCCTGAACACAGGCATATCAGTCTCTCTCTGAACTTATTGAGCAAAGTGTTTTTACAGTACTCTGAATTATCCTTAAATGATCTATTCCACAGTGAAAATGTTGGACTTTACTTTGAAAAATCTCCAAATATATCCAGTAAAAATCGTTGATATTCATGTATGTAGGTAGACAGGGAGGTCCTGAACACAGGCACACGTGTTTTTACAGTACTCTGAAGTATCCTGAAATCTATTCTACTTTGAAAAATTGTAAACAGTGAAAATGTTGGACTTTACTTTGAAAAATCTCCAAATATATTCAGTAAAAATTGTTGATATTCCCGTATGTAGCAGCAAATGGTCGTGCTACGATAGAATTACAGAGATGAACAGGATCTTGATTAAAAAAAATCAACTTTACAGCAAACGAGCTCCAGAAAAACTAAAAAGATGAAGGCCTTACTAAATTTTGATAATGCACTATAGTGGTGCGTTAATGTATCAACATTTTTCTCCGACACAGTTCTCTTCTTCAATAAACTGGAGATTTTAACACACACACACAGTGATAGAGTTGTGTTTCTATGATTTCAGAGGACATTACATTTATTTACTGGATACTTACTGTTTGTGTAACCCTAACCCTGACCTTACTTCCAATCTAAACCTCAAACTTAACCTAACATTACATGTCTTCACCTTCATGTTTAATGATTGACATTTACTTTTGTCTCCATAAGAAAGTCAAGTTTAGGTCCCCACAACCCGAGTAATACCTGGACCACACACACATGAACACACGCACACCCAGAAGTGTAACAATAGCTGCTACTCGAAACCTGTGGCCCAGATCTCCTGAGACAGGTTGAGCAAACAGAATGTGCACATTTGATGATAATATGTCCTTACATATTCACATGTGACTCTACAACGCCATAATCTCAGAAGTTTGCATTTTAATCTGACTAGATGAGCAGTGTCTCCCTGAGATGTGGAGCTGGTGTGTGATCATATCCTCATATACTATGAAGTGTAAAATTGAAAAAAATAACAACAATACACTTTATGTATAACCCAAAGTGTAGTGGCAGCAAAAACAAAAAAAGGCTACACATAAAATTGTTATCAATATGAATCCACATGTATAGAGGACTATGACTATATGTATGTCTCTATAACGGCTACAGGAAAGAGTATAGAGAAAGAATAATGGTGGAGTCAGAGCCACAACACAAACATCATCCTGTTACACTGCTGTGACATCGCAGAACCAAATCAAAGTTCAAACAATGTGTTGACCAATATTTTTTTCACCACGATGAGAGGTACATTTTCGGAAGTGATGTGTTGATCGTTCATTCTCAGCCAATGGTGTCGGGCCACGATTTTCGGCTCTCGACTTATGTTGAAGAAGGTGATTGGGCAACGCGGTGCCGTGTGCTGCGCTCTGGTTGGCGGAACGTTGTGCGTGGTGCGCAGCCATTGGTCGGCCGCCCCGGGTCTGACAGAGTGTGCCGCCGCTGTGGGAGAGGCAGCCTGTCAGTCTCCGAGCTAAAGGCTGTGCTGCGTGCGCTGCTCCCCGGCTTTTGTCTCACAGCAGCTCCACGCTCACGTCGTCAGTCGAAATGAAACGAGTCTGGCTCCCAGCGCTGCTTTTCGCCCTCTTAGCCTTCGGTGAGTAGCAGAAACATTCTTATCTCACATTTATCTTTCTATTACCCCAGGGTTGTAGCTAGCACGGTTAGCCAGCGAGCTAACTTACATTTCTTCCTCTCTGCTCTGCTTCTCTTTGTGACTCGTGACTGCAGTTTTTGAATACGTCCACTTCCCAAGCTCAATGTCGTCCGTTTGTTACCTATATTTCTCAATTATTAGGCCACCAGTCATTTCACAGAGCAACGCCAGTATCTGTTCTTCATTAGTGCCTTACCAGAAGTTCCTAGCTGGAACACCATGAATGTTAAAGCTGTCTGAAGCTAGCTAATTTGCTGTTGCATCCACGCACATCCATATTTTAGCCTATACAAGCCAGCCTTCCTAACATCCTATCATCCCTATGTAGTGATTTTCAACGTGTCTTTGTAGCGTTTCAGACTCATTGACAAAAAAAACTGACATCCTGGACATTTCTCCAGCCATATCTGCAACTATATGTGTGCCTTGTCTTATATTTCTAACAACTGTTTTGTCCCTCTGCAGCTGCTGTGAAGGCAGAGGATGAACTTGACGTAGATGGCGTAGTAGAGGAGGACCTGGGTAAAAGCAGGGATGGCTCCAGGACAGATGATGAGGTGGTGCAGAGGTGGGTGGTACTTGTTTTGGAATATTTCTTTTTCATATTGTGCCCACTGAATGCACCGCCAGTGTTTTTATCAGAGAAGGTTGACTAAACCTTAAGTTAACACAACAAGGTCGGCCTGACCATGCTTGTGCACACAAACGCTCAGATCAACCTTGGAATTGTTAGTGGTGGCCAAGCTTTGAAGGATTTAATACACGCCCCCGTTGAGACCAGGGAACCATGTGTCTGGCCTTTAACTTTGGTTATTGATTCCTAGAGCGGGGAGTTCGTGTGCACTATGATTTTAACCTGTGTGTACATCTGTGTCCTCAGAGAGGAGGAGGCTATCCAGCTGGATGGGCTGAATGCAGCTCAGATTAAGGATATAAGAGACAAGTCAGAAAAACACGTCTTCCAGGCGGAAGTCAACCGCATGATGAAGCTGATTATCAACTCCCTCTACAAGAACAAGGAGGTGAGCAGGAATAAACAATATATGTTTGAAATACTGTTAACATTTTTCAAAATAACCTCTTTTCTATTATGTGTGACAGTAAAGCCTAAATTATGTGTTTATCTGTTGCAGATTTTCCTTAGGGAGCTGATTTCAAATGCCTCAGATGCTTTAGATAAGATTCGCCTGATGTCTCTCACCAATGAAGATGCAATGGCCTCCAATGAAGAGCTGACCATCAAAATAAAAGTGTGTACATTTGCTGTATGATACAACCTATAGTATTGATGTAAAAAGCCCTTGCATTGTTGGTAATTTGTCTGTCTTCTTCCCATCTCCAGTCTGATAAAGAGAAGAACATGCTACACATAACTGACACTGGCGTTGGAATGACCAAAGAAGAGCTGGTGAAGAACTTGGGCACCATCGCCAAGTCCGGCACCAGCGAGTTCCTCAGCAAGATGACAGATTCGCAGTCTGAGGCAGAGTCCAGCTCAGAGCTGATTGGACAGTTTGGTGTGGGTTTCTACTCGGCTTTCCTTGTTGCTGACAAGGTCATTGTGACAACAAAGCACAACAACGGCACTCAGCACATCTGGGAATCTGACTCCAACGAGTTTTCCGTCGTCGAGGACCCCCGCGGGGACACGCTCGGCAGAGGAACCACCATCACGTACGTTAACAACTTGTTTTTACCTTTTGCTAAAGGTTTTTGATGTCATTATCAACTGCTGTTCCTCCAGTCTAATAGCAGGTTGCAAGTCCCCCTGTCTGTTCCCAAATCGAATCATTATACTCTATGAATGTCCATACATTACAATTTACATGGAACCATTATACTTACTCAAACCTTCAATGCTATTCTACTGTTACTACTCTAGTCTTAAATGTTAGAATACTATTGACTGTGAAATTGAATCTTGCTCATCTTCTGTCTGACTGCAGCCTCGTCCTGAAAGAGGAGGCCTCAGACTATCTGGAGCTTGAGACCATCAAGAACCTCATCAGGAAATACTCTCAGTTCATCAACTTCCCCATCTACCTTTGGGCCAGCAAGGTAAGACATTTCCTTCCACACCTTGACTCAGACTTGATCCCAGGTATACGTCTATCAGGACACTTGCATATATGGAAGTGGCATTTCATCTCTTCCTCTCTACATGCCAGACTGAGACAGTTGAGGAGCCCATCGAGGAAGATGCTGAGGCAACAGATGAACCAGAGAAAGAGACACCCGAAGAGGAGGCTGAGGTAGAAGAGGAGGAAGAGGACAAAGACAAACCAAAGACAAAGAAGGTAGGATGTTCATTAAGTAGTGGTTGATGTAAATAGGTTAGTAAATTGATCTTATTGTTTGAAAATGCATATTTGTGGGCTATTTTTGAAAATGTTTTATCGTGTTTGTTGTAGGTTGAGAAGACCGTGTGGGACTGGGAGCTGATGAATGATATCAAACCCATCTGGCAGAGACAAGCTAAGGAGGTTGAGGAGGATGAATACAAAGCTTTCTACAAGACCTTCTCTAAGGTAAATACCTCCACAGTAACTCTGATGTTGTACCTCAGTGTAGATTGAGCATGTGCATTGAAGACTCACCAAGTGTTAAATTTAAGTTCTAAAACAAATGTTTTGTTTTCCAACAGGACACTGAAGACCCTCTGGCTCACATCCACTTCACAGCTGAGGGTGAGGTCACCTTTAAGTCAATCCTCTTTGTGCCAACTGCAGCTCCCCGCGGCCTGTTTGACGAGTACGGCTCCAAGAAGAACGACTACATTAAGGTATGTTACTCGTACAGTATTCGGTCTTCATTTTAAGGGATCTTATGTGCTAAAAGGATGGCATTAAGGAATTTCTACTTAATTCTATTTAGAAAGCACCTTCCATACAAATATGACGCCCAAAGTCATTCACATAGCAGGATTAAAACACACAGTGACAATTTTGCAAGATTAAAATGTACAATGACAAAACAATATAATTGTGAATAAAACTCAAGTCAAAACAACGGATTTAACAGCAATGAGTTATAATTAAGTCTCAAGCAAAAGCTTCCAGCCTTACTCCAAATTATTTAACAGCTTCATCAGCTCCATTTGTAAATAAATGTCTCTTTCTGTCACAGCTATTTGTCAGAAGAGTTTTCATCACAGACGATTTCAACGACATGATGCCCAAGTACCTGAACTTCGTCAAGGGAGTGGTAAGTGATTTCTAATGCTAATGTTATGGCAGAGAAGTGTACTATTATGACCCGGACAGACATTGATGTAATGGTGCCAGCATTGTGATTTAATTTATATTTATTTTGCTAGGTTGACTCTGATGACCTCCCCCTGAATGTGTCCAGAGAGACTCTGCAGCAGCACAAACTGCTCAAGGTGAGCTTCACAGCTAAAATGAATACATCTCAATTCCCCTTATTTTTCTCTTTAATTAAACATATCCCATTTTTTATTTATCTGGTCTTTTAATCATGGAAAAACAAACATTTATGTAGCACATTTCAAATTAGAAGTCTGGGGAAAGAAGGGGACCAAGTAAAAGTTCAAAATTAAAGTAAAATGTTCAGAATCCATTACATTTATTATAAGTGGAAACTGTCAAATAAGAAATTGCTTATCTTGTCTGGGTTCAGGTGATTCGTAAGAAACTGGTGCGTAAGACTTTGGACATGATCAAGAAGATCGCAGAGGACACGTACAATGAGAAGTTCTGGAAGGAGTTTGGAACCAACATCAAGCTGGGTGTCATTGAGGATCACTCCAACAGGACCCGACTGGCCAAACTGCTGCGTTTCCAGACCTCCAACAGTGAGACAGTCCAGGCCAGCCTGGAGGAGTATGTTGAGCGCATGAAGGAGAAGCAGGACAAGATCTACTTCATGGCTGGAACCAGCAGGAAAGAGGTGAGAAGGGAGTTGGAATGATGATACAAACAATTCAAAACTAAATATGGTAAATTCCAAGTAGGAATCCCACCATTGATAAACTGTTTTCCTCTTCAGGCTGAGGCTTCTCCTTTCGTCGAGAGGCTGCTGAAAAAGGGGTACGAGGTTATTTACCTGACTGAGCCTGTGGATGAGTACTGCGTTCAGGCGCTGCCCGAGTTTGATGGAAAACGTTTCCAGAACGTGGCAAAGGAGGGCATCAAATTCGACGAGAGCGATATGGCCAAGGAAAAGCGGGAGACCCTGGAGAAGAGCTTCGAGCCTCTTACTACCTGGCTGAAGGACAAGGCCCTGAAGGACAAGGTAGAGATTCAGTTATTCAAATTCAGTCCATGGGTAAATGAGTAGCAGCCGCTGAAGTGATAGTTTGGCTGCAGTTGCTTGGTTACGTCTGTTCCAAAAGCCACATTATTTCATATCCTGGCTTCTTTCCTACAGATTGAGAAGGCCGTCCTCTCTCAGAGGCTGACCAACTCACCCTGCGCTCTGGTTGCCAGTCAGTACGGCTGGTCAGGAAACATGGAGAGGATCATGAAGGCACAAGCGTACCAGACAGGAAAAGACATTTCCACAAAGTTAGTATTGATGATATTTGCTTTCAAACAATATATGCTGATTTTCACAGTTGTGAAATCTAAATCTATGAGATTTTTTTGGTCAGCTTGACTTTTTAAGCTTGTATAGTAATTCCTCTCTCTCTTCCTCAGCTATTACGCCAGCCAGAAGAAAACATTAGAAATCAACCCTAAACACCCTCTCATCAAGCAGATGCTCAACAGAGTCAATGTAAGTTTCACCACTATAATTTAACCATTTTGATTGTGCCATATAATGTGATTTAGAAAATAATGTGGGTAAGGTTTCTCATCAAGCAATACAATAAAATACACTGCCCATCTCATATGGGAACATGGTAGTTGAATAATCTGAATAAAAATCTTCCTATCCATGCAGAGAATCAATAATTAATTTCCATTTGTCCCTCAGGATGACGCTGAGGACCAGACTGCATCAGATCTGGCCGTGGTTCTGTTTGAGACGGCCACGCTGCGCTCAGGCTACCAGCTGGTGGACACAAAGTCTTACGGAGACAGGATAGAGCGCATGCTTCGACTCAGCATGAATGTACCTCTGGATGAACAGGCAAGTCAATGCCAGCTGCAACATACTGGGTTACTTTGCATATGCATAGCAAATGGTTTCTAGTTTCAGTTTCAAGTCATCTCCTCCAGAGCCAGTGAACACACCCTTGTTTGATTTTATTAAGCAGTGTCTACTTTCCCTTTGTCTTATGCAAACCCCATCTTCTTTATTTCGCCCAGAAGTGTAATAATAGGTTTGTCTGTTTAGTGTTACTTGTGATTAAAATCATGTCATTGTTCTACAGGTTGAAGAAGAACCAGAGGAGGAGCCAGAGGAGGAGCCAGAGGAGGAGCCAGAGGAGGAGCCAGCGGAGGACGACTCTGAAGATAAAGATGAAATCGTAGACGACGATGACGATGAAGAAACGGTGAGAGCACTTAACTAGAATTGTGCCATGTTGACGATGTAAAGAATTCATATTCTGGAATATTTACTCATCACTTTGATTTTGTTCCTCTGCAGACAAAATCTGACAAAGATGAACTGTGAAGCACTGAATGGAAGAGCGCTTTAACAATGGAGCTGGACAGTTTCTCCAGTGCCATTGTGGTCGTTATCCTGGGAGGGGTCCTTGAGGTTTGGGTTTTTTAAGGGAGGGCGTTGTTTGTTTGTTTGTTTTTTTTATTTTACATTCCTCATGACTGTAAATTTGTTAATATTTAACTGACTTGTTTATGGAAAGATGCGATCCTGTCTCTTGATCGAATAAATATCTCCTGGAAAAAGGAGCAACAGTTTTTTCTTTTTTGTGTGTGAAATGCGCTGTAGGTGAACAACCTGATTGGAAGTGCAGATGACATGTTTTAAGAAGTAAAGCCAGAGCAAGCAACGTTGCTGTCAATCAAAAGCAACATCAGATGATCACAAACCCTAGAGATCAAATCATTGTTTTCAGATTGCAAAATCAATAAAATGCTGAGGGTAATAGGCTGTAAAATCTTACACAGGAAGGAAGCGGTTTCTTGGTTATGGGTTTATTCTGTGGAAATGATTGCTTTGAAATATTCTCTTATATTTAAATCATTGCATATCCTACACGTCTTTTTGCCAGGGGTTATTGTATATAAAAACCATTCATAAACAAGCGATTGAAATTACATCTAAATCTGCTCCAGTACTTCTTCAAACTTCAATTATCATTTGTCACAATAATCAACGCCAAGTTAGGATAGACATGTTTGCACCACGTCAGTCCACCACTACATGCACCTGTGTTACCCTGACAACAGACACATTCAGCCTTAATGTTGGGTTCAGGTGGTTCATTATTTCTGATGGTACCATGGGCTGTCCAGCCGGGCAGCTGGACCACTGCTGTACGTCTATCTGCAGCGGCTACGTAACTACACAAGAGCAGGAAGAGAAAAGCTATAATTGTGGAAGAAAAACAGGACAAAGTTTTATTTTATATTTTACTGTGGTATGTTTTCTTGTTGCACTTCAGCTTTACACCTTTGCAGAATCAGATATATTGTGTTAACAGATCATGTTAACTTGCCATCACTTTAAAAAATGATAAAAGAAACTATCATCAAAACTAACCCTATATGCATCTGGGAATTGTTAGGGTCATTGTTGTCACAGGTAATCATGAATACAATGTGTACTGCATGGTTGTTGCATCAACCACATCAGCAGCATCTATGTGGCTTGGTATCACCTCTGAAATCTGATATATTGTATCGACTTAGTATCTACTGTTCAGTGGGAGCTACTGCTGTTAAACTTAGAATGTTTGCAAAGGTTTTTGCAACAAAGTATGATATTTTTGTACTATTTAAAATGTCCAAAATGTGTGATACAGGCATCTTAAAATATACCTATAACTGTTTTTAATTCAAGTCATTCTATGGTTGCATAGTTCACGGAATAATAAAAATTGCCACCAGCCAAAGTGAGGTTTCACATTATATTTCTTGTGTAATATCACATATAAATGCCACAGGGTATAACTGATGATCTAATGCATGTTTCTTTATAGAGCAACACTTTGATAAGGTTGTAGGTGTTTATCGATCTGGTGTATACGCAGACCAGACATTAATCAGAACTGATCATGTAGAGACAAAATATAATGTAATGTAACAAGGTTGTAAAATACCATGCCATGTCCAGCAGGTGGCACAGTCACTCTTTTTGAAAATATGGATGGCACAAAAAGATAACTTTCAGTGTGTCACTTTTTAGACTCTGAATTGGCAGACAAGTTCAAATATGCAGTAGACGTTCAGTGGCACAATTGATTCTAATATATCAGATTTCTTACGTTTTGGTGCAATACTGGTTTTACTTATTTCAGAGTAGTGACAATACTCACCAATGATGCTTCACGTTGTCCCAAAACCAAACAAAGCGAGGAAATAACTCTTTGTTCCCAGGTAGCTCTCCACAATTTTAGAAATATGACCTAATTCATGTATACTTTACCTTTAAGGACAGTCTTTTTTCTTTTTTTCTTTACCATTCATCATGTCAGTGAGGAGGTTTTATCCCCAACTTGTGATTTGAGTTTAAAATGTGTGAAATGTTGCCACTAGGATAAAAAAAGAAAGAAAAAACTGATCATAATCAGCTCTGTCTTAATACATTTATAATGAACACACTACATGTGCACTTCACACCAGAGACAATTTAGAACTGAGAGGTCCAGACGCTGCCTCTGTAGCAGCTATCAGCTGCTGAGAATAAGCAAACACACAGGATGATGAACTGTATTGTATTATTCTGCAGGAGGCTTTTGCAAACAGAAGAAAGACATTTAAATGATTTATTTGACTGTTGTGTTAGATAACATTAAACTGAATGTATCTAATAAATGCTGTCATCAACATGTCAAATACAGTCAATTGAATATGTCTTGTTATAATGTGTAAATACTCAGCCTTATTCCAAATATTAACGGAGCGCATTACTTAACCACATCAAGTGACCGATCCAGTGTTCTTCCAGCCTAAAGATGATTCACTTTAATTTGAAGTGTAGTAATTGCACAGCTTAAAGCTCCAATGGTCTGTTGAGAAGCACAAAGCAGAAAAAATCTTCGGGATCTACGGTTCAGTGAGCAGTGGTGCACTGTGTTTGTTCTCTAATAACAACTGTCTCTTATGTCTTCTTACACTCGATGCCTGTATGGGTTAATAGCTTACTGTACATGTCCAGATAAAGTGGACCTGTTTTGGACAGTTTACAGAGGACATCTGCAGTTTTGAATGTAGAGTTTGAGAAATAATAGCAGAAGTCACTCCGTGGACAAGGCATACGTTTGGCACGAATGAGAGAATGTTGTGCCTTCTTAATAAAGGGTGACAGATATGGGACACAGCGGGGGAGGGGTCTCATAACTGAGCCACAGAGGCACAGAGAATTTATATAAACAGTAGATATCAAATGCAATTTTCTTCTCATCAAGGTTATAATAAGCATATAATAACTATTTAATGTAGCCCACATACAACAAGGATGTTGCACATTTAGCAGCGTTGTTTATTTTTTTAGTTATACATAACCAGTTGCACCAGTGTCCCAAACAACTCACGAACTTCAGATCCACAGACTTCTCTCTATCAATCAAGGATTAAATGCTCTGGTGATGTCATATGGGATTCTTTCACTTTAAATCACTTTTGCATTCAGGCTTTTGAATGAATCTCATTCAAATCTGTTCCACTATTTCTTCTGGGTTATACGTTATTGCTCACTTTTGCACTTCGGATTAACTGTGACTTGTTTAAAGGGACATTATAAATACATAAGCTGTTTTGTGTAACATGAGAACTTTAAAGTTACAGTTTAGAGCTGGACAGAGTTACTGGTTTTACAGGTGTAAGGCCACAGATGATGTAGAGGTTTTATGCTACTGTCAGAAAGTCTAAATGTCAATGTGTAATTGAGAGGTTGTCAATATTTCCTCAGTCAAGGACCCCCTATATAAATATATTCAGGGACCGCCTCATGTCCCATTGAATAACTTGACTCAACCTATATTTTTTACACTTACTTATGTGAACGAAGAGCAAAAGAGAATTGTCTTAGCAAGATATTAGACATTTATTACAAATATATCACATCAACACAGAAAATATATCGTCATGATAATTTTAATGGATGAATCTGGAATCTTGGAACCCCATTTTAGAACCACTGTTCAGATTGTTCAGTTTTGTCCGTTACAAAACACAACATTATATATATTACTCTATCTATCTATCTATCTATCTATCTATCTATCTATCTCTCTCTCTCTCTCTCTCTCTCTCTCTCTCTCTCTCTCTCTCTCTATCTATCTATCTATCTATCTATCTATCTATCTATCTATCTCTCTCTCTCTCTCTCTCTCTCTCTCTCTCTCTCTATCTATCTATCTATCTATTTATATCTATATGTGTGTTTACCATCACATTTGAAAAAAGTCAAAAATTGTATTTTCACTAAATTTCCCTTTCAATGTCCTGGAAGCATCCACTTTTTTCTCTCCGGAATAAGAAATGAGTTATAATGTCCTGACACTATTATAAAGGGACTGTCCCTTTATAATAACCCTTTGCCTTAAGGCTATTATGAATAAAATGAATAATAATTGCTGTGGTTACAGAGTCAGTGCAAAGCTGTTTATTTATTAGTTATAATTTGTACCAGTCTGATCTTTTTAGAAATGATTAATAATATACATTTCACACTGTATATGCTATATATATTAAATGGCCATTTTCACCAAATTTTTTATTCTTAAGTAGATTTCTTATTACATATGGAAGACATTTTCTGCCTGTGCGAATAAACATAAGCACCAAAACAAGACATATGCAACTCACATAACATGGACCCAGGCTCTGTCCTCTCGGTCTCATCTCTCTCAGTGAAAATCGGTGTGTGACTGATGAAAGCCGAGGGTGTCTCTCATTTGTATTTTGCGACCGGCTGCCGGATTCTGCTGCTGCTCGTGCGCAATCCCTGGATAGGTGGTTGCCATGGTTTCCTGGGTCACATGCGTGGGCTTCCTGTAGCCAGAAGCAGAAGCAGCAGAAGATGATGCTTGGACCAAAAAACCCACAGCCATTTTCATTGAAGGAAAAAGCGAGGATCCGCCGCTGATGCTGATGGCCTGCTGCTGACTGACTGGGTGGTCTGACTACACCCGTCTGCTACGATCCGCTGGCTTTGTTTTTGTTTTGTTTTTTCATCCGATCTTTGCGTGCATGCTTATGTGCCTTTGATTGAATTCTCAAAAAAGGAAAAATCGCAGCAAACCGGTTTAGTCCACATCCATAGACTGAGAACAGGAATGAGTATAGAAATTCCTGAAGGACTGACGGAGCTGCTACAGAGCTTTACCGTGGAAGTGTTGAGGAGCCAGCCCAGGGATTTGCTCGAGTTCGCGCTGCAGTACTTCACCCAGCTGAAGGACCGGGAGACCAAAGAGGCCTCGCGTGGCAATGACCAGAATTCGGCCCCGAGACCTGGGAAAGCGGTCAACTTCATTGACGAAGCCATGCAGATCGACTCGGAGAACGGAGAGGAGGAGGAGGAGGACGACGACGATGACGAGGAATTCATAGGTAGGAGAATGTATTTCGAGAAGATGGCGAATGGGCAAGGTGGATGGTCTTGCTTTGATTCGTATTGTGAGCGTGTATCGCTGGAGATGATGTGGGACACATTGAGCGCAGCGATGCTCCGGCTCTTCTCTACCTTGCATCCACCACCACCACGGCACTGTCATTTTCCATATATGGTCACAGAGGCTGAATGATGCCTAGAGAACATGACTTGCCCTCCATCTGTGCAGACACGTTTTCAAAAGAGGGACAGCCTTTAAAATAGCTGCAGGATCAGAAGCAACCAGAGATGTATTCCCTATTTAAAGTAACACCTTGCACCATTTGTTATTTTTCAGTTGCAGGCCGGATGGGCCTATACCCCGGTTATACATGCAAAAATAAGACCAATTGCAGATATAGACATAGGACCTAAACCTCTAATGTGATGTCATGATGTTATGTGATGAGATGTTTTCATAAACTGCTCATTTTCATCACAATAGCTAGAGAAGATGCAGCAAGTAGCATAGCAACCCAGAGCCCTGACACAGCATCCCAATGAGCGGTGGGGTCCCCAAGGCTGGCTGCAATGATTACATAAGGGCTCTTTATTCTCACATCAAATCACATATTTTAGTATTTTTTGAGTCACAGTTGTGTATCGATCTAAACTCCAGTGTCTTGTCATGATGATATTTTCCATGAGTGTACCCGGAAAACGCTGGCTGGCCGACAATTAATGAATGATACCTCTTGTCTTATGTATATTTCATAGGTTTGGACTTGTTTTACATCTAAATGTGTTATTCTAATTCAAATTAGATTCAAAGTGGCAGACAAGCTTCAAAGCAACCGTCCTTATTCTGGTTTTACCCAAATGAAGATTGGATCCTTAAGGGCTTGGCACACTCTGCTGCACATGTGCCACTGCAGATGCAGCAATAAATTGATAATTACCAGTAATAATGAAGTTACTGGAAGAAGCAGTAACTTAATGGTGGAATTTAATTGTACATTTCTATGCTTTTGCAGCCCCAGTCATAAACCGGTTCGTCAGAAGAGCATCAGGTGAGTTGTCCTTTGCTTCCTGTCTGAACAGCCAGTTAAAAGCCTTCTCTGTCAAGAGGAGAACTCTGGACTGTGTGAGTGTTGAGATGTACTGTACAAAACCTGTTTGACACATGAACATGTAGGCTGCGTCAGATTTGATCTAGCACGAGCTGGACTGAAGTATTTTTCCATCTGTCTTGTCTCACTGTCTTTGGTTTATTCTAACAGAGTTGATTAATTAGAGGTTGTAAAAGTGCTTTGTATCAATACTTATTTATAATATCACTGCGTGAAAACGACGGGGAGATACGGCAATGTACGACTTCTAATAATCTTTTCGTCATGGTTATAGTAAGGTTGTAGCTTCATAAAACAACTTTGTTGAATTAGGGCTAATGGTGGCCTCAGACACACACTCACACACAAAAAAAGCCCCACCTTACACACACAAATACATTTGCATTCCTTCTATCTTTTTTTAATTTTTCCTTTTTCTGCAACATCGTATATTATATTATATGCGATGTAAGTCCCCTTTTTGTTAACTCTGTCTCATCACACATTGTAGTAAGGTGTCTAATCAAGATTCACGTGTTGCATTTCACTAAATAAAAAGGGGAAGATAAATTGATGGTTGCACGCTAGAAAGGATAAGGAGGAGAAAATATTCAGTAGCACTTGAATCATGATTCTTTCTTACTTTTTGTCATTTCAGACGAGAAATTAATATCCTCTCTGCTAAAGACAAATAGCCAGCAGACTTTTAAAAAATTGGCAAGAGAAAGAATGCTTGAAATGTTGGTGTTAGACAGAGCAGGTATTCCATGCAGCAAGGTTTTCCTGGCTATGAGTCCAACTGTGACCATCACAGTTATGTGATAAATACCTTGCTACTGCAATGCCCATATAAACATGCCCAATAAGAACATTGTCTTATTTACCCAAAGATGTAAGTCCCTGTAAAGTTGATTAAAATGGCAGAGACCTCACAGACCTTTGACAGGCAGTGGTATTGCAATATGAGCAAAAGGCTTTTATTATAATATAGTAGTAGTATTTTTTTCTTTTACAAAACAGCAATGTTCTCTTTACAGATAGGTAGATGAAAATTTGTATTTAAATACAAAAAAAATAGATAGTATTACAAAGACAAAGAGAATAGAGGACAGAAGACAAATCAACACATAAATAGATAAAAAGGAAAGGAAATACAAATCTCACATTATTCCTTCATAAAGAGATTATTAAATATTCTTACAGTCATGTTATTTTTCTTCTTATCAATACATTTAAGCGTCTCGTAATGATTCATAAACCTATGCAAAAAGCCAGTGAAGTTGTGGATCATTTTGGTTATCCTCCATATGTGATTTACCATACAAGATCAGCAAGTTTACAACCAAATCAAAGACATTTTTGTCAGAATATAACAAATAAGATCAACAGGAGTTTATCTATGCGCAATGATTAAAACATGTCTTACATATTCAGGTTCTGAAACTTCTGAGAAGTATAAGTTGGTTAAAAATGTATTGTCTAACTGAACACTTATTTGTTTATGTCTTGCAGTGTGTGCTGAAGCATTCAATCCTGATGATGATGATGATGAGGATAAAGAGCCATGGGTAGGCTGCGCCCCACCTCACAATTTTCTACTTTCAATTTCTCTTGAATGTGGCAGGATCCCGATTTGTAGCTCTGGATTTGAATAATGATTCTGTATAAGTTCCCTCAGGGTGACAACACATGTGTGTGCTTTGTTTTGCAGGTCACCCACCCAAAAACCGATGAGCAGAGACGGAGACTACAGGAAGCATGTAGGGACATTCTTCTGTTCAAGAATTTGGATCAAGTGAGTGGATTGTTTCATGTGCTCCAGTTTGTCCTCTGCCGTCTCTTAAATGACACAGAGGAGAGCGCGCCCTGAGGCCAGCAGCTTTTTGCCACAGCTCAGTGCACCGTGCAAATTATTTTTAAGCAGCTAAAACAGCAGAGTTCATTCCGTGCGATTGTTCCATTGTGATGTTGTTCAACGCTGCTGCTCTGTAACGACTCCACAGGAACAGATGTCTCAGGTGCTGGATGCCATGTTTGAGAAGTTCTGCACAGAAGACGAGCACATTATTGATCAACATGATGACGGAGACAACTTTTATGTTCTCGAAAGGTACATTTTGACTGGAAAGCCCTTGCTCTTGATTCAGATCATTGGTTGTGAGAAACGTAGCTTTGATGACAAGATTTGATTCATTATTTTGCTTTTGTATTTTCTTTCAGTGGGAAGTTTAACATATTCGTGAAGGTTGATGGGATCGATAAGCTGGTCGGCTGCTATGACAACAGAGGCAGCTTTGGAGAGCTAGCACTGATGTACAACACCCCCAGGGCGGCCACCATAGTCGCTGTCTCGCCTGGAGCCCTTTGGTGCCTAGTGAGTTAAATCGTCACGCAGGAGCACAGTTTGCTCCGTGCTCAGCTTTTTGTCACCCGCTGTGCTGTCATCAGGATTTACAGTAAACACCCAGGTCGTCTTTAGCAGTGTTAGTACCTGGTATCATGAGTGAGATCATAATCTGGTGAAGTACTGACACATGCTACTGAATAAAACCCACTGAAGTCCCCTGTATATAACTACAGAACCTTTAAGATCATATTGTGGTGCAAATAGAGAGCTCAGCTTTTAGATGAAGAATATTTACGTATCTTTTTTAGTGAGCAAACACTTCTGATGAATTTAGGTTCATGATTTAAGTTGTTAGAAATTAGTAATATGTAAAGAACACACATCTTCCGCTGCAAACTAAAAACATACCTACAGACTTAAGAAAAATAAAAAATACTATCACTTAAAAAATGTTGAAACTAACAATTTAGTAGCACTTACTTATAGCACTTTGTAGTTTTGCTTTATTTTGAAGAAACTGTATTTTCTTGATTCCTGTTGTCCTGGGTCTGTACCCTCGGGGTTGAATGCACTTATTGTAAGTCGCTTTGGATTAAAGCTTCAGCTAATTGAAATGTAATGTAATGTAATGACATCTATTTAAAGGCTTTTTCCTTAAACAAATCCAAACTACTGTAAGAACTGTGGCCACGACAGTTGTTTTGAATATTCAGCTGCTACCGAATCCCAGCCTGTTTATTAATGACTCAGTGAAGGTTGTGTCCTTTTAAAATGTGACTAACCTCTTTGTAATGTCGTGTCTGTGCAGACTGGGCAGGTTGCAGCTGAATCCCCTGCATGGTAACTTGTACTGTGTGTTTACAAGAATCCAGCCCTGTTAAACTCCCCTCAGGTTGATGAGGGATGGCACTGCTGAGGAGCTTCTGAACGAATAGTACTATCACTATGGTAGTCTGATTTAAAATGCTCTGTAATTTAGGGGCAGCCTGGTCACATATTAACAATAGAGTACTCTGAGTTCTAAGGACAAGGACTGACTCTGACTACTTTACCACAAGGTCAGAGCTGTGCTGGCTTGTTTGGATGGGATTGGTTGTGTCATGTCAGCTAGAACCTCTGCTGTTCTGCTGGCTATAACCTGTGTCTAAGCTGCTTGTAATCTCGCAGAAGTAACTTAAAACCTGAAGAGTTCTGAATATTTAATATTGAAACAGTCAGAATCACATATGGTTGAAATGTCGAGAGTAGTGTCTTGTTTGCAGAAGATTCTCTGCTTGTTTAAAATCTGGTTTACAGTGAACCCTAATGCAAAATGTGGATTTATATCAGTTATATGGTGAAAGGCTTCCAGAGAATCATAACCCAGTAATACTTAATTTTAGTAAATTAAGGAAAACAAGTGCAATATTGAAAAGGTGATGGTACCTGACTTTATGGAACTTCTGGATTGTTTTTCCATTCCATTAGGTGTATTTTTTGTATTATTCTGTTATGTTCAGTAGATACCTCCTAGTTCAAGAGGAGATATCAAAAATAATAAGGGCTTTTGATTGGAAAATAAGATATTAACATATGTCCATCCATCCATCCATCCAGTAAAACATATGTACATAACATATCATTGACCTAGTACCACAGGATCAGATAAAGTAAAATATATTCCTTTTTACACTGTCTTGAAATCATTTTTAAATATCTGTTGCAGGATCGTCTGACATTCAGGAGGATCATAGTGAAGAATAACGCCAAGAAGAGAAAGATGTATGAGGCGTTCATCGAAACGCTACCACTGCTCACATCATTAGAGGTTAGAAGATTGGCTTTCTGTAAGGAAACTGCTTAATGCATTTACAGTGAATCGTCTGATAACCAAATATGTGTCCATTTACAGCTCTCTGAGAGAATGAAGGTTGTAGATGTTCTGTCCACCAAGGTGTTCAATGATTCACAGCAGATTATTGCACAGGTGAAGAGTCTCTCTCCTTTTATTTTATATTCTGATGAAGCATTTATAAAATCCCATAGCCACTCATTCAACATCACATGCTTTGTGTTACAGGGGGATTTAGCGGTTTCCTTCTACATTGTCGAGTCTGGCCAAGTTAGAATCACCATGAAAAGAAGCAGGGTGTGTTTGCACGGTCTCCCTTTAATTTTTAGGTTTAAAAAAACAGTGGTGTTTTCTGGTATGTCATTGTGTCTTTTTTTCCCTACCAGACGAAAAAAGACCAGGAGGAAGAGGAGGTGGACATTGCCACATGTTCAAGGGGCCAGTATTTTGGGGAGTTGGCACTTGTCACAAACAAGCCCAGAGCGGCATCGGCTTATGCTGTGGGGAGTGTGAAATGCTTGGGTACTTGATGATCATTTATAAATTGAATCCAGAACGTAAATGTTCCACTGTACCACTTTGATTTGATTTGATGTTACTCTCTTTGACCTCTGTCTTGATGTGTTTTTCAGTCATGGATGTCAAAGCCTTCGAGAGATTGCTGGGCCCGTGCATGGACATCATGAAGAGAAACATTGCTAACTATGAGGAGCAGCTTGTCACCCTGTTTGGAAGTAGCCCTGAGATTGAGCAACACAGTGCATAAGATGGCTCCAATGGACCATGAATCAGTGGAGGAAAAAACAGAAGGCTTAAATGGAGGTTCTCCCCCTGTAGTCACTTAAACGGCTTTTCTTACAAGAAATGCGAATACCCATGATGCTATTTGTGTATAAGGTAAATAGAACAAACAGCTTCAGATTCCCAGATGAGACGAGGTTCATTTCAGCAGAGTTTGCCACAGAGTGTTACGACTACAAGTGAGCCAAAGCAGAGTTGCTTACAGCTTCTTTAAATTTCGATTTGTCACGACTCACTCACCTAAAAGACGTACGTGTACATTTTACTCATCAGTGTCAGATGCATTGTTCATTTGTATTCCGAACAATTTTGTTAACTCTCACCTTATATCCCACAGTGTTATCGTTACACCCACAGTATTATATTGTTTGTACATTTTTTTATATTGTTTGCTAAAACCAGATGCCAAAGCAAATTTCTTACTGGATAATTGTGAGTAAAACACGTCATATTCTCTGGTCAATATTTTTGGAGCAAGAGAACGAACAGTGACGGCACGAGGCAACAGAACACGAGAACGGATAAACAATTTATAAAGAGAGTGGATTTGATTCTGTGTTTAAATAGCATCTTTCACATATTTGATCACATGAGAATGTACACTTGGCAGTACTTTTACAAAACACGTTTTGTTTATCATGAGATTTTAATCCCTTAAATACGTGTTCATAAGATGTACATCGTTGTTGGAAATTGTTTGTGGCTGTTAGCCTTTTGAAAATAAATAAAAAAAACAAAAAGAGTCTTCAGAGAGATAGCTGATAGTTTTGTAAGAATATACAACACATTGCTATACAATTTAGAACTGAGTATTTACTGTTGATGTTCAGACCCACCTTTGATTTGATAAGTTACCCCACTAGACTGCAGCCATTATGGGCAATGTCTTGAGACAATTGATTTTCCTGTGTTTTAATGTCAAATTTAAGTCTGTTTTTGTGTCGGTGAAACATATATTTATAATTATGACATTCATTATTGCTGTCTACCTCTGCCAGCAGCTTCTTCTTTATGGAAACACATATTCTGATGTTCCCTGTCAACAGGAATCTAAGTCGCTCTGACTCTCCCTCTCTCTTCTTCTAAAATGAATAATTATTCTGTATTTTGTCTGTGCTTTCCTGCAGCTTTAACTGTTTGAAGCTGCTTTAACATTTAAACATTATGAATTGATTTCCCCCCTTTGTGCAGGTTGTAGGCTACTGGTCATTTCTGAGGGCAGAACCCATAATACTGGATGAAAGTACTGTATGTTTCACTTTTCATGACAATAAAGGACATTTTTATATAGTTTTCGTGTCATACTAGTGTTATAATAATATTAATAATTTGCCTACTAATTGCACAAATGTCTTTCTGTCTGTGGCTCACATTTCTTGAGACACTTTCATCTTTTCAGCCTATACAGTGAGTAGCGTGTTCACTCTTGCCTCTTTGAGAGAGTTAGGGAATCAGCCAGTTGACCAGGAATTGTTAATTAGATGGTTGAGAAGAAGAGGAAGGTCAGGAGCAATAGATTGGAGAATAAGAGAAGGGATGGGGTCAAGGGGGCAGGTGGTTGGCTGGGCAGGGGTTAAAAGGGTAAGAACTTGATTGGGGGACGGGCTTGAAAGAGGATAGAGTGGGGGATGAAGATGTGGTTGATATTGTTAAGGGCCCAAGGAAGTGCACTGGCGATTTTGACCCATGATACGTTCAATATTAATACAAATTGAATAAGCAGTTGGCCAGCACTCTGTAGCAGTCAGTGGGGGTGGGGCAAAATCACCACCACATTATTCTGCTAATTCTATCATTATTTATTTCACCCTATGAGACTGATACAGAAATTCATGGATGGTGATCGCCACCATGGCAGCAAAATTCACTTCCTCTTTAGAAAGTTTATTTTGAGAAGCTGCTAACTGGGGTCTGAGGATTGTGCCACTTACTTAACAGACCTCTGAAATAGCCAGCATGCAATAGTACATCATTCAAACGTATATATAAGTATGCATATGAAAAATAATAAAGCAAATATTGCTCCATTTTATGAAATATAACTACACCATCTTCATCGCAGAGAAACCAGGCATGATGAACATACAGTTAGTAGGGCTCTGCTGGAGGATCTCAAGGAGTTTGGATGACAAGTCTGTAAAAGAAAGGAATGATCTAATTTTAGTTAAACTGCTGGGCAAAGCAGGATGCACCACTTGGTCACTTGAGCATGAAAACACAGCTCAGAATCATAAATTACTCCTGGGTTACAGGGCTCTTTACATTCATTGATTAATAGGGCACCCAGACTAGAGTAGAGATTGTTAATAATGCTATACGGCCAGGGGGTGTAATTATAATCACCTCTGAATTCCAATCATTTATGTACAGAAAAGTTTTGGGCCATGCAGCTTTTGATTTCATTCCGGCAGGACGTAATACAGGAAATAAAACAAAGGAAATACCACCAGTTCACAGATGTGCATTCACTCACTTCTTCACCATTCATTCCTTTTTCATTCATCGTCATTCTTTTGTCCACGCACTAGATCTTGTACCCCGGCAACTGAAACGATTGTATCACAATAGGGGAAAAAAGCATTAGAATCTAGAAAGACATTTGTCCAAGTTCTTTTTGCTTTAGTCGCAACATTGCAGAGGAAAATAACATGTATTGTTCCTGTTATTGCCAATCAGCTGTTACTGGGCAATAACAGGCACGCACTTTCATCCAATGACGTGATGAGCAACAAACGTGGCGCCGCCTTCTGTATTTTTCTCAACAGCTTCAACCAATAGAATACCAGAACTTTCGTTATTGACGTTCTTGCCCACCAATAGCGTTCTTCCTCTGGAGACATTCATTCCCACCCATCGAGCGAATGCCAGATAGTTTTTTGATGGCGACAGGTCTGGTAAGTGGGAACTTCTTGACTTTTTCCCCAAGAAATAATCCGTCGAAAGTCGCTTTTATCGTTAGCATCGTGTCGTCCACATCTCCGCGAGCCTAGCGCTGTATTTGAACCGGGCTGTCACGCTTTTTATTCCACGTAGAATCACAGGTTGGGCTCGCCACTGTTTTTCTCTCTCTCTATCTCTCGCTGTGACGCTTGTTGTTTTGATGATAGCAAACCCACCCGACAGCAGTTCCGTGGGCTGAAACCAGTGAGCCCAGCGCGCCTGAGCCCCTGGGATCCGTGTGGTCAGGAATTTGTTAAAGCTCAGGGACGCTTCGTTGTCATTCATTTCGAACGGAGCTCGGTGGTTGCGTCATGCCTCAACTTGTTGACATTCTTTTGTTTACAGTGTTAGAGCCACGGCCTGTGGGTCTGAGCGGAGGACTCTGCTGCTGTGGAGGAGGACGGGGGGGGGGCAGCAGGCCCCGACTTTAAACCACCACGCCACGCACTTTAAACCAGCATTATGCATTTATCACATTTTGCACACGACGTCTTTCAAGTGAATACGCCTTTACGGGGAAGGAGCGACGGGTTTTCCGACCCCGCAGCGACTGTGGTTCGCTTGTCAGATCGCTTATAAACATTATTTATTCTCTTAAAAACCGTATAGTACAAGGCCCACCGCTTATTTGATACTTTACACTGTTTTTTATACTTTGCATGTCTTCAAACACGAGACAATTTCCATATAAGCACACAATTGTCTCTTCCTGTCGTTGATATCCCTTCGTAGTTTTATCCTCTCGCTGTTTTTGAACATTCACTCAACACTTTTCAACGCGAATTCCTTAAAATCATCACTTTTGCTACGCAGCCATGAATGAATGAGCTCTGCTGCGCATGCGCGACATCCTCTCAAGTTTATAAACAAGGCCTCCACGCAGCGGGGCACGTGACCAGCCACAGCGCTGCACTGTGTGGATTCACAGACAAAGGAGTCCCCACAGACCGCCTATCCTTTTTCAGCATGTCCATACCATACATGGACTCTATTGTGGCGATCGGACCCGTTGTTATTTAACTGGAGTCCTCACATATCTTTGACAGTCAATGTTTATTGTGTTAGTGTCTTCACTCAATGGATCTTTTCATCGTGTGTCAATGAAAACCTAAATTTGACTACAAAAAAAAAAATCCACATATTAACACTTAGTCTTATGTATGCAATTACAATTTGTTAAAAAAAAACTGTGCTACAGTCTCACTCTGTATGTATTTGGGCTATATTATTCTTTTGTTCGAGAATCATTTTGTAACATTGTGACTTTGTCCTCAAGTAAAGAGGCAACTTCCTCCGAGTCTGTGTTTCTTACTTTAAACAGACACTTACACAATCTTTTCAAGGTCCTGATACTTATGATGATTTGGTTCTGATGTGATGATAAGATTAGATAAGCTAACATTTTTTCTTATTTGTGAAACATTCAGTAAAGTATAACTGAACAAGGGACATTTTAAAACAGGCTAAATGCTGATCTGATATGCCCCCTCTATAATGACACAAACCCAAAAACCTATCACCTACTTCTCGTGAATTTGCAACTTTATTCTCCTAATATTAACTATTTTTCCTTTTTAATGGCTTTAGTAGACCTTTCAACACTTTGTCTGTGAAAGCTCTAATTTTGTGTTTTTGTTGTGTCTAAAACCAGCCGACGTGGCAGAACATGGTGATGGATGCTTAGTAAACGGACCCGTCGCCAAGTTTTTTTAAAAAATAGGCAAAGAGAAAAAAGGAAACTACAGGACATTGTGGGAATGGACGAGTCTTTTGATCCACTCAAGTGTAACGAAGACCTGCCTTCCTCACCTGGGTGCCACATGGATTACGGTAAAACACTGCAGCAGCAACAAGTCACATTCTTTATATTTTTACCCGCCTCATGTGTATTATGAATAATATTGTTAACCTCTCTTTAGATGACATGCCAGAGCTACAGGAGGTGGAGGAGGACCAGAGGGCTCCTGGGTTATTTCAGGTCAGAGCAGGAGTGTCTCACCAGGAGCTCAGCTGTTCCCCCAGGACCAACTGGCTCACTGAACTGGCCAACATTGCCACCAGTCCTCAGAGCCCTTTGCTAAAGAATGCCCCACATAAGAGGTTTGTACAAATATGTGGTAGTATGGAGATAAGTTATGTCTTACGGTTGTCTACATGTGACATAAACACAAAGAGACGTCATCGCACAGAGTAACAAGTGCCCACTAGTATACCTGGGATTCCAGAAAGCAGGAATAGCCACATAACTGAAATCTAATATCAAATTACAATAACCAAGTATTTTACAGGATAACATTCAGCTACAAATATGTTATAGACAGTATCATTAATATGTTCACTTATCAATTTCTTTATGTCTATGTAATGTAAGAAATGTATGCTCATGTCTTACAAATGTATCCGCCCTGCAAAAGTATTGTTGGTTATCTTGTAAGCATATGTGTGGTGTATTACACTATAACTTACTAATTCATATATATTTATTTATTACATTTTTACAGATCAGCTCCAGTCCACATCTTTGGCAACAGTAATAGTTTACATTCCTACGCACGGCCACCATTAGCCAGCAGCGCACCCAACCCGTCCAGAGGCCACCTCAGGGAGCGCAGCAGGCGTATCAGGGTAACCTTTCTCTTCCAGCTTCTGAAACTCTAAAAAATCCCCTATTCCTAAAAATCATAATTATCCATAAACAGTAAATTCTGCATGACATTCAAACTGAAATTCGTTGTTTTACTCAAGTCATTGTAAGATGTTTTCTATCATCTATGACAGGCTAGTAGTGAATCAGAGTCGGGTGTTTTCTCAATGTCCTCGTCCTTCTCTGATGATGAAGACATGGCCTGGTCTCACTCCTGGCCCTCTACAGCCTGGCATTGCTTCCTGAAAGGTACACACTCTCACAGCATATGCTTCTATTACAGTACATTCACACCAGCTGAAGTGACTGTCAACCTTTCTTGAAAAGAATGCCGTTATAGCCTAAAGGCACAATCCAGTCTAGTGAAGACATGTACCCCGCCCATGAAAAGACAGTAAATTCATTCAATGATGTTTTCATGAATCTCTAAATGTATGCCTCTGTCATTTCATCAAAAATTCACAAAAAACACACAATTTATTTTTTTCTGAAAGTCAAGTTTTTCATTCATGTTTATCAGTAGAGTAATGGTATAAAAAAGTACAGATTATTCCTGTATCGGCTCTGGCCTTAAAAGGCTGATGACAAGGAGGGGTGGAGGTGAAGTTTTAGTTTTCACTTTTTTGAATGAATCCTCCCTTTTACAAGTATCTGAACAAGGATAAAAATGACTTTAATGACCTCTGGTGTCTGAACAGCAGCATTGCACTCATTTCCTAATATCCTCTTATCGATACCAACACACATCTGCTCTTTCATCATCTTATTATTCAGGAACTCGCCTGCGCTTCCATCGCGGCCCTAATGTAGAGTGGCAGGAAGCCGATGAACTCAGGGATTCAGATGATGACTCAGAGGATGAAACCATGATGCCATCCCCCTCATCTCTCAAGGTTAGACAAAGATAAATAACTTCTGTATGTCTTGAAAATATTTCATAAGAATTTGTAATGCTGTGGAAAACTCGTCCAGTTGTGTAGACCTTATGTGCATTATTTTTGCAATTTTAATCGACCCAGTTTGTCTGTGAACTTTAAATTATTATGGCTTGGAATGGCCACGAGGGGACAGACTGAATGAGTCATAAAACAAATTCTTGGTGATTTTCAGTGGGGATGTCCTTTTTCATTCTTGTAAATTTCTTAACCTTTCAGTTAATGAGGCACCAAATTTAAGTTACTTCAGAATTTCTTGAGTGTTGGGTTCATTTATAGTTCAACTTGTGTGTAAGTAAAACCTTGTCTTAATCGGCTTTTACTGCATTTACAGAGATATGGCTTAGGGGGGCTGAAGCTGGTGAGCCATGAGGAGACAGTATCTTTTGGCCAGGCGGCTCTTAAACTGACCTTTGACCCCGGCTCACCTGATGAGAGCTTTTTAACAGCTGAATGCCGACTAGATCACCCATTTTTTGTCAGAAATAAAGGTAAAATAACTTCATATTTCCTGTTAAGGTAAATATAGAAATACAGTGTTAATTTACTAGAAAAAGAGAGCAGGTTATGCTTTCTGTGTTTTGAGAAACATAATTAAATAAATGTCAGATTTGTTGGTAAGAGATAATAGAATGTGACGTTATCCTTCTTTGAAATATTTGCCAAATGCAAATAGCTTTTAGATTAAGGTAATCCTTAATTTTCCTTCTTTGTTTTTAGGTTGGTCTTCCTTTTATCCAAGCCTAACTGTGGTGCACCATGGGATCCCTTGCTATGAGATGCAGCTCGGTGACGTGTGCCTGCCACCAAACCACCCAGATGCCATTAACTGTGATGACTCAGTCGTTTTTGACACTTTCAGAAGGTACACACTTCTAAATAATCGGTTCTTACCTTGTGTAAGTATCAGACTTGTGGGGTAGAGTTATCCACCCGAAGAGCAAAGAGGGCTTTGTATCCATCTGTCTGAAGAACTGTTTTATACTTGTATTGAGTTCTTTCTAACACACACGTATAAACACACACGTTGTCACAGGTCACTTTACACAGACTTGCATGCATTTCCTGGGTATTTCCCTGAACCCTCAATATAACCACTATTTACTTAGTATTAGTTATCCTGCTAGCAAACAGACACCAAATAAAAGCACAACCTCTTTGAAGAAGGTAAATATCTGGCTTATAAATATTTGACTATATAGCACATCTCCAATGGTTTACAAGACGATTTAAGACTTTATTTGAAACCTTTTTAAAAGAAAGACGAATGAAAATTTCAATGAGTGTGATGCAAAATTTGAAACTGACAAGGGGATATTTTTTTATACTTATGGGAGTGTGTGATGTGACATCACACACACTACAAAAAACTAAATGATAAAAACGTGTATGATTAGAGACTCATAATATTTACCAATGTTTCTGTTTTCTCCTTCCTTATCCTGCAGTTACGACTTCACCCCACTAGATTCCTCAGCAGTGTATGTTCTCAGCAGCATGGCTCGTCAGCGCAGGACCTCCCTGTCCAGTGGAGGCGCTGTGAGTCTGGACTGTGACAAGCTCGAGCGCTCCAGCTCCCCGCAATCCTCAAGTAGCAAATCAAACCGGAGCCAAACCTCAGGGACAGCCATCGCTGCCACGCCCACAAGATGCAAGCGGCCAATGAATGCCTTCATGCTCTTTGCCAAGAAGTACAGAGTGGAGTACACACAGATGTATCCTGGGAAGGACAACAGGTAAACAAAGGACACTAGCCTCTGCTGCAGTCATCCACACTGTCATATATATGAAATCAGAACTAATTTAGGTTAGTGTTTCTATCAAGGTGTCACACAACCTTTATTTTACAAAACATCTCCGACCAGTGAAGAAGACTAAAACGACTACAAATGCTCAAGCGAGCATGCCTGCCAAGTACGGGATGAGAAAGTCTAGAAAGAGAAAGAGTTTACAGAAACTAGGGTTAGAATCTACACTATGGAAATCGTGAGCATGAGAGGCCCGAATGCAGAGAGAAATATTTGTTTAGCAATGGTTCCAAAACAGCTAAACATTGAACAGAGCGATCCCAAATTCTAAAAAAGACTATGAGAGCACTGCTACAGTTTGTAGTGTGGCCGTGTTACATTGTAATATCCAGTATGAAGGCACACAACATCAGTGTTACTGAATATAAAGGACATTTTACAAGAGAATCGTGTCGCTTCAATCTCTTCAGAGTGCTTACTTCAGTTGCACTTGACAATGTGGAGATTAAGTGTTGCCTCGAGTGTTTCTACCACTTCAGCAGATTGTAGTTTGCATATTTGCTCATTTTACATGTGTAATTGCCCTTTTGGCTTTGGGTTTATATCCAAAGTAATACTACAATAAGTGGACACCCTTGTTTTCATCAAATCCTCCGCTTTTGGTCAACTCTGCTCTCGTCTTGTGACAGGGCTCTGTCGCTCTTTGATGCCACTCTCACTCTGTTATAATTGTTGTATCCAGCTTATTATAGATAATTTAGAGTCCTGCCTCGCTACCTCTAGCAAATATGTTATTTCTAAGTGTTATTTTCATTTCAGTTTAGTAATATCATTAGGCAGCATTGTGTTTTCTTTTTTGACCATTTACATTCTGTGTGTTCAAAGTTATGTTAGTAACGTTGTTTGGAGATAAACATATTTTCATTGTAAAGGGAATGGAAAATGATCGAGTAAAAGAAAGTATGACAGATCCGGTTGAGGTAAACGTATGAAAAGGTAAATCCTTCATAGTCCATCTCTTACTTTTCACCCCAGAGCCATTAGTGTCATCCTGGGAGACAAGTGGAAGAAGATGAAGACTGAGGAGAGGAGGATGTACACGATGGAGGCCAAAGCTCTGGCTGAGGAGCAGAAGAGACTCAATCCAGACTGCTGGAAACGCAAAAGAACCAACTCAGTAAGAACCAAAGTCACACAACCATGACCTGTAGTAACAAAACACAGATTGTACTCGGAAACATTTCCTGACACTATGATGTTCACGTCTTTTAACAGGGTTCCCAGCAGTAGTCAATCCCCCAGAATCCCTGGCTGCTGGCACTTTTTTGGGGCGTGGAGAGGTGCTGGACAGAGTCTGATGGACCGCTTGATGCCTCTTTGCTCTCCTGTATTCTTGATACTCAACTGTGATGCTGGCTTCACATCCCTTTTCTTTTAACCTTGAAACATTTATAGAGTCAAACCAGATTATGAACTATAAACAAAGCATGTAATCTAGTCACTAACAGTGCATATATTTTCTTATATCTTTAACGTCCAAGATGTCTTATTCCCCTGAAATAAGGAGGAATGAATCCTCCGGCGAATTTCAGGTTATTTCATATTCAAGGTTGAACATAAAGATGACATCATGTGGTGCTATGCTTCAATGTAGAAGGAGCAGGAAAACAACAAGTGTCTATTTATAATAATTCAAAAAGGGGAATTTTAGGTAACTTTTCACAACTGTTCATATGGATTATATTTGTAAGATTCAATCTATTGCACAGATTGGTAACCCTTTCATACATTTTTGTATTACAGTCTATATTCTGCAGCTGAACTATATGGCCAACAGTTTGCGTTACTGTCCTGCCAAGTCTGTTCATGGGTTTTCTTTTGCTCAGCCACCCGGCCATGTGATGTGAAGGCATCGAGCATGTGGTGGTGGGTTTACACTCAGCACTTCAGGCCTTCACTGCAAGTGCTTGTTTCTTTTGCACTTTATATAAATATGTAATCTAATCATATACAGCCATTGTATACAGGTGGAAACCATTTGTATAAAACAGTATCTCGGTAGTTTGCTGTTCGACACAGTCGCGGCTCAGTGGCCATGGTCTGCTGTCAGGTTGCTAAATGAGTTTTAAGTGCTTTGTCCATAATGTACAGGTTTTCATAGCCCCAAACAACCTCTTGCACAGAATATCCTTTGTATCATATTATAAATAATTGTTTTTTAAAACTTGCATCTTATCCAAGTGTTTCTTTTTCATAAACTGTAAGCTGTAATCACAACCTGTGGGGATGCTTGGGTCTGTGTTATGTCTCATGCTTTTGTCTGTCCCTTTAGCTTCCTCCCATGAACACGTGTCCTTCTCTGACACTCTGAACCCAGGCATGTCTGAAGCTTTAAGAGCTCTGGATATCAACTAGTCTAAAGCTTGATGTTTCCAGGTAACAACACAGTTGGAGTGTTTTTATTCTTTCCTGCCACATCAAAACGATCAGGCACAGATGCTAATAAAGCCTCCAAAGTAGCAATTGTACTGTGGTAAGATTATTTACTCCTGGGCTGACTCAGTTCAATATAGAATGTTTTATTTGAATCTTATATTCACGAGGTCACAGAATAAGATAATAAGCTTTTCTAAGGAGTACTTTTATTACAAAAAACAGGCAGTGATGCAGTTAGAAGTGAAATATTTGCTTAATGTCCCTCACTGGTCGATGTCGGTGCAATCATTAAAAATCTGAAAAACAACTGGTGCTAACATGCAGCATTTGTACCCATTTCAATACGTTTAAAATAATACAGCCAGGGGGCGCTGTCACACAATTTATGCTCAGAGGTGCATGATGACAATGATACAATCTGTAGGGGTCATGATCAAAACACAGAATAAAGGAGTATCCTGTTGGAAGAGTCCAAACAGATAACAAATGAATGTCAGTGTGCACTGGAGGTGATCTGGCAGCTTGTGGTGGACCAACATCTTCAGAAACTTTATGTTGAGTCACCCATATACCCTGCATGTATTCTGTATCTGCTTTAGGAAACAAACACGCAACTGCACAAAAATAAAAATCTTCTAACTATAAGTGTAAAAAAAAAAAAAGAAATGCCTCAAATGATTAATGGCTATTATGAAGTTATTCTTTTTGTATTTATGAATATCTTGAGGGCCTTGCTTGTCTGGAAGTGGAAGCCGGTTGGTCTGAGAGTGAGATGCATAGCACTGCATGCCTCATGAAATAACAATGATCAACACCCTGCAAGCCTTTCAAGCCCAGGCAATCTAATTATAGCTCTCCGTAACAGGCAACTCCGAAATGATCCGACGTGAATACTTTATGCAGTGTTTATACTGGGTAAATGGAAAGTTTGGTCTGACGATGTGCTTCTGGCTCTAGGTTTGGAGTTTAAACGGGAGAACTAACGGAGCCGTGCAGCAGCTTTGGGAATCGGAAATTAAAAGCATTTTTCAAATCTTGTCGAAATTAAAGCCATGTGTCAATGTCGTGCGAGGCGGATCAACGTCCTCTGTCTATAAACATATTATAGAAGAACACACATCATCTGTGTCCTCTCACATGGGATTTTTCGGAGGCTGATGTTCTCAGCTTACAAAAAATGCTTCCACAGCTAACATCAGTAAAGGACATATATAATGACATTATATAGGAAGCGAGGCTCCATCTTAGCCGTGACAAATGGATTGTATTTATGCATCAGGTCTTTCAAGAGGAACAATTAAACAACCAACTCATTAAAAGGAAGTTATATAGTGAAATTCAGACGGGGCTCATCACTGCTGGTTTCCTCTTAAATCAGGAGCCGAACCCTAATCAAGCCTCCTAATTAGGGGCAATTAACTTTAGTAATTCACTGAGAGACAGCAGACTCTCTGTGTCTCTGTGTTAGAGCCCTGTTTGTGTCTGGGTCTGGCTCATCTATAATTGGCACTTTGCTACGGACACATGTCTTCATTTCTTTTACACGGCTTCTTGTAATTATGGCACGTTTTGAGGCTTAAAACAAAAGCAGGGGTGTGAGTAATGCAGTGCATGTTTTTGGCTTGCAGGGTTCACTAAGACACTTTGAAACATTCAAGACCCATTAAACACCATAAATGTTTTAAGTGAATACATGTTATGGTCCTTTTGGTCAAAATACATAATAGAAAAGGATGAATAAATAAATTAAGACCAAATGGCCAAGACTTATTTTGTCATATATCAAGTTTTTTTCACGATTTTTTCCCAATTATATAACAATATATGCTATCGTAACTAATTGAATGAATGAAACCCAAATAAGCATCATGATATTAATTGATGCATCGACAGATTAAAACAAATGTTTTATTTTCAGATATGCATTGGTAAAACAATTAAAATAAATTAAATTTGGTCATTTAAAAAAAAAAAGATGCCAAATATCAGCTGCATTTACTTCTGAAATGTAACACCCAATGAAATCTGACATATTCAATTCAATTTAATTTGTATCGCACTAAATCATAACATTATCTCAAGGCACTTTATATCCTAAGGTCAAGACATCACATGAAATCAAGCGATTGGTAGATGTCACCTTGGCTTGTGGGACATTTTCACGAGTTTTCTCTCAATACATTGACATTTTATCTGAATAAACAAATATTATTCTAAGGAAAAAAGGGCAAATAAACCAATGAGGTAAATAATCTTCAGCTGCATCCCAAATTCTTTGAGGTTTGCATTGTTGTTTTTGACACTTGGCCTTTGTGTGGCGAGCTCCTGTAGCAGCAAAGGTGACAGTGGTGACTGCAACTTAAAAAAAAAAGAAAAGAGGATGAAATAACCTCCTGTGGCAGCGTCCACTGACACAACGATCACACGTTTTTAATTCTCGAGGTGTGTAACATCTCCTGACAGCCTGCAAACCTACAGACACACTCACTGTCATGGCAAACATGAGAGCACATGACTTTAAATAAGGCTGTTTTATGAGGAAAATAGTTTCTATGAACTCTAGGTATCATCCCTATCATTAGATTATCGATCCCTTGTTGCACTAATCCTGAGAGATCCTTTTTCATGTTCATTTTTCATTTGTCACACTTCATACTGTGTCAATTTGGAAAAAAAAAGAATATGACATTTGGAGAAAGACTGCAGGTAAAAAAGATAAGTGGATTTCTCCTCTCTCAGCCATCAGTGGCAGCTCACTGATACTGTGACATTTTGTGAAGTTCAGATCTCACAGATGAAGCGGCAGCAGCAGCACAGATTCCGATGCAGTGAAGAAAACCCTTCGATCTGATTGGACCAAACCAGCATAATTCCTGTCAGAGATATGAAACTTGAGCTATAGGAAATTAAAATGTTACCGGACATAAATGACACATTTGCGTTCAGTGACCAGCAGCTGGACTCATTTGAAAAGATACAATCTGATCCGACGATATTACACAATACAGATATAAACAAATTGTACATACAACGGTTTTGAATCCCTTACATTTGTGGCCTCAAATGCATCTTTGGCATTTTACACTAGAGTTTCTGGTTACTCATTGTCCAGCCTATACACATATACATACTGCCTATCTACAGTGGACCTGAGGCAAATGTTAAACAAGAGGAATGAGAAAACACAACGGAAAATAAGAAAACAAGATAGAAGGCAAAACATAACAGCAAATCACAACATTACATTTGGCTGACGCTTTTCTCCAAAGCGACTTACAATTAGGTCACTCAACATTTATGAGGGGCCATTAAGGGGTTCAGTATCTTGCCAAGGACACTTCGGCATGCAGATGGGGAAGAGTGGGGTTTGAACCAGCAACCTTCTTGTTGGAGAACGACTATTCTACCCCCTAGGCCACACCACAACAAATCCATTGTTTTGACGTGTTTTCTGATTCGTTGGTGTTTCTCATAAGCTGGTGTATTTTGTGATTTGCTGCTGTGTTTTTTGATTTGCTGCTTTGCTTTTGTGATTTGTAGTAGTTTGTGGTAGTGATTTGAACTTCAGGGCCACCGTATATATCTTCAATAAAATACTACTGTCTGATTTATTAGTGTAGAACACCTTTTGAGAGAAGCAGTGGTTAGCAGCAGTACATTGATTTCCAATGCACACACTGCATATAAGAGATTGTGATGGTTTTCACAGGCACTGTGTTCCCCTGCTCTTTTGTCTCTTTCCTTCGGCGACTTTCTTCTTTCATACTCCCCACATCTCTGTCTGCCCATTACTCCCTCCCTCTTGTTTCAGAGCTATAATTGGATGGTGTGTGAACACTGCGAAAAGGGGGAAATCATTCCATTTTCTTGGTCCACAGGTTTCAAGCAGCAGAGAACCGAATTGGATAAACCCCTGCTGATAGAATTTGCACTTTGGTCTGGCGGCCGAACAACAGCACGGCCGAGAGGACAGAAATCACATAAGAGTCTAACAAAGCTCCAGAGGAGTTGGGGACACAACCGCTGCATGGCAAACTAATCCACACTAATACTCATACTGTAGCTTCTGCCTGGATTACACAGTTGTTAACACACACACACACACACACACACACACACACACACATAAATCGGGCCGTGTTGCCTCCAGGTGAATGATTTTGTAGATCAACAGAAAATGCTCTGTCACCACTATGTGATATAACCTTTCGATACCACTTTAAATAGTAATTACTCAACATTAATCAATCAATTGATGAACACAAAATGTATCATGTACGTATAGAATTTAAGACATGACAATGCTAACATGCTGATGTTAAAAAACCCTAACCCTAACCCTAACCCTGATGATGGTGCCATATAAAAAAATTGGGGTATTAAAGGGATTCAAATTCATCCCGAGGGGAACTTGAATGTTTGCAGCAAATTTTCTTGGCAATCCATCTAACAGCTGACTTTTGTTCAAAACCACACAGCAACCTCGTGGTGACCCTGGGAGAAAAGTCTGGGATCAACTAAGTGTTTAGAAAACAGCATCTGGGAAGTGTGAAAATGTTGATGCCAATCCAGCCGGTGGTTGGCAAACTATTTCACTATGAGCCAAACAATGTCAACCTGCAGGTGGCGCTACAGAGAAAACGTGTAAAATACACGAGTGTCAGTAAAACCTCTTTCACACAAAAATTGTGTGTTCGTGTAAACGTACTAAAAAAGTGATTAACTCCTCTCGAATTGACAGTAGAGGAGTTTCCTATGTGTATTCCCCACTGTGTCATGTTGGAAGTCACAAACGCACTAGAAACTGAGAAGCTCTCTCACCTGCTGTCTTTCCACATTAGCACGTCCACCCAGGTGTCATGTTTTCATCACTGCCAATCAGAGCTGTAAAAACCAAGTCATTTGGCGCCGGGAGTGAGAGCAGATTATATCCATTCCCAGTGCAGACAAAATGAAGGTGTTAGTGGGTGTTGGTAGGATTTTTTGCCCAGTGGAAAAGGTGATTAAGATTCATCCTCTGCAGACCAGGAAAGTCTGTACAAATTTCCAGGGAATTCAATCCACATCTGGAAAGATTTCTGATCAGCTGACAAACTGATGTATTCATCCCTTGAGCGGTTTACATGTACTGACTTCTCGAATGTGATTATTTGCTGTTTTTACCCTGTTTTATATCTTTGGAAATTGAATATTGATCTGGTAAACTGTTAGGGAAGCACTGACCTTATTATCTGGATCCGGCAGCAGTCCAGAGGCATCAATCCACATTAGATGAACAAGTTGACTGCCCTCAGGCCAGGATTTTACTTATTTTACAATCTAGTAAAAATGAAGGGGGGCAGAAGGTTTGCTATCAATCAATCAATCAATCAATAACATTTTATTTGTATAGCCCATATTCACAAATCACAATTAGTCTCATAGGGCTTTAACATTGGTGTGACATCCTCTGTCCTTAACCCTCAGGAAGAGTAAGGAAAAACTACTAAAACCCCTTTCAACAGGGTAAAATACATAGAAACCTCAGAGAGAGCCACATGTGATGGATCCCTCTCCCAGGACGGACAGAAGTGCAATAGATGTGAGGTGTAGGAAACCATCATCAAGATTAAAGTTTTTAGCAGCATTGATGAGGGTAAACATTTTGAAGGATAACTTCAATACTATATGTCAAGCAGTCCTGTTGCAATCATAGTCTATGGTTAGCAGCCAGCAAGATCATGATCCGCCATCAAGATCGGATCCACTATAGTCCACAGTCATTGTCCAATGCCGCTTATTAAGATCCATCATAAGCTGCCGCCTCGGTCGTGGTCCACCACCATTATCTGATGCCAACGCGACACATTACGCCATTACCTCTACGATCAGCCCGCACGATAGCGAATCCGCCATACTGGATCCACCATTTCGACCTCTGATCCACAATCGTAATCCATGGTGCGGCCACAGCGGGCCCGGATCTGCGGGCGATAAAGCAAAGGGACTCGGGGAAGGGGTCAAGTCAGTAACATGTACTGATGAGCTATGACTTACTTCGATGTGATAGGGATGGAGAAGAGGAAGGAGAAGCTGGAAAGAGAAGCTCCGTGTGTCATGTGTCATAAATTCCTTTTGCGTCTTAGCGTCATCAGGTATTTTTTGCCTTGCCAGGCCGAACTTGGGGGTACACTGAGGCTCAAGGTCAATCTGACTGGCTACTGGTTTGTATGGTAGTACGATGAAAACCATGTGGCCCACTCAGTAGATCAGCCATCAATACCTCTATGCCTTTTTAAACTAAACGCTTCCTATTTTAGAACATAGGACAGGTAACGTTCTGTCGCACTAATTAGCTCTAACTATAAGCTTGATCAAAAAGGAAGGTTTTGAGCCTACTCTTAAACGAACAGATGGTGTCTGCCTGCCGAACTGAAAGTGAGAGATTATTCCACAGGAGAGGGGCTTGATGGCTAAAAGCTCTGGCTCCTACTCTACTTTTAGAGACTTTAGGGACGACAAGTAAGCCTGAATTCTGGGAGCGGAGTGCTCTAGTGGGTTGATAGGGTACTAACAGCTCTTTAAGGTAAAATGGCGCCATATTATTCAGGGCCTTGAAGGTGAGGAGGAAATAATTATGACTGTGACAGTGTCTGTCTTTAAGTCTCTGCTAGATCATACTTTTTTCATAGGTGTCAGGTTAATATTGGTCATTTATCTCTGTTATTACTACTTATAATTGAAGTACTTTCATTTAATTTAAAACAATTGATTTCTTGTTGTGCAGCAACCTGTTGAAAAGTGCTGTATTTGATTCTTTATCATTATAATTTTTTTTCAAACCTAAAAAGAATGATGATGCGAGTACGACCTCATTTATAACTAAGGAACTATAAAATATTTGTGTGTTGTGTCCCTAAATAAGAATAATTCCATTCAGTTCCTCACTTAGATGTTTACAGTTTATTTTATGTATCAGATACAAAGGTACATATTGTTTAGGGTGTTAAGATCTGACAGAGAAAGACAAAGTTGGATAAGACCGTCCTTAGAAACTGTGATAAGCATAAATGAAATGATTAATTGAAGAAATAATCATCACATTGATCGATAAAGAAGATAATTGAGTTGCTCTCCTGAAACCATGGAAATAAGAGAGGGAGTTAGAAAACAAAAAGCTTTAGCTCCAGTGAAAATGGTCATAAAATAAAGCGGTGAGCCGTTATGACTTCCAGTACATTAATTGGTTAATATTTTCCCAGAAAATATACTCTGTTTTCGACAGAGGCTCATGACTGAAAACAGTAAACACAATCAGCCTCGGTTCCTCATTTCCTGCGTCTACGATATCGAAAACTCAAGCTTTGATAATGTAATCAACGTCTCCCGGAGATCAATAACCCTACGGTAAACAGCTAATGAGACATCAGGACATGACAGAGAGAGACAGAGCGATGAGAAAGAGAGACAGTCAGATACTCTACTCACGTCATGCTCTGATGATCAACTGGGAGAATGGGAGCTTAATATGCATATGTTGTGTGTCGTGCAGTCCTGGGTAGGAGGATCACAACAGGAACTTATTATCGATTGTTGCAATATTTAACATACATTTGAATTAATAGATGATTAAATCCTTGCCATTAACTCACCATTGTTTGCTTCTTATTCAGAAGTCTGAAATAAGCTGCAGGTATCAGGGGACCAATAAACGTGTTTCTATTTCATCAAGGCAGAGACGCCAACAGGTCTGACATCTCATCCACGGCAGCATCACAGCCACGACATGCTGATATCATTTCAGCCCAGAAAGCATACGGATGTGGGCCACTTCACGCAATGGTGCCGTAAGTGGCCCAAATATCCCAAAAGAAACGAGGGGCCTTTTTTGGCAAACATGCAGCGCTCTAGGCAAGGCGCATTCTGGATGTGACCCATGTGGTGAAATGTGACTATGACCACAAAACTAATTTGTGTTACCTTTGGCACATTTGGTTGACATGTGGTAGTGCTATGGCTTACTTGTGGCCTAGATCTGGCAAACAGGAGTGGACTGCCCTAGTGCCATCATTCCAGATGGTATGTGGGCTGGATGACAGGCAGGCCGGTCCAAGTCTTTGTAAAGCAATTTGAATATGTGGGTTGGGGGATGAAGTTTTTTATTTAAGAGCTATAAAAAATACAGAGAGGAAAACAGCTATTGCACTCAAAAGTATACTGCTTAACTTATGTGCAGGGGCAGTGACAGTGTTTGTACATTGGCTGTGCCTGTGCAGTGGGAAATAATTTTAGTACTGTATGTGTTTTACAGTGTTAAATTATCCAAACAAAAGTGCAGGGAAACACAAAGTTTAAACAATGCAGATTACAAAAAGTTTCTGCTTTGACCCACCCAGACATTCGTGGCAACAAATTCCCTCAGGTGTCTGACGCACTCCTCCCAAAACCTATTAGCATTTCTGATCGTTCGCTTTTTAATTTCATTATTTTAATCCTGACTTAATCAGGCTTGACCAATTTACATATGAATTAGAAAGAGGCCGTCAGTGGTTATCACTGTGTGTGTGTGTACTGCAGTTGCAGCTGGCACTCACTTTTATAGCCATGCAATCTTTTGCACTATGTAACTTTAAATTGAAAGATCTATGTATTGTGCTGTATTGCTTAGGTTTTATAAAAAAACACATTTAAAATTCAAATTAAAAATTCATGCAAGTAAGAAAAAGGCACAGGAAACAAGTGATCTTTAGCAACAAATGTTCACAATAAATACATCATGTCCGAAGTTGAGTTGGGAGAAGTGACTTCTTATTGAGCCCTATACCCCTTTTTTTTTTATATTTCATCAAAACATTTTGTGAAATGCCGCTTCTGGATAATTATTTACAAAATGATAGATAACCAGATGAAAGGTCCTTGGCTAAATCATTGAATAAAACACAAATAACTGTGTACATCATCACATTGCTTCCGTTTGTTTTCAGTTTGTTATCATTTGCTTATAAGCACTAAATACAAAGTGCAACTGAGACTGACTGCAATTCATGACTTTGGGGTATTTGGTAATAAACAGAGAGATTGAATAAATAAACATTGACCCGACGATGGCACTTGAGGAAATGTAAGAGGATCAACAAAGTTTTACGGTTCATTCTGAGGGGAACTTGAAACTGCAATGTCTGTACAGACACTCTCAGGCTATAGAGAGGAAGACAAGGCATTTTTCACAGAATATGCAAAAAAATCCTGCTTGAGGCATTAGATAAAATGTAATGGGACTGCCAAAGGCGTTAAGATCATCCTCTGGGGATCATGAATGTTAAAACAGAACTCTACAGCAATCCATCCAGTTAGAGGATGGGTCACTCCTATTAAACTGATACTACACACTTTAATGTGTTCGTTGAATTGTAACTAAACTATTTTATTACCAAATTTGAATAAAAACATACATTTATGGGTTGAACTAATAATGATATCTAGTGTTGTAAACCATCTTACCCCAACCCCCCAGCACTGCATTCTAAAGGGCTATTTTGAATTTCCAAAACTGGGTGAAGTTACGTTTTAAGATATCTTAAATATTAAGATATCTAAGTGTATACTCAAATAATATCTGTTAAGATATTAGTCTGAACTTAAGTCTTTACCAAGTGGGAGACCAACTGATAGTTCCATTCTTAGGGCTGTACCACCAGAAGGTCCCAAAATCCTGTATCATCATAATGAAATCCTTCTTCTTGTTTTTAACATTACCCGCAATGACCTCATAAACCCACGGTGTCCAACCAGTGTATTAAAAGTCTCTGACAGCTGATACATTTATATAATGTCATGAAATTTACTGTCCAATCATCCAACCATAGAACAAGGAGCTGTTTGAACTTTGTTTCTGCTTTGATTCCACCTGCACGTCGTGTCGGAGCTGAAGGTGAACACAGTAACTTGGCAGTCAGCTTATGTTCCACACTGTAAATATGCCACCGTGAGTGAGAGTTATTCTGTGCCAAGAATAATAGAAGGAGAGCAGACACTGCTTTGGATATGAGCACCTTATTTTTCATTGATTCTTTGGAGACATCAGTGAAAACGTAATCGGCAGCTGCTCTAAGCCTTGAGCAAATCCGTGATTACTGCTCTGCCCATCATGTGTGTAATACCTCAAACACTGTAAAAAAAATAGTGCTGGTTTTACAGGAAAGCAGCTGGGATGTTGGGGACATATTCTGATACTGAGCAGTAAAATGTCTATTTCCAGTATTTCCAGTTTAAATAATAGCATAAACACACACGTGACAGCAAAATTTATTAGAATATACATTTTTTCTCATGTCCTCCTTCAGTCCAAAGACATGCAGACTTGGGTCGGGTTAATTGGAGACTGTAAATTGACCTCAGGTGATTGTTTATCTCTGGTCTTTATACAGATGTATGCCAGCTCTTTGATACACTGGTAAAGTAGGTTTGTGAGAAGGTACTGGTGCTTTAGTATTATTGACTGCATCTCTTTGTAAAGTCTATACATTGATGGCCATTTCATAAACAAAAGAGCCAAAGCTGTATTTGATGACTTTGTATTTCAGCATCAAAAGGCTGTACAACTTGAGAAGGTCAAGTTGACAACACAATCAATTTCCTCTGACCTCTACATTTCAATAGATAACAAGCGATTGAGTGTTGCAGGGGATCATTCAAATCGGACAGAGAGAGGCAGAAGCGTGACTGACGGACGGCAGCATGGAGCTGTTGGCATGTCTGGTCTTCATCTGCTCCGCTCTCCATCTCCAGTGTAAAAAAAAACAGCAAGAGGAGCTTTCGCAGGCCTCAGATATCATCTCTCAAATGTCATCACTCTCTTGAACTGAATCTTTTAATGATATCGCACTTCCACTTTCAAACATTAATATTCACTACCCGCCTTATTAAATATTTCACCACAGGCAGTTTTTCATTTTATTACTCAATTTGTCTGGCGATGATGGCCACGAGAGGGTAGACCGTAATTTTAATGGAACAAACTGTGCAGGGGGATGGATGCATTAAAAAGCAACACCTGTATATTGGGATCCCATTTCATATTTTTCTAATGACTTTAATATGACTTCTGCTTTTTTTCCTAAAAATGTTTTGATTATATTTTGAAAGTAGACTTCACAACATAGTATAACATGACTATGGATATGTAATGTGTAATAGAGCAGACACAGGTCATGGATGTAGAATACACCTCCCACTCATGTGTTTCCAGTCAATAGAGCAATTATATCAGCCTACATGTGGTTAGTCTATCTCCTCCAGATTGATAACTCTGTGTTCATACTTTCTCATGTTTCTCCCCTTTTTTCTAGTGTTGCCTCTCAGTGTATGACCTATAATTTGATTACTTGGTCCTGGATTTTTGTCAGATTTTTTTGCCATGTGTGTGATTTCTTTAAGCACCAGCAATGACCTTGCTCCGTCCTGGCTACTCCGTGCCTTGTCATTGTCTCAAAATGCAGAAAAAAAATGGAAAAGCTGGAACAAGGGAGCATTTGACTTTTTAATTTCATAAATGACTTATCACTCACATGTGGCTCTTTCTGAGGTTTCTACGTAATTTACCGTGTTAAAAAGGTGTTTAGTAGTTTTTCCTTACTCTTGCTGAGGGTTAAGGACAGAGGCTGTCACACAATGTTAAAGCCCTATGAGACGAATTGTGGTTTGTGAACATGGGCTATACAAATACAATGTTATTGATTGAATGACTTAAAATGTACTAATTTAGCATTGTTGTAGATTTATTTTCTGTGAATTTAACCATTTCATTAGTTTACTAATCATTGCAGTTCTCTGGAATTACCAGAGAGACACAACATAAAGTAATTCTTAATCAAGGAGGTCAAACTTAGGAAAAACTAATCCACTGGGTTGAAACTTAAGAAACTGCTGAACTACAAAGTGGCACAAACTCGTGAAAAAACACTGACTCACGAGACTGTAAATCAGCCACAGACCTACATCAAACAGCTATAAATATTATTTTATTTGAAGTGCAGAAAAAGTGAAGTGGACAGGACCTGTCACAGGAACATCCTGTGGATGGATGACGCTAGAGACACTGTGCTGTAGCTGCTGTTACCTGTAGGCCGCAGCCCACTGGGCCGAGCCTATGACCTTATCTGAGCATGATGGATGGCACTGTCAGCCCGTCAGGACCACCACAAACTCATGAAAACACACTCAGACACCCACTAAAACACAGGAGATTCTATGTTGACTGTACTCCTGTGATATTTATATAATGAAAACTGTACACAGGGAATGTATTAGCTAAAGACAAGAGAAAATGTAATAAGAGGGACGAAAGGATGAGGGGAAAACGAGGGAAGTAGGAGACAGTAATTGAGAAAAGTAAAGGGACGCAGAGACACAGAGCGAGCTGTCATGGCAACGCTCTAAAAATGACAAAGCAACAGTTAATTACCACCTCCACCCACAGGTGGGATGCGTAGAAAATGGCGAAGGTGACGGGACACCTGCTACAAAACCTCAGCTAGTTATCACCTGCCGGTATTCCTGGAGCACCATGTGTCGTGAGACTAACCCCGTTCTCCTACTTTCATTTTTTTTAAACAGACTTGGGTGCAAATGTAGAATGTGAATGTGTGAGGGAACTACCGAGAGATCCGCTGCTCTAACTGTCGAAGACACGGCGTGACATGCAGCCTCTGCATGATTAGCTGGAGAGCGTTTAGAGCTGCAGGTTGTACCATCACTTTCTGAGTGGTTACGATCTGCATTCAAGATGTTTGCATGTTCCCCACAGAGCTTTGCAGCCTCATACAGTGGTATGCATGGCGTCCGAGTTAATTTAATAACATAGTGGAGTTGTAGCACCATTTACCACTGCACCTAATTATTTGCTGCTGTGTTAGGACTTATTCCAGGCTGTGATCCACTTACTGAGGTTAGATCCACATTACTCTGCATTCGTTTGAAGAAGCATCATTTCTGCTGCAGAAACGTCCACACTCCTCCGGGGTTTTAGAGCTTCTAAAACGGAGAAGTTTGGAAATGCTGAGGGGACTGTTTAGTTTTAGCCTGGACGGGCAGAAACTGAGATGTTTGGAAACAATGATGTAGACACTCACAACCGCTCGCATTGAAGTCTTTTGGGTCACAAAGTAGCCTTCGCCCATTCGTCAAGCTCCTATCACATGACCCCCTTCCGGAAGAAATCAACCGACTTTAGCCTCGGCCCCGGGTTAGAACACAGCCTGGATGATTAATTACAATCGATGCTGACCCTGTTGTCTTTGCTAACAGCTGCTGTGATGTTAAATTCTGCATTTTACAATGATGCAACATGTCGGAGACAAGCTATTACTCAAACAATCTGCAACAATTCAGTAACTAACATCTAACGTCTTAGGAATTGTTTTAGTTTGGAAATGCTGCTTTTGTATGAAAACGCAGTGGTGTGGATGTAGCCTGAGCACTAAGCTATTGCAATGAGCCCATTCATCCCTGTTACTTGTCCGCAGCGCATCTTCAGACTCGAACCAGTCACTATTCAGACGCACTCAAGTGTCACAGATGGTTGAGTCGAGAGCTCTGGTATCATCACGACCAGATGGACTAGAGGAGAATTGACCTGCCTCATTGAAGTGACCTGGAGCTCACAAAGTGCCGACAAAGCAACAGCTGCAAAAAAGAAATGTTGGGATGAGGTTTTTACTCTGCACAAAGGGCTTTGGGCTCAAAGAGGAGGATTTCCACCCCTATGAAATAAAGTCACTGCCAGATACTACATGAAGCAATCAGCCATATAATTAAGGGTTCCATTTAATGCACTTTTTTTGTCTTAGGGCAGCAACATCTAAGTACGTCTGCCACCTGCTAACCATAAAATCAATACTGCATTCATTCACCTTGGTTGGTGTTCGCACGACTTCTCTGCATGACTGAATCCTTCAAATGCTACAAGTTTAACTGTAAAAATCCCAGGCAGGATGTCAAGATGGACAACATGACAGCTCCCCATAAGTGAAGCCCCCATCAACCCCTGGTGGCTGGTTGCAAAATAGGTCTCAAACCCTGCCTCCTCCATGTTAGTGGATAGGACATGGACCAAACTAAAGAGCCAGAGTGCAAGCTAATGGTAGGGTCAGTAAGTTACAGCCACCCATAGCCAATGGCCAATAGCTATCAATAAATAAAGTACCTTAATAATCATTACATTCGGCGTACAGACCTGCATGACTTTGGTACTGTGGCTTCATCACCCGTTTGCTACTGCGTCGACTCTGTCTCCAAAAGTCATAAAGGCACAAAATGGCAGCGTTCATATCCGCGATAGTTTGGCTTCATTTCTAAATGGTGGAGGGAAGTGGAGCTGTGTCGTCCATCTTTTTAAGTGATTTAGGGTAAAAACCTGAAATGTTAAAAATCATCTACAGATAGCACCACAGGTTAACACGACTAATCATCAAACATATCACAGCCTCAATGTGTGTTGACTCTTCTGAGGAGACTTGATTCAGGAATTCATATTGTATTAATTTCCCCTTCAGGCACATTCAAAGTAAAGCTGTGGACTACACAGCTCTTCCTTTATTGTGCCAAGCCAGTGGATGAAAGCTGTTATTGTAAATTACTTCTCTGATATATCCTGTTTAAGAAATGTCACAGTGCTAAGCATGAAAAATTTCACCCATTACTGCTGACTTATATATATATATATTTATATTGTCTGCTTTAGCTCTCAGGTTCCTCCAGTGGCTGTATCCTATGTTTTACATAAACAGGGATTTCCACAGAAACTGCGGATGAAAGATTGACAGGAACTAACTGCAGGTGGTGCTTTTTCTTCTTTCAGTGATTAAGACGTAATAGTCACAAACACAAACATATGCACGATTCAAGACTGTAAATGAATCAATGCGCTCCACTCCTCTCTCACCTCATCTCTTCACATATTATGTAAATAAGGGAGAGTGTTGATCCATGACCTGTTGGACTGTTCTGTCCTGCAGCCCCGGACACAAGAGAAATAAATACTGCTCGAAAACAGGACTTTCGGTCAGTGGAGAGATCCCAATAAATATATTGTGTTTTATTAGTTATTTTGATTCAAATTAAGCAATCGACGGAAGTTGTTCAGAATCTAAAGATGTTAGACTTTAATATAGATACTATGTTTGCTTTAGATGCGCAAATGGGAGCGTGGGATCTAACCGCTAACCATTTGGTAAATAGATGATCCGCACTACCCCCTGAGCTGCCATGTAGTGAATTGTTCCATTAGGGAATGAGCTCTACCTGTACTTTTACTTTTAATACCTTTTGCATAATTAAAAGCAAGTACTTACTCACTTTTGCTGAAGTAGAAAATGTAATGTGGTACTTTTACTTGTGTAATTTTTTTTCTATTCATTAGTACTTTTACTTAACTAACTGGACTTGACTTTTTCCACTGTCTCTTCTTACACTAATTTCTTTTCCCTAAACAATTTACCCTTTATCATATTTCTGAACAGAAACTAACAAAGTGAACAATTAAATACAAGGCAGCTCATACAGATGGAAGTACAAAGAGACAACACCCACTTAAGGTAGAGGCAGAGGTCAAGTCAGCCAACCTCTCCAGTTCCACACTTTCTCTTAAAGGTTGTTCAGAGCTGTGCAGCAGAAGGAGAGAGGAAGATGAAACACCAGCACAGGCTGCACTCGGGGAAATAAGATCGTCTCAGCTAAGAAACAGAGCTTGGGCCGCAGATGACAGCTCCACTCTGGGGACGAGAAAGACGGGAAAAGTTAGAGGGATCACAGACAGACGAGGAGACTGTATCGACGCCCCAGCTTGTCATATGATTCTTACCACCACTATTATCCCTATCAAACGATCAGGCCTCTGTTGTTTGTAGTGATCAGTGGTGCTTTTTTGAGAGGATGATACGACGATGCTGTCTTTGGAAAGGCGAAAAAACTGCGGCCTCCTCTCAGCTCACAGACGCATGAATCCATCCAGCCTGAAGGCTCATCACTGGCCACATGACGTTCTGGACAGCTCAGCTGCGCTGAGTTCTCTAACACAAGCTTATAATCACCATTCCCTGCCAACAGATGGAGCGACATGTCTGGAGTTTCACACTTACAATAGGTGATGATCAGTGTAATGAGTGGCAGAAAACCACAAAAAAAAACTCTTGGGTTTAAGACAGTCAAGCGTTGGTAGGGAATGGGCAGAATCAGAAGTCTGCTCTCATTACAAACTGCAGAGGAAGTCTATTAAGTTCATCTTTATACACAACTGCTGGAGTATCCTCAGAGTTTAATAGTTTAATGCTAGAGGCAAAAGGAAGGGATGTAAAAAAAAAACTAATAATAAATGGATGGATATAGATATACTTTACTGATGCCACACAGGGAATTCCTTTGTCATAGCAGCAATGTATAAGGAACAATAACACCCTATGCAAAATACAAAAAAAGACAAACAGATTGCAGACCTACTCCCTTTATCTATGGCGTGCAGCCACAGGGTACAACATCTATTCACTGAACATTTAAAAAGAATGGAAAACAGAATGTGTGATCATTTATTTATACAGGTTTTTCAATTGTCACGGATTGTTGGGTCCACCTGTCTTAAGCTATCAAATAAATATGCTGTTCTAGGGTTTGAGATAACGAATAAGGGTGACATGGTGATGCAATGTTTTGTCTCACAGGGTTCGAATCCCACTTAGGGCAGTTGCTGCAGTTTTCCACCACATAGTTCTGCTGCTCTAACACAACCCTCCTCATGTCACTTGTTGAAGTGTCTCCTGAGCCCTAATTCTTTTGAGTGGATTTTCAGGGTTCTAAAGGCATTTTAACATCATAAAATGTTGAAAGCATATCCAGAATGACATCACACGAATGTCCGTTGTTAAAAAATATAACCTTATAAATCAAACTGCGCTGACATTATTTCCTAATCGGTTTAAAACTCAAGCAAGGAACAGGAACAGGAAATGACATTGAACTGTCAGCAGGGACTTGGGTCCCGTCCAGTCACGAAGAAAAAATGTTGATGCACCCTTTCTTTTAATAATGTGAACTGAAATGTTGTTGTATTTTGTGAAATATTGTGTTTTGACCCTCGGGAACACTGTACTTTTTGTTCTTGCAACTTTAAAACACATCCTCATTAGTAAGCAATTAGTAAGTGGGTTGGATGGATTTACTTTTAATAAGAGCCAAATTGTCAACTATAGACATGTTTTATATTTATTTACAGTAGTTGGAAAGTTAATATGCTGGAGTAGAGCCAGACCAATGTTAACCATTTTGATGTGAGAATATGTTCTGACTACAGTGAACACAACATGCTCTGGATTTATGGATAACATCCCCACGGAGTTTTGATATTTGGCGCCGCAGCTCTGCATCTTGGCAGTGGCCCGCCTCAGCTTTTTAGATCTAATTATGATATGAAGAGTATCCTAATTATATCAACAGCAACATCCGCAGCATCACAGTCTATGTGCCAACAACAATCAAAGGGAAATCAGAAATGACATTAAATCCTAAACAATACAAATGCGAAAAACATACATTTATGTATATTCAGCCTAAAAAAGATTGACACAGGCAGTCACAAACATATGACCAGACCTCTGCTGCTGAGAAACACTGTATTACAACAATATGAAACATAACTGGTACAATGGAACAGAAAATATTTTCTTGACAGTTAAGTACCTCAACTAAGGATGTTAGTTTGTTTCTTTATTAGTTAGCAAAAACGTTGTGACAGATTTACACGAAACCTGTTGGATCGATGTGATATGGGTGAGAGAAGAAACCATTCATTTTTTGAAGTGGGTCTGGATCTGGGGGCAGATGCAGGATTTCTTTTTTTTTTCTTCGCTAATATGTTGTGACATGGCAATTTTCAACATTTTTCTTGAGGAATAATTCATGAATGAAAACATTGGGCGTATTAAGGGGCTGGTATGGTTTCATCAGGGGACTGTTGGGCCTTGGCAGACATATCCACTCTACTGAGATTACAGGGGTGTACGGGACATTGTATTTATGTATTATGATATTCATAACAATAAATCATAATCTGTGAGAAGCATCATGAGAGATCAATGATAACTTAAAAGCGAATTTTATGCATTTAACTAATCATGATTTGTAGTAGAGAATTTTCACAAACCCATTTTGATCTTAATGGTCCACATTTTTCACAAAGTTTGCACTCTGTATTGCAGAAGCAATCAAATAAAAGCAATCATCTATACAATTTACACTTCTGTAAAAACAAAATCAATCTTGTCATGTTGTGTTATCTACTATTTTAAACTGTAGTAGATAACCAAATACATTAAGGTTTCAACATTTGTTACTCAAAAATGTATATAACTGACTCCAGCTTAAGTTTGATCGAATTAGATGCCCAGTACATTTCTCTAATATTACATGAATGGTTTTTATAAATACTCTAAAAACTTTGACCAAATATGCGACAGAGAAAGAACACATGGTTCCCTCCGCAGAAGACTGGGGCCTGGATGCTATTTTTGTTTTTAATCCAGACTTTCATTGTCTCTTGCTCCAGTGTTATCTCCTAAAAGATTAATGCAGAGCCGTAACTCTGGACATCTTGCAGTTGTTAAATACAAGCAAAACACTTCCAAGCAGCATCAGTGGAAATAGCTGCTGCAGGATGGATGTTGCCTTTATCTCGACTGTTGGATCAATGCAGTGATTACCCCGTGCAGGTGGTCTCCGATGCTGTGCCTAGAGAGGCCCATGCTGCAGACTTCATCATGTGCATTGCCCCACTTTCCCCTGTCTCTTCCTGCACCAGCCTCACCGAGCCATACGCAGCAGTGGTTATTAATGAGAACCGTAGAGAAATGCATCACCGAGGCAATTTCCTGTATGTGCAAATATACATGGCAATAAAAAGAATTCTGATTCTGATTCTGATTCTGATCACCGCAGAGCCAACATGGAGGTGTGGGTTCGCATTGGGTCGGAGTAACACTACGCTAAGCCTGGAAATAATGATGGCAACAACCTCAAACCCGGGGCACAGTAGGAGGACCATAATACAAAAATAAGGTATGAGGCACCTGCCTCCGAGTAGATCTGGGACCAACAGGACTAACGCAGGGAGCATCCAGGGGAAAATAAATCTCATTGGGAAGATTGGGGACTGTAATGCATTTACATTACTATAGATGGCAGCTTTATAACCCTGAGCCCAAAGAAATATAGAAATCATTAAGTACACCCATAGGCCTGATTAGGCGAGCAGAGTTCAGACGGCGTTCACCGAAATGCAGAAATGGCATGGGAATAATCTGATAACCAGGAAGTGCCGTGTCACATAGTGAAGTAGGAATACTAGTTATTATCAACGGGAAAAAAAGAATCTTTATCAAGCCTTTAATAAATATTACATCAGAAATAAACCAACACAGCCTTGGAGTATTTATGTCCCCACTATTCTTGTGGCTGCAGATCAGCAGAGGATCTGTGCACTGCACATTGGCACTTGATGGATGGAGTGCTATCACCACCATTTTATGTGCTCTGTCCTAATCCACAGTGATAATGAATCTCTTGGAACATAAAATTATTTTACTCTTTGACAGGAGAGAAAATCATTTAGAGTCCGAGGGGCCGGAGCAAAGAATAATAACCCAGGCAGTTGGTTTGTGATTGTGGCCGACGATAACTGAGCACAGCACAATATTTTAAATGCACTGAGTATGATATCCAGTCTAAAAAAATTAAGCTTCTGACATGATGAATTATTGTCAGTTCAGAATATGCATGGAGAGAGTTCTACACACTGCAGTGGTTTTAAAACCTGTATGCGTTTACTTTTGTAGATTATCATGTAGATCAGTACATGTAACTCTGATAGCAGGAGTGAGCAAGCTACGGAATTGCACTAATGAGCCTTAAAGGGATAGTTCACCAAGGGGTGAGTGAAGTGTTTTAGTCTAGAAAACACTTTTGGAGTTTTAGGTGTAAACAGTGTTGCAGCCAAATCCAATACATTTCAAGTAACTGTTCATAACTGTTCAACGTATTAAAATTTTTTTTTTTTTATTGTGTTTGTGTTTTTAGCCTAAAAATCTGCAACCGGATGTAGCGATGCTAGCTGATGTAGTGAAACAATAATCTGGCTTTAATTTACATCCTAAAGTCTGCCTCCCCACTCCGTTGTCTCCAGAATGTTTGTACGCATGGGTAATAGTTTGAGTACAAGTGAGCACATTCTCTCATCAAGTTTGTTAATGAGGCCCCAGGACAGAACTTAGGTCATATTTGGGCTTAAACAGAAACTGATCCACCAAACAATACAAACATGACAACATGAAACTACATTTGTTTGGGTTTCTTACAATGAAACATACAATGAAATCAAGAGTGCTAAAGAACACATTGCACACAATGTCATAATTGTTGCACAGATCACAATAGATATTGCAGTGGTTATAAAAATAGGAAAAATAAGATCTTCTAGTTTTCAACATTAGATGCTTATACGTAATAGAAGTCTGCATATACATCCATTCAGTGTTAGAACTTTCTCAAAGAGTTCTCTGTGAGGCAGGTGCTTGAATGTTTAATGAACAGTTTAAAACTGACTGTTTAATTAGCTGAGGCTAATATTGTCCCAAGGGGCTTAAAAACTGTTATGGCAGTTTTACTAACCACATTTATGAGGACCTTTTTTCATGTTATGGATTTATATTTAAAAATCTGCTAATAATTCATCATCATATCCAAAATGTAATTATCTTTATGAGCCTCAACTCCCAGTCTGAATCCACATGTTCCTGAGCATGATGAGATGTAATGACTCAGCTCTGTTAGCAGGATTGAGATAATTGCCCCTTTGATTAATATACGCACTCTACCTTTTTAAAAATTAATATTGATTACAGCTTACACACTGGCTTAGATAGAACAAACATTCTAAATTCAGGCCAAGAGACTGAGGGGAATTTCACCTTCCATGTGCTGTAAAATACAGCTGGATAAACAAAAGATCAAAAGGTGTGTAGAGAAAGAAATAATCCTGCATCTGAAGGTGAAGAGAGGGAAGTCCTTCAACTATCACTGTAAGTGTGGTACAGGGAGGGAATCAATGTTATCTAAAGATACAGCCCATCAGCGTGTTATACACCAGGCAGGTGGAGGACTTGACTTCTACACAAGTAATGTAATTAAACCTGCATCAAACAAAAGCATCACATTCCTGTATCAGATACGAGCGCCACTCTGGGGACCAGGTGCTGGGAAATGCTGAGAGTCACGGGAGCCATGCAGGTCCGACTCCCAGAGAAACTCATCCACTAATGGCCGACCCCTGTGACTTTTCTACTTGCTTGTTTTTTAGTTTTTTGTTACTTTACTCAAAGACGTCCGTACATTCTCACAGACTCTTTCTACACGCTACATATAAAAGGGATGAGAAGAGGCAACCTGATTTCCCCCCGCAACTGTCATACATGAAACCTTGTTATTTGAGAGGTATTTTATGCGACAAAAACAAAGCACATTAATCATTAGACAATTCAAAACTAGAATGACTGGTTGTGGTTGCATCCCTCCGCCGACTATTGAGGTTTCAGCCTACATACATTCATCCAGACTCATATGATGTCCCTGTGACCTTTGATCACTGAAATCTGAAATGAGTTAATCTTTGAATCCCACTGACAACTTGTCAAAATTTGAAGAAATTCCCTAAAGACACACAGGCAGTGAGGAAACACATTTTCTGGAGGCGTTTTTTAGATATTGTGTTCACAAGGCAAAAAAGGGTTTCATAGGGAAACAGTGACCTTGACCTTGGACCATCGTCCGATTGAACGTTTACACCAAATATGACGAAATTTCCTTAAAGGGATCGTTCACCCAAAAAGGAAAATTCCCTCTATATCTTTTCACCATTATGCCTTGTATTCAGCTTAGATGTCTGCTGTGATCCCCCGGAGATGCGGCTCTGAGCAGGATATCAGAGGACCTTTAAGCTTAAACCACAGTGTTAATGACACAGTTTCAGTGTGGATGCATTTGATGTTTTTTAACTTTGTTTTTATATGTTTGAAGAAGAGATCCCCACTTACTTCAATTATATTGGATTTGGCTGCGACGCTATTTATACCTGAAACTTCAAAAGTGTTTTGTGGACACAAACACTTCACCCACCCCTCCATCTAAATAGTGGTGAGTAAATATTGAGGACGTTTTTATTTTTGGGTGAACTATCCATTGAAGACGTTCCTGAGATGTTACGTAACAGGACCAAATATATGTTTTGTAAGGTCACAGTGACCAACATCCATACATATGGACCTAAAAACAAAAAACCTGAAAACGTAACGGCCGTCACCAGCAAGGAAGCATAAAAAGGAAATCTTGTCAGGTGCTGTTCTTCCTCGAGTGCAAATAGATTAGTGAACATTGTGTCAGTCAAGGAAAGGTATTTTTAGAACAAATCAGTGCAGAGCAAAAAAAGTTTTCATCTTTTTCAGACTTTGTGGTGCATGACTCCATGTTCTTCATACATATGCTGTCATCCTTCTCCACAGTGCACTGAAGCAGAGGGCAACGCAAACACTTTGTCTGTGTGCAAAAGAGGTGAATAGAAAGTCTGCTCAGACAGGCGGCTGACACACGGACACACAGAAGCTGAAGGCTCGGCTCTTTCACCAAATATAAAACTTTTGAAGACTCTTCTGCAGACGTGTCATGCAAGACACTTCCCAGTGTCACTTGTAAGTGACTGATGGATAATTAAAGTCCTTTTTAATAAATCACCATTTGTTTAACTGGAGTGAGTAGAAAATTATGTATTTTCAGCATATCAGTGTATTTGCGTGTGTCTGGATTATTTAAATAAATTCAAACTTGTGATTATGACCTATCTTAATACATGGATATTTTTCAATGAAGCTGGCTCTTTCTTTTGGCCAGCGATCCTTGATAAATCACACAATACATACTCTCACGTACCCTCCGTCGCCTTATGCAGATTTAAAAGCTGCTAGAAAAATACTGATGATAGTATCAAAACAATGAATTGTAAATAGATGAATGTGTGAGGATAAACTGATTTACATGTGGCTGAACGCAGGCAGGCAGGGCTCACAGATGTTATTGTTAGCAGCAAGAAATCTACTTCAAAAAGATAGATTTGTGGGAAACCTGCTGTTCGCTCTGATAAGTAATTGGTCAAATAGGTCAGGTATAAGTGTGATCCTTATGGTTTTACTCTGATGTGTTAAAATACAAAAAAAAATATTAATTATCATTGATAAATAATACTTTGAGGTGTCAAAAACACCCCGTGGCGCCAAAAAGTGAGCTGCGGACAATGAGCAGAACCTGTCTGAGACACAGTAAAAGCCATTACTGCCAGATTCAGCTCGATATGTGACCTGAGGCTGGAGCAGAAATAACTACGCAAACCAGTTGTGTGTGCAAACATTTCCTCAGCAGAGCAGAGGAGGAACGAGAGGAGGACGACAAGCACTGGAGGACAAGTGCAGGAATTGATCGGTACATTGGCAGCTGGGATCATCTCAGCACTGCGGATTAAAAAGAGATCCTTAAACAGCTCCACTGCCACAAACAAACACACACACACACAGGCACACATGAGCGCACACACGAGCGCACAGACACACACACAGATAACACACCACAATAGTTTCCCTAGTAAATGTTTGTGCTTAGCACGCATTTGTGAGTGTCAATCACTCTTGTTGATGATTCCTGGTCACTGGGAACCCAATACTACAGAGAATCTTCAGGGTATGAATTAGTTTCTAGTGTGTATTCTTTACATTTTTACACAATTTGTTCAACCCAGTTTGATTTTGGATTCTGATTTAATGTCGTCACATTTGTAATGCCCATTTCTGCATGTTGTGCATTTTGGGGATTGATTCTACAACAATGTCACTTATGAAAGATGTTTGTCACGAGCCCGGTCTATTTCCTGAGCAGGAATAGCACAGGAGATTGGCCGGTTCACAAACCAGAAGCTCGACGGTTCGATCCCAGGTGCATTCAGTCCTCCAGCATATCAAAGTGTCCTTGGGCAAGATATTGATCCCAAATCATGGCAACGGTTTGGCCAGCAGTGTGACGTGTGATAGAGAAAAGGCAGCATAAAGTAGTGTGTGATTGGCTGGAAAATCTATAAGAGTAGAAAGTGCTATAGGCCTATAAATACAACCAATTACAGTCCATTATATGAGACTTGAGAAGCAGCATCTCACCCGCACATGTCAGTGCTCCAGTATCAAACACTCAGTATTAAGTGGTAAGGTTTATAACACTGTCGTAGACCGACTACAGCAAGTTTAAAAAATGAACTCAGCAGAATGTTCGCACAACGGAGTCCGGACTTTGTCCAGAAAAATACAGCGGGAGGTCCAACGCATTCACAACTTCAGAAAGCCTTTAGGTGAAGGGGGGGGGGACATTCTTACTTTTGCCTGTTAGAAACGTCATCACCACACCCACTCACTCGCAGTGAATCCTATGGATATCACATTGGCCCATTGGAGTCTTTTCTAGAGCAGGGGTGTCCAAACTACGGCCCGCGGGCCATCTGCGGCCCGCCATCCATTTTAAATTGGCCCGCCTCAAAACATTTTTAATTAATAAAAAAAAAAAAAAAACTAGTAGCACTTAAATATAGCACTTTGTAGTTTTGCTCTATTTTTAAAGAAATTGTACTTTCTTGATTCTTGTTGTTCGGGGTTTGTACCCTCAGGTACCCTTGAATGCATTGATTGTAAATCGCTTTAGATTAAAGCGTCAGCTAAGTGAATTGTAATGTAATGGACTATGGCCCACTGTATTTGTATTTCTCAGTTTAGACACTAGGTAGCGCCCAACTCACCCCTGACCTGCCAGCTCGCCGCCACGCCCCCTGCCCTGAGCGACACAATCGAGGGGCACTGTCAACGGTCCGCTCCAGGGCAGGGGGGCGTGGCGGCGTGATTGGCCCAGACCTTCAAAGATTTTTTTGGTATGTGGCCCTCGGGATAAAAAGTTTGGACACCTCTGTTCTAGGGGGCTGGCAGGAGAAACTCTGAGGAGTTCGGAGGCTCTCACTCAGACATTTGCGTTCTCACATAAAGCCCCTCGGGAGAATGTTCGGAGATTATCCCAAGTTCAGTCTAAAAGCAGCTGATGATATCTTGCTCTTGTAGTATTCAAAAAACAATCATGTCCTCATTGTAATTTTCCTTGTGTCAATATCCATCCATTCTGTTGTATAAATTGAGATTTGCTGACTAATTGTTTTCCCCTAAGTTTTAGTAGCCGACGCAGATGAATCACCTGAACTTTCAAGGTTATAACAAAAGTGTCCTGTTAAAAGTAAGAAAAGAAAGTGCTGCTCTCAGGTTTCCACTGCAGATCTGTGTCACGTGGGTATAATAATATAAACTGGGGCGACTTTGTCTGCAGCATGAAACAACAAGTTGGTGCTGCTGCGAATGCACGGAGCAAAAGTTAAGTCTGTGATGGAGTTTGCTGTGCTCATATTTTAAATGATAATGCAGCCCGCTACCGTGGATGTCAAATGTTGCACCGTCAGAGCAGTAACTCTTCTATGTGCCAGAGCGCCTCGTCTGCATTCACTGCTCCAAGCAACACCCCAGACTAGAAAGGATTTGAAGTCAGCTCCAGATCAGGCCCCCTGAGGCAACTCTGTTTCCCTTCCATTGTACCTTTTCAAACCAGCATCTCAAGTGAGGGGTTTGAATAAGAATTGAGGCAGCAGGCACGGTTGTGAGTGTTGTGCTTCAGAATGAGAGCCGTGGCGAGAAGAAGCAGAGACCAGATGAGGAGACATAAGATAGGGTATACGCAGAGGGTTTAGACCGGGTTTTTGGAAAACATCTGGTCGGTGTGCATCCAGACCCAAGTGTCTGTGAAGTGTCTATTCTGTAATCTGAAAGGCGGCGGAACATCTGTGCACGGGCAGAGCAGACTCCTCCTGGAGCACAGGCTGAATTCTAATGCTGTGAGAGGCTCACCTCCGTCCTCTCTCCTCGCTGAAACATACAAGGGCAATGCTGCATTAATCATGGATTCACAGCTCTCTTCCTTTACTCTCACCTCCCTGCAACCAAACTCAGCCCCCCCCCCCCCCCACCACCACCACCACCACCACCACCTCTGCCTTCTTGTCTCCCTCTCTTAAAAACACTCAGAGAAATACACACACAAACACAAAGCCCCTCCTTTCTATCTTGTGCAACATCATTAAAGAGACTTATTTAACATCAGCCGCAATATTTGAAAAGCGTGTGCTTTCATAAATCAGTCAGTGGAATTAGCTTTTGCCTTAATAACGATAATAATGCACACTGATAAACAAACTGGATGTCTCTGAAGCAAACCAGAAAACACTGCATAATTCACACGCACACATTCTCAGATATCTCTTAAACACCCACTCCAAGCATGCACAAGCACATGCGCCCACACACTAACACACACAAACACACACACACACACACACACACACACACACACACACACACACACACACACACACACACACAAAGAGAGACAATGCAATACTATGCACTCCCATTTTCTGCTCTGCCGCTCTGAGCAAGATGAGTGGGAAAAAGATACAGAGGCCCAGAGTTATATCTCTGAATTCCATTTGAAAAACCACTTCGAGAGAAACACAACACACATAATGGTCAAGGACCTGTGCAGGAAATAGTTTGCGTGTTTCAGACATTCAAAGAACTGTCTTCGAAAATTTGCCGCCTGCTAAAGGGACAGAGCGGTCGCGAATTGGAGTCAAAATATGAGCGATAACACTGAGATCTGATTTTATTCATAATTAATAGATGTTATACAGGGAGACAAATGACCCTGCGCCAGACAAGAGAGCGGCCAATTAGTCGTGTTAACCCTGACGCGAAGTGACACCGTGAGGACGTTGTGTACAACACTGAAGCAAAAACTCGGGACACGAATGTAATTGAACCAGAATAATACGATGTCCTATCCCTGTAAATTTGTGCAGAATCATTTTCAACAACAGGCTACAAGGAGCAATCTGAGAAGCAATATGAGGCATAAATCATTAGAAGCGTCCCGACTCCGAGCCAATCATGGGAATCGATACCAAGGCTGATTTAGACATATTTCACAGGAGCTGTATCACCTGAAGAACAGCAGATCAAAACTGTGATTTTCCACAATGGCCTGATATTGCTGCGGAGCTGCTCTCCTCATGTGTGAATGGGAAAAAATTATTTGAGGCAGATGCGACAGAGTCAGAATTGTGAACTTGTCGGTGGCAAAATTCTTGTTCAAATCAAACTCTGACCTCAAATCTCTTTTAAAATTGGCAAAAGAGCAGCAGTGCACAAAATATTTCGGTGGCTGCTTCTCGCCTTTATGTTCCTCACATCAGCCATCAATAATTACTGTTATTTCTGCGAGGCCCATGATGGCGTCAGGTTGGTGTGCTCTCTGTGAACCAGTGTCCGTGCATGGACAAAGATCCCTTTTGAGGGACAAAAGAAAGGGAGCGATGCTTGGGAGCTTGTTCAGGCTGCTAATGTGACATGCTTCACTTTTCCCAACCTCTGTCGTTCACCGTCCCAATTTGGTGTTCTATTTAAGCTAAAAAATGTCCCATCACTCCATTTGCTTGCCCCCCCGCAGCTACTGATTCAGTCCCTCCACCACCCCAGCATCCACCAGTAGGCTTCGACAGGGGGCTGAGATATTTGCACATCTCTCCCATTGCATCTATGTAAATCTATCTGGAGGAGTAATGAAGTCTGAGCCTGGTTCCCAATCTCTATGTTCTGCTTCTGCAATAAACGTTTCAAACACGAGTTGTCTGCCTGAACTACGCTCTATGTCATGATGGCTTATAATGGTGCTCTGTACACCACTCGGCTTCCCTGTGGACTTAATTTGTAAAGAAAACATTTATAAACGATGACATTTTATTACAGTAAACCAGCGTAATGAGCCTGCATTAGTTCTTGAAGGCATCACCGAAGCAACACGTCACCTTACACCGGGCAGCAACAAGCTGCACAAACAGATACATTCAAAACAAGCAGCTGTCAGATGAGCAGCACGATCAATACACCTTCATATCTTTACCGGGCTGAGAGCGAGAGTCCATGTTTAGGCACTAATGCACGCTCCACTCTGATCAATACACAGAGCTGCAGATTTGGTTAAAGGGGAGACATGAGACCGAGGCGATTCTTTCATGTCAGGACTTTTGCCGCATCGTGAATTAAAATGATGCGACAACTGTTCGGACACCAAACAGCTGAGAACGATTATAACAATCATTATGTATAAGATCTTAATAGTGATGGTGATGCTGTGCTTCAGTCTGGTCAGAGAGAAAGAAAAGGCTCGTCAAAGGGCACATATAGACGGACCCAAAGACTGACAATGGAAAGTGGAAAATGGACCTTACAACAGGGATAATGGAAAGAAGAATAAAGGTGAAGAGAAATGTGTGGTTCAGAGGAATGACAGGCTTTGAGCAAAATGAAAGGTGCTTGGTGGTGCAATAGCAAAAGGGAGTTTTCAGGCAGTGGTGCAGCTCTGCAACATAAAACAGACCCATATACCTCCAAATTCTCACTTGACATTGTCAGTGAAATTTTACCCTTTACCAGTGTCAAGCCAAGCCAGTGAGTTATGAATACAAACCACTGTCTTTGTTCCATTGTTTCAACACTATGGGCTTTACGAACACATGTTGTGTCAGTGAAGGGGCATCGAACATCGCTCTCACAGGCAACAGATTCCCAGTAGCTGATACACAGCAGGGTAAAAGAGAAGGTCTAGTGTGAGAGAGAGAAATTCACTGCATTCACCCGCACGCCTTCAGCTGAAGCTAGGAGGTTTGACTGTCTGCGTGGACAGTAACAGCTTTATGGATGATATAGTCTTTGTAATAGCCAGTAATGAAATATCCCTCCTGGTCTTCTATAGGGCTGAGTAGGCCTTAGCACCTCCTACTTGCAGTTTTCAGATTTTTTTTGGTTTCTTATATAAACCGCCAGTCTTTGGTATGCTGTTCTTTTAGTCTGACCCCCGGTGCGACGGGTTTAGACAGCTCCGTGCAATGCTCGGGGTCCTGCTTCATGGCGACTCTCGCTTCCCTGTGTTGAACCCTCCCGCTGAGTATTGGGCAAAAATTAGCAGAGGCAACCACCAAGGTTAGGTTTGTTTATTTTATGCATTTGTTTGGCAGTGTGTTAATTCATTTAAACTCTTTCTTTGCAGCCACTGACGGCCACTGCTGCTTTATTTAGTATAAGTTTTGGTGTATTTTGTTTTGATCTGTTGGTGATATACAGTTGCTTTATTGCTTTATTTATGTTTTATCCTTGTATTTTATTTAAGTCCTAAGTTAATGGGCTGGTCTTTGTTGTTGTTATTTTGTTATACTCTGCTAGCCTGTGTGGCGTCCATTGCTTTTCCCCCAAGAAACAAATAGATCTTTGTAACTGCCATGCAGCGCTAGTATCGTGTATTGTATGTAATAAATGGTGAATAAATAATCTATATAATATTCATCAATAGCAATGTCATAAATAATATATCAAATATTAATATAATAATATATATCAATAATATAATGCTTATGCATTTTGAAAGCATAGTGAGGAGGTATAACACACAATTGATCTATTTTCAATGTGTTTGAAGTGTTCTTAAATATAAGAAATAATATGATATCCATTGTAATAATTATCAATCTCGACTCAAATTTGTATCTGATTGAAAAAAAAACAAGAGCATGTCAGATGACGAACAGTGAGGTGAAGGCAAAGGATAACACTTAAAGACTGAGGACATCGCTTCCTGCTGCTCATTGTGAAATGACAGGCAGGAAAAAAACAAAAAAACAACAGCATGTATGTCCTGCCCACATCATTTCCTTTTAACCTCCACAAACAGGTACACTACCTGTGGAGACTCAATTAAAAAGCAATTAGCCACTGACAGACTGAGGGCTAATTTTTGCCTTGGGGGCATTCAGAAATGGGAGGATTCAGTGTGCAAGGACAAGAGCAAACTGTGAAATCCATTAACCGGCAACATACTTCACAAGGACAGTTAGCTGTCTTATATTTCCTCTCACCTCTACAGCACTTGGATTCCAGATCAGACACAGATAATTTCCACCATAAATAATTTTTTATGTTTTTGGTATTAACTGCTGATCGAAATAATACGCTTTCACTCACATGACAAAGCAATGAATTGAATCAGTGCAGTCCCTGCAGTATCCTGGTCCAGGCCAGTCAACTGTGACAATTATACTGCGCTCACGATAATGGGAGAGACGTATGGAAAGATTCAGGGATGGAAAACCTCAAAATAACATGTCCAGCCATGGCTGCTGTCAGTATAGAGGTATACAAGGGATACAAGTTACTCTGACTCTCCGTTGTTGGCTTGTCAACAGTCTGCAAGCCGACAAACACCCCATGACAGCAGGTGTGAGTGGGCGGGCTGTCAGTATACAGAATGTTGTGGTATATATATTCATTTTGATTATATGATCATTGTGGTTACCGATGTCTCTACTGATTCTTAGATTCTACAGCATGACAACTACCACAAGCATATAGCCCCACAGTTCTCTCCTTTTTCTATATTCTTTCATTAACATTAAAAAAAAACAAAGCCAAAGTTGAGAAAAACTCGAAGTTCCTCCTTGTTACTGCAATGTGGACACATTTCTTTCCCAGGAATTATCCGAGGCAGCATTTGCCCTCAGGACATAAATCACACCAACATGGTCTGTGGCTTGTTTCAGAGAGTTGGCTACAGATTCAGCCACTGTGGGTCGCATTAATTACAACAAAACGGTGAGGTCCCCCAGAGACTGAATCGTCTTTGTTCTTATTAAATAGTCCATAAAAGGGATGTTATTAAAATAGGTGGATAAACAATACAATATCCTCAAATCAAACAATTGGATGGTTTGTCCAATGGCTTGTGAGTAATAGCTGGAAAACTAGGGCTAAGTTGTAGCACTGGCGGGCCCAAGCACCCGCACCTTGAATCCTGTTGCGGTCGCTGTAGAGAGAGATCGATGACCAAGCGCACGTCTCCGCTTTGCATGCGTTTTGCGCACTGCGGCAAGGATAAACACTCCACTTCCTGCGTCCGTCACGCGATGTCGATCCTTGCCTGCTAATTGCTCATCGCGGTCCACTGTATCAAAATTTTATGTAAATCGAAAGATAGTTGTAAAACAAAGCTTACTTCCTGTTGCCAGTAGGTGGCGCCATCACTATTATTACGCACAGACATATAGATCTGTTCAAGTAGGCGCTCTGATGTAGCGTGAGCAATTTTGTGTCAGTTGGACAATGTTTCCACAATTTAATTTTCACACTGATCAGTAGGTGACGCTATGACCCTGAACTAATATGAATAATAAGGAGCTGTTCAGGTCAGGATTAAGATCAAAGGTCAGTAGTTCGGAGCCGGATAGATAATGCAAAGTGTATTAACAAAGTACTTCCTGTTTCATGGCGAATCAGTAGGTGGCGCTATGACACTGAGGAAATATTGACACATAGAGCTGTTTAGGCTTGTATTCTTATCATGTGACAGAAGTTTGGTAGTGATAGGACAATGCACAGTGGAGTTATGACAACATCGTGTCCTTTGGCGAAGTGCCATCCTTCGCCGCACATCAATGTTTACACGATTTGAGGAAATGTCACAATTCTGACCATGATCCAATGACTTGAATGAGCTCTTTTGAGCTGTATATTGTAAAGCAGCCAGGAGCAGCTCATCAGTATAAAACATGTCACTTCCTGTTGCCACCAGGGGGCGCTGTGATTTCAAGTCATAATTCCTGTGTAGATGTCATCAAGCTGGGACTCTTGTCTTACATGTCTAGTTTGGACTCGATTGGACAGTGTATGTCCGAGATACAGAACCTCTTGTTTTGATGGCGTTTAATCAAACTTTGACGCCACGCGACGGTCACACGGTGTTACGAAAAATCGATCTCTAAATCAATATTCATCTCCATCTAGTTGTGATGACAGTCAGCTTAATTTTAAGTTGATCTGATGATAGCCCTGGGACAAGTACTTCAAAGTAAAATTGTAGAAAATGGCGAAAATGGCGGGCTTCCTGTTTGTTCTAGCATATCTATCCAAGACACTTATTTCTTTGTCATGAAAAGACACATGTCCCTATAGATTTTTGTAGATGTCGTCCAATCGTAGTGTCGGGGCTGCATTTTAGGGGGCGCTAGTCAGTGACTTTGACACGCCCATTCCTTAAAACCATCTGAATGTCTGCAAGGGGGGGCTGTCAATACACACATATTTAGTTTGAGGGAGATGGAGCTATGAACACGGAAGTTACAGCGATTTTGTGTGTCATGGAGAGCTGATGAACTTTGATGCCGAGCCAAGTAAAGTTTAAATTCCAATATAAGTAGGTAATAATAATAATGTCATGTTAACGGACAAAGCTGCGAACATGGCTGCAGCCTCTGCATTAGGAAACTCAGAGTGTTTGCTTTCTTTCCTCTCTCAAGGCAACTCACCTTTCTTTCCTCCTTATTTAGGCATTTGTTTCTCGATCTGTTTACATAAGCTGGAGAGCACATCGAAGCGAAGGAGAAACACAACCGCACACTGGGCGAGCGAGGTCAGAATCTGCATGCCGGATAAGATTGGACCTGATAGTAAACAGAACCAGGCAGCAGGTTCCAGAAATTGGAAAATAAAGACGGGCTCAGAGTGGTGATACGCTTCGTTTCTGATTTCCTCTCAACACTCTGCTCTCAGACCTGCTGGTTATTTTTCTTTCCGTTTTATTTAGCTCGGCTATAGTTATTTAATTCGCTTTATCCTGGCATGTGTTAATCAAACTGATAAGACCAGATAGGCAACATATCCCTGACTTCGTACACGAACGATAGAAGCAGGAGGTGTCGGTGTGAATGAAACAGACAAACTGGAACAAGATGAGGTAATGGATCAACTTCATGGAGATCAGTCCATTACCTGACCCCAAATCCCACTACTGACCCCTTACCTCCCCCTGCTCTCTCTCCATACCTCTCCTCACCTCACAAGCCTCACCCTCGAAAATCAGCACCAACCAAAAGGGCAGCATATAATATCCAAGGCCGCTGCAGCTTAATGGAAGGAAGAAAGAGCTAAGCCAGTAGCTTCTCCTTTTTGGGAGGCTACGTGTTCTCCTATGTCTGCTTCCTCTAAGTGCTTGAGTTTCGGCCCACACTTGTAAGATTCAACCTGAAAAACATATTGTCAATGAAAAATTACACAAACATAATCTCCAGTCGATCTTAACTCAAAGCGTATTTGTCCTTGGATCTTTAAAACAAACTACTTCAGTCTTCATTGCACTTTCTTCACTGCTCAGTAATACACTCACAAAGTTGACCAGACCAACGGTTGTCAGAAAATCCAAAAACAACGTTACTTTTATTTTTGTTTACCTCCACTGAGGTGGTCATATTTTGTTGCCATTTGTGTGTTTGTCAGTTTTCAGTTTTTACATTTCTGTTTTGTTAACCTGAAACCTGGGAAAAATTTCCTAATTTCCCCATAACTTCTCAGTTGTAACAGACACCAAGTGTTTGTCATATGTAACTCTCTGGTGTCTTCTAAAGTCTCTTTTGAAAACATAAAATGAAGTCAGTCATAGTTGTTGGTGCTGAAGATCTAAAGCATGATGTCATAATTAATGCAATATAGAAGTGCCACATTCATGAATTTGTATGAATTTACCAGTTTTACAATATTTTCCACTACAACTCATTAAACTCATGACGCCACTGCACCGCTGATATTTAGAGGAAAAAGGATTGCGTTATTGCTGATTGAATGATCTCTATCAGACTTTTTATTATGTACAAATACTTGATGCACAATGTTCTTTCTCAGTAACATGCACTTGTGTCCGTCCTGGGAGGAGGATCCATGTGGCTCCTTCAGAGGATTCTACATTTTATTCCCCCTGTTAAGGAGTTTTACTCCTGTTGAGGGTGAAGGACAGAGGACGTTAAACCTTGTTAAGACCTATGAGAAAAATTTTGATTTGTGAATATGGGCTATACAAATACGAATTTGAATTGAATACTTAGACACAAAGATATATCTGTTATATTTTAAAGTTATTGTGCCTTTGACCTTAGTTTACTTGAACTGCCTTGGTCTGCATTTGGTCCTCTGGCTTAATCTTAGATCAAATTAGATTAAAGAGGAGGGGCTTCCTATGTCTACCCCACACATAGACCTTACCTGGTAATGCGTACAAAGAGGCAGTAGAATTACATGTGAGAATACAAAGCTCAGCAGAGAAGCAGCAGAAGAAGCAGCACAAAACTCAGTAAAAACATTCATCCCAAAGGCACTGCCACATAAGTATCCAAAAGAAAAGAAAAATATCCCAGAGTCCAGTGATCAAATGGAAGAGACAATGAACCAAGATTGGAGGAAGATTACTCCTGAAGAGATTTCCAGCCAAACAGCTGACAGACCCAACACTGGTAATTCCACCGTTAAACAGACCATGGTCGTATTACCTGAGGTGAAGTTCCATCGGATCTTGGGCGAGAAGAACCAGAAAATAGCTCATCTGCTACATGATAACAGTTTCTTTGTCTACAAGCTACAACAACTGCATTCGTGGTCAATTGCAGTGAAAGACCGCGCTACCTGTTTGTTGATTGCGGCTGAAACGAGGCAAAGAGCTACTGTCCTCAAACATGATCAGCTAGAGCAGTGTCTCATTGCTGAGAATAAAAAGAGGGAGTTGCTGGAGTCACGCCTTGCCAAAGAGGAAGAGGAGATCTCCAAAGTCAGATCTGCACTGGCCCAGGCTGTGAAAGACACAGAACAATCACAAAGCCAGTGGAAGCGTGACGAGTCCCGACTTCTAGAAGAATACCTGCCGGTGACCTCCAGCCTCACAGCAGAACTGACCAGGTCCCAGGAAGAGCTGGAGGCAGAGAGGAGCCTGTGGAATATGGAAAAGCTCTAGCAGCCAGGAGCAGTTCATCAAAGTATAAAACATGTCACTTCCTGTAGCCACCAGGGGGCGCTGTGATTTCAAGTCATAATTCCTGCGTAGATGTTATCAGGCCGGGACTCTTGTCTTACATGTCTAGTTTGGACTCGATTGGACCATGTATGTCCGAGATATAGAAGCTCGTGTTTTGATGTGTTTAATCAAACTTTGACACCACGCCACTGTCACACGATGTGACGAAAAATCTATCTCTAAATCAGTTTTTATGTTGTGATGACACTCATCTTAAATATAAGTAGATCTGATGAAAGCCCTGGGACTAGGGGTGTCACGATATCAAAAATTCAGTAGTCGGTGCCAAAAACCAGTAAAATAACACGATTCTCTATGCCAATTTCGATACCACGGTTAAATTTTTTTTTCTAAGATACCATGTACTTGAACTTGAAACATGAACTTCTTTTCTTAACATTGCAGCCATTCATATGTTGAACGTGAGTGAAAGTCAGGTTCACGTTCGTTTTTTAAATCATCATCGTATCAGGCCATCATGAAATACCAGGAGCGGAGGAATGTGTGTGTGTGTGCCCCGGGGCTCCGCCCCCCGCCCCTCTCACATGCTCAGAGACTCACACAGTGAGATCAGAGCTCGTTCACGTGAAGCAGCCTAGGGGCTGCGTACGCAACCTAGGGGCTGCGTTCCAGGAGACGCTGTTGAGCCATTTTGCCACGCCCATTTCAAATTACTCCAGAATACTAAAATATCCGTAGGTCTTGAATTTCCTGCAAAGATTCATAACTTTTTGAGCATGTCTAGACCCTGAAAAGCTCCCCCAAAGTGAAATAATAATAAGAAAAATTCTTACAGTTTCAATAGGGCCTCTCACCATTCGGTGCGCGGGCCCTAATAACTAGTGCTACGTTGTAGAACTAACGGGCCAGAGCACAGGTGATTTCAAGTCTGTTGCGGTCGGTAAAGAGAGAGCGTTCAATGACCAAGCCCTCGTCTCCGCGTTGTGTGCGTTTGCGCACTGCGGCAAGGATAAACGCTTCACTTCCTGTAGTCAGCAGGTGGCGCTATGATTTTAAATCATGATGTCTTTGTAGATGTCATCAGGTCGCAATTTTTGTCTTACATGTCTAGTTTGGAGTTGATAGAACCAAATAGGCCTGATGGCATGTAATCAAACTTTGAAGCCACACCATGGTCACACGGTGTGATGAAAAATAGATCTTTGAATCAGTTTAGATCTCATCATCATCATTATGCTGACACTCAACTAAATTTTAAGTTGATCTGATGAAAGCTCTACGACAAGTACGTCAAAGTAAAGATGTGGAATATGGCCAAAATGGCCACTAATTCCAAAATGGCTCCTGTTGTGTTTTTCATAATGCACTGAGAGACTTTTTTGTGCATCTGGTCATGATACACAACTGTCCTCATTTTCGTGAGGATCGGGGAATGCTAAATGAGGGGCTTTTCCGTAGGCTGGCTGTTGAGCCATTTTGCAACGCCCATTCCCAAATCCTCCAGAATACGTCAATTTTCACCACTTTCTAATTTACTGCAAACTTTAAAAGATTTTTGAGCATGTTGAAGCCCTCAAAAAGCCCATTCACTACGCTCAGAACAATCCTTACAATTTCAATAGGGCCTCCCAACGGAGATGCTTGGGCCCTAACAATGTCTGTCACAGTATGTTACTGATGAGACAACTGTCTGTAGATCCTCATGATTGACTTCCTGATTGTCATATCTTCAATAAACACCATATATAATAATGCAGGTGTATTTCAGCAGGCTTGTGAAATGTAGAATCAGATTACACATGATGCCGCAACCTATATTCACCATCCCTGATTCTTCCAGAGAAGTTGGACCTATGATTTATGAAAACGTTCTCAAAGTACAGAGCTAAGTGAAATCAGTAATTCCAACTTTAATATTTTGTTGAGGCTGACGAGACGTTCGACTTCAAGCGGCATGTTCCCACTGCCCGGTATTCTGCAGAGGGTTTCTAACATTTCAACAGACGTCCTCCCTTCATGTCTAAGTTGTCGGGCCTCTAGCGTTTCAGACAGTGACGTCAGAAGGACGCAAGTAATCTCCTAAAACTGGGTCACATTCAAATCTCTCCTTGCAATTGGCAACAACTGCTGGATTAAAAGTAATTATAGTCTGGGACTTTGATGTGGCGGTCAATCTGTTTCAGATACATTCATACCCAAAGTATTTATGAAGGATTTCTTCTCATGCTGGAGGGGTTTGTTAGCGCTGGAGAAAAATAAACTCCTAAATACACTCCTAAAAGCTTAATACCAAGTAGTTTCATATATCATCTTATAACAGTCGTTCTCCAATCTTATTGAACGCTGCCCAACACTCTGCCCAAGAGGAATTGCCTAACAACCAACCTGTTTCATAAGTTGAATGCACTGAAATCCTATGGACTCTCAAGATACCACATGACGCTGCAGTTGTCAGTGGGTGGGTTGAATGAAAAAAGGAAAGAGTGATGCTATTTATATGCATTTTTCTCACAGGATCATCGCTGTGGCTGATTACGCTTTATGGATATTTTTAAATTGTTATCCATCATCATAATACCACCAGGGGGCTGTCTGATTGCTCCCAAATCCAATCTGCAGCATGACAACAACCCCCAACATGTAGACAGACACATAAAGAGATGCGTAGCTTTAGAGAATATTATATATGAGGGGTACTGCAAAGGAGGTCCAATCCTGTTGTTGAGCAGGTGCAGCTTTGTAGAGTAGTAGAAACACACAGTAAATGGTGATAGATATACAGGAAGGGCTGATCATGCATGTTTATCTGTGCATGACCCTGCTAATTTCCTGACATGGCTAAAATAAGCTTTTTTGTATTTAAGGTATCGTTGTATAGGAATTTAACTATTTGTGAAAGACCCCAAATAACAGTGCCAGACTTGAGACCCCCATTAACCCATAGGATATTGATTTGAGCTAGTTCACAGTAAAAAAACAAACAAATGTGCACTTGTTTTGCTGAAACATTGCAACTGTTGCTTTCACTATTCTGAAAATCACCTAAGGGGTCAGGTGGGGACAAAGGAGTGTGTACAATGTGGTGCAGATCCAAATACAAATCCGGGTATAGTGACTTTAAATGTGGTTTTATAAGGGAACTTTTGGGTCTTGGTAGAGGCATGCACTCTTGCCCTTTTAGATTTAATTTAAAGTATAATAAAAATCCCTTTTCCCCTGAAATATTTATTAATATTGTTTTACCCAACATGAGCTGTAACTGCCATAGTGAACGTGCATTCCTATTTCGGCTTTCAGTCTATTGAGATTACTGCCAATGCATCTTAATTAGGCTTAATTACTGAGAACACTCATACAAGATGGATCACAAGATTAAGTGTCAGCCTTCTCCCCCGTTTCTCTCCATTTCCTTCTTATCCACTTCACATGAAACCACCGTTGTATTTAGAATCACTTTGAAGCTATTGGAAAACTATAATGTACAAAAATAACCATATTGTGTGATGCTGTGTAACAGAAGGAAGCCAGCTGATGTTCGTATGAGCATAATACTATTTTGCTGCAGAGTGATTAGGCACCTTCCAAAAAAAGAGCTGGTGAGCTACTGTTACAAATTCAATATGTTGGCCCTAGACCCTTCGACATTGATGGCTCCTCGCCAGGGTTATTAAACAAGTTTTTTTTCTTCTGCAGTATCAACGATCCCCATTCTAGAGTGTGACCTCTGAGTTCTGGTCCAAGAATTAATACTTTATTGTGGCAAGTGTTGAGTTATTCCGTTTCCGTTCTGGGAGAGCGAATGACACGTAATGGCTCTGGCATTTAATTTTTTAAGTCAGCATGGAGACCTTCTGAAGATATGAGTGACCTTTAATTAGAAAAGCTAGTGAGGGGCCTTCACCCGCTAAAAGTTTTCAATTTCAACTTGCTCGCAGTTGAATTAATAAAAAAGGAAGAAAAGAAAGAGCAGTCATCTCGTAGTGCAGCGGACTTAGTGAAAGTCTCAAATTGTATTGCAAATGTTGTGTCGGAGACAACTGAGATGGTGTCATCGTGAGTCTGTGTTCACGACCCGTCAGAGCAGCTCTCTCACTCTCTCACTCTCTCCGTCCATCTGTCCCTCTCACCATCTACTCGTCTCCTTCCCTCCTTGCATTGTTCTTGCGAGATGGGTTGATTCAAACATGCATTATTCATCCGTGTGTCCTCTCTGTCATTGCCAAGCCGAGCTCTGAATATTAGGGGGGGGGGCAAAACGAAACTACAATCAATCAGCCGGGGTCTGACACTCGCCACAATGGGATATGTTGATTGGATGTCACAGTATAACCAAGCAAAAAAAAAAGGAGTGTTGTGGGACCGTTCTGTACAAACTGGGAATGTCTGGGACCTTTTTGTGTACAGTTGCAAGTCACTGGTTCGCGGTATAGACAAAACACCTGACTCCCCTGCGCACACTGATGACATGGAGTTGGTCTAAAAACAGTGTCACTGATAGAAGAACTCCAGGAGAATGTGTAGATTTTTAAACAGACAGTCTCAATCAGGTTGATTCAAATGCAAAGCAGAAGCAGTCAACAGATGCCTTGAGGGACATTTTCGTGTTTTCATCCTAAACATCTGTTTCTTCTTCCCAGTGAGGTTTGAGTGCTCCAGCGGGGATTCACCAAACTCTCCGAACTGCCCTAACTCACTCTGAGCTGCTCATTTCAACTTGATTAATGGCGTCTGTTCGTGACTAAGTGTTTGTGAGATGTGGGTCATTAGCATAACTGACACCTTCCCTTTTCTACATCAACTCGTCTGTGGCATTTTTTTGACAAGTTTCACTCATGTTACCAAACGATAAGTCATTTTGCTGACATCATAAAGATATAAGATATAAAGTACATCTACTTACTTACTGCACTTGGGTACATTTGTCCTGTATATTAGCCAATGTCTGTACTTTCTTCTCCACTACATTTTACAAAGCACTGCGTTAATGTTTTTTTTACATATTTAAAGTAATCAATAATGAGAGCAGCAGCACCACTGGTGATGAAACATGGATTCAGAAGAGGCTGAGACTCAACAATCATGATGTAATAGATTGTTGCATCAGGGAATATTATACACTCTGCAAGAACATTTACTGGTATTACTTCAAGTCTATCTAAATGCAAGGACTCACACACTTAAGTTAATGCGGTACTCTCAGTAATACTTGAATATATTTTTGTTTTTATATTTGTACTTTTTACATATTCTTTACTCATGGGAAATGTTTGACTTCTGCCTCCAAAACCAAATAAACAGATCCAATCAGAGCAAATTTAGCAGCGTCAGGAGATGTTCTGAAACACTAAAAAACATGAATATAGTTAAGACCTGTCATCAGTATAATAAGAACAAGAATAATAACAATAACAACATCAGATAAATAAACATACAAAAAGATGATGGTTATATAGTGACCAGAATAGTTGAATTTAAGGTATGTATTTTAAATTTTGTTAATTTCTGTAAATAAATGTAAATGTCAATAGAATATTATTCTTGAATCAAATTTTTTCCCTTGTGGAGAAGTCTGTCTTTCACATGACTAGTGCAACCCATTTCATTTAGGATGAACTTGACGATATGAAAAATGCATCCAGCTCTCTTGAATGGTTTGAATGCACCACTTCACTACAATTGGATCTTGCATGAGGCCCATTGAAACTATTTGTCTGACTTTTAATTACAACGCCCAGAGTTGGTCATGTGCTGGAGGTCCTTCTGCAGAATACAGATCAGCAGGAAGACAAATCACGTTCCTCCTCAAGCAGTAATTAACGGCAGAGTGAAGACGTTTGCACCACGAGATCCTGAGGTTTTCAATTTCATCACCTCAGTTGATTAAAATGCAATCTCAGGGAGCGGGGAAGTTTTCGTTTGCAGGCTGAGCCACTTGCCGATTCACTACCTGGAATCAAACCGACACACTTTACTGAACTTGGACCCTAAACAGTGGCTACTGTGTGGGGTTAATGCTTTTATAAGGAAAACTGGTCCACTTAGTATTCTGCTGCATACCTAACAGAAGGAGCTAAGTAGAAAACTGAATTGCACATGTGCAAATCTAGTGGTTAAAAAAAAGTGCTGATGCCCAAATGTAATTATGAATTTCAAACAAAAGAGTTGAAACGCGGAATTGGTCCCCTAAACTCATCTGTTCTCTATTTATCAGAAAACTCAATTTCACAGCTAATGGGTTCATTACTGTGGTCACGCTTGAAGGGTCTTTGCTGATAAAACTCACTCAGGAGTTGAGCGCTAAGCCGCTGGAGCACAGGTCTTAATAAGGTTCCCTCTCCGTCTCTTTGCTTCCCTTTCTCATGGCGGCATTACAGCGAAACTCTTACCCTCTTTCTTCATACAACCCCCCCTGGATTTTAGACCCCTGTGACGGCCGCGTGTGGAGCCAATCCAGTGACAGAAGAAATCTCCTTGTTGTCGGAAAGGGCACAGCTTTGCCTCAGCTGCTCCATTCACTACAGACAATTTATCCGTTGTACAGGGGGGGGGGGGGGGGGGGGGAAGACTTGCTGCAAAGGTCCAGCAAGGCAAGACAGGTCTGTGCTGAATACTAATGACAGCCGACTGTTTCCACCACACAGCCTTGTCATCCTGCATTCCAGCCATGTTCTCCTGCTGTCACACTGCGGTGGAGATGGAGCGCTTCATAGGACGATGCGGCGCAGTCTGCCTCGCTACAGCTCCCGTGGACCTCCAGCCCGTGTCTGAAATTGAATTCTTTATCGTCATGACGAGAATCCTCAAATCCAGCCTGCGTCATGCTGTCTCTTGTGTTTTTCTCACACGTACCACACCCCGATGCCCTGATTCAGCAGAAAGGGTGACCCGACCGAGGCTGATGATTTTGAAAGCCTTTCGGGTCGCTGTACGCCTCCACCTGTCTAATTCCACATGCATGTGTAGGGAGCATTAACAATGGGGGTTTTCCCCAAAATCAAATTTTACCACAATTGCAAATTACAATCTTAAACAGAATCTTTGGAACAGCATTAAGTCAAATCAACAGCGTGTATTTTAAACGCCCTCTCGGCTGAGGTGGTGTTCTCCCTTTCATCTGTTCCAATCTAACTCTTCCATGTAAAATTCACCAGAAGACTCTGGGCTTATCCTAATGAACCACGAGGTCTAAATAATCCACTCTTTTGTTCCCAATCTGATTACTCTCTCTATTTCTCCCTCTCCGCCTGGATCTGCTGCTGCTCGCTCTCTTTTGTCATTCACGGTCTCAACCTTCAAGGGCACTGTTCAAGATGTAACAGTGCGTACTGAGTAGTACATGTTCCTCCAAACACACAGACGCACGCACATGTGCACAGACATGACTAATGGAGCTTGTAATGTTGTGCGCAGGACGAACAAATGAACAGTGGCTCATGTGTTTGCAAGCCATTAGTCTGAGCAGGGTCAGTGCTCTCATCTAATCCAGTATAACTGACCGGCCTCCCCAGTTCATATTGATTTTCAACTTAAATAGAAGATAAGTCCTCAGAAGAAAGATGGAGTTAATATCTCTGGCTGCCAGCGAAGGAGAATTAAAGATATTTAAGTGTTGGCTCTAAACTTCTCGAGAGACCTTAGCTGCAGGAGGTGCGATGACAGAAATTGAATCCATCTCTATTTACCACCGTGTGCAAACCGTGGCATTGGACGAGAGTTTTATGGAAAACAAAAATCAGCCAAGAGGGTCAAGTGCTTTTTTGGGGAGCTTTCATGAGCTAACACAAAACCTTGTGTCCCGTTTTCTTCTGGGTAAACAAAAATAACTGTGTAAGAGTTTGTGCTCCTTGGCAAAAGCAGCAATCAGCTCTATAAATAGCTCCCACAGACGGTGCTGGCCAATTATGTATGAAAAATAATGGAATGAATTGCACAGAGACATGTCACAGTTCAAAACAACATCATCCATCTCTCCTTCCATCTCAGTTCTCATTGCCCAAGGGGTGTGGGGGGGTGTTAAAGGTACAAAAAAAAAAAAAGAATAGAGAGAGAGAGAGAGAGAGAGAGAGAGAGAGAGAGAGAGAGAGAGAGAGAGACGCAGAAAAACCTGTCATTTTGAAAAATGTGTGAGGTGGAAGGCTGCCTGTGTAAACCACGCTGACGCTTAACACATCGTCAACATCAACAGGAAGGCGAGGCTCCAGAAATAGCGAGAAATCAAATGTCTTCATCAAACAGTGTTTCAGGGTCAAAAGATATTGGGAGGTGAATTTATTTCTGGATCAAAGATGTATTTCTGCTTCCCGCTACACACTGTTCGACTCAGAATATCATTATACAACCACCCCTCAGAATAAACCTGGTTTCAGGTAACATGTTCCCTCCTGCATCCCCGAACAGCACTACACAACACTGAGGCTACATCTGCACAACTACCTTTTAAAACTAAAACGATCTCTATCCACATCGGTTTAAATCCCCTTATTTCGAGACCACTCATGTGCACTGGGCATGCACATGCCCATGTAAACAGGAAGCAATTGGTTGTTGGTTGCGAAAAAGGCGAGGCTACAAAAGAGCTTGCAAACAAATAAAGGCTTGGTCACACATACACAAACGTACTAAAACGCAGAATTTAACTGCACAACAGCTGTTAACAAAGACAGCAGAGTCCGCTTGTGATTGATTATTCATGTTGCATTATACACTGGTAGCTGAGCCCAATGTTATTTATTCCAAGAAGGGGGTCACGTGACAGGAGACTGACGAACCAGCAAAGGCTACATCATGACTGAAAGGGACCCAATCAGCATGAGGTTAGGAGTGTCTGCTTCATCGATTCCAAACATCTCCCTTTCTGCCCATCCAGACCAAAACACAGCCCCGGGGTTTTCAAACTGAAGTGGGGTCATCAACTTCTCTTTTTTTAGCGGCTCTAAAACTCCAGTGTAACGTGGACGCCAGGCATTGGTGCGTTTGTTCAAATGAAAACACTGTAGCGTGGGAGTAGCCTGAGACGATTTTACTTTCAAATACAAATGTATTTAATAATATCCGTAACAGCATTGGCAGTTTGTTTTAGGCTTAAATCAAATAAAAAAAATACTGTTGTGATGAAAGATCTAAACAATATATTTGATATAGTAAAACCACTGGTGGCCACAACTACACGTGAGGGTTCATCAGAGAACTAGACTTGAAGGTTCTAAAGGATGCTGCTCTGTGTCTTGACAGCAACCAACCGAGCATGTCACATTTTGGGAATTGAACAGGCCGGGCCCATCATCAAACATTACTCAGCGTCAATGTTTAGTTTAGTGTAAATATCAGCCGTGGGCACAGAGAAAAGCCTCTGCACATCCTTCTCGGGCTGCCTCATTTGCATTTATATAATATAACACTGAAATATTATTATGACAGCTGTGATGTTGGTGAACTCGGTTGAGGACCAAGTTATGTAAGTATAAAAAAAGCTAAACTGCATTAAATCATATTCTAACGGTTTATTTATATGCACTCTCCTGCGGGTGGATGGTGGGGCCTCTGGAATCAGTATTCAGAAAGTGTGCCTCTCATGCAATAGAACATATTCCACACTCCTGGCAGATTAGGTGTTTTCTAGTATTTGAGCTGCACACAGGGACGGAGGACTTACAACGGCACATGTTGGTATAATCCCACACCACACACACCACAGACCCCAGGCTAGATTGTGCTTTTTCCATTGTCTGTTTATAAACGAAATGGATAATATACATTTCAAAAAGAAATTCTGAGGTCACTTCAGGTGAAGTGCCTGGATCATCTTCTGCATTATAAGTCAGAGTATACCTGTGAGCTTTAAGAGAACGATGAAACAAATTCAAAGCAAAAAGGAAAAGTGTCCTGGCTGCAATTTCGATCTGGGACACTTTGGTTTCAGCTCTGGATAGTGCGAGGAAATGGAGACACGTCATCCATCTTTAAACAAAGTCAGCAAGATTCATATTATATTATAAATATAAAGTATTAACCCAGGGGAAATGCCTGCCTAACGCAACAGAGCAATCCAGATCTGTAATTTCCCTGTTAGAAAGTTCCAAAAACTTAACTGCACAAGTTTGCTCTCTTTCCCTTTATTTTCCTAATGACCTTTCTATTGGTTTCCAGTTCTGCAGCTCTCTCAATTCTAGCTGAGTTCGGAGGCTTGCTTTAGTTTATGTCTTGTGGCACACTTACCGTCCAGCAGGAAACAGCCAGCACCCACACATTGAAGGAGGAGCGGAGTGGCAGATGTTGTTTTCAGAACTTGATGTAAATTAAAGTAGAGGTAAAGGAGTGTGAACATCCCTCCAAACTGTCTTGATACATGCTGTAGGTGGAAATAGGTGTGTTAACGTTGTTTGCGGTGCCAAAAGTGACCAGAGAAGTCAATCTCTGCAAATTTCTTTTCCATGTTTGTCTCCTGTGTTTAGGTTGTTTGTCTGGGTTCTCAGGGGAGGGAGGTCCGGAGGCATCGTCTCTCTACTGAGGATGCGACGGGATGACCTCAGAGGATAGAAAAAGATTGTGTTAACAGGGCCACTTCTGCTACTGCTCCATTCTGATCCAAGTCCTTGGCTGTAGGCACTGGGTTGCTGGAGGAGAAGAGAAGAGGAGGAGGAGGAGATGGAGAGTGGGACCAGCAGCACAAAGGCAGCTCTGATACTAAAGAGGAAAGGAGGAGGTGGCTGATGATGGTGTGAGTATTCTAAAGGTGTCAACATTTGGGATTATTTTTGTTATCCCCAGGAGATAACACATTGTAAAGATTATTAATTTAGCCAAGAAAGTTATGTTTTCATCTGCGTTTGTTTCTTAGTAAACAGGATTACACAGACTACTGGATGGATTATCACAAAATTTGGTAGAAAGATGCTATATAAGTCAGGGACCCAATCATTACATTTTGGTGCAGATCCAGAAATCTTTTTCCACTTTCTTTCACATTGACAGACGGGTTGTTTATCAATATTTTGGGAATTTCTCAAAGGATAATGCAGAGCTCTTTCAGGCATGTGTAGAAGGCTAATAACTAGATTACATTTCCTATGGATCTAGATAATGATCTGGATGAGTCTGATCTCAATACATGTGTGATATGATGACATACAGTATATGTGTTAGAGTGCCTTTCTAGTTCTTTGTGTTGCTTTATCAGCATTCATCAGGCATGTAATTGGCTTTGTCTATAAAGAGCAAGCAGGTTGGCATAGCCGGCTTTGCATGAGATTACAAAGTTCAGCTCTGAAATACTTTTAATTCGGATCTTTGCAGGTTTGGAGAATTTTCTGGAAGTGATAAAAAATTCTGGAATTTATAATCGGTTTTGATGTTTGTCAAATCTGATTTTCTCTCAGAGAAATTTGTCTTTATTATCATCAAGGACTGCAAATTTGAGTAATGATTCGGGTCAAAAGAATTCTACTAATGCCAAAAGAATAACACTGCATCAAGATGATCTATGTCAAGAACAAATGAAGAGCAATGCTTGTTTTCTCTCTTTCATTTTGAAATAAACTTGGGGCTGGTTCTTCACTTACAGTATGGTTCAGAGCATTGATAGTAATGCTGTACTGTAGTACAGTACTGATATAATATACAATAGTGTAATATTCTACATTTTACCTTTGAGATACGTCTTTCTATAGTCCAGTCAACCAGAGACTCATTCGAGCGGAGCTCAGAGACTATGAATTCTCACCTTAATCCTAATTGTTGAAATAAATGGTTGTCTGAATAATCTTCTATATTTGCATAATATCTCTAATTCTTCAGTTGCTGAATGAAAGCAGGGATGATGTGAGCTATACATTTTCCTCTTTCTCATTTTCCTCACCCTCATCCCTCCATCAGTCCTGCATGTGGAATACACCTAAAGAAGAGCAAAGGCCCCCCGAGTTCTCTTTGATTTTTCTGGGTTATGAAGATAAGAGCCAACACTGAGCCCACATGTTTCTTATCTAGATTTGAAAAACGTGTAGCGTGACATTTTGGCTTCCATTGACTGTAACTTGCAGTGCACAAGTACATGCATGAAAGGTCTCAGTCTGTTCTCTGTCAATAGAAATTTCCATGTAAAAAGAAAATCATCTTTCATCGGCCACAAAACATTCATAATGATGCACGAGGCTCCAGGTGGAATACGGCTCTAGAGGCAGACACTTCTATTCAGCAGTGATAAAACTGACTTTATACTGATTCCAAAGGAAAGATCTCTTTGCTTCTCAGTTAGGTTTATTATCATTTGACAATATCACTAACAAAAAAATTGTCGAAAAAAAAATGAGACTGGGAGTTACCCATAACATTTATTTTTGATAAAAGCTCCCTGCAAGGGTCTGAACATTGCAGAGTAGTTTTGATTTTCGGGATGGGAATATATGGGCATCTCAAATTTCAATAAATTCTTGATTTCCCAATTGGATTTGAGATAAAAAGTGCCAATACTCTTGTGTTTTTAGTCCCTCAAAGTTCAATGTCTATAGCACATACCAGTGCCAGGGGCCAACAGTCCACTTAAATCCAGTGAAGCTGCACCAAATCGCACACACTCAGAGATATCAGTCTCGTAAGCATGTCTGATTTTATCCATCAAGATCCATGAGTTATTTCCTAGGAAATTGGTGAAAATATAAAAACAATAATTAAAACCTTGAAAAAAAATCATGGATCAGCCCCCCTTGACTGGATCCAAATTTAATGGGATCTCGAACTATCTGGTAAATAAGAGAATATTTCTTGTTAGACAAATTAAACACAGCGTGTCTGGGAATATAACGTTTCTTAGTTAAGATCTGCAGTTGATTGGAATGTGCGCATGTTGCGGTCTTTGACCTCTTTTCCATAAAAAATAACAGGTGTGTGATTTATTTAGATTTAAAATAACCTGCTATAAAAGGACGATTGACTCGTCTCACATTGCCAGTAGAGGAGTTTGCCTGACTGGCCCCCCCCCCTCTCCCAGTGAGTCATGTTGGCGTCATGAATGAAACTAAGAAGCGCTCCCACCTCGCTGTCTTGCCAGTATTGCATTTGCACGACACAAAGAAAGAAAATAAATACTGTTAAACGTTGGTCCTGAGATGTTTAAAATGATAGGTACACAAACGCTCATGACTTTTTAGACGGCAAAGCCCGAGAGTTCAATGCGAGTCATAACGACAGACAAATTAAAAAGGATTCTGGTTCCCATCACTGCCGATCAGAGCCACAGCTGATAAAAACCTGTCTTCTACAGAGTCATTTGACCCCAGTGTGAATGATGGTTGTATCATTCCCATTGCAGACAAAAAGCCAGATGGTAGTGAGTGTTTTGTCCAGTTTTATGAAAAAAAGGTTGTTCATGTGTCCCGGGATACATGGTGGTAAAATGCATCATCCGTGTCATTCATATTGCTAACATTATTTCTCCTGTAGAGAGAGGAGAACAAAATGAAACAGATAATAGAAAAATGATTTTTTTTCAGTCTGATCAAAGCCGGCTGAGGATAAAGTGTAACAGTGTGTGTTTGTTGGTTGGATCGTTGCTTTGTGCTGGGGCTTGTTGCTCCACTTTGCTGATGTTTCTCTGACTGATGTTGTTTTTCTACAAAATAATTCCCCCTTCATCTTCGCAATCTAATTATTGAGCATTGAAATAAAAAATGTGCCGACAATCAACAGCACTTTAAAGCAAAGTACAAAAACTGATTTCTTGGAATTCGTGAATTAATTCTGAATCTTGGAAGAAAATAATTGTGATTCTCATGTGAATCAATAGCCTCCCCCACCCCCACCCCCACCCCTACTTCATGTTGTATAATTTATCACTGAGTCTAAACATTGGCCCAGAATCGACTCCTGAAAATGCATGCTGCCACAAAGTGTTTTGGATCGACCCCGTTCGAACCCAAAATAGATGACGGCGCCTCCTTTTCACTGCTCACACCCAGTGTTTTCCTGTAAAGGGAAAATGTGCACCACCTGCTACAGTGGAGAAAGCCAGCAGCCTCTAAGTCAGGCCCAGACACACATCTCCTGGTCTTCTCAGCGTGTGGGCGGACAAACTCCTTTCCACTTGGTAACAGCCTGAATGCCTCCCTACGTGTGTGAACTTCAGTGGCTCCTTCTTTTAGGCAGCAGCCTCCTTCCTATGTATGTCTCAGTCATCCAATGACAGGTTGGGGGGGTAGACGTATGAGCATCCTTTTAGACCTCCCACCAGGAACCCACAATCCAACCCTGATGTTTCGCAAGATCACAGGTGGAGGGGAAGACAGACAGACAGACAGACAGACAGACAGACAGACAGACAGACAGACAGACAGACAGACAGACAGACAGGCAGACAGACAGAGAGGAGGAAGAAGAACAGCAGAGACCCAAAGGAAGAGGTGTGCAACAAAGAGACTGGGAGAGAACATCAGTGCCACTATGCAGGGTCCTAATAAAAAGAGTGCACATTTTTACCACAAACACCATTACGCAACTGCCATTGTGGGATTTGGTTGCATAAAAAGTCAAACACAGAGGAGGCGAAAGCACGGTTGTTATGTGCTATCAGAGCAGATCTGAGTTAAGAGTGGGCGCGAGTTTTCCACCCTCTTAAAAATGACGCCTTGTTGTAATGCAGACAGATGGCCTGATATCATCCATCCGGACCGTTTCTCTTTTTTTTCTTCCCTTTCTTCCAAACCCACAACCCTACACTGGACCAAACGGGGCCCTGTTGTTGGCCATCTGCTTACCACGTTTGGCACTGGATCCTGTATTTCCTGTTGGTTTAGACCATCGATTACTCACTTTGACACACCTGTCATAAAGGCAGCTTATCGCTCTGATCACTTCAACATCCTATTCACATCTTTCTGTTGAACATCTTTTACCTGAGTTATTCAGGCTGGACATTTTAAATTAGAATTTAAAAAAAACCGTTCTGCTCGATCGTTTCCTTTTCAGAGCTCCTTTAGAGTTTAGAGTTCATAGTGGAAGTGATTGTCAGTCTCTGGGTAATGAAAACAGAAGGAAAGAGCATTTGAATCCAGAATGAGCAGTTGTTAGATGTTTGTTTTGCTAAGTCTTTGCCTGTGAGTTTCTTACAGAAGACGGCAGAAATCCAATCTCTACCGATCATCCAGCCAGAAAAAGAAATTAGAGTCACTTTGTCAAGTGGAACAGAAATCTAATCTGTTTGTGTAATGATATGAGGCTCCTTTCTACAGGGCTCACTAAACAGCCTGTTTATAAGTCCCTCTGTCTTCATGGCTTATCACATCCAACATTTAAAGTCCCCCATGGACATATTTATTACTTTTCAGAGCCATCATGAACATGGACCCAGAATAAGTTATAAATTCAGCAAATCTTAATCTTACAACCAGAAACAGACACAGACAAATATGTCAAGGGTGTGATTTCACATTAAAAGCCATTACGACCCACTGAGACGATGACATTTTTTCAACCATTATTCATTTTCATATACCAGTCATATACTTGATCAAATACTATTCATATAAATTGTTATATTATGGCACATGTGAGCCATGTTGCAGAGCAATGATTTATAAACACCTCACAATGTTGAAGAAGGTGAAAAAAGAATGGTGATCTGCCCCTTGAGCCGCACCAAACTGTTATGGGTCTTTCCCTGACCCATTCCACATCCTTTACCCAAGTTTTGTAGTAATCCATCTAGTATTTTTTTCTGCTTATAAAGAAAGGTAGATAACCTCTTTCTCAGAAAAAACTGGTACCATGGTTCCACAATCAAAGATTAAACTTTAACATACGAGAACTAACAAAACCCACAGAGCCTGGTCCTAAACTATGTTGTAGAATCAACTGTGTCCTGCTCCTTCTCCTAATCTTCTGCACAAACTTCTAAAATGGTTCACGTCACGATTTGTCCACTCAGCTCAACCTGCCCGTTTCCTACATTAAGCATTAACAAAGACAAAAAAATATATGGGAGCAACTTTAAGTAGAGTGCATACCTTTACCAAGGTCAATTGGTTTCCCTAGAAAACTGGTAAATATTTAAAGAACAGCACTATCTTGCAATTTTAAAGAAAGTTATAAAAAAAAATCCTGGATCTGCCAATTTGTTTGGATCCATCTCAAACTGTAATTGCTCATCCTTAGCCCTTCTCATCCTCCCACCACGTTTTGTGGCAGTCATTTCAATCGTATTTTTGTAAATCTGCTGACAAACAAAACAACCAACAAGTGCGAAAACACAATAATAGTGTAGTTACAGAGACAGCAACAGACAATGCTATAGGCTAGAGTGAGAGGCCAACTCACTCTTCGCCTGTTTACATCACACATTTTCACACCTATTTACCATTTTTTCCATGTTCAAAAAGAAACCTGAGTTTTGTATAAAGAGAGACAGCTGTTTGGCCATCCACTCCCAGTCCCTCTGCTTGGATTCCTGCCTGGATAAAGTATACGATCAATTCACATTCTGCAGAGGTGAGTAAGAGCATGAGAGCGTCAGCACCCTCCATGCTGATAGAGAGAGTAATTAATAGTAGAGACTAACGTCTCTTAAAGGGAAATTATCACTAAATAAGTGGGTACCACTGAGAGATCTGAATAATGTTGTTGCTCTTGAATAAGCTGGTTTCCTGCCATGACACCTCACAGCAGCATTTGATCAGGATGCAACTAAACACACGCCACAGGATGCACATGTTACAGTGCACTAGATGACTCAGCCACTATGTCATCAGCAAGGATACATCGATTATATAGAAATAATTCAGTATTCGCATGACTCATAGTGACACAAGCCCAAGTAGTCACAACACTCAAGTTGTGTGTTACACAATACACACAACTTCCATCACACAGATCTCTTTTAGAGCCTGTGCCTTGACGGTGAGAAGTGCTGAGGGTAGTGACCGGCCCTCTGTTACCTTGACCCGGTGCCAGACAGTCAAGGGCAACAGCCTGTTACACCCACAGGCAGGGCCAACATCCTACTGCTCCCACCCACACAGACTGTCACACTCCTGAGCAACAGTCATCCCACTGGTGCGCCAGCGACCAGACTACACTGCACCTGGTCTCTCAGATGCTCTAAAAGGAAAGAATAACTGCAGTGATTCGAGTACGTTATAATTAAAATGAAATAAATTCTACAAATGGCGAGATAAATTATCTTTAATCTTCAGTTCATTCACAAGTTGAGTTGTGCGTGACTAGTTATTATAAAGACCTCTATTCACTGACGCACTTCCTCACTACAGTATACAGTCAGGAGCCTGGCGCTGCGTTTAATTCTTAATTACTTTTAATTGAGATCTATTTCCTCCCATTCAAAGCGCAGAGAAGAAACAGGAAAAAGATACTGCAGCATCCATATATCTCCATCCCAGCATGAGCTCTGCATGGATCGGGAGGTGGATATTGACCTGGGTTGGAGGAGGAGCCCAGGTGGCGTGGAGATCCTCAGTTGGCGTGAAAGACACAGAGTTAAAGGTGCTGAGCTTCGTGCCACTGTAGCTGGAGGCAGGCCTTAATGAAGAGGTAACAGCAGAGGAAGATGGGCTCATCCATGTCAGAGCCGGGGAAGCGGCCCATTAGTGGGGGACCGCTGACAGGAGAGGCCTCACTGACAAGGTGTGACTCGGGACAGGACACAAGACGACAGCTAACACTGGCTTATTAATAGTTAGGGGCTAGCAAGGACAGAGAGAGAGAGAGAGAGAGAGAGAGAGAGAGAGAGAGAGAGAGAGAGAGAGAGAGAGAGAGAGAGAGAGAGAGAGAGAGAAAGAGAGAGAGAGAACGGGGGGGTAGCAATTTGAGGAAGGGAACAACAGCAAAAGGCTTGTGTCCACAAGTTGTAATACTGAAACCCTTTCCTGCAAGCGTTACATCTGATTTGAAATAGGACACCAGTCAAGAGCCGAATAAATCACCGGACAGGAAAGCTGCTCTCGTCGGAAAAATAGAGCGCGAGAGTCACCTATAGTTTGCTTTTTTCGTTTGGTGAGAGTTGAGCTTCCTAAAGAGCGGAGATTACTGTGTGTTGTTAAAAAGAGGTCAGCAAATTTAGAATATATGTTCACTTTAGTGTGATGGTGTGTGGGCATGTGTACGTGCCCGTGGAAGAGTAACTCTGCTTATTAGCAGGCCTCCTGTTGGTGTTCACAGGCCCATCTATTTGAAGTTAATCCAGCCAGCCCCCTAAAGACTGAAACTGAGAGGAGAAACAAAAAAGAAAAAACAAGCATTGTTCAGCATCTGCAAACAACGGGGTCCCAGTGTTCCAACCACAAGCCGTCCTCACATGTGAGGACTGATCGGCAAATGTATTGTACATGCTGTGAGCACCTTCTCCCTACACAGCAAAGTACACGCAAACATGTTATATCAGCTTCATGAGAACTCTATGAACTCTACACGTAACTATAATGGTGCTCAGTATATTTAGTAGCACTTATATGGCACTTATCTAGAGCACTTTGTAAGCTTTCTTGAAGAACATTGTACTTTCTTGATTCTTGTCGTTCTAGGTCTGTACCCGCATGGTTGAATGCACTTATTGTAAATTGCTTTGGATTAAAGCGTTAGCTAAATGAAATGTAATGTAATGTATATCTGTGTTTTAACCATAAATATCAGACCCCTAAACATGACAGGAGCACATAATATACACGTGTTTCTGCTACCTTCATAGGTTGCTCTGTTTGCCCCTTTCTAATAGTGAATCATCCAACCATGGACAAATTACTTGAAGGAAATGCCAACTTCAACTTGGTAATGGCACACCACACTGTGGAAATAGCAGAAAATGGCAGCAAATGTCATTATGCTCCATTAAGAAGTCCTTTGTCTGTGCCGATGCGGCCTTTAGAGCCTAATGATCTTTGTGTTATCGGCAGGTCTTTTCTTTCGCTATAGGAATTCCCTCTCAATTGGGTCCCTGGGGGCTTCTGAACACAGGCATAAGACATAATATTAGTAGAAAGTCTGTCAGGAGAGCCATTGGGGCCGACAGGATAGGGCCACAGGCAGCACGGCTCAGTCTCAGCTCTTAATTACACCAACGCACTAAGACAAACACAAACATGCAATCACATACAAAGATAAACATCCTCAATACAGTTATGATACAGTTATCCTAATGAAAGTCAATGAAAACAAACTTGTTACCGAAGTCCTTCAAGTAGCGGCTGAAGGAGAGTGGTGAAGTGAAAATAGCCCATTTTCAGTAACACCACAGCTCCCAGGGGTAGCAGCATGAGCAGATGAAATAAGACAAAACAACACTGTGTGCTCTGATGCCTGAGTGTCTGCAGGGATGAGCATGAATATTTGTGTTTATCAGAAGAGTGTGTGTGGTTGTCCACTACGTGCTTCCCCGCAAGATTCAGTGTGGGGTCCCGCGTGCCCTCCCTTGCATTCCCACGCCTTTGCTGACGCTCTTTGACATGGCTAACATAAACAGATGTTGCACCGTGACAGGAAGTGGCCGACTTCTTAGGAACTGGTGGAAAAGAAGCCGTTCATCTCCATGAAACAGAACAGTCAGGAGGTCACACTGCAGCAGGAAACAGCCTCAGAGAGTCTCAGTCCCAGCTGAGCATGTGTAGGCAGGCGTGAGGGGGGGATGAAGAAACTGTAACGCCAATCTCTAACCCCACACTCAGGGTTAAACAGCTGACTTTAACTAGTTTGGCTTTATGGTCCTAACCTCACTGACCTGCAGTACCACCAGGGTTGTAAATCACTGGCATAGTAGAGAGCTCATGTCTAATCAAAGCAGAGGGAACGACAAGTGATAGAGTACACGAAGGCCACAGAGCTGGAAAGAAAAGAGAGAATTCATCTGATGAAATCCTATTTTCACAACGTAGAAGCCCTTAAATGACAGCAACAATGCAGCAATGTTAAGTGGTCCTCATGGGAGCTCTCCATTCAGCACCACAACTCAAGCCAAAAGAGGAACTGAAATTCATTAACAGAATTAAAGGCTGTCGCTGATACGATCTTTGGGGCTTCAAAGCTCAGTGACAATTACTGGGGGAATGGCCAAAGCTTGGACAGCTACGGGCTGTGGAGGCGCGACTGATGGGGCTGAGGTCAGGATGAGACAAGGTCACATATCTGACTTGAACCCTAGACGTGAGGTCATGGTAACATCAGCGAGCCTGTCATTTGGTCACGTGTCGCTGTCTCAGTGCTGGTCACTAACATTAACAAGGTCCTCGCCTGAGAATAAGGAATGATAATTAAAGTTAATGCATTATGAATAATCTTGGATTTCTGTTTCTCATTTCATGGGCTTTGGGATTTGTGCAAAGTGGTGCGGTGCAGTGGTTCGCACTGATGCCTCACATGAGACGGTTGTGGATTGAACCAGGTGGTCTCTGTGTGGAGTTTTCATGTTCTCTCTGTGCCGGTGTGGGTTGTCTTCAGATACTTGCTCTTCTACCCACAGTCCAAAGACAAGCATCTGAGGATAATTGGAGACTCTAAATAGCCAGAAGGTGTGAGAGTTTGTGTGCGTAAGTCAGCCCTGTGATGGATTGCCCCGCCTCCCACCCATTGTCAGCTGTGATTGGCTCCAGCACCCCCGCAACCCCCAAGGGATAAGCAGTGTATATAAACTACAAGGGTGCTCTGAGAAAGCATACCTCTACCAGGGCAAAGGCTTTATCGCGCCATGTCAAGATCTAGATCTAGAATGTGGCGCCATGATCTAATTTGTCCTTTGACAGCTTCGAAATTACCCTTTTAAAAATAATATCCGAGATGTCTAACGTGGTGTTTTGCTCTGTTAATGTATTTTATAGCAGTGTACAGTGCGATCTTCTACATGCTTGTGCGATCATCCATAAAGTTGTTGCTATCCAAACAGACGTTATGGTGGAGGACGTTATACACTGAGGACCGTGCAATGTGTTCTTGCCTTTTTCCCTGCAGTTTCTCCTCAAAAATTACATCCAAAGTCCTTGAGGTGCTCTATGGATAATTTAAGGGAGTGAATGAAATCATAAAAATAAAGTTCATACTGACAAACTGACAAAAAAACGAGAAGCACCATATTCAAGTGCAGATAAATGTCTGCGTGCCGTCCTCTGCGTCTGCCCACTTCCATCCCACGATTGCATGATCTCCTGCTGAGGTTTGGCATGCAAAGCAAAGACTCATAATAACGAATAAGTTGGCCTCCGACGTTTTTTTTTTATTGATGAGCTCAGACTATATACAGACATATCACACACACACACACTCACTCTGCAAGGGAAGGTGTGAGCAAGGAGTAAGTGTGGTACAGGCAAAGATACGCACAGGGTTGGGTATCAACAGGCAGGCGCAGTGGAGTCTGGGGACGGAGGGAAAAAGCTGGATGAAATATTAATGAGAATGAAATATTAACGTAATTCTTCTATTGAACTGTGGAGTTTTGGGGAATGCAGTGTTTTTGCAGCAGCGTATGTATTCCTCTTTAAACCGAGAGGATTCCTGAAGAGTTGTGGCGGGGTTAATATCATCGGTCATCAACATGTCGACTTTCTGCTTCGTACAGAACTCTTCTTATGAAACATACAGTGCCTTGAGTGGCAGGCAGTGACTGAGATGCTGTTTTGCAATGATTTGCTGTGTAATTATAGTCTGACAGCCAGATGGATCCTGTGTAGGAGGCAGATACTTGGGTTGCATCATGGTGCACAAACTTACAATCCTACAGAAGCACATACACCAGACCGAACTATATATGTACAGAGAGAGTTGCAGACACACACACACACACCATCAACAATAATTACAGTTCTTTCTTTCCTCACATCTGTCAAAGTCTTTCCTCCATCTCGAACACACACACACACACCCACAAACACACACACACACACACACACACACAAACACATACGTGCCAAGCTCTACATCATGCAGTGTGAATATCCAGTGAGACTGAGAGTTGATTACAGGCTTAAAAACGTGCAGTCAAGTATTTGCTATTCTAAATCCTGCAGTAATTGGTGATCTCAGTGTGTCAACCAGAAGGAAAATGCTTATCTCAGAATGATCAGTTGTATCCAGCGTCTTTGATAAAACTAGATAGTGATTGAGGTTTTCCCCTTGACCTCCAGTTTGCCTTTGGGACATTAATGGGGAAGAGATTCCATCAAGAAACTCAGTGGGATGTGACCAGAAAGCTCATCATGCTACAAACAACAATCATGATCCGAGGGCAACATTGTGAGAGGAGATTTGTCTACGGAGTATACCCAGAGTTTGCCTTTCACAAATGCACAACACAGCCAGAGGTTCTCTGCACAGACATGTTCACAACGGCAACAAATCCTCTGCATTATTCAGTTACTCCAGTTGTTCCATTGTCCACCATTACCAGCACCTGGACAAAGACACTGGTCACCCGTTGTGAGAAAACAAGTGCTATACTCTTTCTGGCACTTCTTTATTGCTGTAAAAAGGACTTACATTTTCCAGAAAAGATTTATACCAGGCATAGGCAACATTATTTTAACTGCAGATGAGTGCTCTGAACATTTGAATGCACAAAGCCTTCATAAACTTTAAAACCACAGCCTACAAGAACCTTTTACTTTATGTTGACGAAAACATCTTGTCTATTGTTAATTCAAACCCTGAATGTTTGCTTCACTAAAGGTAAATGGTCTGTATTTATATAGAAGCCTTTCTAGTCTTGATGACCAGTCAAAGCACTTCACAGTACATTTTACAATCACTCATACATTCATACAGTGCATATATGTGCAGCACTTTCTCTATGAGATGGGAACATTTGTCATGTATCTTGTCCAAGGACACTTCGGCATGTGGACTAGGGAACAATGGGATTGAACCACTGACCTCCTGGTTACCGGACGACCGCTCTAACCCATGAATGAGTAGATATTCGATTAATTTGTTAAGAATAATATGCTGTGGCATCTGAAGCAGCAAAAGCGGGTCAGGTAGGAATACATAGCTGTAGCTCATTAACAGAGGGACGTAGGAGAGGAGGAAAGCAGCCGACGGGCTTCAGTGAGAGGGCCTGCCAGGGCAGAACAGGTGAGATTGACAACAAACACAGAGCTGCATTTATTAATATTGTTATCATTACATTCATTTTCTTTCAAAACAACGTGTGGCAATTAAAAAATACTTGCATTCTATCACAATTCCTCAAATGTCATCATCACAGTGTTGGTTTTCAGGAAATAACAAGAACAATAAAGCCAAAGCTATTTAATTTACAATCTTATCTACTAATTCCAAAAATCTGTTTGTCTATGCAGCTCGCATATCTCAAGTGCCGGTCATTTTATCAGCATCACACGTGGCATGAGTGCTGTTAAAGGGATAGTTCACCCAAAATAAAAAATTCACACATCATCTACTTACCTCTATGCCGATGGAGGGGTGGGTGAAGTGGTTGAGTCCACAAAACTCTTCTTGAGTCTCAGGGGTAAACTTTGTTGCAGCGGAATTCCGATACAATTGAAGTAACCAAAGTCTTAGACTTGTTCAAAAACAACAGCAAAACCTAACATGCCTTCATACTGCTCGTGTGGTGTCATCCAAGTGTACGCCAGTGTTAATTTTGGCAGCTATTTTTGATTTAGTCTTAGTCTTAGTCTTTTGACGAAAATGCATATTAGTTTTAGTCACCTTTTCGTCATTTTTATCCTTCTTAGTTTTAGTCTAGTTTTAGTCTACGAAAACGAATTACATTTCAGTCTAGTTTTAGTCACATTTAGTAGCCACATTTAACTCCTTTTCTTCTCTTCTCAGGCCCAGGGACCCTGTGTTGTGTCTAAAACTGCACAATAGTCTAGCTTGCAGTACTTAGGTTGTCCATTAGATATCCCTACCAGCATAGGACTATAGCAGGGGTCGGCAACCTTTACTTACTTATTTTGCCCCCTCTTCCCCCAAATAAAATGTGTCTGGAGCTGTAAAACATATTTGATAACAAAGCTAATCAATTTTAATATAAAGTTATACTATACTAAACTATAGTTTGTTGCATTTACGAAATTATAGAACGACAATAAAGTAAACTCTTGACATTTTATTGCTGTTTGTACCTGTTACAACAAAGTAAAACACTGAACACTTATGAAGAGAAGAAAATACACAGGCAAGTGTCTGCCTACTTTGTAATTAATTAAACACAGAACTATGTAGGGTTATTTGAGTCCTCCCACTATTTGTGGGCAATGTATGAAATAAGAAGAACCCTATTTTGAAATAAATAAAAACATATAGCTGCAGCCTAATAGCTTAAAAATATATATTTAGTTTTAAATGTAAAAACGAAAAGTGAGAGCAGGTCAGACTGGAGGCGAACACAGAAACTGAAGCTCGGTACAAACCACCTGCAGCTTCTGCTCTGATCAAGAAGCTGCTGCGCTGATCTCTGAGCAGCTGAGACCAGAGAAACTCTGTGTTTTCACTGTTTCCACTGTTAAGAAGCAGCCGTTTCATGTGAACGAGCTCTGATCTTGTGTCTCTGAGCGAGTGAGCGGGGCGGGGGCGGAGCCTCGGGACCGGTGCGCTATCTGGGGCGCACAAACACACACACAGACACACACACTCACTCGCCCGCTCCTGATACTTCATGACGGCCTGACACAATGATGTTTAAAAAAATTATTGTGACTTAGTCAACCCCCAATATTTTCGTCTCGTCTCGTCAACTAAAGTTAAAATAGATTTAGTCATAGTTTTTATTTTCAAAGATCCGTTTTCGTTACGTCTTCGTCTCGTCTTCCTCATGGAAAAAAGATCGGTAACGAATATTTTTCGTCATAGTTTTCGTCAACGAAATTAACACTGGTGTACGCAAACCCCGACACTCATAATAGACTCAAAAGAAGGTATTTTACACCATGTTTTAAACCTAAAAATCCAATGGAAGAGCTTAAGCTAGCAACGTAGTGAGACTTCAGAAATGTTTATTGACTCAAACTCTTCACCCACCCTTCCAGCGGCATAGTGGTGAGTATAGAATGAGAGCATTTTCATTTTTCGGTGAACAATCCTTTTAAGGGAGGCAGTGCAGTGTTGAATTTTGTGCGGCCTTGACAAGCGATACATTCATCATAATGAACGCTGCATAAATAGATGACCAGCGCTCTGTAGCTGCGGCGGCTGGGACCCATCACCATAAGCGATGTTGTTGATCAATACAATAGACAAGTGATTCTTCAGTTCGTGGTTCTGCGTTCTGAGAGGAGCTTTACTGAACTTTGAATAAACAGGTTAACAGCTCTTCAGGGTTCTGTGGACTGAGTCCTTCAGCCGGTCTTCACTTGCTGCTGCTCAGTAACTGCAGGTCACTTTTACAGTTTCAGACAGAAAAGCTGCAACCATCGTCTCCACAGACCAAGCAAAAAAGCCCATTCCAAACTGGCAGGTTTAGAACGGATACTGCACTAATAATCTGAATGATGGAAGGATTATCAAATTCTAGACTAAGTATCGGTTGATCAACTGCTTGATTAATTCACAAATAGTTTCCTTAAAGTTACAGCTTTGACTCCAATCTTTGTTTCTGTATCCAAGTGCAGCGACTCAACACCTTGAAACATCTGCCTGCCTGGGAGCAATTATTAAACTGTCACCATCAGAATAACAACACGTTCTCTGTGAATTGTTAGCAGGTAGCCAGGCCAGAGCAACAGATCCCCCCATCTTCTTCACTGAAGGCTGTCAGGTACCGAGATGCCCCCTGGCAATAATTGCACCTGACAAATGGGCCTTGACAAAACAATGGGGGGTGTTCAACCTTTTACTGATCTGACAGAGCAACTTAATTGAAACTATCAATCAGAGCCACCCTCCTCCATCTCTGCTTTTTGTGACTTTTATTCTTCCCAGCAAAATCTTTCTGTCCTACTCACAAGCTGCAAGAATTTATGTCTCTGTCAATCTCCCTGCCTCTCATGCTCACTTGCACATGCATATTAAGACCCATGTGCGTAAATCAGTATCCAAAAATATTGCTTCTCTCTGTTGGCTCTCCGTCCTCATCATTCCCCCGTACGGTCCACAAACCCATTACTTGATCATTATATCGTGACAGGGCTTATTAATACATCAGTCCAGCATTTTTTTTTTTTTTTGTGTTTTCCCTTTAACAGTCTGCCTATCAGACTCGGCAGCATGTTGTCGAGCAGCGGCACCTAAGGTCCCAGTGCAAAAGCGTGGCAGAAGCATTTTTCTTTTTTTTTTTACTAAATCACTACAGCCCCAAACGGGATGTCACAGTCAGTGGCAGGAAAGAGAGGATAGTCGGAACAAAAGGAAATACCTCCCCTTGCTGGAGAGGAAAGGGTTAAGCCTATTACAGAAGACCAATCAGGAATGGGGGAGCACTGCAAACCTCCGCAGTAAGAGAGAGAGAGAGAGAGAGAGAGAGAGAGAGAGAGAGAGAGAGAGAGAGAGAGAGGGAGGGAGGGAGGGAACGAGGGAGAAGGGAGGGAGAAGAGAGCAGAGCAGAAGATAGAGAGATACCAGGAGTGTAATGGTTTGTGCTCCTATCCAGAAACTGAGGCAGGGAGAGAGCACAGCGAGATGAGGAGCATTTACAGACCACATGGATGGATGAGAGGAAAACCAGAGACAAGGGAAGAAAAAGAAGAATCCCGCCAACATCACTGTCAGGAGTAACCTCTGTGGACTTGTTTTTTCTCTCTGCCCAAGACTCAGGAAGGAAAGAGCAGCTGACAGTAGTGTGACCCTTGTGCATTCCTAAATATTCAATCCTAATTCTTGGATTACCGCAGAAAGGATCAGAAACCAGTCCGAAAATTTGTATATCTGTCGACCTAGACTGTTGCAGAGGTGGGGAAAGGAGAGGGGGCAGCGTGGTGGGTGGACCGGTCCCGGAGCATCTGTGTTTACTCTGCATGGTGAGTGTGTTTTGATGGGTCACTCATACTTTGCTCTGGTTTTCCGCTGAGAGGAGCGTATGTGACAACTGAGAAGACTCCAAAGCCAAACATGTCACAGCGAAATTAATGCAAGGGATTAGAAATTGTACTTATTTTTGTGTTGTTGTAAGACTATAATTTATGGTTTAAACGAGCGAACGGATTAAGATGCAATCCCCTCTTGCACTTGTAATTCTGACTTCCTGCTGCTGTGAACATCCCATTTTGAGAGGCTTTCGTTAATTTATTTGTGCAATAGGACATCTGTATATTCGCATTCTCTAAGCACGTCCGTTTTCTTCTCATATTCAAAACTGTCAGGCTCTTCTGATATGACTCCTGATTTGAAGTTGAGCACTTTCAAACTGTGCATCCTTATAACACGCATGATCCTCTGTGTCTTTGACATTGGGGCTTGGTAAAGTATGGCACCCATCGCTGAAAACAACCTTGAACAGTGACCGACATGTTCCGCTGAGGAGATACATTGATCACATAAAGTGACATCGGAGGAGGCGTCCGTGTGTTTATGACAAGTTCTCCGAGGAATCACACAGCGCTACAGCTCTAACCACGTCTGTCCTGAACCAACAACATGCAATAATCTCCACCAAGCATTTCCTGTAGTAATTCACACTGTAAAAAACAGGAATAGCAAAACACTGTAGTTGAAATTACATCTGAAAACGTGAACATGAGATGTAAAACAAAAACGGTTGCTTTTGTACAAACCCTGTTTTAGGGCTTCTGTTATGTTAATGAAATAGCAGAGATGTAAAGTGCATCGGGAGATGCACAGGAACATGATAAGACATCAGAGGCTTGTTGCTATGCTAACACGAGTTTCCTTGTCGCCTCTCTGCTGAGGATATGTTTCTTTTCATTATCACATCCCCCACAATTTGCTCTCCTACTCCTCCTACTCTCTATCTCGCTACCATCCATTACCCCTTTCTTTCTCTCTCCTCAGGTCACTGTGAAAGAAAGATGTGGGGCTGACTGACAGAAAAAGGATGATGTGTGTATCTCCTTGTTGTCTGGGGTCTTTCATCGAGAACCAACTACCTACGGCGGGTGGGCGCTCTGTCTGACAAACCCCCTTCTACCACCTCAAGGGGATGACCTTCCCCTGAATTGCAAAATCAACTTCCCTCCTAGACGCATATAAATACTGGCGATCACAAATGTCACAATGATCAAACTTCATGGTGATTGGATACGTATGCACCCAAATAATCTGCTCCACTCGAGCCCTCTCCAGTGATTGTGGGTTCAGCATGTCAAAGGGCAAACTGGACACCTGTGCTGGATTTTCAAATCAGTGGCAGCTGGAGCCAGGCGTACAGAGAGTGATGAGAAAGGTGGAGAGTGAAGGTCAGTTCTGTTAGCGGTCCCAGGGGACACCGGGGCCTGGACGCTGCCCGGACACACTGACCTCTCCTGGACAGATTCGGGACGTTATGATGCCTTATACTGGGGGATCGATATGGCTGACTGACAAACTCTTGGAGTACAAGCTAATGGATGCAACAGTTTTTTTACATTTACAGATCTGACGGCTACCTTCCCACTGGGAACAAAAAAAAGCAAGGATTTGGATCGTACTATGAGCAGCACATTCCATCTCTGTGCAGGGGATAGAGTCTGTGTTCCTTTGTGTTCTTCGTTGGCTTTGTTTCTCCTGTCTGGGAATATCATGAGATTATAAACAGGAGGTGGCTCCGACATTTTATTCCTGTTCCACTCATCCCTCAGAGCTCCCACCATCACTTAAGCAAACGGACCAGAGATAAGAGAAAAAGCCTGTAGGTGACGTTAGCCGACATCCACCGGGTGCAGGTGGCTGATTCCTCAGCTTTCTTGTAATTGTGGACAGGAAGAAGTAGCTCATAGACAGTGGAGTGAGACAGGTGCTTCTCTGGCTGTCAGCCTCTCTGGGAGGACCAAGTGGTGAAAAAGGAAAAGCCTTCTCTTGGGGGGCCTTGTTCTGTGGATCCAACATGGACTCTATGGCCTGATTGCACAGCCCTGCTATTCAGAAAGTGCTGGAGGGAAGGGTAAATATTACACACAAAAAAATCTATTACTTTCTACATGTCCTCTTGGATGCCATTCAGATTGGATGTATTTCTCGACGGAGGGCTGGATAATTTTCAGAATGCACATTCTAATTAATTATTTTAATTTGTTATAGAGTGAATGTGTATCAGATGTTATTCCCCTGATCCAACAGTAATTACATTCCCAAACACTGACATTATTTTTGGTGTGTTCGTTACTCCATCAATTATTCAAGACCTTTTTCAACAAACATCTTGTAGCCTATTTCAAAGTTTGGTTTATGAGCCTGTTGATGATGAGGTAAACAGGATTTTCTGATAGAATATTCTTGTCAGTTATGAACCACCTTCAGTTGCTCTCATTTGGCAATGACAATACTGCTGAGATAAATTATGATTTTAGTTACCAAGGACCATGGAGAGTATTTTATTAGTTAATTATTTAATTATTATAAATTCCACCTTAATGGAGGAAATATCTGCTTCGTCACCATTGCCCTAATCCTCTGTGTTTCATGCTAGCACATTAAAAACATGTAACCTTGTTAATCAATGGATAATAAGCTAATGCTAAGCTACTTAAAAGCAATAGCCATGAGGACTGACACGCGCTTGTTTTAATGCTTCACCATCTGAAGCTAGCATTATTAAGCCAATAACCAATCAAAGTTACTTGCTTGGAACACGCAACATATGCAGCTTTTGTGCTAATGTCCCATTCAAACTGTATATGCAATGCTCAAGGGAAGAACAAGGGAATTAAACTCCACTACCAGATGAACATGTGCCGGGATCACAACTTGCCTCGGGCTTTTCACCAAACTCATTCAGCGTTTTTTGTCAGACAGGACTTGTTTTTTCAATTAAAATGATTTTACTGGATAGTGCCTACTACGTGTATTGGCCTAAACACAATTTATTTAGCGTGTCTCAACCCATACCCAACACAGAGCAACCAAAATAATGCAACAGAACCACAGTGCAGTTTGGCAATGAATGATGTTATAGATGCAAAGTAATTAAGCAGCGTTTCCATTGAAACATCCAATGTGTACGCACTTTCAGGCCGCTCCGGCTGCGTGCTTAAAGAATTGAATTTGTTCCAAGAGGTTTCTGTTTCATGATGTGCCTCTGTTTTGTGTGCAACCATCTGATCAAAGGGTTGTGTTAAGAGGAGTAAAGGCTGATTGAGGTGAGGTAATTACTAATTACTTGTGCCATGCGCACAGTGAGATAATCTAATCTGGCAGAAAGAAAGTTCCAGCCCTATTAAAGTGTTTGCACTCAGCATTTCTCATTTTTAAATCAAAAGGCTGTCTTATCATTAGACAACTGGCGGCATTACAGCTGACAAGATTTCTCAGATATGTGTTAATTACGACTTTCTAGATATGCACATGGACACCGACTTCTTCCTTTCATTTTGCTCTTCATAAATTACTTTTCTCTCTTTCTCCCTGCATACAGGATAATGCATATCCTTCCCAACCTGGAACAAGAAGCCACCATGAGCAACGTCACAGTCACTGACAACACGGAGCCTATCAGCCGCACCATGAGTCCGGCAACCCTGATCCCGTATCCCTATCCTGTTAGTTTTCAGGTCTCCCTGACTGGCTTCCTCATGCTGGAAATCCTCCTGGGGCTCAGCTCTAACCTCACTGTGCTTGCCCTCTACTGTATGAAGTCGAACCTCATTAGCTCTGTCAGTAACATCGTCACCATGAACCTCCATGTGTTGGACGTGTTGGTATGTGTGTGCTGCATCCCCCTCACCATCGTGGTGGTGCTGCTCTCCCTGGAGGGGGACACTGCGCTTGTCTGCTGCTTCCATGAAGCCTGTGTCTCCTTCGCAAGTGTTGCCACTGCTGCTAATGTGCTCGCCATCACCCTCGATCGTTACGACATCTCAGTTAAGCCAGCTAACCGGGTCCTGACCATGGGCAGAGCCCTGACCCTGTTGGCTTTCATTTGGGTGTTGTCCTTTGTTAGTTTCCTTGTACCCTTTATTGAAGTGGGCTTCTTCGCCCAGGGCCATGCTGAGCTGAACCAGACAATAGTGGAGAATGTGGTTCACACTAACCAGTACTATACAGAACTTGGCTTGTATTACCACTTGCTTGCTCAGATTCCTATTTTCTTCTTTACTGCTGTTGTCATGCTCATCACCTATTCAAAGATCCTGCAAGCACTCAATATTCGCATTGGCACACGTTTCCACAATTCACAGAAGAAAAAAGCTCGCAGGAAAAAGCAACCATCCATGACGGCCATGACAACGCAGCAAGAGGCCACTGATGGATCACAGAGCAGTGGCAGCCGAATGCCCACACTGGGCATGCGTACCTCTGTCTCTCTAATCATTGCCCTGCGCAGGGCAGTTAAACGCCACAGAGAAAGGCGAGAACGCCAAAAAAGAGTTTTCAGGATGTCCCTCCTGATAGTGTCCACTTTCCTCCTGTGCTGGACACCAATCACGGTACTCAACACAATCATCCTGAGTGTGGGCCCCAGTGACCTGATGGTCAAGTTAAGACTGGGCTTCCTGGTCATGGCTTACGGGACCACTATCTTTCACCCTCTACTCTATGCCTTCACGAGGCAGAAGTTCCAGAAAGTCTTGAAAAGCAAGATGAAGAAAAGAGTTGTGTCCATCATCGAGGCAGATCCTACACCCAATAACGCCATCATCCACAACTCCTGGATCGACCCAAAGAGGAACAAAAAGGTGACATTTGAGGACAAAGATGCCCGACAGAAATGTCTGTCTTCTGTGGATGTGGAGTGAAGGAACCCATTACCCCGTCAATAAAAGCAGCTAAAATGACATCAGGTTATGATGAAAAAGGGAAAACATTAATCCAAAGCAGTAATGTAAATAACATATGTAACAGAATGTACAAAAAGAAGAGGTGGATAATTTATTACTATTTATTGAGAACAAAAGTAGCTTTCATAGATGTACCATATACTGTACTGTAGATATTGCATGGCTTTTTGTAACTGTAGCAGCAAATTGTCAGTGTTTCCAATTAATTAGGTTATTAATTCCTAACTTGTCCCACCACTGATTCTTAATGAACCCCCCAAAAAAACACTTCTCATAATAACATGAAAGATTTATAGCGTAGTGTTTTGCGCCATTCCTTCATTAGAGCTACGCGCCCTTGGCTCCACTGTCTGTTTGTCTGGCTCTGTCTCCCCCCCAACAATCTGACTACAGACCGACACGACAGGAGAAATCCAACCGTGTCAGTTTTACCATCTCTGGCAGAACCCTGTATATTATAAGTAATTTCTGCTTTGGATGCGCGTATTCCAATGCCAGGCATGCATTTCTCAACAGGCAGGCAGACATCTCCATAGAGTAACACCACCACAACCCACCACAGATAGAATCAAATTCAGTGGGAAACACTGCATAAAGTACATTGTGTATATATATGATACATGTAAAGCATAGGGTAAACAAGGTATATAAATAGAGAGAGAAAAGTAGGAATTGTTTATATGTATATGTATATTTATAATAAATTTTGTGTTCACTCACCTAAGGCAGCCAAAGGCTTCCTATTCTTCCCAAAAGTAAAGTGTTTGTGATTGTGTAAGAGCTGTGAGATTAGTATCATTCATCACCACCATGCCACTTGCTCAGACACCGGACCCTGCAGTCCTCAGTGACCACTGACCTTATTGCCTAGCAGCCCTTGGAGGGAAGGCCCTCACACTGAAATGAGACTATGGGGACACAACAACGACAGACAGGGCCAATGTGGGGACATAGGAATGGAAAGGAAGTCGTGAAATATTGTCTATTATGTTCCTATGGAAGAAAAGCTGTAGAGGAAACTGTTCACAATCACTGCTTTTTCAAGTTCAGGAACATTCGCATTCCTGAAACACAACAGAACACCATGGTTCTCATCATCTCGTGTGATATAAACCAGATGTGAATCAAAATGTAGTCTGTTTTATGTTAACAGCCACCTCTTCGAGCCAACTGGAAAAATCTGCAGTTGCCTTATTTTGTTATGATAAATTGACTGTGACTTTATGGTGGGACAGGGTCTGTGACAGGGAGAGCACATATTGGACACAGTAAAAAAAAATATTGTTTTAATTATTAAAGACAATGAAATTCTCAAATAACATTCACAATTCACTTAGAAATGATTAAATCAAACTAAAGGCACCATCAAACTATTTACTTTTAATAACACTAGCCCGAAACTCCAAATAAGTAAATCCATAACAATAAAGGCCGACTGCAAAAATCTTGAAGCTTAATCAAAGATTCTGTTTACAATGCACAATAACAAATAATGAAGTTCTTCTCCTTCGCCTCTGTATATCTACCAACAGTGTGTGCCTTTCTTTGTTTATCAAAGACGATGAAATTATATTTCCCATGTGGCTGCTGGTAGATAATAAATGCAGCTAGCCTTGTATTTCTGGCTCAACTTTTATATGAGTTTGCCCTAGATAAGTTGCAATAATTTATTCGCACAGCAGCAGAAGAACTAATGTGGTGAGAATTTACAAGAAGAAAGCTTATTAGATTCATTCTGTACTTTAATACTGAATCTAAGGGCAGAATTACAAAATCCATTATCATACAAAATCATGCTCAGCTGACAGTTAACGTCACTGCAATCCCCAGGTCAAGGATTACATTCTTCCTCAGATTTTGAACTGTATAGCGAAGTCACATCCATGCATAGAGGTGGTACCAGGCACAAATGCATAGGAACTCCATACCACAGTATATCTCAGTAATGAGCTTATTACGCCTTTGCTGTCTCAGGTTTAGTAGAAAATTGAGGAGCCCTTTAGCTCCTGAGAGCACAGAGGCTGTTGGCTATTACACAACCTTGATTGGAAGCTCCTCTGGCTGTCAGCGTGTGGTTTGTAGCACAACAGAGAGAGCTGATATTGGAATATTGATGCAGGCATGGTTCTTTATGACCCTGCTATAAACAGGCAGTGTTGATGTCACGTTGCCTTGAGGGCACGTCTGTGATTGAGAGTGGAGTTGGGATCACAGCCAGCGACAGATTACTCGACAGGGGAGGGAAAATGACCTATGAGATGAAAACATGAGCCAGAGGATACATTTAAAAACCCTGATGTATACGAGTCAATATTGTAGAACGCAAACTTCCAAGGTGAGGTATCAATATGTAAATGCATCAACATGTTGCTTTTACAAATATAACAATGATACACAACCACAGCTCTGTTCCGCTCCTGGTGAATACATCATGTTAGGTCCTGTTCTAAACTTCATCAGCTTCAGCTAGTGAAAAAAAATCATTAGTATTGATTACCTTCTAAAACCAACTCAAAAGGCTAATGCTATGACACCAAGCATTGGCCTAGACTTTGAGGTCACACTATGTTTTTCATCCTAACATGCAGCCTCACTGACCAAGTCAAACAGGCCTTTCAAGTACAACCAACATTACAACATGATGTTCTGGCTTAGTGAGCACGCTCTTTATGTTCTTCGCTGGTGTTTAACGGATCAATGATGTAGACCTATCGCCGCCTACTGGCTTGGCTCGTTTTTAATCATTGTCGTGTTCTCAGAGAAATGTTGTAAGAAGAAGGTCATGGGCACAGAGTTTTTTTGCTTATTTTATAAAAATATCTGTAGTGCAACAGTCTTATATTTGCTTCTTTTCCAATTACATCTCAGAGGTGTGGGACAGTTAGCATAGACTAAGTTAATTGATACAAAATGTTATTTTTGTATCATGCTGAGCAACGTTTATTAAACTATTTACCATTTTATTGTCACAGTAAAACAAATATTTATTTTTTCTAAATGTTCTAAACAAAATGGTAAAAACATGACTTCTCTTTAAAGAAACACTTTCAATACATAATGTTTTTCTGAGTTAAGAACTGTTTCTTGCTCACTTTCTTTTACAGCCTTTACCTTTTCTATCCAAACTTGTTCCAAATCTATTTGGATTCTAATGTATCTAAATATGAGCTACGTGGAGAACGGCCTTTTGAAGACCATTCACTCACTTGAACCAAAATATTATGCAAAGCCTTTGGGGATATGATATAATGTTTCTGGTTGAAAATAGACATTGACCTGTGACTCCAATTTTGGCTTAACCTGATTGTAATGATGAGATCATTAAAACCACCCACGGCAAGGCTACAGCAACAGAGCCCATGTCCTTACTCGTCAAGTCTACACAATTAGGGCTTCAGTATTCAAATAAATATAGATTAATGAAGCTTTAAATATTCTAACTCTACTTACATAATATCTATCAGTATGTAGAGGTGGGATCATGTTCATTACTGGTCATAAAAGCTGCCATGGATACAAACCCCCAAGGCAGTGGTGCTGGTTAGTACATTGGACATGTTCACCAGGCTAAACTCCACCTCTAACCTGAGGTGACCGGTGAATACAATAGAGTAGTCAATAGCAGTGGTTCAGTGATGTTTGTAAGAATCACTTGACCCTGGAGTGTCCTTTTCCTTCTCCCCAATACACCACATCAAGGCTGCTACTTGCCGCTGTCCCTATCACACACATTACGTCCAGCCCTCTCTCGCTCAATGGCTGCCTCATTCCCAATTCAGATGCCATCTCTTCAGATCCCCTCTCTATCCGGCTGCAGACACCGAATAAGAGCCTGGGAAATCACATTATTCTGTCCATATGGAGCCTCAATTGCATTAAGTCAGCGAACACTCAACTGTAATTCTGCTGCCGTAGAGAAAGCAGAAAGTTAATTGAGCACACCAGCTCGCGCGGCCTGACAAATTGTTGCTTGTGGTCATTTTCTAAATGTTACTCTCACCAAGCCGCATTTAGAGAGATGGAGGGACACTTTACAGAGTTGGAAGATATATGACCATGATATAAAACCAATAATCTCTACATTGGTAAATCTATGGTGGAGATAGAGACCAGGAATTGAAGGCAGACAGACATAATGGAGCATGACCTCTACCTGCTATGACCTTAATGGCACCATTGTGCGGTATTGAAGAAAATAAGAGACCAGTCTGCAAAGGCTGTGTAGATTACCGTTATCAACAGAGAGCAGACGCTTCATGACACATCAAGTGCTCTCCTTTATTACTCACTCTACATCAGATAACAAACGATTCCTGGAGGGTCAACAGGGGTAAGCAGCTTAATCTGCATGCCCAAGGCAATATAGAAAGACGTAGAATTATGAATTTAAAGAAAATTACAAACACTAAAATAGCATTCAGAAGAGCATCAACCTTGTTTTAGGACCAACAAATGTGTAATGATATCCCAAATCTAATGGGTCCTTCTTCAAGCAAACCCCCTCCACAAAATGTCATACAAATTGCCTGAGTAGTTTCTGCGTAATCTTACCAACGCAGGAACAAACACGGCCCAACAGTCGTCTTATGAAACCACAATTAAATTGACTAAATCCAGATTTCTATTTGGATCTGCACACACTCGTATCGTAAATATCAGTCGACCTTCACATACCAGATTGTTTCAGGTATGTTTAGGGGACATAATTAGCATTATTAACAGATTAATAATAATAAACAGAACGTAAACTGAATGTGAAAAAGTGAAAGTGAAAAAACTATTCCTGGACACACACACACACACACAAATTGAATGAATTACTTCCTGTCTCCTCCAACATCCATCTTCCAAGTTTGATTGTAATCCGGCATAATCCCACGAAATAAAACACCGACAAACAGAGACAAAAGCATAACCTCCTTGGCAGAGGTAATGATATACAAATAATACGAATACATATAAGGGTTCAACCCTGTTTGCAGTCAAGAAAAAGAAGCAGCTCAATATCCCCAAACTAGAGCCATAAGCGGCATTCAAAAAAAAATTCAAAGCTGCTTAAGTCAGCTCAGATAGTTTACCTGGATTTAGACAAATGACACCAGTTGATCCCACTCTAATCTCAGTTTGCATGTTTTCTTTTTCATGGTTTACCTTTTGCTGCATCTGCTGCCACTATTCCACGTGTTGTTGTTTTTCTTTTGCTCTTTGATTTTCATGGCATACCAGGAACATTATACTGCTCCCTGCAGTCCTGGAAGAACAGCATGTTGAGTACCCACAACATCTGGTATTTCTGGTACCAAATGTACTTTAAAAAAACAAGTACCATAAGAATGTTCTAATATTTGGCATCGACTTGGTTCGACAGTACTGGGTGTCCTGACATTCCTTTTCAGGACAAAGTGTTGTCCATGAATTAAATCAAGTCATGACAACTCAACTATAGCCAGTACCAATTGCACTGTACAATAACAAGAACCTATAGCCAAGGTCCTGGTTGGCAGCACGCTTTGCTTTTTCACTGCATTCCTCCACCAACCTTGGCTTAAAAAGATTCAGTACTTTTTGCTTATTCCTAGAAGAAAACAAACATGGTTTTATATAGAAACTGGCCACTTGACAAAAAGCGCTCGTGCCATAAAGCATGGTCATGGAAGCCATTCAGTGTGTTCAATTTTACGTCTAACAAAATTATATTGTGAAATCGTATCGTTTGTGAAATGTGGCTCAGACAATGGTTCTGACTAGTATATTCCAATCACAATGAAGCAAAACTGTGAAGGACAAAAAGAAGTCAGACGTTTTGTGCCAACATGGCTGCATGCCCAGTCACTGTGTGTATGTGCACCTGACAGTCAGCGTGCCAGAGTGCGTTTGTGCGTGTCTACTCCAGCATACGCAGCTATGTTCATACAGTGTGTGCATGCAGCCAATTGTTTTATCAGGCTGGGACAGTGTCAACCCCTGTGTGTGAGAGGGGAGACAGCAGATCGCTGCCTACCAGCTCTCCTCACACTGGTGACTACTGTCTGCAGACAGGCACTCTTGGGTTGTGCTGCCACTCAACTCTCCACATGGATGGATATGAATGGGAGAAACACAATGAAGCTCACTAACACATCCTGGGAGCCAGAATCTGAAACTACATGGTGAGCATCTGTACTCACTCCAAACACAAAAGTCTTTCACGTTTTAAATGGAGTCAATCTTCCTCCAAGTGTCCTCATGTCACAATAGAATTACAGAGTGTTCAGTGCTCCTGAAGTACAAGTACTATTGATTTTCTCTGCAGACATTGCTGAGTTTGGATGGACTTAAAAGATATTACAGTTGAATCTTCAGTACATTGATGAGCACCAGCTGCCTGTGTGTATAACTTTCAAAATGCTGTTGTGAGACCTATATCGATCTGAAGGTTCTGAGGGAAATCCTGCAGGGTGAAGGAATGAGTTATTTACCAGTGTTAACCAGGCAGAGGAGCCGAAAAGAAGGTGAACACGTTAACAGTTGTATTGCTAGTTAGTCTTAGTGTGAAGCTGTCCTAAATGGGACCAACATATCTAAACCTTGATTTGTCTCGTCAAACCATTGTTGATTCTTTTCTATTTTTTTTACAAAAAAGTCAGAGTTCTCACAGAGACATTTTATCACTTTCTATAGTTATTTGGTATCAAGCTTTTTAACCTAACATTGGGTCCCATACTGCACAAGGGAGAAGGGGAATTAGTATTATAACACAAATATGTGGTGAATTAGAAAAATTCTAATTTAAATCTCTGTTTTGGCATCCTGGATAAGAGATGCCCCCCCAAAAAAGACAATCATACTAAATAAAAGAGAATAAAACTAAATTAAAAATAGAACAGAAAAAATACTAAAACCATTAAAAAAGATAAAGAATAAACCCAGTAGAACATTCATCAGTTTAAACCAGTTGACTTACTCTGTCAATTTTGAACGATTAGATAATGACTCTGGGGCATTTTGTTCCCACATTCCCCCAAAAAACAAAATTTTTGAAGAAATATATAAATATATATGAACTAACGAATACATATAGACAACACTCCACCAAGCCCAGTCTCAACATAATAATACCCCAGCTGCTCATCGGCTCATCGCAGGCCTTTTACCATAATGACTGCTCCGTCTCCGGAGTTGTGACCTCTGAGACGGCGAGCCAAAGGAGAGCAATCAAAGCACATTCAGTTCTGCTACAGTCATTTGCCCACTCTCAAAAAGCTATCACAGGGAGCAGCTGTAAACCTTTTGCTGCTCAGCACTCATGAGCCATGCAATCAAAGAGGGTAGCAGCTATCAGTCCCCTTCACAGAGGAGGCCTGTGTGAACACTCTGAATACAGTGGAGAAGGCGAAATACACACACAGAATAGTCCAGAGAGCTGAATTGGGTCAAAACCCCTCATTATTTAAGAATACACTGAGGGCTATTCTGAAGAAATCCCAAGTCTCTGTTCTTGATGTGCAGAACTCATGTAATGCATTTGTTTGTGAGCAAGCCAACAGCTGTTTATGGTCACTTTTAAAGACACACAAAAACAAAGAGTGGTGTTTTCAAGTCTTTTCTTTATGAATGATTTTTTTTTTTTATGAACCTAGACTCATTAAAGGTTTAAGTATAATTTACTTGAGTACTGATGTGTCAAATACTTTTGTCTTTGCAGATCTCAGATGGCCATATAATTCTGTTTGACAGGCAGGCAACGGAAATCATATTTGGTATTCCTCAAGGGTCCATTCTCGGGCCTCTTCTATTCACATCTGCATACTCCCTCTTGTTGAGGTTGTGGAAAATAACATCTCTTACCACAAATTATGCAAATGACACACAACTCGGCATAACAGGGTCACCAGGTGATTACAGTCCCCAACATTTTTAAGTGCATTCAACAAATCCATGCGTGGTTATGCCACAGGTAAAAACATGAATCATTATTAAACTGCCTTTGAAACATAGAAAGAACAAATTCAAATTTAGGGAAACACTGGTCCTTAAAGCACAGCCCTGACTTCCTGTGTGTCAAATGATCGAATTTAAAATCTATAAACCACTTAAAGGTCTTGGGTCTAAATACATCATTAATCTGTTTAACTGTATGAACATAGACTGTATATAAAAGATGAAGAGGAACAAGCTGGGTCTGCTAGAACTCAGTTTATTATATATAAGGGCTTAAAACATTATTGTCTGCTAACTAATTTACTACATACATAATCCACTTAATCTTAAACTGTTTGTTTTCTTGTTTTTGCTGCTGTTTTAATTGCAATCTAATACAATTTTAATGTGTTTTCATTTCAATTTCAATCTTTTAAATAATTCAATAAATTCATAAATGTAATGTTTACCTGATGTCCTGTTTTTATGTATTCGATGAATGGTTTTTTCTTGCCTTAGAATCACATTGTCTTGAAAGGTCTGTATAAATAAAGTGTTCTTGTCTTTATCTGCTATTTTGCTTCTTTGTATATAAACTCTGAACATAAGGAGTATTTGGATTTTGGACCCTCTACTTCCTGCCATTACTGTTATATCATTAGATAACGTCGCCACCTTGTGGACATGGGTTCACTTTGCTTTGTGGAGGAAATGCCCAGAAAAGTCGACATATCCAAAGAGATATTGAAATCTGCTTGTTTTATTTCAGTGTTAAGCTTGGAGTTAAATGTAAAACATTATGTCCTAAATTCTATAAATAATTTCAATGAGTGTCTCTTCTCACAGGACTATTATTGTACCATGACATGAAATGTGAGAAGGCACCAACATACACACTCACACACAGACACACACAAGAGGGAGAGAACTGCTCCACATGATTAATCATCTAAATCTAGCTGTTCTAAGTTATTAAATAGTATGAAATAAAGCACTTGGTCTGTGTGGACGTTGGGTTCTTTAACAAATCCGAAGGGGCTGACCAATGACAGAGTTTTATTTAGGGCTGCAGGTCCTCTGATGGTTCCCAGCAGCTGTTGTGACTGTGGGAGAGAGCTTGTGTGTGCGCATGTCTGGACTTTCTCATTCTTCTGCTCGCTCAACTTTTCCTGGTAAGACAACAACTCTATTCATCTGTCAGAACAGATCGACTCCTTCCTGCTCTTAAAGAAAATGAGAACAAAAGCTGCTGAAGAGTCACGATAGATTTAAAGGTACAAGTATAAAAATAGCTAAAGGCTTAGGACGATTGCTGCAGATTTTTTGTTGTATGAAACAACTGTGTGGGTGTGCGTGTGAGCGTGCGTGCGTGCGTGTGCGTGTGTGTGTGTGTTTGTGCTCAGAATGTTAATCCACAATGTGAAGCAATTGCATTTAGTAGTTAAAAGAGTACACAGGATAATAGGCAAATAGTGATAAATAATATATATTCACATTGACATTCACTACTACTTGTATAAATTGATTTAATCAATATTGCATATTGGAAAAATAAAGTATGTGTGATAATGGCAGGTTATGTCTGAAAATGAAGTGGTTAACATTACATCAAGGCTGTTCATAGTACACATATTGATAACACAATTTGTGTTTATTCTCAGAATAACAATGACTCTGCAGTGGACGGCTGTGGCTCTCTTCCTCTATGGAGAGATAGTCGTCAGCCTCATCCTGTGTATACCCTTCATATCAGCACAGAGGTAACGCAGTTTAATACACAAACACACAACATCATCTAAGGTCTGTTACACAAATCGTGGTCTCAATCGAATTTCTCATATAGCATAAGGATGTGGCCCACTTCAGGTAATGATGCAGCACTACATGACCTCCTATCACCCAGACAAAAGGGATGTGAGTCTAAAGTGGCCTAAATATCCCCCCAAAATGTTGGCCCAAATATCCCGAACCGGAAAATTACGGGCCTTTATTTGGCAAACATACAGTGCTTTAGGCAACATGTTACCTGGATGTGAACCTAAAGTGATCCATGTTGTGAATGGTGAATATGACTCAAATAGCATAAAACTAATTCGTGCCACCTTTTGCACCTTTGTCTGTCTTGCGGTTTTGCTGTGGTTTACAAACAGAAGCGGGCCGCCCATGTGCCGTCATTCCACTCAGTATGTGGTCTGAAAAACAATGTGGCAAGTGTTGACCAAATCTGTAACCAAAACAATTTAGCTATGTGGAGTTGTAAAATGATAAAACTGAAAGATGCAGTTCCCACAAATCACCAGCAGAGTGAGACAACATCCTTTCTAGACAGATCCGCTGTTTGTTATGGCAGCTCCACTCACAGTCTCCTCTTGACCTACTTTTTCAGATGGCGTTTGGTTTTCAACTGGAGAATATGGAACTGGTTATCGCCATATTGGAACAGATGCTTCTTTACTATGATCATGGTCCTCATTGTTCTCTTCCTTGGTAAGCAGTCTCCTGTGAGTCAGACACAATCTGCTGTGGGCGATGACACAGACTAATACTGACAACACTGACATGGTGTGTGTCAAGCAGCAGTGGTAATGTTTCCTGTCTCCTGTCTCACCTTCAGATGCCCTCCGTGAGGTGAGGAAGTACTCGGGGCCCGAGCCCATGCAAGACGCCAACTTGAACCCCAATTTGTACGACCATGTGCTCATGAAGCTGTTCAGAGCCCAGAGGAACCTCTACTTATCTGGCTTCTCTCTCTTCCTCTGGCTGTCAGTGTTATTTCTCTCCATCCATTCAGAAACCAAGAATGAACATCAATATACCGTCCACACGAATGCCTATTTCGTATTTGACCTTTTCTGATTTACTTCCTGAGGTCCCATGTTTTCATTTATTCCACTTCCTCTCTTTCCCCCGTCCTGCGAACTCATCACAGCATCATGCGCCGGATTGTCACCTTGCTAAACCAGGCTGCTGTCACACTGGAGAGCAGTGACGGCCTTCAGGCGCAGATAGACAATGCAGTCAAAGCGGCCAAGCAGCACCAGGAGGACAACCTGAAGCTCAAACATGTGAGAAATACAGTTAATCAGTCCTTGATGACCTGAAGTTTTACTCTTGTCCTCAAATAGGCACTAACTAGTCTATTATCACGTACCATCCACCAAGGTTGAAGTTGTTGTGGGTCATGTCCATTGATTTAATATTCTGTAAGCGGCAGCACAATCTCGTTTTCGATATGTTTCCTACTTTGTATGTACCCTGTTTCGGGGCTGTTAAGATAAACCATTTAAGCTCAGTAATTAGAGAAAATCCTTTGTGCTCAGGCGCTCCTGGAAGAGGAAAACTCCACGTCATCAAAAAACCAGCAAGTGAGGCTAGAGGTGGAAGAGCTGGCAGGTCAACTGAAGACCGCGGACGAGGGTGAGTAATCCTTGCTGCCTTCTGACATCACACTCTGCATTCAGTTACACAAAGCAAAGCGGTGTTGATGCAGAAAATTATACATAAAAAGCATGAACCACTGTGGGTCACGTCTTGCATATAGAGCATACTGCTTACAGAGCAATTTATAGACGTGGGACTTTGTGTGCCCGCAGCCGTGCACAAGTCTCACGCTGAGGTAGAAGCCATGAAGAGGCAGGCGAAAGGTCTGGCACAAGAGTATGACCGACTACTGACGGAGCACCATCAACTCCAGGTAACACTCACAGGTGCACATACATGCAAATACAAAGTCACAAAATACTGGAATACAGAAAAATTGTAGAAACTTCATTTTTATTATAATTTTTTTTTTTTATCCACAGAATCTCCAGAGTGCAGAAGACAAAAAGGATCAGTAACCACAGGAACAGTCACAGTAGTCGTCTCTCCTCTGTCTTCTCGTTACAACTGTGTGCTATGAGCAGTAGCTCACCACCACATTTGTGTTGCACTTTTATTTACCTACATATCTGAACTGAGGCACATGTTTCAATCGTCAGCATTAAACACACAAAAGAAAAGGCTGAACGTACATAAGGTGTTTTTGTGTATTGCTCTATTATCTATTCACTCGACAAATGAAGGGAAAACATCTCTTAATATTTCCTCAGGGTCTTGTGCTTATCGGTAATACTAATATTCAATAATAATTAATAACCCCAGACCACCACAGTTTACTGAAACATGCTGCGTTATCTCCAGTTTTGATGGTATTCATGCTAATGTTAAGTTGCTACTATAGTGTGGCATGTATTTCACATTTGTTTGTATGTTTTAGAAGTTTTGATAAATAAAACCTGGACAAAAGCAGACCTTATTCATATTAAAGTTTAATCACATGATTAACTCTGCCAAGCAGGTTATGTTTTCACCCCTGTCAGTTTGTTGGTTGGTATGCACGTTTGTTTGTTTGTTTGTTTGTATGCAAGACAACGCAAAAGCTATTGGACAGATTTTACCAAAGGAGGGATTCAGTATAGATAGGGAAGAAAGAATCCATTAAAGTCTGTGTGGTTCTGGATCAGGGGGCAGATCCAGTTGTTTTCTTTCACTTTCTTTGACAAAGTCAGACAGGGTGCTTTAAACATTTTCGTTGATCTCAAATAATAATAATTCATGGATCTTAATGAAAAAAAATGTTTTAAGGAACTGATGTTTACGAGTGTGTGCAAGTTGGTGCAAATCCAAATAAAAATCCGGATGCAGTGATTAAAAGCTTGGTTCATTCGTAGACTGTTCATGGGCCTTTGCAGAGGTGTGTGTTTAAATATCTATCTTCGTTCCAACATATAGTAAAATGGGACCAACTGATTTTGACTTTGTTTTTGTAATTTGTAGTTGCATTGGTATACAGTATGTACATTGAAAACAAACAACGAACCTTGACTGTGTGTTCCGCACGTTCATACAGAGAAAAAGGCCGATACCACACAGAAACAACATAAGATTACGTTTTCAAAACAAAATGCAAGGAGCTCCGTAATGACGAGGCACACTGGTGGCTACTGTACATATATTATACAATGTGCAGTCAGGTACAGTACATGTGGTTTGTAAATCAACGCTGCAAAACGACTCCAAGGCTCGACACACGCGCACTTGTTCTGAAGCTGTTTACCACAGTCCTCACCAGCAGACATGGCTTCTTCCTCTCATGGAGACAAGTTTGGCTGCCGAGGCCACAGATTGTAATGAAACAGCGATTCTACGGCAGGAATGATTTATTCTACATCTGGACTGATAGCTTGGCCTCAACATATCATCTTTCCTTGGGCAGCTGTTCCTCTGCTGCTTTGATCAGGATGCTGACCTCAGTCGTTGGCGGGTTCGAAAACATCGACTCTGTCTCAGTGCAGCCTCACTCACACTTATTCCAGCAGATGTGCCACAGAAACTGTCTGCAGGCCTGTTTAACGCAGGAATCTCTGCCAAAGTGAAAGCGAAGCCATGAATTCAGGCACCATAATATGTTTTGAATCTGAGAAATGATTATGTCAAGTTTTATCAAAAAAACAAACATATTATACAAAGCACAATTACAATAGTTTTTTTCTAAAAAAAGGTTTCAATTCATGGAAAAACACAAACACAAATGTACACATTCCTGAAGCAGCATGTTTATAAAGTGGCTCTTTGTCAGTAATCTTATGTTTCAGCAAATCCTGCACAGATTTATTCTGTACTTTATTTTGTGTGCTCTGAAATGCTCCCGCAGTGTGTGTTCCTCTGCAGTGTGTGTTCCTCTGCACACCTGAGGTGCTGCTCCCTGGAGCGGACTCAGAAGAGACCAACCGGTTGTGCTGAGGCTCACAAGCGAGTTTCTCTGTCAGGACTGCAGTCCAAGGCCAGAACAAATTGCTCACAGTGGGTGGAGCTGTCCTCCTCTTTCCTTAGGGACTCCATCTCTGCGTTCCCATTGGTCAGGGCGCATTTTTCCTCCCTCTTAATATGTCTTTTCAAGATTGCAAAACCAAAAATACAAAAGAAGAAGGAGACTGTCCTCAAGCCCAGAACCAGGCCCAGGTACACTATCCTGCCAAAACAAAAAAAATGACTGTTAGGGTGAATTATATCCAAGCTGGTTTAACAGTGTTTCTCTTCAAACTAATTTATTTTAACTTTTATATGGAAAAAAAACAAGGTATACAAAAGATAATTAAAACAAAAACAAAGTACCCACTCACATGACCTTCCCTCTGGCACCACTCTAGTGGATAACTTATGTTTTGTTCAATATCTTTTATAAATATCTGATAATAGCAGGGTGATTCCTCTATGTTTTATTTTGTTGATGGGCTCACCGTACTGCCAGTGTATTTTTATTTTACTTTGAGTTTAAAAGGATTCCCACTTGAGGTTGTGCACTGAGTTTTATTTACCTGTAAGCTGCAGTGTTATATATTCTGCATGATCCTCTTCCTCCACACAGCTTGTATCCCCATTTGAGGCATGTTGTGTCGATTACTGCTCCAAAGTATATAGGGGCAGGTATTCCAGCTGTTGTACAATTAACAGATAATAAATAATAATCAAATGACGAGCTAGAAGTAATGATTTTCTTCCAAATGTACAAAAAAATCCAGTAATACATTCTCACGACAAAGAAAATAGAAAGGTTCTCACCGAGTGTGCGTGTGGCCAATGTGTGGATCCCCAGTGCGAGTGATTTCAGCTCAGGTTTAATTAATCTACAGAAACAAAACAGAGGCGTTAAGGAAGACTTAACTCTTCATCCTGACAACAGACAATTGTTACAATTTTTATTGCAAGACTTAAAACAGTATGTGTGAGCATTATATTGATAATTTGCTTTAAGACCCAAAATCTTTAATCTTAAACATCTGAATTTGATATGACTCAAAAAACATGTCTAATTTCGGTGCAAAAGCCAGGTTTGATGTCTGTCATCGCAAACTAATTCTAAGACTGGTATGAAATGTTTAACTATTAAAAAGAAATCACAGACATTGTCCTGCATTTAATATGAAGGTATTATGGTACATAGATTTTCTATCAGCACCCCAGCACCACAGCACCCCTGTATCTCCATCAATTACACTGTATCATATAGAGGTGAACATATTTTCCGGATCACAGCAGGGAGGGAAATCTGTCCAGGAATGAGAAAGTGATGCACTGGTTCAAAACACAGACTGCGTGTGAGGATAATGAAGCGATTCTTTTGAGCAGGTAAGAGGAGTTGTGGAGAGACCTGATGAGCAGCACATAGCCTGGTGTTCCCCCGAGAGAGATGATGAACGAGCTGAGGACGGACAGAGCCAGGAAGTATGGGAAGATTTTTTCACAGCTGTCCCCGCGCGGACACTGGCCCAGGCTGACCGTCAGATTTCCGGGCTGGGTGTTAGCCGCAGCCACACACCTGCAATTGTCAAAAACCTAAAACAGAGAAGGAAAATAATTTGATGAAATGAACAGGAAACACTTTACGTAAATGTGCCACTGTTTAGAAATGAGTAGCACCAAAAACAGTTTTTATGAGAAGAAGCAGAAGAAAACAGCAGCAATCTAAAAATGTGTGTTTTCCAGTTATGAAACAAAGAGCTACAATGGCACTCAGTAAAGTGCACACCTCCGCCAGGGGCCAAAGCTTCAATCAAGCTGCACAAAATTCCCCAAGCTCATATAAATATGTTCATTACTCATTCCCTCAGAATATGGTGAATAATGTCTTACAGTGTTAAAGAAAGTGATCATGGATCCGACCCCTGAACCTGATCGGAAGCAACATTTAAAGGGTTCTTCCCTTACCAGTACCGCATCCTTACAATTTTCTCGGAAATCTGTTAAGTCGCTGTTGTGTAATCTTGCTTACAAACAAGCAAACAAACAAATAAACAAAAGAAACCAAAACACAAACAAACAGCGAGGCGTAGGTTGCTATAGATGTGTAATGATGACAGTGTTGTGTGTCTGACCGTGTTCCTCCCAGATCCAGAAGACGATGTGCACCCAGCCAAGCACGGGGACACGTAGGTGATCCCGTTCTCTCCACACACCGGGTCCCACTCCCTTCCGGAGCACAAGCACTCCGAATTACAGTCGGAGAAGAGAGAGCGCTCCTGATGAGGCAAATTGTCCACCCTGCATGTGACGACGTGAAATGATAATACATGTATTATTGACTGCACTAGTGAAAAATACATGACATAAGCCCAATAGGACCAAGGCATTTTTACTCTTCATTTGAAATGAGACAGAACTGAGATTCATCAACACAATATGAACGGCAATGGTAGGCTGCAACAAAGTACATTTACTTTATTACTGTACCTGAGTTCATTGTATATCTTTCGATTTACTTTCAGGTTCTTTGCAACTTTACTCTATTACATGTATCAGCAGATTTCTATATTTAGTTGTACTTTTTCTTAAGTAAAATGTTTCTCCACCACTGACAAAATGAGCCAAAGTGTGCTAGCTGTGATCAATGACAGTCATATACACAAACATCACATACCCAGTGTATGAGACAGTGATCCCTGCCACGTTGGAGTTATCACAGCCCATGGCGAAGAAAAAGAGTGACAGGAAGTAGCCCAGCAGTGATGTCCCGAAGGCAAATTTAGCTGCTCCCATGATACCAAGCTTGTACTTCTTCATGATGACCCCTCCGGAGAACATCCCGAGGGCCACGGCCGGGATGTTGATCGTGCCTGACCAGACGGGAGAACACAATGCTTTCTTAAAAGGACTCAGGGGTCAGGAAAGATCTTCATGCAAAACAAGCCGCCAGCCAAAAAGGATCAAAGTCGGAATGCTCATTAATTTCAATGTAGTCTCGTTGATGTTTCATGTAAAGCACGTAAATGCACTTTAATTTGACGAACAATATTTTGACAATTTGTCGAAAGAAATATTTTCAGCAAAGTATACAATTTGCTAGAACAAGAAATAATTTTCAAAATACATTCAAGAGGTAACAGTAAACAAGGACTAACTGAAATGAGGAGGTTACTGAATCACAATATCCTGCTGTAAATCATGGCCCCTTTATGGCCCCTGATTTTAACTGTTTTATCAGCTCAAAAGAAAAATTAGCATATGAACATCATGAAACAAGGAAACATTCTGAATTATCAAAATAGTCTGCTTACCCATGAGGAAATTGGCTTTGGATGCCGACTGGCCGTAGTGTTGCTCAATGTACTTGGGTTTGTAGGTGACCATCCCGATGAGAGAGTTGAACTGAATGATGGTCACGCATAAGTAGATGATGTACACAGGATTTCCGAGGAGACTCTTTAATGCTGGAAGAAATTCTATGAAAAGAGAGAGAGAGAGATGTAACAAATGTCACCAGTCGGACTCAAACTGGAGCCTTGTGGTTCACGATGGGCGTCTTAACCACTGAACGACCAGGACACCGGTTGTTTAGGGGTTAAGACACACATGTTAATCGAAATCTATAGATTGTAATCACCAGCATATGGCATACAAAGGTAGACCCCCCAAATGTGATCAAAGTGTATAATGGGAAAACCTGAAGAACAAGTTGTTTTTAGACCTGAACGCAAAATTTTAAATCACAAGAGGACGTAAAGTTTTTAAAAATATATATATATATTGAAATAGAGCTTTTATCAGACACAAGCTCAGCAGGATATTGTTCATGGCAGATACTTTCAGGACAGCAGCGAAATCTGCAGAAGATTGAGGGCTGGCGCCTGGGCAGAGAATACATGAAGCATGACATGATGTTCAAATTTCGCAAAGGAGATCACGTCTTTTGTTTACAGAACATCAACACAGGTGTCTTAGGCGCCAAAAGCTCTTGAATCTCGTTGTCTTTTCTCTCATGTTGACATCTCTGTCAGTTGTGCATCCATTGCGTGTTTGAAACATCGTGAATACGCCCACTTTCTTGAGCTGAATCCCCTGGACAATATCCTGCTGTATTCTCACATGGGCTCATTTGGACATTATCAGAGGGCTGGCACGAGAAACTCAAAGAAGAATGTCCGAATCAGACATGTGTTGTCACATAGAGCCCTTCAAAATGACATTAGTTCAGTGCATGTCTGAAATCAGCTTATGTCTCTTGAGAAATTGGTCACACAGATTCAATCAACTGAACACATCGCAATGCCAATACTCAATATTCACTGCAATTGTCGTTTTCTATACCTTTGACCATCTGATGTAAATTAGCCGGCTCCTCGGGTCTGAACTTGTGCTCCATGGTCGGGGAATCTTTGATGAACCGGGTTTGCTCTGGAGTGCAGCTGGTGTTGTGTTTATCCACGGGGATTGGCAGCGACTTGGCCAGGAACCAGAAAGGAACAGCGGACATGAGAGTGATGGTGCCGGTGATGAGGTAGCCCAGCCACCATGCCCCCACCCAGCGGGCATCCCCGGGCGTGATAGTCACAGTCTCTGCCAAGAGAAGAGAAATTATATGAACGTCATCACCAATGGGTCATTTTCATTAATTTGCTTCACGGAGGAATTTAATAAAGATACATATTTCTTTTAACTATATTTAAATATAGGTAATAATAGGTTAAGCAAGTCAAGACTACTTAAATAAGACTATGCTTTACATACAGGTCAACCTTTGGGCTTTGGTAAATGTTCAAACGCAACATGAGGAGACCACTGAAAGGTTTACAGCAGTTTCAAAGTGTTTCCTTCCCAGTAAGATTATACTGCAAGTATGATACTACAAAGACCCATCTGGCTAACAGTGGGGCCATCACGTGTCTCTAACGTCGCAACCTGTCCGGTCAGGAACAGGAAGGTAGACTTCAGATGGCTCCCTCGTGCCTCTCCCGCATTTTTAGGGAGCTAGCAGATGCTCTAGACGGGGCAGGGTTGTAACACATGCTAACTGTGGCAATCCCAGTCCCAGGCAAAAGGGATTACGACCGTGTACTGACATTGCCAGTGGAGCCTACAGCTATATTTGGCCCAGAAGCAGTGAAGTAATGCAACAGGCACAAGAGGTGCAAAGCGTCACATATCAGCTTGTCGGATGCACACGCTTTAAAACTGTCACGTACAACAACCACTTACCAAATCCTGCTCTCCACAGTGGAGTGTTAGTGTAGCTTGTTATTGTGCACAAATTGGTAATACACAATAAATCCATACCAAGTTCAAGCTGAGTCAGTCAGTTTATTAATGATGTAATGTTACTCACCCATGTCCACATAACCAATGTCGACGTAGATTTTGGCACAAAGCGATCCCAGCAGGTAGCCAAACACAGGACCAATTATTGATATTGTTTGGACACAACCTGTAATACACGACAAGGATATTTATCCGTTATCACTTGCTACTGTAACGGATAAATGTGGTAAAGTCAATTAAATAATCATAATGACATTCAATTTGTCTAATGACCATATTTTATCTGATAAAATACAGTCTGAACATTAGACATAACCATGAGAGAAATCAGGTAATTTATATATGTAAATAACAAATTATATATTATTACCAGTTGGCTGAAAATTTGATATATTGTAATTCTAAAATAAGACTGTAAAAAAAATCGGCTTCCGAATTTGATGATTTAAAAAATATTCTTAATTTTCAAGGTATAGGTGTACACATAAACAGAAAATAAGGTGCGCTACCGATATAGAGGGCAGCATTCTCAGACTGTGCATAATCATCAATGTAGGAGATTCCCAAAGGCTGTACTGGAGTCTCTCCAATCCCGCGCAGGACATTCCCCAAAAACACGTAGATCCACATCGAAACACTGGACTCACGCACACATCCTGCAGGTCAAAAGTTGACAGAAAAATTAGATGAGTTGAGTGGACCTAGAATTGAAAGTCTCAGAAAGTGACAGAACGTTCCTCTTTGACTTAATAATATCATAATGATGCGGACCACAGACTGTGTATAAGGACGGATGACACGTCTCCACGTCCCGATCAAGTCTCATCCCCCCATTAATCAAGTAACTAAATAAAACCAAACTTATTGGTTAAATGAGAACTTGATCATCCTACCTTAGTACTTAACTACCTCAAGTGAGAGAAACCATTTTGTTTTTTCATGTATACTTTCACTTTTTACTTTTGTTCATGGAGCTTTATGACCTATACTGCAGCCAGCCACCAGGGTATGATGAGGATTTTGGCATCACTTTTGATGAGCCATCATGTTGTCCATCTTTATATACAGTCTCTGACTCAGACTAATCTCCTGACTGAGCACAGTAAGAACCCCTAATCTTACCTTTAGAGGGCAGTATGGAGGGTCTGTCACCTGCCCTGATGGACTCAGGTGAGCTCACTTGACACGGAGAGAGGCTATTGGTGGAATTCAATGAAGATCTAACGGACGTTTCGATCTTATAGCTGCGTACAAAATACCAATGTGACTGTTAAACAAGGGGAGGAAGAAAGTGTCACGTATCGTTAGATACTCTGTGAACACATTCATCAGCGATTAAATGGTCTAAATAATACATACTGCATTGTGCTGACAGTGTTAAATACAGTTATGAGAGTTTTCCTACCGGCCAATGATGAAATGCGGCATGGCGATCAAGAAGGTCCCGAAAGACATCAAGATGCACCCGATTGCTATGATCTTGGGTCGGTGGAGTTTGGCGCCGAAATAGCTCACAAAGACAATCACCAGCAAATTCCCTAGAGGGTGGAGAAGATCAGAGGATGAGTCAAAGGCATAAAACATGAGACCCACTTGAGAGAAGATCCTAATTACAGTATGCTATCAAAGCTGTTTACAGTTTCTACTTGCATGAAAAGGGTCTTCAGATCTGATAACATGAAATGAATCCTTTTTTATTTATTCATCTGATGATGTGTGCTGGCACATGTAAACACTGCCTCTGATATACTGTATATGGAGGGATTTAACTGTCAGATGTCGGCTATTGTGATTTTCTGATCCGTATGCCACACAGTATGATCACCACCTTCAAGTGCTGCTCCAGCAGGGAGAGCTAGTCTTTACATTCAGACGACCGCACACATACACCTTGTTGAAAGAGGATCTGTTGGGAAACAGGACGAAGCTTTTTCATGTATTGGTCCTATTTCTTGACACTGGTCTGTTTTTGTCTTTCAAAGCAAAAACCTTGACAAATGCTGTGTGTCTGTGTTTGTTCATTTGGAAAGATTACATTGACTGGACAAAGCAGGGCTCTTTAATATTTGAGTATGTGTCTGCAAGTCGCTCACAGTGTGTCGGTCACTGCGAACTGGGTGTTCACACCATGTAAAGGACAGATGTGCCTAAGTCGATTATAGCTCTATAGCTTTTGATCAAAGCCAGTGTAAATAATTAGTAAATCAGCACACATGTACTATGAACTATTCTTCATATCATATTTCTCTCCAAGCCAACGTCAAATGAGGATCTCTCATTTAAAGTCAATATGTTACGCGAACGGTGACTATTCAGAGCTCAATGGGGGGTTGCATATATGAGGCAGTGTCAAACCGGCTGACATGCTGCGGACATATTATCAATCGACTCTCATCAGCCTCTAAATGATCAAATTGTAAAGTCCATGGATAGGCACAGTGATAAGAGACAAACACTGAGAAACTCACCTACTTCGAAGCTCCCGTCTATGATGCCGATCAGATAACTGGAGATGTCAAATCGCCTCTCTAGTTGGGTAATTGTGCTCTTCATATAGCTGCCTGATAGAGCCTTGGCAAAGTAGGCGAAGGACAGGGCTGCCAGGAACATCTACACACATACAGACAGAAGACAGAAGACAGAGCACAGTGTAAAAAACCATCCTGAATAATCTCTCCTCGCCATTCACACTCAGAACATATCATATTTTTCATTACTTTTTGGGGATTTTTATATCTCATGGTCAATTAAGTCGGCTGGCGGAAAGTAAACATGAGAAGTCTGAAAATGTTTTTTTAACCAGTAAAGCAAAACTCTGTTCCCAGTGCATTCATTTAACAATAGGCACTATCTTGTGGTTTGGGGAATACAAATGAGTGTGTACATGTATGATGCAAATTTGCACTGCAGATCCAGCTTTGTATCGGCCATATTTAGCTTCCTCCTATTTGTGCTCAGCCACCTGTGGACACTGACTGTCACTAACAATGGGAGGATTAGAGAAGCCAATCCCATAGGACACAGACACGTCCAGTGCACTGTGAGCTGACAGAGCCAGCGACAGGCTGCATGATTGGATACAGGTGAGAGGTAAACACAGCCCGCACTCTCCGAGATCAGGAAGCTTCTGCACGCCACGTAAGAACGCTCCTGTTTTTCATCAACTTTTCCACCAACAGAATTTGTTCTAATCTCATATGTGAGATTATATGACAAGATAAGTTGGTAAAAACCCAATTAAAAACCAAAAAATCCTGGTGCAGGTGTTATTTCAATCTTACTACATCTCTTATCAATTCATATGAGATCAATGTGACATTTGACCTTTGACCACTGTAAGCTGATCAATTCAGCTTTGAGTCCAAGGGAAAACTGTTCATAATATTCCATATATAAGAACTCATTCCCTAAAAGCAGCTTGAGATGTGACGCTCAAGAGGCCAGAAATATGTTTAGGGGTGGCCGTGACCTTTGACTTTTGGCCACATAAAAGTATTCCGTATAAACATTAGCATTAATGAACATTTGTGCCAAATTTGAAAGGAAATGGCATTAAAAACTTAAACAAAAAAAGTAAGTGCAATTGCTTAAGTTAACCACTTGGTCCATTTAAAGTGTATTTGGCACATTAGTACATTTGAATGCTTTGAGCGGGCTCAGTAAACAATGAATATGAAGTCTTTTTTGGTCCACAGGGTGGATACGTGGCTACCACCGCTGTCAATCACTGCAAATAAATGAGAAAATTGCATGGAGATAAGAAGGAGCGGAGGAGCTATGGCAACCATCAAACTGCTCCACACCTCTTAAGGTAAGTGCAGGCTTTGTTTTAATGTCAAGGGTATAATTATGTTTCCACGTTGCCCAGTATATTCGGATGTAATGCTGCTGCAGGAATGCTGGGGCACGACGGTTTTCCTCCGACTGCATTAACTGGGCCTGTTATGGTTAATGCTTATTCTCTGTGTGACATGATTTGTATTTTTTTTATTTTAACAATTTCTGAGAGAATTTTGACTCTGATAAGAGGGCGATTAACTCTTTAAAAGCCCTTGTTAGTTGTATTGGTTGATATCAAAGGGATAATCAATAGCATGGTGTTGGTGCGAATAGAGGACATTAAGACTAAAATCATGGTGAAAACGACATCTTTTCGAGTTGGATATTTTATGTCTGACAATCTAAAACATTTAGATGCATACAGGAGTAAATTTGCGGCGTGCTTGATGTGAATGCACCATAAAGCATTATACTTTTAAGTCTGAACTTGAGAAATAAACCAGCAAGAGTCTAAAACAGCCTGCTACTTTGTGGCAACAGCAATTTGACAGCTACCTGTACCTCACAATATTTGAATGAAAGGTTTGCTGCCGCAGCAGAAGCAGCAGCAGCAGCAGCAGCAAAAGACAGAGTCAGCTTCTCAAGATAAACAAATGTTTCATGTGAGGTTCACAGTGGGATTACCACACAGAAGGACTAAAAACACATGAGGACAAAACGGCAGCGTGACTGAAATTCCTCATTATTGTTGCTTGTAGCTGAAGCATTTCACTAAGCAGCTTTTTAAATTATTGTCCAATGTGCTTCTTAATCCAAGCAGGTGGTACCCTGCCCTGAAGTACAAACTATGTCTAAGGAATTTTTTCACGGCCACTTAATGCCTGGTCCAAAGGGCAGAGGGAACTGCTGCACTCAACACCATAGAACAGTGGTTCTCAAAGTGGGGGGCGCAAACACTCTCCAGGGGGGGTGCGATGTCACAGACGGAGAAAAAAAAAAAAACGACCGCCGACCTGTCACTGGTTAGTGAAAGCTCCCTCAGTGGTGAAATGCAAGGGGCTGGAATGACACAAACAAATCAAAAACTGTTTCGTTCCTGATCCACCAATCAAAAGAGGAGTGTTATCATTTGAACGCGAGTTGCACGTATGCTTCCGAGTATAAAGTAACTGCACGCATGGTCAGCCCTCACCCTCACTGAGACTGAGTTTGTGCGATTGCTCTTGTTTCCTCTATCATTCAGATATTCATTGCTTTATAAACAGTCTTTTTAAAGACTCACTCCTTCCTTAGTAATATACTACTGCACTTGCAGTAGGCCTATGCGTGGCCTAATCTAAGGAGTAATTTGCTCCACAGTCTTTATAGAAAGCTTGTAGCCCCAATAGCCTTCTAGCTAGCTAACTTCTTCCAACTGCAGCTAGCCCTTTTCTCCTTAACACCTCCCTTTAAATCTTCAATCATCCACCGTGTTGCAACAAATAAAACACCAGCACTTGAATACTATTCTGTGCTGTCCCTTTCTGGACAGTGTACTGTTAGTTTTGTTAGGAACCATTGCCTATCACAGCCTTATTCATTATTCGTGTGCAAGTCGATCACAGCCACACATACAAACACACTCACAAGACCACGACGTTGCAATTAGAACTTTATTAGCTTCACACACAATGTATCAGCAAACAAACACAACTATGGACACATTTCCGATCTATCTATCTATCTATCTATCTATCTATCTATCTATCTATCTATCTATCTATCTATCTATCTTTCTATCTATCTATCTATCTATCTATATATGATGGTGTTGTTGAGGGCGGCGGTGGCAGGCGGCGGGGGGGCCCCAACTACCCCTAACCAGCTTTGGGGGGGGGGGGGGGGGGGGGGGGCCAGCTTGCAAAAATTTGAGAACCCCTGCCTTAGAAGATAAACTTAGCTGTGATGTTGACCTGCAGCTACACAAAAACAAAAGTTGGTAACCTGCATCCACTGACTCATGTCAAGTTTTTTACAATTTTGACATGACTAACATTTCAATGATGACACATAATGTCTCTTATCATTCAAAATACTATACGTGTATTTTGTGTTTGTTGGAAGTAGATTAGTTCTATTTCATTGGTTTTTAAATAAAGTACCAATAAGGATGTATCGAACATAAAATGTTTACAAGATGCACGAGAAGACGGCTCCATAAAAGTGAAGCTACAGCAACTTGATCACTACCTGGTGGCTGGCTGCAGTATAGATTCCAACTCCTACATGTTAGTGGATGGGACATGGACCAAACAAATACACATAAAAAAAAATCTTCTCAAATATGGTTGTCTCATTTTAGGTAGTTCTTATCTGATTGTTGTTTGTAGACATCTCAATTTTTTTTCGTCAGTTTGGTTCGCAATTTGTTGAGCAAGCTTATCAACGGGACCTTTCTACCGCAGTTCCATCCCCCAGTCGCTGCACACTCTGGCTCCAAATACGGAAAATGGCCGTAATCGTATCTTGGATATTTCAGCTTCACTTCTGGATAATAGAAGGAAATTGAGATGTGTCGCGTGTGCATCAATATTGTTTTATTTCGATATATTGGCTTTAATTTGACTTTTTCTTTGTTAATTAAATGTTAACGAAGTTCATTTTGTCCCCTTTGTGTATAATTAGGCTGATCAACCAGTATTTATGTGACCCTTTTTGTTCTGAAACTGTTATCCCATTAGATTATTGCTTGTTTCTGTTAAAAGTTATTTTCAATTTTTTTGTGTAAATAAAGCACTTATTTTCAAAATCTAACGACTCCTCATTCCTTCCTGTTCAGTCCCTCACATTGGCCTGGTAGAAACATGCAGCACAATGCTGAAGCTCTCATCAGGAGTTAAAAAATGTATGGATTCACATTAAAACACACGGACAATACCTAAGTGAATTTATCTAGCTCATCGTGTGTAGATAATCTGCTTTCTAAATGACCGGGCAAAAAAAATTGTAGGAGGCACCTGCTGAACAATGGCTTCAACATATGCCTACTATATGTTCTATAGGAAACACATATTGATACCAACAAATGTAGCCTGTCTCAGTTTCTTATGCCAATGTGATTCAAGTCATATTGGTTTGTCTTCGCTTGGCCGGTCAGATGTCAGTCAGATGTCGGTTTAGTTAAGTCACATATCAGAACATGCTTCACTTTATTTTGCATGGTTTGGCTAAAGGTTCAGGGGTCGTCAGTGAGGATCTCATTTCTCCTCAAAGTACAATACCTTCAGATCGGGATGGCAGGAGTTCTTCACTGCAGAGGACATCTGGTTGTTGTCTAACTTCCAGCTGCCTGTGGCTGAGCTGTCCTTCTTCTTCATTTCAGCCTCCTGTTGTGCGTTGCCTGAGCGGCGGCTTTTTCTGCAGACTGTTTACTTTGGCTGTCCTCACTCACACCTATAGGAATGAATTCAGATTTAGATCAGCAGAGATCTGTGGATTCATCTGGCACATGTTCTAGGAATAAGATGTTGCATGGGCTGAATTGAATGTATTTATATGTTTGTGGTTTCCTTTGTTACATGTAAGCATGAACAAAGAGATTCCTTGAATTACAGTCAGTTGTAATTTCCCCTGGATAATCTGCTTCCTTTCACCCTGGTAATAAGTGGGTCAAGACCATGAATGAGTCACAAATCTCAGCAGAGGAAGCACGAATGACAAAGAGGATATAAATATCGTGTATGTAAGAATGAGTACATCTAAAATTCAAGGCCAAAGAGAATTGACATGGTTATACAATTGCAAATGTTGATTCTGTGATGTAAAAAATGCACAGCATGTCATGACATAGTCGGTATATACAGACTCTTGATTGTGTTCACACACATGAAGGTCAGGTATGCTCACATTAAAAACACACAGTGCACACAAGAAGGTGAATCAAACCAAGACTTCTGAGTGTGCGGGTAGGAGAGGAAACTGCAACGAATCGGTTAGAATCAAAGTGACAAAGATAGACAGGATAGAAAAAGAGAACTTTCATTACATTTTAAGAACAACTTGTTCAGTGGCAATGATTACACTTTGAGTTTTTTTAATAAAAGGCAAACGTTAACATTGAGAGGATTCATAGCACTCAAGGGAAAAATGTAAAGTAATAACCCAATGAGGATTAAGTGTAATCATTGGGCTGAAAATCATGGGCAGACATGCTGAGTCCTTTCAGCCTCAGGAGTTACACAGTGCTTCTTCTTCTTCTTCTTCTTTTGAGATGCCAATGGTTATAGCATAATAATATCATATTTACAATTCACTTGTTTTGCAAATGCAATCTGACCAGCGATGTGAAAGTAAACACAAAAATGTAAATACACTGTTAGGCAACGAGGGAGCAAACCAGGAGGGGACATAATGTTAACATGAGCGTGGGCATGGAAATCTGTTTCAGTCATGAAACGACAACCTATATATTCCGCCACCAAGGAGGTTATGTTTTCATCTCTGTCTGTTTGTTTGTATGTAAACAAGATTACACAAAATCTACAGAACTGATTGCAGTGAAACATGGCGGAGGGATGTGGTGGGTCAGGGAAGAACCCACATAACTTCATGTAGATGCAGATTAGATGACCCAATATTCTGAAATGTATATTTTAACATATTCTTTCATTATTTATCCTTCCTGATGAAAAATATCTGACACATTTAGGGGACTGATATTTATGATTGTATGAAATTTGGTGCAGCTTGAGTGAATCTAAAGGGAATATTTGGTCTAAGCGGAGGTATGCGCTATACAGAGCGCCATGCTGGTTTGCCAATGTAATCTGACCAGTTATGTAAACGCGAACAGGGTTCGGGAAAAATGAAAATACCTGCCAAATACGCTTTTAGCCAACTAAAGAGAAAACCAAAGAGTTTGACCGGAAAAGTGTGTTGTTTTAGTAACAAGATGACAAGTGATCTTTATCTTCATCAAGGAGGTTATGTTGCAGGATTATATGCAAAAACTACTGTATGGATTACGATTAAACTTGGTGAAAGTATTGTAACAATAAATGTTGTTGCAGATCTGGTTAAGAGGGTGGATCCAGGATTTTTTTTTCAGTCTCTTTAAGATTGCGGGGCAGACATTCAGAGAATAATTCATGGATTTCGATGAAAACAAAATCTGGTTTATTTAGGGAACTGATATTTACCAGCGAGTGAAATCTGGTGCAGATCCAAATAAATCCAGATCAAGCAAATTCAAATTTGGCTTCAAAAAGGGACTGTTGGGCCTTAGCGGAGGTATGAGCTCTACTGCTGTCATTCTAGTTGGATTATGTGTCTCTGGTGTTGGGGAAATATGACACTATTTAAAAGGCACTAGGCTCATGAAATCTCCCTAAAGATCCCCGCCCCATGCACCAAACTGAAAAATGGCTCTGAGCTCCGCATGAAACAAAATGTAGCTGGAGCTGACGACACACAGGCTCATGCTCATCTATCATTAATGGACATTCAGTAGAACTGCATGTAGGCACAGCAGGTCTATAAACTCTGATGACCTCCCTGTTTACATGAGCTGCCTTCGTTTCTTATAACCAATGCACACAGAGTATAGGAGGAGCGATACATCTCCAACAGTCTAATGGCTGTTTTCCCACACATGAGCACTGGGAAGATTTCTACATGCAAGAGTCAAAATATTTCATATTTTAAACAAATTTCATAGCTTGTCTCCATCAGTGGCTTTGCTCGGGGCTTCATTCACTATACACACTTTTATTCTCTGCCCTCTCCTGAGCCACTATAGGATTTATAAAAGACTGCTAACTCAAGTCTATACAGAGGGGAGGGGGAGTTTCCCAAAGGTGAGTTCAGCACTTTCTCCTCTCTGATAACAGGTCCCCTGTGTGCCATTTATCTCTATGTAATTTCCAGTACACTCTTCAAGCTATATAAAAGTAATATCTGCTAGTCTGAAATGTGGGCTACTGGTGTAGATCTAAGGGTGGGGGTCAGGGGGGTACTGACCCCAGTTGAAACCTGAGTGGCCCTCTGAAGTTTACCCCTGTCCTGTCAGCACTCATTTTTTTTTTTTTTAACTAGTCGTGGTGAATATGATAATTTGATAGGGCAGTTTTTCAAAGTACACAATGTGCTTGAACAAGGATCAATATTCCACAATGTGTGGCTTTGAATTAAAGCTGTAGAGCTAACAGTAAACAAGGAATTACATAAATGTACATACTGAGTCTGTAATTGTGCATTGATGTAAGACATACAAGTCAAGCCCCCCCCCCCCCCACCCACCCCCACCCACACACACACACACACACATAGAGACGTAAATTGTGGCCCCTTTATGGCCCCTGATTTAAAGAAATCCTAGATCCGCCCGTGACTAGGTGCACTGTTGGCCTTTGATTCTTATTTGTTCTGACAACCTGCTATAGGCTACCACTTTGCCCTATGTACATGTTCAACAATATTGTGTCATAATTATTATGTTTTTGTGTATTGCCATTATTATTTTATCATTTGTCCTTCCGGACCAGGATCCCTGACAGTAATTTTGAGAACATCTTAAAAAGGCAGATGATGAACTTGAGTTCAAAGCAATTTCTGATAGTAAAAAGCAACAGTCACATTATACTGATATGAAATGCGCACATGTTAATTGTTAAATTATTTAAATTTCTCAGTGGATGCAGGTCATCCCCTTCAGCTGACACCTCTGTGCACTGCACCGTTAAGTGATGCAGACTTGATGCTTCACTGACACTGTCATGATTTCACTCTCTCCCTTAAACCTGCATTCACCTAGAACCACAACTTGGCTTTAGGTGGTTTGACTGAATGGCAGTGAGTCTGATCGAAAAAGAACATCATGATACTTACACAACTCGCAACTTCCCACCTCTCCCGCTCCTCGGTGCCTGTGAATGCCTCTGAAGAATCCAAGAAGGACAAAAGACGCATGAATGAAATATCCCGGTGCTCCAGTGTGAAACGACCCTCCGTCACCTTGTCTGAGCGCGCACACGCCCCTCGCCGTGTCTTTATAGACAGAGTGAGGTTGGAGCGCTGTCCACTGAACACCGTGTTCACACAGACGCACACGTGATGCGCTGCAGAGAGCTGCGATTTGTACCAGACCGGATCCCACCCATGGCTGAGCGACGAGCCCACCTTCTCGCTCGGATCCCAGCACATGTCAAAGGAAACACATCTGCAGTGTGACGATAAAGCACAACACCACGTTTGAACCGTTACACCTGCAGCATGAGCAGTTCTGCTATTCATTCACAGAAGTATTGCAAAAATGTTTAGTTTTTTTGTTATCATATCCCCCGAACTGCATATTATTCCCGTACAACACCTTTTAAATATGACCATGCAATTAACATAAAATAAGATTAGAGAAAATAGTAATAATCATAATAATAATCATAATGCTACTACTGCAAAACATTATAATAATAATATTAATTCTAATTATTATTATTCCTTTTATAACATTAAAATACATTACAGATTAAGATTAAAGTAGACAAATATAAATAAATAAAATAAATAAATAAATGAAATATATATATATAAAAAGTCAAATATAATAAGTCCCGTAAAAAGTCTGTAAAGCACTTTTTAAAATTGTTACATAACAAAGGTGCAATTTATTTAAATACGTATATGTTCACATCATGCAGTAATGTGAGAACACAAGTAAACTGACTAAATATGCAGATCTCTTCATGTTTCAGTCTAATGGAGCACACATACAGGTCTGATAACTCTTCACTCACCACGACATTGAATTGATAAGCGTCTCACACTATAAGCAAGTCACTTATTCCAAATATAATGCAAATAATAATGTTTAAGATTTACACAGAGCATCACTTGCTCGTCCATTGTTTTAAACTTCTCTTCCTCAAACATTGTGATATTATGTTTTGGGTTTCTTAAATAAGTCACAACAATGTGTTTTATGGAAACCTATGGAATTTGAGATACATTAGCTCAATTCCAAGACTGGACCACCTTCACCTTCTACAGTGGGCTTCATTAGAGTCATCGAGGCAGCAAAAGTAATCTCACAAATGTAGGGATTTGATTTCATAAAGAAAATAAACAAACACTTTTAAAACCCATCTTTAACACAGAGGTGTGTCTTCAACCCTTGCCCCCACCCCCTAATAAAAATGTATCATAACATGAGGTCAAATCCCCTGTTGAGCAACTGCCACACCAGGAGATCAGCTCTAGTTTCTCATGTTTCTCTGATGCCATAAGTGTGACTGGTCTAAATGCAGCTGACACATATGCCAAAAATGACATATACATGTACAGCTGACCCACGTTAACATGCACACACCTCTGTCCTTGGATATAGGTTTACATAAACTATTAATGTCTCACAGTGAGATGCCGAATTGGCGGAGGGGTTAAAATGTTCTTTTCAGCATTTGCAATATCGTGTTAGAAGGGGAATATAGACTGTTGACTGTGTTCAGGAGATTTAACAGATAGTTATACTTTTGGTTCATCAGCGTGGGTGAGCACAGGTTCTCCTTGCTGCTTATTTCCGTAAAAAAAAGGTTTTCTTTATTATGGATTTTTTATAATAAAATTAGGATCTTATTTCCCTTAATATAGCCCCAAAACTACAATGTATCATCTTCTAGTCCGACCTTCAAATTCAATGTAACATGGTCAGACATGTTCGGGGGACAGGACTTGTGGAATACCTCTAATCTGTTACAAAAATATTATATTAGACATTATATTTAAGCTAAATATTTGATAATTTCATTAAAATAGTATGTAATTAGGTTGTTCATCTTGGTTTGTTAGATCTCAAAAAAGCTAAATGTATTTGAGCATTAAGGAGAGATAAGAAAGCGGTTATTGTGTGCTATTTCAGCTATTTGAGATGTTTACAAGAATTTAAGAAAACTAACCATTCATTAAAAAAGCCTTTAAATGTATACACCCATCTTGAGGAAATGGTTCAAGACTAAAATTCAAGTACATAGAACCTAGAACCGGATACATCATTATGTTCTACGTGTCAGTATGAAGCAGAATCCATATTTCAATACACAAAAGAACAAAAACAACTCAGACACAGGGATACCACAGAAATTATAGTCTTATAATTCAATGTATTCACATTACAACATCCACATGGTTCAGTTTGTGACAACTTCTAATGATCTTCAAATATATTCACTGTATGATACATAATACCAATATAGGCACTTCCAGTAAGTCTGGCAACATTGCAGCTACAGTATAGTGTCTAAATTACAAAATGGTAAAAATAAATAATGTATATCTAAAAGAGTTTTTGTAGTTTTAAAATTTCTTTACTGTACAGCATATATGTGTATTGTACAAAATGGAGCATCAACCTGCAAGGAGATTAATTACTATTTTACCTTCACAAATAAAATGTATTTGGACGTATTCTTCCTCGTGTAAATATTAGTACATGTGGTAAGTGCAAGGTACTAGTGAGAAGAAAGCAATTCATTATTTAACCATGTGTCAACTATATAAAAATACTTATTTTTGTTTACATAATTGTAAAGCTTGTTTGGTTCCCATGGTTACAATTATGCTACAGGTGTGGAATAAGTATGACAATGAAATAAAACCAATTAAGACATTAAAAACACACAATCAAAACTGATATCAGTATTGACTTTAGGCTGATGTGATTGGGGCAGAATGCATGCATCGTTAAAAACAAAAAAATATGATGAAGAAGAAATGAACAAAACAAGCAGAACCCCATCCCCTTTAAGGATGATGATGAAGAAGAGGTTTCATGGGGAATTTGTTGGGGAAGTTCTGCGAGGTGAGAGGAAGCGCAAGGACAAATGTGCGGCTGTGTGTGAATCCAGAGGAGAGAAGATCCAAGAGAAGAACTGAGGCACCGCTTACTGCATCCCTCCTTTCTCAACAGTACAGTTAGTCCAATAACGGGCCATGTCCCAATAGAGAGGCCAGTGGAAGAACACAAATAGACGCAAACACACTCTCCAACTCTCTCTCACACACACACAGACTGTATACATTCACAAAGCAGGAGCTGAGAGGGAAACTAGAAATATAATAGTATTACACTCAAAAAAGAATTGTGCCAAAACGATGACTTTATGTACTTCAATTACATTTCCTCATAACTTTATCATATAAATCCCATGTAAAGATCACATTTGATGAAGCGTTTTCCATCATGTTGAGTCAATGTGAATAAATCAAATAATTTTCAGGGTGATTCGATCAAAATAACAGTCTTGTTTTCTGATTGTTGGTCACTTCTGCAGACAATCCCATGGAGTGATACAATCCAGTAGTTCTCAGATAAAATATCACTCGTATCTTTCACAAAGCTGTAGGAAACATAACCAATGTCTCATTAGCATGAGGAGCAGGCGATGTACAGAAAACAGCAGGAACGTTGGCTACAAGACACAATGGATGACGTGATCACCATCAATAGAAGCCCAAAAAAATAATTACGCTTTTTCGATTCAGTGGCCTTTGACAATCCTACTCTGATATTAGGGTTTTGGCTAATGACCTTCTGTCTAATGCCTTTCTAATCAGTGGGTCAACCAATTACCTTCAACTCGTGGGGCCTAAACTGCAGGAGGCTGAGTCCCCCCCCCCCCCCCCGCAGCCAGACACAGACTGTGGTTGAGCGAGTGCAGCAGTAAATGGGTCATAATGGATGTAGCGTGCTATTCAGCCCCAGACAGGAACATTAGCTGGTAGGAGGGAACACTAACGCAGGACACAAAGACATGATGTTCTACACTCTTGTCTTACAATGTTATTTTGATCAAAGGAAAGCTCTATCATATCATATTAAATCGTAAATCACTGTAAACCCTATGAGACAAATCGTGATGTGTGAATATGGGCTGTACCAATACATTTTGATTGATTGATGTTTGATATTAATGGCTCCACTTCTTTGATTTTAAAGAAATAAGGTTATGATTGAAAGCCCTGTTACAGTACGAGTTACCAACCCATAGAGAGATGTGGCTTGTGTCTCATGAGTCAGATGAAGATGTGCATATAGGTCATGTGAAGGGGATAAGATCGGCAGTGGATAATTCATACATATTGCCTCGCTGCACATGTATGTGACCGTTAGCTGATTCACCAACTCAGCGTGGAGCACGTTACTAATTACACTCAAGCTCTATTCATTGGTCCCTCCTGCACATTTTCCGTTTAAATGTGAATTATTAAAGGAGGGTTGGATATTCAGCGGAGACATTCTGTCGCACATGTAACATGTTTACCTAATGGAAAGTATGGGGGAGGCTGTTATGTGACTGAGTTTTACAGCTGAAACAGTTTGTCATGCATCAAGTCCCTGATCGTTAAGCTGTCATTATGTTCTGTTATTATGTCAAGTCACATGAACATGTCGGTGTTGAAAATGTTTCCATGTCCTTTGGAAAATCTTAGAAAATGCAATTTGCATTGCATTTTTTGATTTCTACAGTTAAATGCCTGGGGTGACTAATACTAAGACTCTCACTACCTGTCTGTAAAAATCGTAGCGATTATGAAGCAATAAGAAAACAATGTCCCAAAGATTTGCATTATACATGTATATAGATACTCGAGGCATTGTGCTACTAATACAGTTTTTTGTCATCATGAAACTAAATCACAAACCAATATTTCAGGGCCAATGTGGAGCTAAAGGAACATGGAGGAAGCATGAGTGACAAAATATTCCAAATGACAAGTTTGACATTTCAAAGTGCAAAAATTGAAAAAAAAAGAACACAAACACCAGTCGTCACTGTTATCTTGGCCATTCCCTCATCACTTGTCCTACACCATAAAAAGGTATATCATACAATAAGCTACAGCTTAAGATGCTTGTTTTGGCTATCGTCAATATTTTGAGGACAAATTACCTGATGATGAATACTTGCCAACACAGCCTGCTCTTTTATCCACCCTAACTAACCTAACCCCAACAGTTTAACAGGATATCTTCCTCACTGCATGATGCACTCCGGAGTCTCTGTCTGCTCTAAACTCGGAGAGAGTGAATATCTCCCTGAGGTGCTGGAAGAGGAGTTCAGGCAGATTAACTACGACTCTGCAAAGACGATATAAAAGTCAAAGCAGAAGATTTAATATTGTTATTACTATTATATTAAAGTAACCTACCGTCCCTGTGTGTTTTTAACTTACTGTCCTCACAAGTGATCATTTCTACAGTTGAGGGTTTCCTGAGGGTAAGAGGTCAGCATCGTTTGCGGGTGTTTACATGATGAGGACCAGTAAGTTTAGAGCATAATTCAGCACACTGAGCCGGCAAACTGAGCAGGGCCAACATTTACTGAAAAGACAAAAGAACAATAGTCTACCTGTGGTCTTTTTTTAAAGAATTCAAAGATTATAGACGTTTTACCTCCGCCAAGGAGCTTATATTTCCGCCTGTGTTTTTTTTGTCTGTTAGTTAGCAGGATTATGGAAACACTTCCACTGAACCTGGTAAAAGGACGCAGTACAGGCCAGGGAAGGACACACTAAGTTTTGGGGTTAATCCAGATCAGGAGGCTAATTCAGAATGATTTTTTTCATTTTCTTTAACATTGTGACGTTGGGCGTTTTACTCGATTTCATTGATTTCTCTGAGAATAATTCACAGATCCTGATGAGAACAATCAGGCATGATTACCTGCGTTGTTGTTTTCCTTTTTACTTTCCTCCTAACACTTTTATGGTATGTTCTGTGTGTCTCCCCTTTTTGTGTCTTTTGTCTGCACAGATTCATTTCCAGCAACTCAGTGTTGCTTTGTCAGTGCAGCATGTTCAGTGATCGTTATGTTTTCCCTGTGACTGCAGACCAGAGACGGCACGAGTAAGAGGTAATCTGCTGACTTCATCTACGTCCTCTGCAGAAGAATTTGTGCACATGAGCGCATCAGTTTAAGCGAAGTCCCAGTCGCACACATGCAAACACACAGACAGTGTGAGGTGCCTGGACATCTCCTCCCTATAATAATATGGCTACACTGAATGATATAAAGTACCTAATTTGGCAATAACTGTAAAACACAAAATGAGTGATGAGTATTTTATGCAACAATGCAGAGGTGAGTGATTCAATTTGGCAGAAGTTGATAGGAAGAAAGATACACCAATGTTCCTCATTTGATTGACTCCCTTTATGATCCATACATAGAAAAAAAAACATATTATGGCCCATGTGAGACCTCCAAAACTCTTGCTAAAATTGAAACACAACTACAGGTAACTGTGATGTCTATATATAATTGCATTCTGAAAATAATTATTTATAAATTGGCAGCAAATTTCTGCAGTCCTGTGTTACCACAATGGGTTGAGGTCTGTGCAAGCAGTCTTCCTCTTCTCTTGACAGTAGCAAAAGAGTCTGTATCCCAAAGTACACGAAGAATCCCGTATTGCAAGATGGAACGCTCCTTTAAATGTTTTGGATATTCAGATAAAATGTGTAAAGCACAAATTTTTCCCACCCTGTTTTTCTCTGTATAGGCACACATTTCCAAAAACTTCTACAGTGTTGTGTCTAAGTGATGTGCTGGCAAGAACAGGAGTCAGTTGATAGGATAAGAAACAAAGAAATACTTTTTTTCACGTCCTTGCCCTGACTGACGCCTTTTTTCCCATGGGCTTTTTTCACTGCGGCTCCCCCTCCTGTAGTTCCTCTGGAGGTTCAGATTCCTCCAGCGGAGACACGGGCCACTCCGCCTCCTCCACTTCCTCCTCAGGATCCTCTCCTTCCAGCAGCTCCTCTCTGCTGCCTGGCTCCTCTTCCTCCTCATGAATAGCCAAAATAGGCTCAGCTACATTGTTTAAATGGGCAGACTCTGCTCCTTGGCCTTGTTTCTCGGTCTCATCCTCAATCACCTTCTTCCACATCTCATGGTTCTCCATTAGGTGCTGGGTGATGTGACAGAAGACGTTCGTCCTTTTCTTTGAAGCTTCTTTCTCTGTAAACCGGAAAAATAACTAAGTTCATTCGTCTTAAAATGAATGTACAATAGCAGCTAATTATCAGTGCACTCATATGATGAGTGCATCGGGCTGTATGATGTCACTTTCCTACTGTTCTAGCTGCTGTTGTTGATTTAAAGCCTCAAGCAGCTTCATAGTCATTCACCTTTTATACTTATTAACTGGTCATAACTTTAGAGGTCTGTGGTTATTCAGCTTTCAACTACAAATAAAAATAGTTAACTAAACAAGTTTTATTGTGTTGATTACCATAGCGGCACATTATATTTCCTTATCCATAATAATGCATTGTTGTCTAACGTTTTCTACTAATAATGACAATAATATAACTTTTGTAATCATCAGTTTGTCAGTGTCCTGCAGAGCTGAATATTAATTTGTATAATCAAAAGCATAACATCTATTTATTTTCTATTAATCTGGCAATAGCAGAGAAATGAATACAGAACCAAGCATTCTAGATTGGGAGTCTTGGACCACAGCGCTTACGTGATGCTTCTGAGCTGGTGGATGTGTCTTCTTCTGCAGTATCCTCCTCATCCTCTTCCTCATTCTCCATCTCTGGCTCCTCTGCCTCTGGGTTGGGCTCCACCCATCGTCCAGGTATGAGGCTGGCTGAGTTGTACGAGTTGCACAGCGGTCCCACGATGTGCGTGATGAACGACTCCTGGAGTTTGGCCAACTGTGGTGCTGCTCTGTCCATGAAGGGGCTGACAGGAAGACCCAGACTGGACTCCTCATCTCCCTAAATAAAGCATTAGACACATTAGTGCAAATCAAACACCAGCTGAATGCAGTGACGGCCTGTCAACACTAATCAATGACTGCTTACACCTCGGCTGCCAAGCAGTGGTCTGATGTAACAAAGTAAATTTACTTTAATGTTACTGCGCTTAAGTACATGTATCTTTACTTAACATCCGTAGATATATTTACAGGCACTTTTACTCCATTTATCAACTAACATCATTCTACATTGCATTCCCATTATTTTATTTTCATTTTTAAAAGTGATCAATAACAAGAGAGGAATCTATCAATTCATCCGATTAGAGCGGGCGGGTAACACGAAACTCCGCCTACTGCAGGAGCAGCACCACTGGGGAAGAAACATCAAAAATACATTTGCTGAAACTCAGCCATAATTATGTAGCATGGATGGATAGATACTTTGATAGATACTTTGATAGATAGATAGATAGATAGATAGATAGATAGATAGATAGATAGATGCGGCTCAGTTCGAGAAACCTCCAATTGAAGAAACTCTCTAGTTTCACCTAGAGGGGACCGTTGCATTAGGGAATGGGCTACGCTCAGTTTTTCTGTTTTAGAAAAGTTCATGTGGAACTTATCCTTTTATTTGAGAACATTTGTGTCCATATTTTAGTACTTTTACTTGAATCAAATATTTGAGAGCTCCCTTCCCCGCTGCTGATGGGATGCCACCATTATTCTGGGTCCCAGCCGAGGGTTAGCTTACCAAACCTCTTTTAACCTTCAACTATTATTTATAATCTTGCTTTTCCTTTCTTTGTCCTTTATATGTAATTTCAAAATGCTCTCATTAATTCAAATAATTTTTGACACCCTACAGCACTTTGAATTGTAATTTTATTGTTTTTCTATGTCTTCATAAAACACTCTGAATTACTTGTGTCTGAATGGCGCTGTATAAATATCTTTGTCTTCCTCAAACTTGATAATCAGATCGTTCTCCGAGCCCTGACCTACCTGCCCCAGAGATGATAAAAAGGAAGTGCAGAGACTTACAGTAAATGAATTAAACCAAGGTGAAGAACTGCCTGCTACGATAACCCCATTGACATTCACTATAGCATTAATCATAACACAGAATCCACACGGCAAGGTCAGGGAACATTTATTTTACATAAAACCTTGGGAACACTTTGAGATGTCTGTAATTTCCTAATAGCTTCCCAGAAAGAGCCATTACAGAGAACCAATGGAGATGTCCAGAGTCCTTGGAAGGACTGAAGTATTATAACTACTCATGTATTTATTCATAAGTTATCTGTTATTGTAGATATTCCAATTGCACACCTGTAGACAAATGTGCCTTTGTACCTGCTGGGTACTGAATAAATGACTCAGTACTTTGGCTTCAGCTAGACTTGGAGTTAATCAACTGAGAACACTGTTTCCATTTCCCTGTATTTAGTCTATAATTACAGACTCCTTTCCAGGAACCTGTGATAGATTTACACTTACATAGCAATTAAAATAAATTGGGCCTGTGTTATTAAGTGTTATTCTAACAAAGGAATGAATTTATTGTTTAGACACACGCTAGTGTTGGAAATGAGTCCAAAGCGTCCGTGTCCGCCCTCTGTGATTTCCTTATGGATGGAAATGAGCAACAGCTATAGCAAGGTATCCTGGTTGCCTTGGTGACTGACCCTTATAGCCAGTCCCCTACCTTGTATAGTAAAATGCCTCCGTTACTTCTTTGAGCTGCTAGTGTAAGGCACAGTGAAAGTCACAAATAAATGGGATTCCGAAAAAGGATTTGTAATTTGATGGTATTTGCTGACAGGCGAACAGAAATAAAGGGGAATAGGTCCAGCTGGCACCATGATTACAACCTGAACAGAGTTCAGATGTATTACAAGGGTGTGTTTTGCAAATTAATACTTTACATCAAGTGCTTGTCTGTATGTGCTTTCCATACATGCTGGAACATGTACGCTGGATTGCTTTGCTGCTTTTTTCCAAGGATATTGGTCTCCCAAGGCTGTCGGTGTAATCAGAGTCTGCTCCACCTCAATGACAGTTGCCTGGGCAGCCTGCTTGCGTCAACACATCTCACAGCACTAAAAGTATTGTTCCTGAAGAGCATTTCTCCTGTGAGGCTCCGGCTATCTGTGTCTCCTCCAATAGACCTCAGTGTCTTGGAACAAGCTAGCTGTGTAGCTAGAGTAAACAGTAAATAGGGGCCTGAGCATTCTGTGCTTCACCCAGAGGCAATTAGCAGAGATTAGCAGCCATTCAGTTCCAAGAGGACGTATTGTGACAAAGGTCACTGAATGTGGAATTAGTTTGAAAGCTTTACTCAATTCTGTTTGTTACAGCTGCACTGTTTATCTAAAATGAGTCTTAACATAATGCAATTACACTGACAATAAATTACTTTGTTGAAGATATGTAAATACTTAACCCATTATTATTAGTATTGAGAGGGGGAGGAAGGAAGAATTACAATTACACATGAGTCTGTTGGAGGGATTAAATTAAAAAGGGGGTAAATATTAATTACGGCTGTCAATGCTATGACTCAATTAAAGAAAACATTTAATTTGGTTCAGGAGAGAATAAAGCGAAGCTATCTCAACTTACTCACACAGGAGTTGCTGATCTTTTTTATATTTCAGCAGCATAAGTACGTACAACACTTTCCCCTCTCTGATAAAAAGGCAGTAAATCTGAGAGGGTAAGCCCCATGGTACAATGCAGACGTTGTGAAAATTGGACAGAATGTGGCATTTGACCAATTTAGAATTTTGTGTTAGCTGGGGAGTCTAATAGCCAACAAGGGAGCACTCCTTACTGCCAGAACCTCCTATTATTCATCATTAAAATAGAAAAATAGGAACATCCCCAAATTCCTCTTCATTACTGTAGCCTGGGACCAATACATTTCACCTTATATATGCTTCCTTCAGCTAAAACTATCAGTAAGATTTTTTTAATTTCAACAAATTTAATAAATTAAGAATATTAGATATAGTCTATGCTGCAGCTGTCATGCCTCTATAATGTGACCAAATCTTCAGTGGTTGGAATTATTTCTTGATAAGTGAACCTAAAAGATTTCATAATAAAATACTTCAAAAGTCAGCAGTAAGGTTGTTCAAGTAAACACTTTTCAAGGGAACAACACAAGTTGAGATACAGGCGTCTGTTTTGAATTATTTAGATAGATGGAATATTATTGTTCATTTATCTATGCATCTGGTAAATTCTTCTTGCTATAGTTTTAACGATGTGGGTATGGGAGTAATCATTTTATATGTGGAATGTAATAAAAACGATAAAATTGTTGACTTTGATTTTGGCTTAAAAAGCACTGATATTCTCACAAAGGAGTGATTAACTATTATAGAAATACTCTTTTGGATTGTAGTGTATGATCCAGGTTTTGCGAAAACAGACAAGGTCTTAGTTCACGGTTCACAGACCTGCTCATAGAATTCGTTGACAATGCCCTCTGTCCACTGCAGATGCAGGTCCTTGCACTTCAGAGGTCCGTTGATGTCAGCCAGTTTAATACACATCTGGCACACCAGCAACCGGTCATTCTCATTGGACCAATCGATGCCTGGAGATGAATCGTCACCTACCTGGAGGACCGACAAATAAACATGTTGACATTGAACATATTCTAACATGTGAGTTTGTAGATGTTACGTAACTGCGATACAATTGATTATGATTTAAAATGTAGTATTGGGGTAATGGGTTCTAGCTTTTAAAGTGATAAGTGATAGTTGATACCGATGATGTCACAGTCGTGCACAGAAAGTGCAGTTTAAGATAAATTAAATAGGGTCTAAGAGTTGGGGTCTTGACAAGCGCTCAAAATAACTAATGCCACTGTACTTCATGGTACTCAACATAGTCTTACGTCAACTGGATGAGAAGTACCACTTCCTGGTACCCCAACAAATATGATATTAAGGGGATGAGTGGTTATCAAGAAAACTAAATGAAGGACAGACAGACAGCCGGATATCTAGAGAGTTCTAGATGCACTGTGATGAGTCATAAGCAATGATGACTTAATATTTTGATACTTGTAGCTTCTACTTCTGTTGGAAAGTACATCACTGGAGTTTTTTCTTTAATGAAATGTGCTTTGTTTAAAATTATAGAGGAAACAATCACTAAGCTTCAAATATATTAGGACCACTCCCAGTTTCTGTAAATTGTAAACTCTGGATTAAATCTGTCAAATCTTAGATTATCACCTAATGTCAAGGGACATAGCATCATTCATTTATTATTTCTAATCATGCCTAATGAGCTTCAGCAGAATGAACACTGATTCTCAGAGTTTTTGTGATTCTAATCTAATAACCATGGAAACTGATGAGATCAAAACTTGATCGGTCCTTCACGGAAAGCTAATTTGGTTCCAGGAAGAGCATAGCAGGCCGCCGTACAGTGAGAAACATTACTTTAGCTGCCAAGCAAGCAAGCTCAATGCTAGCTGACAGGCCTTGGCCGTCGAGCACCACCGCTGCATAATAATCACAATGGAAAAACCTGAGACCCTCAAATCTGAAGCCAACTTTCTGTCTGCACTTACAAAAGTTATTGAAAAGCAGCAAGGGGCTTTGTGTGCTGAATATATTGGAAGTGATGCAATCTTATGCACATACATTCCTGTTTTTTTTGTTTTTTTACATCAAAACAGCTGAGGGATCAATGTAACTCAACAACCAATGAACACCAACAATGTAATGTTGACATAAAATTTAAGTAGAATTTTTCATCCATAACAATTGACCTTACTGTATTCATAACTCAGTATTGGCATTGACTTAAACTTGTCTAAGTTAAAGGTAAATAAAGAATCATATACGTTTTTATGGTAATGATTCTGTTAGATGTAACATTTTTAAGGGATTTAATCTTTAAACCCTCCAGATTTAATATAATCTTATATTTTCAAAATTTAATATAAAAAAGAACTACCTTGGCATTGAACTCAGCAACGAAGTCAAAGTGCTTCTTCAAATCAGTGGCCAGTATGGCCTCAATCACCAGGAAACGGAAACGCTTGAAAGCCACATGGTCCAAGTTGACGAGGAAGTTATACTCTGGTCTCGACATGAAGAGGTTCCAGGCTGAGGCAGCGTGGTGGTTTTCCAGAACGGATCGATCATTGTAGAGCACTGCCTGTGAACACACGCAAACACTTTACAATAAACCAGCTTAAAGATCTATATACTGTATATGAATCCAACAATCTTGCGTAAGCAGAGAAAAATATGTAATGAATGTCAGAGGTTCCCAAACAGCCCAGAACCCTCAAAAAAAGCTTAGTCTTGTGATCCCCATTTATCTCAAAGGAGTCAAGCGAGTTCACAAACATTTACCTACGTCCACACAATGTTTTTCTGTGGTGTTGTAAATGTACCTGCTAAAACTGATGGTGTAACTAATCTGTGTTAATCACCTCTGGGGTCACATCTGAATCTGAAGGCTGATGATTATTTGCAAGGTTTTTAAAAAAAAATATCTAGTATGTTTTGGTTTTAGGAACAATAATGGCAAAAAAATATGTTAATGAGAATCGTTTTAAACATATAATATATAAGTATCTCTGGAAAGCATCTCCTGACCCTCACTCTGCGCCTACTGACCCCCAAGGGTCCAGACCCCTATTTTGGATTCCACTGAGGTGTGTAAAATTGAAAATGCATTATTGTGAAATCGCTACATAATTAGCACTTTTACATTTGGTACTTAAAGTATACTTTAAGTGGTAATACTTATACTTTTAATTAAATAAAATGTTGAATGCAGAACTGTATCATAAATAATAATGTCACTATATTGTCATTTTCTAATTTGTTGACACCCTGTTCCCCCAACTTTTGGAGAAAGGCTGAGATAGTAATGAAATATGCTGAGACCTAAAATGTTCATCCAAAAAACAAGTCCAAACTCATGACATGTCAACATCTGTCACAAGCAGTGAGGCCTTACTGTAATTGGTGATTGTTCAATTACACTGTCAAAGGCTGAAGAAATACACATAGTTGAGGAAAAAAGCCAATCAAATGATAAACTTTCTGATTCCAAAGAATAAAGGCGTGTGACAGTAAGTCCAGAAATGACATTTCACATTCTTGAGTCTAATTCAAAGGCTTATCCAGTGCATGAGTACCTGCGGGGCGCTGGTGGCCACAAGGAACGCGTTGGTCCGCCCTGGGTGGTCGTAGTCGTGCATCGCGGCGGCCACATAAAGGGCCATGAGCTCCAGAGCAGGTATGAGGCCTGACATGCAGCCGTAACCGTCTTCTGACACAGTGTAGGTCTTTGAAACCAGGAAGCCCATGTGACTGTGCGTTATGCCGCTGTCGGAGTCTAGCCACGGTCGGAGTCAGATAATGTGGGTGAGGAGCAGAATTTACACAATCCTGACATACTGTATTTTACATGTACACACACACACAGATACACACACACTTGTGCACACGCATTCAAATCCACTTATATGTGGATCAAAGGGATGGCCCTGGTAAGGCATACAAATGAAGTTATGGAAATATGGGTGAGAGGGAACTCTAATCTGCCTTCAATTTCATGCTGTTCTAGACTTCAAATAGAGTTTGGTACGTAAATGAAGGAGCCAAGAGCCAGAGTGGGGTAAGACAAAGTGTGTGTAGGATGAGAGCACACACTCCTGTAGGTCTGAATCTCTGTCATGACGGAGATGGCCCACAGTGATGCTGCAGGCACATAGAAAGAAAAATCGAAATACAAAAATCTGGCCTACTTGTACAAATTCCTCACCGTCACATATTGTTTCAAGTAAAAGTTTTTAAAACATGGGCTCAATTCTTCTTATAGTGACATCTTAATCAATATTAACAACTTTCCACACACTTGTCTGGACCTGATGGGTTCACATACATGCCAGCACTCGACACCAGGTCACACACTAGTCCACACACCTGAGTCACTGGCAGAGCCGTGGTCGGTGACGAGGCTGGGCAGACCGGGCACAGCCTGCGTGGTGAGGTACCAGACTGCATGGAGCACATCTGTGGCATGGACCCTGTTGTGATCTGGGTCAGAGGAGAAAACAAGTCTGCTCAGTGTGTGCAACCTTCTCCACCAGGTCGCACTGTTGGGCTACTTATGATCCTTGTGACAACGCATCACATGGAACTCAACGCTGTGTGATGTTTCCCTCTTGTGGCTGGTTTCGTTGCTGCGGCTGCGAACGAGGATCTAGATCAACTGGGCAAAAACGAAGCAGATACGAGGAGAGAGGTGTTGAAGCTTACATGGTATGTCTCTGTAACCATTCTCGAGGGCGTGGAAGTAGTTCATGAATTCTTTAACAGGAATCTTGAATGTCTCAAACAGGCCAGTGTCTTCAAAGAGCCTGTAAGAGACCTGAAACACAGCAGATCAAAGTGTCAAGAGTCTGAAAACACCAGCAGGTACAAATAAAAAGGTTTCAATGACCTTGAGTATGGCTTTAATATCGCGGATGACAAACGCAAATCATTGATTATATGTTTGCATACATATTTATGAAATACAAAGTATTAGGGCAACTTAAATTCAAATAAAATTCATATTTTTAGAATAAAGTTGTAATTTTATGCTACGTGTCATTTTAGAGGGTGAATATCCTAAGATCAGCCTATGGAATGTGGAGCCTCTTGTTAAGTTATACTTATTGGCTCATCAACACCTAATTATCATAAATATCAAGTTTGCGCAAAAACTGTCAAACCACACGGACGTGGAGGAGGAAACATTTGGTAGTGGAAGACTGAGAGGACATCATTGGTTACATCTGCAAGATAGTCAAAGGGGTTTAGACTTTGGATCCAGAAGGGTTGGAACTCCTCGAGGTTCTCTTCTTGCAGCTTATTTTCAGCCTCCTGTTTTTATCTCATTTAATTGCATCTTTGTTGTCGTAATATTGCGAATTTCTCATTCATGACTTTATTCATGTAATATTACGATTTTATTCTCAAAATAATTTTTCCCCCTTCAATATGACCGTCAATACTCTGTCGAATGGATGCAAAGAGTCCTAATGTTACTGAGTATAATTATCTCGGCAGTACGTATGACAGGTCCTAACCCTATAGATCGTTCCTCTGAGCTCATTGGTTGCTTTTCTCAGGTGCACTTACCTGACTGAGGATCCGTCCACATTTCCCATTGGTCTTCTCCATCAAGCTGAAGATGGGGAAGTTCCAATTGTTTAGCTGACTCATCAGAGGCTCTAGGTCCTCCATTACTAACGGCTCTGGAGCCAACATTGGTTGGTCCTGTTCAAGATCACACACATGGTTAAGATAGAACAAAATGATGCATGTTACAATAAAAGTGTTTGCTATTCTTGAACAGTTAACAGTGACAGTTAGTCAGAGACTCCCTGTACCTCTGGAGGTATGAGTGAGTGGAGGATGACATTCTGGCCAGGGTTTTTTCCTTCCTCTGTGTCCTCTTCTGTATGTGCTACATCGCTGCATTCACTGTGGTTGGCTTCGTGGGTGCTGTCGTAGTCTGATGACACAACCACTTGGTCCTCTGCTGGTAAAGGAAAAAAGAGAGATGTCACAGCACCGGAGGGAACAAGCCCCTGTAAATCTTCTTAAACTGAAGCACATCAGATCCTTGTTTTTGAGTTGCAGGGAATTCACTTCTCTGGTTTATCACTTTCCACTAATCCGGGTTTGCTTTTCTCAGAGATGAGGAGGGCTCCTGTTCATTAAAACTGGATCAAATTGATGATTGCTACCGCTACTTAAAACACATCTTGGTGGATGTGGAGGATTTTGCAGCCTGTGCGTCTGTAGCATCAAGGAAACTGGGACATTTGCAAATTCTAGTGTTGGATATTACTGATCGATTGCTGGAAACGTTGTGAATGTGTGAAGAATTTCTTGCCCTATGATTCTGTTTCTTTGTTTGTTTTTATGAAGATTACACAATAAAAAAACTGAGCACATTTCCCCAATCCTTGGTGGAAGGATGTGATATGGGTCAGGGAACAACCCGTTCTTTTTTGGACCAGATGTGAATCAGGGGGCAGATCCAGGAATTCTTCTTTCACTTTTTTTAACATGGTGAGAGGGTGATTTTCAGCATTTTCCACTTTATGTCAGAGAATAATTCACAGATCTCGTAAAAAAATCATTCTATACTCTTAATTGGGTGTTATGTCTGTTGTATATATTAAGCTATTATATGCAGTCAGAGGCAGAGAGACACACTGTGATACTGTACGTGATGTATGCCCACGCTCTTCCCGGGCAGCAGTTGTAATGTTATAAAGAACAAAGAGTGACAGCGTACCTGACCGTGGTATCCTGTCTCCCTTGTCTATGGAACCCTCCCCAGTGCTCAGTTTGATGTACGGTCTCCCACAGCTGCAGGAAAGAGGGGTGTGAGAAGTGAGAGATGAAGTGCAAAGGAGGACACGTTTCATTTCACTGCATAGCACATGATATGCCCCGTTGTAACTCTGGGATATTTGCAGCGGATGTTATTTTGCATCTCCAAATACCACATATATATGTCAGATATAATACATTTCAATGACTGAATATATTCTAGAGGCTCCACACTGAAAGACACAGTTAATATTCCCCAAAAAACAACATGTTATCATCATCTCTGCCCTGACATGTGCGCACAGATGATTTACAACATCTGCTGTCATCAAAAGCAAGAATGTTTTGTAGATTTTGTAGGATAAGATCAAATGTAACTTCTGAGCAAGTTTGGTGTAAATAATAATGTAGATTTTTTTAATTAGCAGGTAGTCAAAACTCAGTCCAGACATCGAAATGAACAGAATGAAGAGCAGGCCAATGCAGAATAGTCCATATGTGTGTTTGCTTGGACAAAACAAAATGTGGAAGCCATTGGTGTCTGTATAGTTCTGCCAAATAATTGGGAATAACGCCATTCGCTACATCTGTCTTTCGCGTCTGACCAGTCGGCGGAAGATGTCAAGAAGAAAGAAAAAATCGAATGGGATTCCTACTGTGCCGTCCCCACATGAAACAGACGTTCTGCAGATGCTCCGAGAACCAAACCCCTCTCATTCATGAATTAATGGACGCACAGATCATCGCAATGGGAATACAGAACAAATGCAAAACAGTTGCTACACTGACGACGTTATAAACGACTCATTAGAAACGGAGCCCACCCTCTTTGAGAGTTACGACAGACCGCTGACAGCCACAGACACGGCGTACTGCTGCAGCCACAACCTCAGAGACAGATGAAAATATTCACATTTACTGACCGGTTTACAAATCACACCATGAATATTGTTTATTGCAGTGTGCTGGTTAGTTCCCCGTGTGACACCGAGCTGGAGCCTCCCAGGGCTGCTCTCAACAGCTTTTCCATGTTTCTCCAGCTGAGGCCACTGTCAAGCTGTAGGTGGTTCCAATTAAAATACCTCTCCCTAAATGTTGTAAAACCTGCCTATGCGGAGCAGGAAATGCCTGCCGTTAGAGCGTGGTGTCACAGGGAGCACAAAGGCCTGTAGTGTGTCTATCTCCTTCTGATAAATTGTTTCTTGAACACTTTCGAGCCGTACCCGCCCCGTCTAATGGTCCTGAGGCCCCAACAAAGGAAGTTCTGTTGTGTTTGCACGGCCAGGTCGAACCACTGTGTGTAATGCCTAGCAGGTGTGGAATATAAAATAGTTTGATAGTTTGGCGGGCGAACAGTTAGTACATTATTGTCAGGGGGGTCTGGGCAGGCAGCAGCGCTTGGCATAAAAGGTTTACTTAATGAAAGTTGAAGAACTGGCAGGCACTCTTCCTATTCTGCTAATGCAGCAGAATAACCTCGGCTACTGACATTGAGCCTTCAGCACAGAATATAAATAAGAGGGTCGGCCATTTTCACTGGAGGAATCTGTCAGTCAGGTATCAAGTGACTCTGCTTTTATCACAGAAAAACCTCTACCGTCTAGTTTCAGCGGTTTGCTCTGCAGTCACAGTAATTTATCTGGTCCACTGAGATATACCTACATTCCTCTGTGTGTTTTCGTTTCGACAGTGTCTCCTACAAATGACATCTGAATGTAAATGATTTGATTTGATTTACACTTTAAAAAAAGAACATGGCTACTTCCTGCAAATGTGCTTTTCAGTGAGAGAAACATCCTGCATCCTGCAGAGGGCTTAGAGACAACACGAGTAGTCGGGTTAGGATTAAGAAAGAACCACGACAGTACACTTTTATATAAATAGATAAATCCTAGCCTGTACCAAGTCCTGTGAGCCGATTACATTTTAAAAACATATTTAACTAAGTATTATTTCATCATGGATCAATCTGTAAATATATACTTGTATATGGTGCATTACTATTTGTTTTAAATGAGTACTTAAACATAATCTGATGGGTAGTTGTTTGCACCTTTTAACAAGAACCAAACAAAGATCACAAGTCAAACTTGCTCAGTTGGTTTTTCCTTAAAAACTAAAAGTGTTGTTTTGTCCAACAGTCAACTGGAGTCTCTCCCTGGAGTGGAAAATCATTCCTGTTCTCACAAACTCTAAAACAAACACACCTTGGAATTCTAACTGTGAGTATGAACCTCCATCAAGTTAATTATCCTGCAATAGGAAATACTGTACAAATTGCAACATTGTCTGACTTCTTCTGTGAACGGCCCCGCCGCCTCTCCTCCACCTCTGCTGCTTATCTTAATGTCTTGAGCCATGTAATAAGCTCTGACTGGCCCCTGCCTGCCTGCCGTCCTCTCTGCTGCAGTTTAACTCCCAAATTTTATACTCAACCACTCAGCAGGTTGACAGATTACTCTTGGTTCAGAGCCTGAACGGACAGTGCCCAAGCCACGATAAACACAGCAGCCATTATTTCTGTTTCCAGTAATCTACCTACAGTCCAGCCAGATGACGTGAACAAGATAACAGCAGAATGGGAAATGGAAGGTTCTCAATCGCACCCATTTTTTAAACGAGTCTGTCCGATTAAAAAAAGCCGATATTGTGGCTTTGAAGTCGGTGTTATTCCTTCTTAACGCCGTACGTCACAGAGAGCTGACCTGATGGAAAAAAAGGAGGGAGGAGAAAAGAGAAGCCTAATGTCCCAATTAAGATTGTAGAGATTTGATGATTGAGCAGAGAGGAGGCAATTGAAGCCATGTGTTCTTTCCCCACCACTCATTACAATCAGCAGTGGTTATGGTGTTTTGTTTGATCTGTGAATAAATGTGTTTGTTACTGCCGTCTTGGCCGGAACTCAACAGGGATAACACTGGCAAACAGATTCCAGCGTGTAAACACTCCCTGCTACTCTTGTGATGCTGTGCTATGTTCGAGAACGCTCGTGCCAGCAGGTTGCCTATTGCTGCACAAGCAGGATCCCAACAAGTTGTCTTTTTTTAAATATACTTACGGGGAACATTTATTGGACAGGACACACCAAGCATGAAAGGGGGAGAGAGACGGGGAAGACATGAAGAGGCCACAACCTGAATCGAACCCGCAGCCCCTGCAGAAGACTGGAGCCTCAAAACAACAAGTGGACTTTAAGCAAGGGCCTTGGTAAAGTCTCTTCTAGATTTGGTTCTAAGGACCAACCAGATTTCTTATTTATTGTATAAAACTCATCAAAACTCCTAGGGTGTCTGTTCTCTCCAGTTGTGTCTGTATAACCTGTGTCAGAGGCAACAGCTGTGACAGTGTGTTTAAGTTTGTGTGTGTTTGTGTGTTAATTGTGGGGCTCTGGTGACAGGGGAGAGGTCCAGGTGTTTGTTTATGCTCACACCACCATAAGTGGCAATGCTGCTGAGCCGGGCCGAGCTTCAGGACCAGGCGACGGGCCTTTGTGTACAGAAGCTGCTCGGTGTGCTTACATTTACAGAACTTGTTCAAGTATCACGCTGCCATGGTGGAAAGAGTCCCAAACAAGCCACTGACAGACGTAGCCCACACAGGTACAGAGGACACAAGACAAACCTGTTGGTGCTGACCTTTTTTTTTTTGCTGTGTCAAAAAGTTGAAAGTTGGATTTAGACATTAGTTATAGCGCTTTGTATCAGCTTGGGAGTATATTGTTTCCATAGTGAAATGTGGTAAAACTGTTATATGGAATCTATTACAAGTTTTAGAAGAAGGATACAGGTACAATATTTACTTATTATATCAAAGTATTATTCAACTACTTATTGATTTGATAGCATCAATGCAATTTGGGATATGATCAAAAGCCTGAATATGACTTGTGACCATGAGCATTAACCTGCGACTGCATGAGCCAGCATTCTCCACTTGGGACAGCTTTCCACAAGAATTGGAAACCTGGCTACTGGGATTTTCCCCCCATTCAGTCACAGGAGCATTAGTGACATTGGGCACTGTGTTCGGCAAGAAGTCGACATTCAAAGTCATCCAAACATTGTTTGATGCGGTTGAGGTCAGGTTTCTGAGCAGGGAAACCCAGAACTCCACTCAAAAAAACACTCTCATTTGACCTCACTTTGTGCTCTAGAGCAGTTTCATGCTTCCCATAAATGTTTGCCACAAAGTTGGACGTAAGCTGGTGTCTAAAATATCAGAAAGAAACGTTGTAAAATTAAGATTTACCGTAATTGAAACGCAGGAGCCAAACCATAAAACACAGCACTGGCCTTACAGTAAACAAAAGCAAGGGGACAGATGTGTCTACATACTTTTGGCCTTATAGTGTGCATGGGTCAGATTTCGGCGGGAGGCTCATTTCACATATTTCAGAACCATTACTGTCACAAAGTCAGAGATTATAACAATGTGCAGGCACTGAAGTTGCCTCAGCTCAGGTGTTACATGATCCGTCCTGATGGATGCAGCAGAGCAATGATCTGCCCTTTTTAATAAACTTGTAGGAATAATCCCTTCCACATGCCGATAAAGTAGAAAACAATGGAAAAATTACTGCATTTAATCTTTGGAGCAAATACTGCAGTTATGTCTATATAACCTGAGCTGCAGACAGAGTCTGGCTGTTTAGTTTGTCTGGGCAGCTTGGCTTAAGTGACTGTAGCTTGGAAGACAACACATGCTTTTATGGGAACAGCTCAGTTTTACAATACAGCCATAATCAATTAATATCTTCATGCAACACACGACAAATAATATCTGCACTCAACTGAAGTACATGCATTGCTTATTTAACTGGCAATAACAAAGTAGGCATCATTTGGAGTAAGCTTTGGGAAAGCATACGTATATCAACTCAATACATTAGGACAGTAACCTTCAGTAAGTCACCGACATAAACCCTTTGTATAACTGATTAGACAGACGTACCACACGCCAAAACTTTCCGAACCTATCCACCAAAATTTGTTCTAAATTAATCTGTGGCAGGAATTGTTCCATGCAGCTGCAGCGTCAAGCCTCATTTTACATCTAAAATACATAGCTTTATAAACTGCAACAAGACTCCGGGAGTTTGCAAAAAAGCGTGAGTTAGTTTGCGGACTGGTCCAGTGTATGAGCTAACTGATTGAAATCTGAGCCTAGATAGTAAGCGTATAATGAAAGTGAGGTCGAGTGACAGTTTTAAATTTCTCATATGAATATATATATAATAAACTCAACATTTCACTTAATATTTCATATTTTAACCTGTTAAAATCAGGCTCCTCCTCGAAAATGAGATAAAATGAATAATTTATCTCTGTAACTACAGGGTCTATATGATTTTACATAAAGGTAACACTTTCTGAAGAGGTGTAAGCATCACTATAGATGTTGTGTATTCAGATGCTAGGTCAGTTTAAATGATGATGGAACACAACTTTAACCAAATACGTCATGTCCGCCTTAAAATGTAATTTTAGATTGAATATCCCCAAATCATGACCTCCTCGTCCGCAATCTGAGGCAACAATTGTTGTTGCCTCAATATTCACATTAACTTGCAGCTGAGCACTGCAAAGTATTTCATCAAGTGTATTATTGTTTTCACCGTCATTATGAGCCAGACATCATGGTTTTCTTAAATTCTCCTACAAGTTAATAATTAAGCTCAGTTTAGAGGTCAGACTAATGTTCTCATGCAGTATTTAGAAAAATAAGATAACAATTACATGCATGCCTTTACACTAACCTACATTATATATACCACTGACATATCTGTGCTGCTGCTTTGCCTCGATCAGTAGACTTTATGCCCGTGACACAGATTCATCAGGGGACAAACTGAACGAGGAAGATGAATCACAAAGAGATTCTTTCTTGCTGAGGCGTACTTAATATTTTAAAGTCGGGGAGCATGTGCTGTCGAGCACCACTTGTGCATCCACGTCATAAAAACATTGCATGCACGATAACTCATATTCACGTACACGCAAACACATGCACAGCTGGTAGCTCTCAGGCTGAATCTCCCTTTTCTACCACATTGAAATTCGGGAAAAAAACCTTATTACCCTCGAGCTGTTCGGAGATTATCAAAACATAAGGTCAGAGTAATCAAATAATAATTCTGCAGAATACAGTCTCTGCACAGTTCACAGTAAATTATGCTGAAATTATTCACTTGGTAATCATCACTTGGTTAATAAATTAAAACTGTGTTTATTCAAGATTTATTGCATCAATGTGATTTACGTGCAAGTAAGAAAACAGCAGACACAAACACAGCTTGTATTTTACTGGGTTTACAGGAATACGTGGCTAACGTGTCTATGTTTCATCTGAGTCTGAACGCAATGGTCCGATTTCCTCAACCTCAGCTTTTACTTAACTACCTCTGCACAACTCCACCACACGTATACTGTATGACGTGCTTACATGCACAGAGAAACCCATGAATGCATGTTAACACTCATCCCTAAACACATAAACTGTAGCCTTCTCTGTCCAACAACACTCGTACTCCCCAAAAATGCAGAGAAACTGTTATAAGACCTGAATACCATGCAGTTTCCATTTTATCACACGCACACAGGTCAATATCCATGAAACTTTTGTGTAGCCTGAGTTCTGTGCTATCTTCAGCACTTATGTGCTGAGAGTTTATATGTGTGCCTTAGTTATTCAGGTTAATGTGTTCGCCTGTGGGACATTTTCCATTTTGGCTCCCTTTGCACACATATCTTTTTCCTAACTGCTGTACCATTACTGTTCACTGCTGAGACCAAATCTCATAATCTTTAGAGTGACGCGTCATTCTTTTTGTCTGAGTCCTTCTTAAATCATTTGTACCACAGCCACCAACAACTAAAGTGCAAATTTGGCCATAATTAGTATAATGAAACACAAAAATCTAGGGGTTTGCTTCAAACATAAAAATTATACAGCAAGCATGGGACCTCTTAATGCACAACTTGAGCAAAAGTGAGGGTCTGAAGAAAGAGTAAGTGCCTGCTGGAATAAAAAAGGAACAACATAAGAGTGAGACCAGGCGCAGGTCTGGGTTCAGGGGTCACTGGCCCCTGCTTCAATCTGATTGGCCACTGAAGTGTACCTGTCCTGGCAATAGTCTCTCTATATAAACTAGTTACTTACTAACAATATACTAACAATAAAAATGACAACGTGTTATTTAAAATAATTCGGGATTTTTTTTTGAGAACACAATGAGCCTGAAACCGGAATACATTCAATGATGTGTGGCTTTGACTCTAAGCTATAGAGCTAACAGTAAAGAAGGAATGACTATCCATCACTGAGTGAGGTGTCAGTCAGTTGTTGTGCGGCTACCTGCAGATGAGCGTTTCATGGAAGGGTTTGATGCTGGCGCTGCGATCCCTTCGGACGGGCCCGGGCTCTATGGTGGGCATGCCTGTGGCGGAGGTGGTGGTGGTCCACGTGGAAGAGATCCTCCTCAGAAGACCCGGGTGGAGACTTCGCCTCAGACGCTGCACAGACAGACACACACACACAGGGACGTTTATTCCCAGACACACACTGAACATGACTGAAAAAACCTTCTAATCACTGGAAATTAATTCAATCTCCCCTCATGAACTACAGGAGACAAACAACATGGCTGTGATTGTGTTTGCATGGACATAAAAGCTATAAAAGTGCCCCCACATATAAGATATCATTTATACTCATTCACTCTGTCTGTCTGCAGTGAATTGAAGCATCTAAATGAGACAGTTGTTTTTCCTGCATCTGCCCGAGATGAAACAAATGATGCAGGTGATATGACTTGGAAAAATGTTTGTTCATTTTATTCAGAGAATCAGCGCTCGCACCATCATTGACTGGGGGATATTGGCCGGCAGCTGGGCCAAGACCGCTGCTCATGGTACATTATTACATCCAATTTCACGATTGCATTTCACAGATACATTTCATCACCGGGATTCTGCAAGCGTGATTCTCTTTGTCTCGTTCTCTCGGTCGCTTTCATAATCTGTCTTTTCTCTGCTTTCTCTCTGGGATTCCCAGTGGTCTGTGCCCTGGTGACGCCTCCATCTGTTCGGTGCCATGCAGCAGCAGCAGCAGAGGCAGCAGCAGCAGCAGCTTGGCATGGCAGCGCTAAACATGGCAGCCCTTCTCTCTCTCTCTCTGTCTCTCTCTCCCTCTCTCGGCCCTCTGCAGGGTGACCTAGTAAAGATCGTCTCGGAATCCTGAATGAGCCCATTCACAGCGAGACGTCATACACTGCGTACACTCTCTCATACAGGGTGTTGGTAAGGTCACTTTAGGGGACATTTCGCTGAGTAACACTCCTTTTGGAGCCGTCAAACATACACAAAGACAACAACCATGCACAATTGCTATATAGGATGACACACAGATGCATTTATGCACCACAAAATTGCATATATTCATTGACCAGGGTCTACAATGGTGCTATTAAAATGTTTTTTTTTGTAGAGTATAAAACAAAAATTGCAGGAAATTGTGGATTTAACTTCCGAATATGAAAATGGAACAATGGAGCTGTGGTGTGAATTTGCAGTTCAATTGTTCCATTCTTTAATGAAAGCCCTGCAGACACAGACCGAAGGCAGAAACAACCATAACACAGAATGGTACACACACTGTATCACTATCAGCAATTGCTTGAAAATACCAAGTCCTCCTCACAAAGAATATCTGATTCAAGTTTATAACTGGATTCATTTCTACAACTATTTAAATGAGAAAAGTGAGATCAGTCTAGCCTCAAATGTTTTGCAGGTAGCTAAGTCTCATTCATGTTTTTTAGATGTCCGTACAGCACGTGCCTCTGATGCAGTGGTATTTTTGCAGCACACAATAACTGCGTTTTGGGAGAGTTCTTGAAAGGCATCAGTATGCACCACGATAGACATCAAACTCTTAGCCAGCAGCCAGAAAAGCAAGCGCAAGGGTTTTCAGTCCTCCACTAACCGCCTCTGCTGCTCCTGCTATATTCTCCCCGCAGCCAGTTAAGAGCCGAGGAAGCCGTCCCTGGGGAGTGGTAATGAGTGCAGCCTCACTGGCCTCTCCACGCAGTTTGTCTTAGCTACTTTTACAAAGTTCAGTCCGTGTAAAAATACACCTGTCCAACGAGTGACGGCACAGCAGCCATCAACCACACAGAGGCCTCTGAGACAGCCAGGGTGGGTGTCTTCCTCATGTAATGGTTTGACCCCATATTCGGGGTAAAGAGCCTCTTTCTTTGAGACGTTGTCTTTGTAACCATTTGAGAGATGTGTTCACCATCATGTTGCCTCTTCTCTTCTACTCAAATCACTCACACACACACACACGCACATGCACACACACACACACACACACACACACACACACACACACACACACACACACACACACACACACACACACACACACACACACGCAAACACTTTGTCTGGCTCTGCACATCTGTCATGTTGACACAGCTGTGGCTATATGAACGGTGCTCCGAGCACTAGACGTGCTCTATTTTTCTTCACTCAACTCTATGAAATATGCTCCTTCATTTGATGCTAAAAGCTCTGAGAGCAGGAAACACTCATTAGCTGAAACACGGGCTAAAAGATTAACATGTGTGGGGAGCACTGTGTGGTGTATAAATCATTTAGCCTTATTAAGGTGGACCACATTTCCATCAAAGGAGGATTTCAGCCGTTTCCAAATGCAATCATTCTGGGTCTGGGTCTCAACCACTTTTGATGAACAATTCTGACTCTGACTGTTTGAGTAAAATATCGACACTTTCATCTGGGCTTCCAAGTGTCTTACCAGTAAAGTCAACCTTCACTTGTTTCTCTACCTTGTGGATGGATGTCTTCTCCCCTTTCTCCGGTCCCTCCTCCGAGTCGGAGCAGGTGTAGGCATCGCTGGGGCTGAGCAGGGAAACAGGGCGTGGCCGGTGCAGCGGCTGGAAGGTGAGCTGGGTGGTTAGCAGGTTGCTGACAGCCCGCAGTGAGGTGCAGGTGTTGGGGGGCAGCGAGGGGTCAGCCAGCAGGTCTGTGATCAGTCCATGGGCCTCTCCCATCACTGCTATGTCCACCATGACTGTGGTGCCTGATGACTGCGGGGTGACAGGAAGACAGAGAGACAAAGAGATAACAATCACCGCTGCTCCAGCCATTTTGAGTAGATGCTCATTAATGGCGGGGTGTGATAGCGGCTGCGCACAGCGTCTGGGTGGAACGCATGAAGGGCAGGTACATAAACTATTTCAGCAGCTCCCTCGTGAGAACATAATGTGATTAACTGTGACATTGGCATAACTTCTGCCATTTTTCCTACAGAACAAAGTTATCTGTAGTTATGTATTGGATTATGTTTTTGCTTCAAGACTAAGTGCATTATCTTTCACCCTCATGGAAAGTAAATAGCAGCTTTAAAATGTGTTGGTTGGTTCACTGAAATAGGAAGAAATAAAAAGAATGGAGCTTTTTCACTCCCACTCCTCACCCTGAACATCTGTTCTTGCTTTGTGTAACTATGCTGAGTGGATACAATCTCCTGTGAGAAGTGTATGACTTACTGATAGTCGCATCTTAAAGGGAGAGTTCACCCTAAAATGAAAATTGACTCATTATCTATTCACCACTGCAGATGGAGGTGAAGTGTTTGAGTCCACAAAACACTTTAGGGGTCTCAGGTTTAAACAGTGTAGCAGTCAAATCCAATACAATTTTAGTAACTGGTGACCGATTCATCAAACATAAAAAAAGAAGATGCTGAACTGTAGATCAGTTTAAAAGACTTAGAGGTTATTAAAAACCAGCGTGTTTTTTTTTTAAATAGTCAGTTAGAAAACTTTTAAAATAAGAATAATTCCAAACAGAGTTTGGTGTATTTGTTACAGCTGCAGCTCCTCTGGTTCAGGAAGCTGAGGATCAAGGATAATATCCATCGGTCAGTTGCTTATCATTTCAGTGTGTAAGATTACGCAGGGTCAGAGCTGAGGTCAACAAATTGATAGACTTTGTGTTACATGAAAACCCCTTAATCACTCGGACATGGAGCCCAAATGCATAAATCACTGTGTGGCTGCAGAGGGCACTGTTGCTCAGTAAAAGTTTCATACTGTTGCTTTAAATTTGAACCAACCAGTTCAAACCAAAATGACAGAAACGCATTTTCAAGTAAATGCTATAATATTATTCCATGTTTGCCATATAAACCTTATAAGGTGATAATATATTAGTTGTGTTTAGGACTTATTGTGCTGCATTCAAGTTTATTTGAATTTAATTTAAATATCTAATGTCTCTACTGATCTTTAAAATACAATACTGGCCTATGAAGTTTCAGCACTTATGGGAAATTTAACAGCAGCTCAAAATGTTGTTTTTACTGACGTCCAGTGATTGAACAGGAAGCATCAGTGCACTGTGACATCATTGTCAGATGTCAGACTGTGGATAGAGGAACACATGACACAACATGAGGTTAGTCAACACGAGGTTAGTGCCCTGCTTTTCCTTTTATATGCTGATTTCATATTCATGTATAGGTAAAATAGAAGTAGTCATCCCACTGATGCCGACAATTCTGTTGGAAAATTTGTATTTGAATACTTTTATATTTGTATTTATTAGGGGATTTACAATAAGTTGATAATTCTAAAAAAATTTAAGTCATTATTATTACTCTGCTCTATCGCTACATTTACTTTGGTAAAGGATCTGAACACTTCTTTCGTCACTATGCTTTATGTACTCACAATAAATGATATCACAACAAAAGAAGCTGATGTAACAAGGACAGTGAACACTGCAACAGCGTTTATGCAGATATAATGTGAGATGCCAATTGCACAGCAGTAAATATTAAAATTCATGAGGAGCTTTGTCCCATGTTGATAGAGAATGTGTTATATGAGGACACTGGCAACACACACGGCCATGAACAGAACATCATCAATCAAGCGACAACGAATGACAAACAACAAACAAACCAACCAACTGAAGAATCAACGTGCAAACTAACAAACGCACCCACCAACTACTGAACCAATAGACAAACCAACGAACAATACAACCAGCCAAGCGCGGATCTTTACGATTAACAGGCATTTCTTGAGAGCAATTCCTTGAGGGGACACCTAAGGGGAGCACCAAACGTCATGATCTTCGCTGCCTCTGGCCCTATCCTCTGTGCTGAAGCTGGCAATAGGGTCCTCATGATGTGCTGGGCCCCTGTCACCTGGCTCTCTCTCTGGATCTGACCCTTCCACCACTCTCAATGACCCTGAACAGTCTGTCTCCTAGAAGAGGAATAAGGTGCTCACAGTTCAACACAACAACAGGACCAGTGTTTAAATGCGAGAGGGCCTTAGCATCACAACTTGGAGATAATATTTAATAGGAGCAGGTTGTGAGTGCCTTAATAAAAAAGTATACAACTTTCTCAAAATGTCTACAGTAAAATATTTTGATGCTTGACATACAGATAGTGGGGTCACAAGAGGGAAGTGAGCATTATTGCTCACCTCTTCAAGATTTCTAATAGTATTAAAAAAAATAGAGCGTTATCAATGCCATTGGTAAAATGGATCCAAACTTCCCTTCAATTTTCTCAAAATGTCCGCAGTAAATTCTTCAAAAACTTGACATGCAGTAGGGGTCACCATGAACCAGAGTTAGGTGAAAATACTTTGTCACTTTCCCTTTAGTTTTCTTAAAAAACAGACGGCCTTTCTCTCCACTCCAAGACGAAATAGACGTGCAATATTAGTAAACTGTTGCACAGCTACCACTTACAAGAAGTAAGAACCATGAGATCATATCGCTTTGAGAGAGAGAGAGAGAGAGAGAGAGAGAGAGAGAGAGAGAGAGAGAGAGAGAGAGAGAGACAGAGAGAGAGAGAGAGAGAGAGAGAGAGAGAGAGAGTGTGTGAGCAGAGGACAAAACCTCCATGAGGCAGGGAGAAGGGGTGTGGGTGGTGGGCAGTATCGTTTCCTATGTTTGCAATGATATTGAGGGGGGCAACTCTCTGAATGAAGCAGGGACCCCCCTACCCCCCCTGTCCCTCCTGGGAAATCAGCCCCTGCAACCAACCACAGAAACAAACAACGAAACAACCAACAAACCAACAAATTAACTATCTAACTAACTAACTAGCTAGTGAACCAACAAACCTACACTTACTCACTGACAGCAGAGTCAACAATATAAAATAATAGACAATTGAATTTGCACCTATATTATCACAAGATGTATATATTCACTCATAGCGTGAGTCTGGGATTCTGCGAGGCTTTTAAAGTAATTTATCCTTGAGGTTTCACAACAATTATACACACACATGCTAAAACACACACACGTAGACTTAGAACCACTCACACACGACAGGTTTTATTGTGCACCGTATATGGCTTCTTTAAGCTCAGAGAAAGTAAAATCATGAGGAGGAGCAGGGAGTTGTTCTTCACAGTAGGAGTTGTTGCACCCGCAGCTTTTAAAAAGACAACATTAGGCTGAAACGTGTTCAGCAGAGCTGCTTATTACTTGATGCTTAATGAATGGACTCATTAGCAGTGAATCAGCGGGGATCTGACCTTTGACTTCCTCGCTCCTGACCTCTGAGACGACCAACAGCCGGTGTCTGTTCCTGACCGTCTGCTCTGCGGTGGTGTGAGCCGGCCTTGTTTTCACAGGGTAAAGTGAAAAGTTCACAACCCTCTCCTAATAGCTGGGCCTAGAGCAGCCGGATAACCACCAGCTAAACACAGGTCAGTCTCGGCTGCCAGCTAATTTATCTAATAAGCTCAAAACTTGTCCTTTATCAGATATTTCTCCTTCAATGTCCTATTCACTTTGACACCAGCTGCCAGGCACCCAGCATTATTCTGTTTACACTGGCTAAGTGGCTGGAGGTTGACCTGAACAACACGTGTTCGCTTTCAACAGGTGTGTTCAGCGGTGCGAGGACATTCCCCTACACATCTCATGAAAAATCTGACACGACCAGCATTGGGATCAAACTAATCTCTTTTAAAGACAAGAAGATATCCGGAGGGACGTCCGATGGATCATTTCTGGACAGATGACTATTGTACTCCTGTCATCCTTCCTCTCCTCTGCATCTTCTCTTCTACTTCTCCCTTCTCCACTTCCTATACTGTGCCCTGGTACCTGCTGGGAAGACTGTATGTAAACACCTGTCTCTCAGCTCATTTACAAGCTGATTTAGGAGTTTGTTAAATGGGGGTTAAAGCAGAACATGGCTGCTGGAGAACATCTGTCTGGACAGACAGCAGTAATAGATAGGGGCTGCACAATACAGCCACAAATTATATGACTTGATGCCAATCATTTTCGCCATAAATGTCATATAATAATTTATTTTTTATTCTAAAGACTGCTTTGTGTTTAGGTTGTGGTTTTAAACTCGTCTTTATGGACAGAAAATGACAAACAGGAAAAATAAATTACAAATCGGATCAATTATGTGTTATACCTCCTCACTGTGTGCAGTCCAGTCACATCACTCATGTTGTGGGGACATAAATCTGTATACACATAATAGGGACTTGTCTTCCTTTATTGGGACAAAAAGCAAGTCTCTAGGATATCAATGTAAGCGATTGTAATGCCAGCTGAACTCATGGAGTATGTGTGTGCACACAAACATGCAAAAGTTAACCCCTACTTCTCACACATTCAACTCACCTGCCAAGTGAAAATAGCAGTGACATATCCAGAGGTTGACACAAAAATACACAGTGACACTGTCATGTAAACAAATACAAAGGGCATTATCCTGAGTGTTCAACATAGAGACACGTGTGTGCACCCAGATAAACACACTGTGCAAGGAGGATAAGCAGTGCTTCCCTAAGCTCAACTCACTCAGATTCCGAACCTATAAATGGGATTGTAATGATGAATGTGTTGGGTTTGATTTTACTCAGGGTGCAATCCATTTAATGGCCAAACCCTGACATGAAAAGCATAATGTGGTGGAACGTGTGTGGGGAGCCTTGGAGAGGTCAGCTTTGGGACACAGTGGAGTCCATGCTTCCACTGAATTTGTCCGATAAATGACCTGAGATCGCGTCTGTTCCACTATACAAGCCGTTACCTTAAAGAATATGTGTGCGTGTGGTGAGGAGCTGGAACTTCAAAGCTGGCGGCAGTGAAAGATAAAGAATCTAAAGTCCGGACCATCCCTGGCTCAAGCATTTTTACGTAAGCTTTTATTTTGCTACGGTCTTGGCCGGACGGTGCCGCCTGATGTTTCTAATCATCCAACAATCTGCAATCTAAAACTTGAGAATCATCTTTGTTCATCCTGTGACACATCAAACCGAGACTAAGTTACATAATATCAGAGGTTACATAAGCATTTCCTGTCAGGTTAGATGATCATTTTCATTCATCAGCCACATTCACCTCTGTAGCCGCTGAGAGCTTAGATCCGGTACGAGCCCCACTCAGAGTCTTGGGAAGAACTCTTGAGTACCAAAGAAATAAAGGGTTTTGGACGGATGTTATGATGCCGCGTTTCAAAGAAGCTTTATATATTTCCAATGGTACCATAGTGATCTTTCCTACCTTGGACCCCTTCGTAATGTCCATCAAACACAGTGATTCAAATCAAAGTTTTTTAAACCTTCCACTGTGGCTGTACATGCAGGTTTAATCACTTATTTTAAAAGTTTCCACAAGTATACAAGCTCGTTTTACTGCTTCCACATTCATATAAACTATATAACAACAATAATTCACATCTGCGAGCTGTCAACGAGTGGCTGCCACTGGCTCACACTCCTCTCAGCAGAGATGTGTCTGAGATATACACCCTTCGGAGTTGGTGTAGGATGCAGCTCCTCTGAGAGATGGGGAGCAATGTACTTTAAAGCAGTCGTACTCTCTTTGATCATCAAAACCGCTTCCTCGGACTGAAAATGATTAATCGCTCCTCTGTTTCCAAGTGAGATGGATCAGTCTTTATAGGCAACTTACACTCAGTCGATGGTCCCGACAACAGCTGGCAGCAGCAGGATGCCATGGTGGGAAAGTGAAAAACTGACAAGCTCTCCTTTAGCCAGATGAACACACTGGATGAGCTGCTCACTTGGCTAATGCATTTACAATTTTATGTTTCAGTTTGGATACTTGTGATTTGAATGATCTCAGCCAAGGGGTTTTTCTTTTCTTCTGCATTTGTGTAATTTTGTGTGGAATGGGTCAAGGAAGAATCCATTAAACTGTTGGATCCAGGATCAAGTGGTGGATCCAGGTATATGTTTTCAACTTTCTTTAACATTGTGAGCTGTTTTTTCATAATTTTCAATAATAATTAATGGTTATTGATGAAAGAATCTGGCATATTTAGGGGACCAATATATTTATTATGTGAAAATTTCAGATTCTGGATCTAGTAAATTCAATGTCTCCATGGTAAATGTGAAGCTACTGACAGCAATCAGTTAACTTAGCACAAAGAATGGAAACAGGAACAGCTAGTCTCACTCCATCAAAAAGTAAGAAAATACACCTCCCAGCATCTATAAATCTCACTAATGAACACATCTATCTTGTTTGTGAAAATTGTTAGCTTAACTATTGCCAACTAGAAGAACTGGATCTACTTTCATTTTTGTAAAAAAATGATTTTTAACTACTGGTATAACTTTCCACAAGAGAGCAAATAAGTGTATGTCTAGCAATGATACTCCTAATCCAGCAACTGTTCACGACCTCGGGTCACAAATTCACCACAAATCTTTCGGGTATTTGATCACAAGGCTCCACTTTTGTTTCTACGTTTTATTAGACTGACTCCAAGCATCAATATGACTCCAGTTGACTCCACAGCAAAGCAGTTCATATACCAAACCCTGCGTGATCATTCTGTTATGACATTTTACGATGAATAACAACAGTGTATATGATCAATGATCGTACTGTTTGAACAGTACATCAATAGACTTGCCATAGATTAACACCAGAGCAGCAGTTCATGTAAACCCAAGCAAGGGCCAGTCAAAACAAACCAGCCATCACTCCTGAGGAGTGAAAAGCTGTTGGTCCACACAGGCTCTCTGTGCTCGAGGCCCTGCTCAGCTGTGTCTGTAGATTCAGTTTCAGTAAGCAGAACCAAAATTGGACCAGATCATGTTTGTGCTGGGTTCATCTGGATACTGCACCAGATCGATGGAGATTTGACTTTATTTGAAATAAATATTTATTTAAAAAAAGAATTATCAATAACTAAATTGAATTACACCCATTTTTTATGTGGTATTAAAAAATACATAAAACTAATCATGCTGAAAATTCTTTGCCAAATATAGTATCAATATTTGTATTAAAAGTATTTAAATGTGGCTCAGTACATTTATGTAGGAGCAGTACTTATATTTTATCAGTGATCATACACAGTACAAGAAGTACAAACAGTGTAGATGGTGTAAACAAAGTCTGAACAGTCTTTGTATTAAGTTGTGACCATAGACTCTACATAAAGATGGACAACACCTCTCCATTTCCTCCAATGAAGCGAACATATCCTGGATACTGGTGCTGCCATCTTGTGCTTGACGTCATTAGGAATCTCCATATTGACTGATTGATGGTGACATTATTGTGACAAGGACTAACTATAATAAAACCTATCTATACTTTGACTTTTAAGTTTGTCCCATCCACTAACATGGAGCAGGTGGGGTGTATGCCCTACACGGCAGCCAACCACCTTGGGGTGATCGAGATGGTTTGTCTTCACTTTTGGGAGCCATCATGTCGTCCATCTTATCATACAAGAAACACATTTCTTCCTTTTACCTTCTTTGGTATTTTGTTGAGTAAACGTTGAAACTCAGATCAGATTTGCCGTATCATGTATTTAACTAAACTTTGTACACAGTCTGGGAGGTGACTGATTTTCCTTTAAACATTATGCAGATTTTCATTAATGTACTCAATCTGAAATTACATTTTTCATTTCATAGCGAGCACAGAATTTACCGTTCTAATGTAAAGCATAATTTTCTTTAAAATGTGATCGTTGGTGTTTCGGCTGTGGCCACATATTTTGTTATCCAATAACTCTGCAGAGGACAGATAAAGTGCATATGATGCAACAAACATAACCCTGATCCTTCTGTCTAATGACGATTATTGATGTCATTCACAGACAGAGAGGTCATATATTTGTGAATTCTGAGACGATCCCTTACTTGCACTTTTAACCCCTCGACTTCCCTATGTAAACATACAGTCCCTGAAGCCTCCAGTGGAATGACGATGATATGTGGGCTTCCTGAAATTGTGAAATGGTGAGAATATAATGTATCCCAGAGGAGGGCCAGAGACCGGACAAATGCCTCAGGGGCCTACTAGAAAAGCAACTGTATTTGATTCTCTTGGTAAACACATTTTAATAAAGTAAGCATTTCTGGCTCTTCACAAACAGCTACACACACTGTGGTGCTTACTTTGCAATTAACACCACACACAAAACCCCCACACTCTGAGAAATGTAGGAGTTTGCTGAGCAAGAAATTGGAGAACATAATAAGAAAAAAAATACTCATGTCCCATTCTCTTTTTCTTAGGTTGATTCCATTTGCACGGAACTCTCAGTATCTTTGGCCGTGCAGTTTTTGTACTTCAGTGGCAGAATGGTTAGTGGAATGGCCCTGATTACATCTTTTCAGATGGATTAGATGAAGAGGAGCCCCGGAGATTGCGATGTTGACGATTTGGAATAACAGAGCAGTGATACAATGTGAATCACAGCAGAACGGTAACACAAAACTCCACTGAGACCTTCCTCTTTCTGAGCCTCGGCTACTGCAGCCAAAACTACGCCCAGCAGCACAACACGTCCTGCTTCTAAACCAACCCTCATCGCCACCGCGCCTCAACTTACAACCTACACACAGCTCCTCCATCGTTGAAGACTGAAGCTGTGCGGCAGCCCGGTCCTCAGCTGCAGCCATGTGACTATTACCAGCTATTACATATCTTAATCAAAAAGAGGTGGGGGTGATGTTTGGGGCGGGTGGTGAGGGGAAAAAAAAAAAAAAAAGAATTAGCGTCTCATAACTACTTACTGGGAAAGGTCAGGGGCGATTGACTCCTGTCCAACATGCAGCCATGATGATTCCAGTAAAGGAGCCAACAAAGATTAAATTGTAACTTCACCCCTGAGTTCTGACTGAAGCACACACACAACACACAATTGAGCTAGAGCTAAGTTATCTAGGTTGTCTGGGACTTGAGAAGAAGCACACACACTTTCTCGCCTCTTGCCAATCGCCAAGATCACCATTTTCCAGAGCTGCTTGAGCCGTCAGCACAGGTCGTTGTCTTAGACTACAGCGTGAAAGAAAAGACCCAATCAGCAAGCGGATGTGAGTGACTATGTCATCGTTTCCCAACATCTCAGATTCCACCAGTCCAGACTAAAACGATGAACTACAGTTTTCTAACTGAAACGGGGCATTCAAAACTCTAAAACTCCAGAATGTGGAGAGCAGGCGTATTTCAAATGAAATGTAGTATTAAGGAGGTCGCCTCAGCCAACAGTTCAGACAGTGTGTGTGTGAGACAGCTGAGGGACAGGAGAGGAATGGAGGGTAGACGATGTGGTGGTTTTGTGGTTTAGATTCAACATAGATTTGAAAATGAATGCAGATTTCCAGATTCCCAATCACCAGCGGTTTTGTTTGTGGCGGACTAGCTCTGATTAGAGTCTGTTAACATTTTCTAATGTCAAAAGTAAAAGTTTTTTTAACATTTTATTTTAAAAGCAGCAGTGATGTATTTCATCAAAAAACATATAATTTGATTTACAGCAACAACAAAAAACACATTTAAGTGTTTATTATCTCTATATATAAAAAAGAACACAAAAACACAATGGTAGAGGCAGGAACAAGAATTGAAGGACAGAACAAACAAAAGAGATGCATGAGGTAAAACAGATGGTGCAACGAGTGAGCCATGATTTACTACACGATACAAGTGGTTAAACATAAATCCATCATCTGCACTGCAGCGGTCGCAGTCATAAGTCTTTTAAAACATCTTGCAAACTGAATAGCTCCACAATAAATGAAACCCAGTTTCTCTCTCCCAGAGTAATGGCATCAGCTCAGACGTGTTTTACTGTTCCATGTCATAAAAAGCAGGAGCTTGAAAATTGCGAAAATTGCTAAATGCTTCTGTATCATTTGTGGCAGATCCAATTATTTTCCCAGGCAGAGGACAGGCAAAAAGTGCAGGTAGTTCAATGTTTTCATGCGCTTTCAGCTTTAAATTTAGTTTTGCCACAGGCTCCACTTTAATGAGAAAATCCTCTCCTCCACTGTCATGATGGGACCAGCCAGAGACAGGGCAGTGACCTCTTTCAACTCCCAAACCCGCAGTCGAGGAAGCGCTGATCTGGAGCGTTTGAAGGGCTCGTGGGGATTTCATGAGAAATCTTTAACATGACTGTAATGTCACAGCTTGTCTGTCTTATAGACCACTCTTCCAGGCCTTCTGTAATTTAGAATAACACTCAAAAGAACCGAGCCTACAAACACTCTTTTCTTCGATAATCTTCAAGGGTAATGTTCCAAAACCAATGTGTTTTCAAGTCGAATACAAATATTTAAACAACCCTTTCCATACATAACTTCACTGTCAATCCCTACACTGAAACATCCACCGCAAGCTTTGGACAGGGACATGAAAAAAATAAAAGACGTGGTCTGGAAATTGAGCCTGCTTATGTGCGCATGTTGTACGCAATACAGTGGAGATCCATCAAGCACTCTGGTGACTAGTTAAAGAGCAAAGTGTGAGATCTGCACATGTTACGAGGTGTCGCAGCAGAGGGGAGCGCGACCAGCTTCTCTGACTGTCGACCTGGTGGAGGGAAAACAGCCAGAAGATGCAGAGAGATGCCAACATAAGCCTCGACTTCTTACACCTCGTGTCAGTGTCCGGACTATTACAAGTTTCCATTGATGAACGCGTAGCACCGGGCCCAATAAAAAAGACTGAATCGACCACTGAGTTTATATGGCAGCTTGGGGAATGCATCAATCAAAAACCATGTGCTTTCCTACTAACTCCACTAACAAATTGATTTTAGCCTTGGACAATATTTGTCAATGTAAATTTTGCCTTTATTTGACAGTCACTGGAGAGAGAGAGAGAGAGAGAGAGAGAGAGAGAGAGAGAGAGAGAGAGAGAGAGAGAGAGAGACAGAGAGAGAGAGAGAGAGACGAAATGCAGAACAAGTTTTACTGTGTCCAAGAAATGACACAGTTTAGGATTTGATTTCAAACTCAACCCTGCACCGCACAGTAAAGATTACTTTTCATGAAAAGCCTTTTAATTTTCCTTCCAAACAAAACATGGTGGCATTCATTGATGACCAAACATGCTGTACATTCGGGCATTCATGACAACTGCATTTTAGTAGTTTCAAATTAAATTTCACTAGTCAGTTAATCACAGCAGACATATTTTCTCTGACCCTCGTCATTGTGTGAGAGAGAGATTGGACGTTCGGTGATAGAACCTTTAGAGAATCCTCTGATCGTCTTCTGCCTCTGTTGGAGCTTCTCCTAGCTAACTCTGCAGTTAGCATTAGCCCGATGTGGGTGAAGTGGTGGATGGTTATTTACCCGAAAGTTTACCTGCGCTGGTGAAGTATTTCCACACTGTTGATTTTAGGGTAGCATCTAAATCTGGTTGAACGGCCATGTTTCTTTCAGGCTCTTTCCATGTCTGCTGCTTTAGCGCGCACGCTACAGGATTCAAGTAACGCCAACAAATATGGCTCGTCAAATGCTTGTTAATAACAGCAGCACCCCCTGCTGCGTAGATACTGTACTCAGCTTTACTACTGAACGTGCTAAACCCACAGATACACAGCGTCAACTAGCGGTTGTGAAAGTCGATTCTGAAACCCCCACTGTACATCGTAAGCATAGACACACAGTCTATTCACTTCTGAAGGATATCCTCCTGATAGGACAACATGCAGCACAGAACACACACATAGTGTATATGGCCGTGACAATGCCAAGGGTATTGTTTGTTCTCCACGTACTCCAGAGTCCTGCTCTGTGGCCCTGTAACTCTTCAATACATCAATTTCAAAACTGTGCACAGTGTGGCCCCAGTGTGGCGATATCAAGGATGTGGCTTGTGTCTGTCCTCAACGAGCCGTGGGTCCTCTGCCAAGGCTTCCAGTTTCTCTACCCTGGCCTTTAATGGCTTCTGCAGCGCCTCACGGCCAACTCACCGGCCTGAGTCCTTTTCGCTAACAGAGAACAACAAGGACTCTAGTTGGAAGTGACACCTCTGGACATGCTGTTTAACCACGGCTAAAATGAGTGGGTGAAAAGGCCCCATTAGAGGCAGGACTTTTGCTGTTTGCGTCATTTATAAGGTGTGTGTAGGCGAGTGACAGAGATTAGGGAGCTGGTTCCTGGGTGTGTGCGTGTGTGTGTGTGTGTGTTTGTGTGTATGTGTGTGTGTGTTTTCCTGTCAGCTGTTTATCATTATTGTTATTACTAGCGGGGTCTGTTTTTTTCTCTGGACAGTGCTAACCTGTGATCCTCGGGAGCCTCTCTTGTGGTCCCAATCCGAGCGGGAAAGCATCTGTGAGAAAAACAGAGACACAAACATGTTCAAACCGCAGTCCTGCACATCCTGTTTCTGTTAGTGTCCACACAACAGAGGCAACACAATCATGGAGCTATACACTGAGAAAAAAAAAAGGTTTTGTCTGTCCCCCCAACAACCACAGACATCTAATGCGATTTCATGTGCAGGTTTGGTTTACTTTAGCTGCTATTCTCTGCCCGGGGGCCTGGTAGAGGCTGGAGATTTGTACGCTGCCTAATTATAAGCCACTGTGTCCTCCCACAGGCCTTTTAAACTCGTTTTCCACTTTCTTTGGGAGTCACTAAATGCAACAGCTCTGTTGCTGATTGTTGGCGAACACGATGTGGGAGAGCCAAGTCAACACTACACCCTCCTTATCTCCTGCCTCTGTTGGGGCTCTCTGCCCCAGAACTGGCACGTCGCTGTGACAAATTTCTGCTGCACACACACTCGGCAATCGGCTCAGGATAATAGTAAAATTGATAATTCAGGTGTAATTTACTGAGCTGGTGGAGGTCACTGAGTTGTGTCACACCGTGACTGAAAACGTTAGGAAACCAGTGGGTTTCAGTCGTCTGTGTTATGGGCCTGTGTGGACGTCAGTGTTGTTTGTGGAGGGTTTTCTCACAGTGCTGCTTCAGTCTAAATGAACTCAATGTTGGAGTCCCTGCTCCTGTTGCCTTATTATAATAAAAAAAATCAACTCCGATTTATCCACTTAGAGTCCTTTAGTCTTATTTTCTTTCCCAGTTTCATGTTACATATTTGTATTGCTCCCCTCATTCCCTGGAATTGTTGGTGAGCAGTAGTTATTATTTATTGTATGTTTAGTCCATAAGTGACCAAAAACACTGGTAGTGATATGTGTACAGTGATTTGAAGGCCGACATGTGCTACTTATTGTTTACCCTCTAGCTATATGTCTAACAAACAGATAGTTTAAGTTTCATGTGCTAAAATTTGGTTTGTCTCCAATTCACTGCATGTGAATATAAAATTAGTTTTTTTCTTGAAGCTATTAACAAAAATCAACTGCACTGTGTAAAATGGAAGCATATAGTGCTGAATAACTTATTATAGTGGAAACTGAAGGCCTATTTAACAGTCATGTGTATTGTATGATGTTTTAAATGAACCAGACTTTAAGTTAAACTAAAGCTAATACCGAGCGCCGTACATGGTCGCTCACTGCTCTGTGTGTACTGCACCAGATGGGTCAAAAGCAGAGATTAAATTTCCCTAGCTGCATGAGTGTGCCTTTGCATGACTGTGCATGTGTTTGGGACGAATAAATGCATCTTAAAAAAAGAGTTAAAGGCCTTACGCGACCTCTATGACCTCTACCGTAAATTGACTTTGGATTCACAGCAGTCCTGTGTCTTGAATTTTTGGTGAGGACTCTTTAGGTTTTACATTTTGCATATTTAGCAGAACAGGATAAATATTCTGCTCTGTTGGCCACTTTGTGTGATAGTTATTGTGCACCTCATCCCTCGGTCAAGGTTCTGGCAACAATGGGTTCTGCTCCACAAGAATGGTAACCTTGACAATAAGCCAACAAGTTCAATAATGGAGCAATCCCACACAATGCAGTGCACGCCCGTTCATAAAGTACAACCGCCTTTCCGTACTTTGACATTTAAGAGGTTGTAAAAAAAATGTAATATGAGGGGTTTGCCCTTTCATGACAAATAGCTTCATTCTACCATCCTCCATTTTCTATCCTGAGCACCACAGCCTGCAGTCTGCGTTCATCAGCACGATAATATCTGTGAGTCACATTAAAGCTCCGTCAGGCGTGCACGTACCTTCTCATGCATTAAAACCACCGTGCAAGAAGGAAAAGGAAGTCATCAAGCAATCATCTGTGTGAAATGCTCATGTATAAGATGTACATTATTGCAAATGATAAAATGATTAGATAGGGAGTGAGATGTTTCATCTTCTCCTGCATGTCTCTGATTGCGGGGCTTTGCTATTACAGTATTGGAGCTGGCAGTGGGCTCGTCCATGGTCGCAGAGGAGTCCGGTTCTATTACAAGGTCCTAGTATCAGTGAGGCTCTCCAGGCGCACACGCACATAAACAGCCTTTTGGTCTTACGGTCTTATGTAACCCAACCTTTCATCTGCTTGCTCTGAGAGACAGACCCAGACTACATAGACGTCTACAAGGACCTTTTGATGTACAAAACAAAAAACCCTCACAAAATCCAAGTTGAGTAAAATCTGAGTGGCGCAGATAGACTCTTGTACCGGGTGACTCTACAGGCCGCAATGGAGTTAATCTCCTCTGAGAAGTTGACAAAAAGCTACAAATACATGTTGATGATGTACTACTCACTTACTGAATCAAACAGCGGTTGCAGTCTGGTGCCACTGTGCAAAAATGTGTTTTTATTTTGTAAATCCATGTGGGAGAATCTGTCAACAAAATTTGAACATTTGGTTTCAGTGATTTCCAGCTTCAAACCACCAGCGTTAGTTATAAACATGAAATGGCTGTCACGCCATCATAATCAGTTTTTCCAAAGTGAAAAGCAACATCAGTCAAGAGGGTTGAAAAGATGTCGAAAAGAGACAAGGACGTCAATCACAATGCTAGCCTCTGATAAGACAAACCAATCGGCCCAAGGTACAAAAGTCTTTGTACTGGTCTATGTTTTTTTTCATCCAAAATGGTTACACATTTCAAAATAGAAAAGACCTTCAATAAATCAATCTCATACGCAAACCGAAACTTTGTTAAGGCGTTTCAGAGAGTGGTTTACTTGTTCAGGATAAATTCGATCACAGGTTCATGTTTCCTCTTTTCAATGTGTGATCCTTGTGTTAGTAGCAGGTGTTGTGCTATTAGCATAACTGGACCCCTGACACCCTGAAATTGAGTTGGAAGCAATCAAGTTCATTTCGCAGCACCTTCATCGGAGACGAAATTCTTCTTGTTCCTAACGGATCATCATCCTCAATGCTCAACAACATTTTATCTCCTATAGCAAATTTTCAGAATGAATAGAATAATAATATTGATCAGACTCAGTTTGTGAGGTTTCTGTGCCTGACAATTCAAAACGCATTTTAAAAAGTGCATATGAAAAACAGGGACTTGGTGTGGAAAGAGTCTCCCATTAATCTAACTTTGTTCTGCATGTCTTTAGACTGTGGGAGGAAGCCGCAGTACCCTGAAAAAAAGCCACGCAGAGACAGGGAGACCAAAATCAAACTCCACACAGAAAAATTCCCACAGACAAATAAAAAAAACAAAACAGACATTGGTAATAACATAACCTCCTTGGTTGAGGTAACAACAATCTCACAGAGGCTAAAAATGTATATATCACTGTCACAGAAATATGACATAGCGAAGAAGCTTTACATGTTCTGTCCAAGTCAGTTAAGCCTTTACATGCGCTAATGATGAAGAACAAGAAAAACCAAAACAGAAGGTCTTGTTCAATCTTTATCACCATGTTTTGCTCCAGGCGGACGGAGAAAAGCCGTCTACGATTCTCCTTAAAATATTTGACAGCTCACTGCCAATATTATGTCTGAAGAGGTAAAACCACACACGACTGATTTTTTTAGATATCTCCGGGTTTTTCATGGACAGCCTCCAGGCAGTATAACACAGTGGAAGCAGTGACGTTGCCAAATTGATTTGTTTTTGTCCTAAAGCTCCCAGTGCACCTACTGGGAAAAATAGCAACTTTGTAGAAGTTCTGCCCTTTGTTTCACCCTCTCCTAGATCAGAATAAGCCAGATGTAGCAGTGGCTCTCGATCACGTATAGCAGCACATGTGATTTACATGAGACTGAAACCAGTCTTCACAAGGGAAAAAAATGCTTTGTGTCTGGACAATGGAAGCACGTCTTTCAATCACAGCGCTACAGACACCAAAGAAACACGATACACTCTGTGAGGTCTGATGCCCTATTAGAGACTCCGGCTCCATTGTGAATTTACTGCACTTAAACCGGAGTGATGCCCTCAAGAGACAAACAGAAGAAGGAAGGGATTGTGCTGGTTAGTAGTATTAGTCAGTGTGGCAGCTGTAGGTTAACAGAAAGAAAAGATCTTTCAACAAAATACATTGGAAACTAGGCAGCAGAGTGCATCTCGCCACCAAGACCACACATTCCCTTAAATATATCGAGCTGCACCAAATTGCACAAACTCATAGATATCAGCTGCCTGCATATGCCAGATATTTTTTTCCTTTAAGATTCATTGAGTTATTCCATTGTCAATGTTATACTTTGTATATAAATCCTTTCTTTTTTCAGTGAAGGCTGTTTGTATTTGTTTTTCAAGCACTCGACTAATCCAGTCCAGTTTCTCATATTCACAATATGTAAGGTAGTACAATGTAAAGTAGCCCATGACGGCGACTGTTGACCTACATCCTGGATTTAATTGGTCCGGTTTTTAAGTATCTGTTTGCTTTCTGCTTCCATTTGTGGTGCTCTCAGCACTAAAGAATTTTATTTAAAATGTTCAACCGCAACTTGCCTTTCCAGGAACAATGTCCCGGTTGCTGTGGATAACCCCAGACCTCACAGTTAACAGTTTTCTTTGGAAGTGTTTCTACCTATGACGCCTTTACGCAGTGAGGTCAAAGCGAGCTCTGGAATATCAGGAGCAACTGAGACATTGTTCCTGGAAAGAGATGTTGCTTTTTTAATGCTGTAAGTATCAAAACAAAATTCCATTCACCGTCATTGTGCTGGCGTGGAGTCAAAACGCAGACAAATTAAAACAAGTGAAGAAATAAGTGACAGGTTGGAATCAACTTAACCTTCGAAGCAGTCTGCGTTAGCCAAAGAGAGAGAGAGTATGAGTCAAATATTGGTTTTAGTACAAAAGTTTCTCGTTACATTTTTGTTTCATTAGTAAGCTGCATCATAATAATATACGGAATATGACTGATACTTCTAAGCAGGTGTATTTACTGGAGGTTTGTTGCTAAATCAAAACACTGGTAAGTTAACTTTAAACAAAAATGATGATTATGAGTATAAAATATAGTATTTGTGAAACCTAAACTAAAGCTAAACTTAACAATATGATCTGCATTCCTCATTCACCTTTAAACGTCTCTAATTCTACACTATACAGACAAAACTTTAAACTTAATTTTTGCTTTAAAACCAGGAAATGTGTGTTTTGTTTGTTTGGTATTTTTTACAGTGTAGAGGGAATCTCTTCTCGGTCAAAATGGAGAATAATAATAAAGCTGAATTACGTGACAAAAACTCAAACACATATGTAGGCTGGATAAAATGATGATGTCAGACACACAAAGAAAGCACGCCTCCCTCTGTCAATGTTCTCTCATGACTCTAAATAGAGGCGGCCAAGTAAACCCCCAGCCTTCCTCTCACCCAGAATGTTAAGAGGGCAGCAGTGTGGATGCCAGTGCGCAGCCATGCCCTGTCCACCACCATGGCTCAGAGCCACATCCCACTGCTGGCTGCCATGCCTCTGAGGTGCTGGGTAAACACCACGGTGTCAAAGCACAAACAAACTACTGGAATATGCTTGTTGTTTAACTTGCTGCAGCCAATAACCAGTAGAGAACCACTTCCCCGCTCGTGTGAAGTGGTGGGAGCTACGACAGCAGCGGCAGTGCCCATCGGTGAAGCTCCCCCTCCACACGGATAAACCATGAAGCCTTGCACTGGGATTGACCCACTGTCATCGACTTACTTCAGAACTCTCTCCTAAGTCTGGCTGCAGTGGGAGCCGGAAACAGCCTCGTCCTTCTATAGCTCCATAACTGCGAGCAGTGTTTCTCAATCATTCATTCACAATCCTACTTTTTTTCCCCCGCCGCCTCGCGCGTCCTATTTTGTCCCTTATTACGGTTTTGATATGAGAGGAGTGGATGTGTGTCAACTTGGATCTTCGGGAGCTGTATTCACTCGTTAGCGTGTTTGTTTTGCCGGGACGTGAATTTGGTGTCCACTGTGGACATGGGTTATGAAAAGCGTTGAATAAAGCTCTCCTGGTTTGGAGAAAAGAGATGCTGAAGAGAGAGAGAGAGAGAGAGAGAGAGAGAGAGAGAGAGAGAGAGAGAGAGAGAGAGAGAGAGCGTGGCTGGGTTAATTAAAGAACCAGGAGATCAGTCCGCAGGATTTCAAATCAGCTTGACCCCAGGGTTTTATGCACCATCTCTTCTGTCCAATTAAAGCCACTGTGCTCTTTCTCACTTACACTCAGGTCTGCAAAGTCATGAATTCCCACACATGCCGGCTTGACTGCGCACACACGCTCGACTCAGAGTCACACAGGGTCTCTGAAAATGTTCTCACTTATTCTACCTCTGTTCATATATTACCCTCCGTCAAAGACGTTCTGACAGCGGCGGAGCTCAACGTCCCTCAGACACCCCTGCACTCACTTTCACTCCCAAAGAAAGTAGGTCAGATTCTACTTAGTCTCACTTATGTGCAGGGCTTCAGAAATGACAGTAGCTTAGTGAGGACACCAATCGAATACCCTTGTACTCACTTTCATGGGCGTTGGAGCCGCAGTAAACTCTATACTGCTCCTCATGGCTTTTGAAAAGGAGTTGTAATCTTGATTTGCACCTGCAGATGGAGGTATTTTCATAATCAGTGTCATACAGCTTCTTCTCTCTTGGGACCCTCTTTGGGAAACTGTCTTTTCTTTTTTTTTTGTAAAATAATTATGTTTATTTGCAGGATTCACCTCCTGGATGATGCCAGAACTTTGTCGCACCAGTTTTAACAATATAAATATTCATCCAGTGTCATTATTAGAATGAATGTCCTTTACATGAACCCCCTGATCTACCTGCTGTGGTTGATCTATCTCTCACTTTGAACTGTAGATGGATACAGGCCATCAAAGTAACAGATTATCCTCTGTTATTTTCTGTTAAAGATATTTTGAAATTAAGCGTTGGCTCTACAGAAACAGCAGATACACAAACTTTGAAAATGAACAACATACCTTAAAATAAAAAAAAATCGTGGCTAGATTTTAACATGATAAAAAAAATATAACAGATGAACACTGTTATATAACTAATATAATTTCAATCCTTAATGTATTCACCTTCTTTCAACTTTCATTAAGTAAACATCCTTCTCCTAGGGAAATCTATTAATAAACTGAATTTAATTCGACACAATTTAATAGTAATAGAAGGAGGCAAAGGAAAACAGATATTAAGGTGTTAATACCTAATAGGGCTGTGTACAGTACAGAGTATAACTGGGGGAATAGTGCGGAAAGTCTTTGGTCCAGGCAGAAAAACAATTCTGACTCAAACTATCTGGCTCTTTATCCAGGTGACTCCAAAAACCTCACCCCACCTTCTCCTCCGCCACATCCACCCCGAGCAAGCGGGCGAGTGAGCACGACAGCCATCCGCTGGAAGGACGCCTGTAAATCCTTCCCTGGCTGCCCGCTGCGGGGAGAGTATATGGAGAGTCATTCCTTTTCACGCTGGCTAATGTTTTACAGGTTTTACCGTGGGGGTCAGTCATCGAGGGTCATTTGCGTCATCGCCGGAGGGAAGGGAACTATTGAAGTGGGCTGCCAAAGTGGAGGAGGCCGTGTTGCGGGGAATGAGGAACACATTTGTGTGTACGAGGAGATTAGCACACACACACACACCTAAAAGCTGCTCGGCATCCGCACCCTCTCATGTTCTCGCCCTTCTGCACCGGCTTGTCAAAGCACACACACACACACACAGACTTAATGAACTAAACCGCACGTGCATGTGCATTAAAACATGCACATATACAAATTTGACCCCTTTAATATGTTTCTCACACCAGCGTTGTGTCTGCACTGGGCTTTCTGTTTACCCCTCCCCTTACTCTTCACACTTTCTTACTCAGACTCTTCTAATTTCTAAAGTGTGACTAATGGGATTTATCGTCTTTACATTTCCTGGGAGAGACTTAGCCTGATCCCAGAAGAAACCCAGAGAGTGGGTCTCTACCAGAGATAGAGCTGTCGAGCTCCCAGCATGAAAGCCGGGGCCACAAGGATACCGCGGCCTAGAGAAAACCTCATCGGGAGTACCCCATATTCTGACTTCATAAGTGAACATGGCGGTATGAAATGAGTCATAGACAAAGCGAAATTAAAAAAAATCCTCGTGAAAACCTGTATGGTATGAATATATTTTTAAAACCACATCCATGCGGAATCACGGTTAGATTTTTTTTTTTGGTGTAATATAATTTGTGTAAACATTGTTTTTCTTCACTTATGTGTCCTGGCTGGCTCCCTCTCTCAAGCAGTTTGGTTCCCAGCTCCGTACTTTCAGCTGGGTGAAAAAGAGGGGATCTGGCTGGGTATATAGACCTGGCAAACCACCTCAAAACAGCATGCCAAAGCCATTAGTGTATAATGGTCCAGTCAGGATTACTGCTGGGGCCTGGAGAGTCCAGAAGGGAACACAGCCCTCACTTGTTTGTTTGTTTTACGGCCCTCTGCCCTGTTCAGTCTGCAAGGTGCCAGTAGGCTTTTGTGCCGTTTAATTCACAGTCGATACAGACGGCGACCAGTGTGTCAACAGACGCGGATCCTCGCTGGCCGCAGAACACTTTGTTTCAAAGATTTACGTCCGGGCAAATCAGTTGTCACCCTGCCACTCATACCTACTTCCTCAAACGTCTGTTTGTCTGTCTGTCTGTCCGTCTGTGGAAAGCATGTATTGCAAACTGCTCATTTTAGATTGTGTATTGTAAATTGCCTGAGGAAGTGAAATATTAAGTTATTAATATGGACAAACACGTGTCTTCTTCTACGTCTTTTGATAAACTACAGAGGTCGGAAACTGGTGGTCAAAATCACCCTCAGATCATTATGATAATTTGTTAACAAACATAAGGTTTGTTTCGATGCTGCAATGCTTTATACGAAGCTGAATTACAGAGCTTTTATTTGAAAAGTTGTAAACTTGCGCCTGAAGATTAGGTGGATTGCTCAACAGACCTCTGATAACAGCCGACACGTAGTGTATGAAAAAGCAATTCAGTCAATCATTCAAACGTACATATAAGCCACACCGGGGAAGAGTAACTGAGCAAATTACGTTAAATTTTTACTAAAGAAATTTTCATTGCAAATAAACCAGTTAAGATGTATGCAAAGTTTTCTAACTTCACCCTGCACCATACACTGAATATTTAATGGTCAAGCAAACAGACAATTCATAAAAAGTATGTTGAGAACAAATACTGCAGTTTTATGAATATAATTTCCCTTTTTGTCTTCTGAAAATTACAGGAGGTAAACCTGTGCTGTCACTCCCTCAGCATATTCCTCAGAGGTAACTGTACCGCTAATTCCCCCTTATATGGGCTTTTCATATGTTATTGTCCTGGTCGCATGTTTGTCAAAAGAAGGAAGGTGGGCAGCATTGAGATAAACAGCGCAACTTCCCGCCGTCCATCAACATGGCAATCAGCCCTCGAGCCCGCTTCAGCCACTTGGGATCATTTAGAGCACAGCTTTCATTGCAAAATGGAAATTGTAATATTGATTTGTGTGTCCTCTTAAAGACTCTCTGTTACGTTAATGAATTATATTACGAAAGGCCAGAGGATCAAGAGTGCAGTGTAATAAAAAGGATAAGCTATATTTTCCCTTTATTTTGTTGGGTTAGGGTTAGTGTGCTAGTTTCATGCACAGTGCAGGTCTCAGACAACAGGGCAGGGTGTTACAGTTCCACAATAAAATGTTTTTATGAAGCCATAAGTCTGACCGGGTAGGCAGGCAATAATTCTTTCGGAGGAGGTGATCTACGTCAAAGAGTTTTTTTTTTAAGTTAATGAACAGTTGAATAACAAAACAATTTTGAGTTGACCTAGACATGAGAACTGAGGCAAATACGCTGAACCTTTGAAAATTGCTATTATTGGCTCCAGTGAATTTTTTGATATGACGCTGATGTCGCTCGAGTGTCCAACTTAAGCCTCGCTATGAGATAATTTGATAGATAGGAGATGAGAGTCTGAGGACACAGAGCTCAGTCAAAGGCAAGGCAGTATGGGAATTTGTCCACGCACGCTGCCTCCACTTCATACGTTATTTCATCTCTTATCCACAGGGCCTGACTCAGCAAGGTAAGCGTTCTGTGCTCTATCTGTGCTCATCAAAGAGAGGGCCACACACGTACAGAAATCCCCCCCCCCCCCCCCCCCCCACACACACACACACGCACACAGCTTCTCATAGAACATTTGCAATCCCTATTCCCACAGCACTCCTGTAAACAGACAGCGAGTGATGTACTCAAAGTGAAACACTGAAAGGGTGTGAATGCCAGCCTCTAATAAAAATGCATGTGTACCTATGTAGGGGCATAAATCTCTTCTTCCTCTTTTTTGCAGGTGAAGGGATATGTGTTGCTGAGCCAGCCAGACCTAAGAAGAAGATCCAGTCAGCCCCATGGGCAGCTTTTCCACCATTAACTTGTAAAGTGCTTGCTTTGTCAGTGAAATTCCCAGCGGGCTTTAGTTTCCCCATGTAGAATGAGGGAATGCAGTTGGTCTGCGGAGACCATAAAGGTACTGGGGAAAAAGAGATGGCGTTTGCTGACAAACTCTGAAGGGGCTGCTCACTATGTGGAAATGGGCAGAAAAATTAAGAATTCAGGCATCACGCTGATCGCCATCTTGGAAACCTGGCTAAAAATTCACTTATTATCTACTCACCACTATGCTGATGGAGGGGTGGGTGAAGTGCTTGAGTCCAAAAAACAATTCTGGAGTTTCAGGGCTAAAGAGCGTTGCAGCCGGATCCGATAGAAGTGAAGTAAGTTGTGCCCACATAATAAAACAACAGAAAAAACATAACATGCCTACAAACTGCTCGTGAGGTGTCTTCTCAGTGTCCGGACGACCCGACATTTATATTTGACTCAAAATTGCATCATTTACACCATGTTTTTAGCCTAAATGTCCTCTGATAGCCTCGTCAGGGGTGTGTTCACATACCCATGGTCCCCTTAGAACACCACACACACTCTTGTCCAAGTACATGAGCCGGTGCATGTTCGTGAACTTTCAGGCTTGAAACATGGTGCAAAAGACGCAGTTTTGAGTCGAATATGAATGCCGGGGCTTGCTGACACTTGGATGACACCACATGAGCAGTACAGATGTATGTCTTTTTCTTTTTCTGTTGTTTTATTACATCTGAAGAAGAGGACACCTTAGCTGAAACACTGTTTACACCTGAAACCACTCAAGTGTTTTGTGGAATCAAACACTTCACCCACCCCTCTATCGGCATAGTGGTGAGTATATAATGGGTGGATTTTAATTGTTCGGTGAACTATTCCTTTAATGCAAAAGCAAAGATTCAGGAGAAGCTGGTGCTGTCCTTTGGGGAAATAGGCTGCAGGGTCCATGAGTGACAGACATAGATCTCCGTCTATACCGTGCTCGCTGTGATTCGATGTGGTTGAGCAAGCCATAAAGAATATATACTAACTCAAGCTGTCTGTCCCACTTGATAGCAGTGATAATGTGTTGTCAATGTGTCATGCACTAGTCATGCCTTTGACGCAGTATATCATGATGTACAGACTACTGAAAAGTGACAAGAAACATGAGAGCAGTGAGAGCATATGGGCCACTGCATGGGTCGTCCAGCAAATAGATTGAACCGGGCTCGACTTTTGCTGCAGTGCAATGTGACATTATCCAGCGACGTACTGTGTCAGCCAATCACATGCATGCAATGCCCATGGTCGATTACGTTGTAATGTGAACATCAGTTTACACTGTTTCTCTCCAAGTGTAATGGAATGTAAGTTTAGAGTAGCATAAATGTAAAATACTCAAATAAATGTTTGGTGTAAACACACACATCTGTATGAACAGAGCAGTTTTAATGTGTGTGTGTTTGCACAACATGTCTGAGTTTATCTATGATGGATGTACAGTATATCCTGATACAGCACACCCTGTATGTTTCTGTGTGGCTCTGTTTCCATGTCCGTGTACAAGAGATTGTGCAACAGTGTGCATGTATGTGTGTTTAGGATCTGAACCAGCATTAAGGGTGACACAAGCTAGGAAAACCTCTTTAACCAACATTTTTTTAGTTTGATGTTTAAGCATAGAAAGAATCCCAGTAAAGATACACAAAGTATTTGTTTCTTTTTTTCACACTTGTAACCTTAAAGAGATCAACCTTTATCCTGAATGCTTCTGATCAGAGCCACTAGCTCACACGCAGCAGGCCAAACGGCTTCTTGTGTTTACCTAGCCATGTGACTGCAGTAACAGAGCGTCCAGTGACGTCAGCTCACATTCCGCACATTCATCCGTCTTAGTTCTCACTGATACTGTCTCAGATGATGAGGAACAGTGGGATCAGAGATCACACATTATAAAAGCAGCAATCATTCACTGGAACTGTGCTCGCTGCATTTTTCTTTCCCTGATCAAATAAATAAGCGCTACTTTGTATTCGCCATCTGTTTTCATAAACAGTTGTGTGCTCCTGAGCAGCTCCTGCCTGAAATAGTCTTCCTGTTCCACTTAAAACATGGAATCCATAAATAATTGCAAAACTGCTGTCAAGAGATGGGTAGAGGGAACAAACAACTCTCTCTACATAAATATGCATGAACACTTCCGTTTTAAACTACAGTATAGAGTTTTTGTGGTTTTGCTTGTCATGTTGGCAGCTCATTTCTGAGTTAGTATTTTTCTTTCTTATATTAAAGAGGACAATGGTGGAAACATGGATCCTACAGTATGTGTATATGTGGTAGCTGGAGGAATCATTTGAATCTGTTGCAGCAGTAAAGCACACAGGAGGGGGAAAGGTATGATGTGAAGAGTGTCAGTGGATGGGACGTGGGTCAAATTAAAGAGTCAAAGTACACGTCAAATAGATCTTTGTCAAAGATGGTTTCTGTCATTTTAGGTAGTTCTTATCATACTGATGTGTGTCCTAATGGCTGTTTTTTTGGTAGGGTTGGTTTTGATTGGTTATTTGATTCTATGAAAACAGGATGAAGCATCATGTCTGACAGCTGAGCCTGATTCTCTGTTAGTCAAATGTATGTTTCTTACTTGAAACTGATCATATGGGCAAAATGCTCCCTAACTGTGTACTTCATCCGCTCTTTTACTGTGTTTGCTCTTTCTACACAATCCTGGCTTGCGGCCCCTGCACCACACTTAAACTGCTCAAGCATTCATTGCACTTGTTTAAGGGATAACAGGAAGATTGTGGTCTTTGTTTAAAATGGACTCAGTCAATGGTAAGTTAAAGCACAGTTAAAAATAACCAATAAATGCAATTTATTGACCACACCTATTAACCAAAGGGCTTTCTTTGCCTAAACTTAAGTACACATGTAGTTTTCACTGCTGACCACCTCTCTATGGGTTTCATGCAAGACAAAAGTTGTGCACCTCCTTCAAGTGAAAAAACTTCAACTTAACTTAATCCAGGCAGCAATTACATTACACAACGTTAACATTGATTAGTAACAAATAAAACATTATTTGATTGTTGACATGTATTTGTACAATACATCTAAACATGAGCACGGAAAAAAAGCTTTTTTTGTTCCAGTAAAAAACATGTCCACGTCCTTAACTTTAACTGGCTCGTTTTTTTCTACTTGACAAAATGGTAGCTTTATGCTTCGCATTCTCTCGCTGCAAAAAAACTCTCACAACAGGGAACATGTACAACAACAGAACTCTCAGAGACCTTTTACATTCTCAGCCTATCCTAAACAGTCCTCTCCGCGGCACAGCTGAGGAAATAATTTTTCCTGAGACCTTTTGCCTTTAACACTCTGCTCCCCACGCTATGCTCCAAAGACACCACAGAACAGCAGGCTCATCTTGCTACCATGAGAGACGAGGAAACATAACAGCGAGTGTGATGGTGGCCGCGTTCAATCGAGCTCAATCATTGCACGGACCAAATCCTCATTTGTTATTCTCTTAATTGGCGAATCAGTAACGCTGGCAGGATAATTAATCAAACAATGAAAAGAAAGATTTACTCTGGTTTTTAAATTGTGTTCACTAGGGGTTCACATCCCATATATGTCCAACAAAGTTGCTCTGTAGCCCGAAGGTAGTGTGACTTCTCATCTGTAATTGCAGTAATTGCACTTCCCGTAGACCAAGAAAAAGCAGAAACAAATAACGTCTGCCGCAGCTCTGAATAAATGACGACCATCAGCCCGGGTTGTTTTCACAATCCTGAATAGAAAAATGCCCAATTGGATAGGATAATTCAGTATTATGGGAAGTAGTTCAATTAATTAGGAAGGTAAACCAGAACAGAGGTATCATAAAACTCAGCAATAAACAGCCTCTACTGCGCCGTTGATGAGGCCGTACTGTGTAAGACTTGTAAATACAAAATGGCCACCATGGAGCTACAAATTGTGGAAATGTGTGCACATAGTACTTTATTTCCATCCCCCAAAAATTGGCACATGTATTATCTGCATGTGCGCATCAGTCCAATGGCAAACAGACCACAAAACGAATGAGCTCTCCCCCATCTAAGCTGATTAGCACGGCAGTACCAGCATGGCCCACATGGACCGGGTACAGACAACTAGCAGGGATAAGGAAGAGGGGTGGGGGTGTGAATGAGGAGCTTACAGATCTGGTCGCCACTGTAGAACCGTAAAAACCCTGGTGTCAATAATGGAGGAGGAGGAGACCTCACCCAACCTGCATCCACTTCGAAACCATTCCCTGTGAGTGATTACGACATCGCAGACCGATCAGAGCTACAATAAGGAGCAGTCAGACGTTGGAAGCCGATGGCCACATGATGTATTTGTCAAGTCAAAAGGGAGATTGTTTAGCATAGTAGTGCATTTTCTTTCATAAAGAGACGAAATAGCTCCCTAGTCTCTTCATAAGCCACTTTCAGACATGAACTCCTGAGAATGTCCGCGCAACGGGGTCCGGACTTTCTCTGGAGTTTGTCTTTCTGTCTCCACAGGGGTGGCACAGCAGGCAGCAGTTTTGGCTCTGAACATAAAAGCTCTTGAATCTTGTTGTTGTCTTCTCATGTATGACACCTCTTTAGACGTTTGTCCACATTCACATATACATTACAAAAGCCATCAATTTCACATACAGGCCCTCCCGATCATTTCAGATTATATGGAGTCTAGTCTATGTCTGAAAACAGATTCATGGACTGGAATATGTATTAAGAAGTAAGCTTAAGAAAAGCTGGTAGGCAGACAGAGGGCAGTTTCCCCTTCCGTCAAACATTAAAAATGATTATTTGACTGTTCAAACAACTTAGTTTGAAGTCGTCTTTATCACATCGTCTCTGCACCGTGTAAATCCAGCTGTCCTGGACACTTCATTCACTTGGTGCTTGTCCTTGACCAGGTTTGATACCTGTGCTGAGCCGGCAGTGCCACACTAAAATGTGAGCAGCCAGGAACCTGTGCTGGCGGGACTGGCCTCGCCTCAGGCAATTACACCCTCAACTGTGACTCGCTGGGTTACGGTTCGATAGTGGTCCCAGGGTCCCAGGTCACAACTCCAGTCACATGCAACAATGCACTAATGGGCACGCCTCTGCCTGACCCCGCAGGCCTCTGAAAGTCAAGGCCAAGTCAGTTAGAAGCCCAGCCATGACTCGAGGCTGGGCTGTGAGGCGGCACGTTTTTTATGGCCATCATCTGGTATGGCTGCCTTGCTGGGAAAACCGCACATAGTCACACTCACTCATGAACTATTCCTCGTGCTTCCTCCGTCTGCCTTTTTCCCCTCTCTCTCTCACACACACACATCTACAAAGAAACTCCACACACACACACACACACACATCCACATGCACCTGTGACACGCGGCCTGTTTTCCACTAAGGGTCTAATTGATTGGAAAATGGAGATGGACACCTGTGCGAGCGGAGCCCTGTTGATTTACCAGACACGCAGAGTCTATTACAGCGGCCCTGCTCCCGACCCAAACACGTCACCCAGACAACCAGTCAGTCTTCACTATTAGCTGCCTATTGCACACACTGGCTGAGTAACGGAGCCACACATCTACATCCACACAGGTGGATCAATGCAGGGTTTGGGAAACAGCGATACCCATCTCCTATGTAGAGACAGACAGACCGGCAGCTATTGACAGTTTGATGGTTTAACGATTAGAAAAAGAGTCAGACTTGGAATTATAGTACACTGGTTACTGGAGAGGTAGAACAGGTCTAAATATATCTGACTTAATTTTAAGTTCAGTAAAAATTAACTAAAAATGTATTTGCACTCTCCAGGAACTGTAAAATTAAACAAAAGGGTAATTTTTAATGATACTCCTCTTTACGATGAAGTGATAAACCAAAGCTGAACTTGCTTTATTGTCCTCTCGCCCCCCCCCCGAGGATGGCTGGAGCCGTATTAATCTCATTGTGCACAGATGCAGGAGAGAGTATGTTTCCCTTTCATCCGAGCTCGTCCTCACACCGGAGCAAGGAAAGAAAAAGAAAAAGGAGAAACCGTAAAGAGAGGAGAACCTGCAAAAAGAGAGGGGTCGGCCCTTCAGTGGAATTCAACAGTGCATGAAAGGCAGGGAGAAAAATGAACACATCTGCCATGGAAATAGGAGAGGTGGTTTGTCGGGCATCGCAAACTTCGCAGATGAGAAGAAAGGAGAGGGGAAGAGAGAGGACGGAGAGTAAAATGGGGACGAATCATGAAAGAGATGGAGCTGGGAGGCAAGGAGAGACAGAGGATTACTAAATTAGGGACAGTGAAGTGAGAGAGAGAGAGAGAGAGAGAGAGAGAGAGAGAGAGAGAGGGGAAAAGGTTCAGAGTGAATTGTAGAGAGATGGGTGGATGATGAAATGAAGAAGGAAGTGGAAAGTAAAAGAGACCAAAGTCCGGGGCTTTAATCATACCGGCGAATGGTGAAGCTATAGATTAGGGGGAGGAGATCTTAGCGGCAGGTCTCCATCCGGGGCCGGAGCTTTGAGCGCACACAGGACAAGATGTGGGGGAAAGAAGAAAAAACGAACGCGCCTCCCCAGAGTGGGGAGCACTGTGTTACCACGGAAACAGCTCTGACGTCAGAGCAGGCATTATGTGATTACTCATACAGTCTGTTGAGGAGCAGGCCAATAAAACAGGGACCATTTCTCACACACACACAGCGAGACGGCCAGAGCTCCGGTTACATGCATGTTTGCATATGCACGTGCACCCACACCGCACACAAACAAAGGCATGTGATTGCACACATGTACACACACAGCGCCAACTCATTCTAGTAGCTCAAGTACAAATGAAAAGCAGACGATGATGATACTCTGGATTTTTACAATCCAGACTCAGTTAAATTGGCGAAATTTTACAAGGGCTTGTGATTTGGAACGGAAAAGGTGCAAAGTCAGCGTTTGCCAGTTAACCTTGGTGCTGAGGAATGAGGCAAAAAAAAACTCCAACACTCATCGCTCGGCAATGAAGCCTCAATGTGAGCATCGCCTCTGTGACTGCAGACCACAAGTCCAACTCTCTGCCGTGACAACAGAGCAGCTCTCACTCTACCTCATCAGCACAACCACGAGCATATCGCTGGCAGAATCTGCATGTTCTGCATTCCACACATTCTGACCCGTGTTTGACAAAGTACATCAAACACGCACGCTGACATGTGCGCCATTGTGCGTCACAACACACACGCATTGCCCACTTCCTCTCCCCATCTCCCACACATTCTCCACTGGGAGTTAAAACACTGTTAGGGCTGATAAGGATCCAGGCAAACAGTGTGGATAAACAGTCACACTGGTAATTAAGAACAGCGGGCCTATCAGAGAAGAGCATTCTGAGACAAACATGTGATCCAGACTCCATTACTGAGGGCCGGACACATTTCCACCACAAAGACTATTAGGTGAGTCCAGACAGCGTCAACAGACCCAAAGACCACAGACTGACTCCAGCAGATTCCGCTGTGATCAGATTAACTGAGTTTTCAAACTAAAATGTTATTCAAACCGCTTTTTGCCATTGTTACATGGGAATCCCTTATGTTTATGTTTATCTTCATTCAGATGTGACAAGAGTGCTTATGTGGTATTTGGTGGCAGCAGCAGAGCAGTGCCATTTCCGGATAATAGTTGAAAAGTAAAGATACATGGCTGCATCACTGATTTTTGAATTTGCTTTTTCGTTGAAGCCTTAATAAATAACCATCATGCGAGAGATGCTTTTCACCAGTGACCTTCCTTCTGCATTTTCTTATTAAATTATAAATTCCTTCAATTTATTTTTGATAACCTATAGATTGAGGTTGCAGGTTATTGTGCTTTCCACTTTTGTTATAGATTGAGAGGCTATGATAAAAAAAAATCTGCAACCAATATTAAATATTGATAGACACATTGATTCACAAAGCTTTTTGGTTAATTCAACAGAATTTTAGAAATAGGAAGTTACTATGTAACTGTATCTGTATCTATGACACTGCTCTTAATAAGGCCAAGATCAAGATGTCTACTCAACCTTTCACTGCTTTGTCATGCTCATGTTAAAGTGAAGGCCTCAGTTTATTTAACTCAACCCAATGAGACCACTGTCACAACACTAGCATCTAATATAAATAACAAGCTTCAAGTTGAAAAGGGCTCACGGTTCGTGGTTTGCAGTTTTATAATAACTTTTTAATCAAAATTACATATTCACAGAAATTGAATATGTCGACGCCATGCAGACAAATATACGAAGGGTTCTTTCAATGAGCAAGACTGGAGCGAAAGTGCAAATACACCGTTCAGCGTTCAACATGTTCTCTCTAATTAAGTGAGTAAAAATATGACTGATAATAAAAAAATTGCCTTTTTGGCTCATGGCATTTTGACGTCAACTTTCCACACCACTTTAAACTAATCTCGAAAGAACAGTATTCATAATAAACACAGATTACTTTTTTAAGAATTTTTAAACAGCTATAGTAAGGAGCCAACATGTTTTGCCAGGACATTATTACTATTTAAAGTTTGAAATATATTGGACAACAAAGTTTGTTCTGACACTGGAGTCACCTGTCCCTCTGTGTGTGTGTACAAAACGTTACATGTGTGAGCTCCATCCAGCGTCAGTCCATCTTCGTCTGCAGCCTCTGTCCTTAATGTGCGTTACGCAAGTTCGATTATTGCATTTGGGACAAGTGTTCCATGTCACTTCTCTGCCACAAATGTGACTGAGCTCTGGCCAAAACCTGATATACTACACTCTGCATCATCACTAATTTGGTTACAGTGATACCATATCTGAGTTGATCTAATTAGAGGCTTACCAACAGCCCAACAGCTCTCCCTCCTGCTGTCTGTCCTCACAAAGGGTGTGAAAGTGTCTTATTTGTGCACCTCTTAGCAAGCACACATGCATAGATTCATGCAACACACTGTACGCGTGTGTGTGTGTGTGTGTGTGTGTGTGTGTGTGTGCACACTAAAGAAAGCTGCAGTCCACCTGGCAGGCCAGTGAACTTAATGAGACTCGTATTCATGCAGCATGTGCAGTCACATCCACTGCCTGAGGGTCCGACCAGGTGCTCTGACACAACCCATATTCAAACAACACGAGCAGGATCTTCCCAGAGGCTGACCAACATTATGTACCACCCAGAAGCAAAGTTTACAAAGAAGCAACAAAGATTTTCCCTCGTTAACATTACCTGACTAACCCTAACCCTACCATAACCCTAACCCCCCAGTGACTTTGACCTTTCACATCTAAAGTCTAACCAATTCATCCATAAGTCTAAGAACACATTTGCACCAAATTCGAAGGAATTCTCTCAAGAAGTTATAGAGATATTGTGTACACAAGGTAAAAAAATTGCTTTATGAGGTCACAGCAACTTTGAGCTTCAACGTTTTACCATCAGACTAACAAGTTAATTCTTGAGTTCAACCGAACCTTTATCCTGAATTTGAAAGAATTCCCTCAAAGCGTTCTTGAGATATTGTGTTCACAAGAATCGACGTATGTACGAATGCATGGACAACCTCCAAACATTATGTTTAATCACTCAAACATGGAATTGGAATCTCTCTTTGCACCACGGTCTAAAAGCAGTGAGAAACTTTTTAGATACATGTGTCGTTGGCTCAGTGGGAAATTTCCTGGCCTGGTCTGGCCTGGGTCCACACTTGGTCCAGTCAACTCAGACCTAACAACACAAATATACTAATGAATCACAGCTGCAGGGTCTGAGAGGAAGGCCTCCTCCACACTCTACTTCCCCAAACACTCTGCAAAGCATTCCCTCACTCTCTCACTCCCTCTGCTTTCTTCATCACTCGTTTGAGGGGATCTAGACCTGCACTCAACAGTACCATTTCTTTGCTTACAATAATATCTGTCTGTTTTAGCCACTGATGAGAGACTACCACAGACCTTCATTCCTGATCCTCAGACTCCCTTGGAACAAATGTCCAACTTTTGAGGGCTTGTGATTCAAGGAGTGACCCATGGAGGAGATGAGTGTTCAAATGTGTTGAGCCTCCAGACGTGTGAGGCAGAGTCAGGGTTTACTTTGTAGCCCACAGGGTCGTTGTCTGCTGTGATCTGACGCTACCAGGGTGGCGGTGAAGGGCACGATAGGACTTTGAAGTTAGTGTGTGTGTCCAACATGCATCATCTCCCCTAATGTTCTCTCTCAAATGTGACCCCTGGTTCCAGTTCCTTTCCAGCAGCTGACCACCATATGTAAAAGGGCCGCACAGGTCCACTGAATCCCTGTCTAATGGCCTGCACAGATGCCACTTTCCTGGAACAATTCCTCCTCTGTGCGTGTGTGTGTGTGTCTTTCTCCATGCAAACAGATTTTATCGTTCCACACATTTCCCCTCCGTATGTTTCACCACTGTCTGGAAACAATGAAAGGTGCGAGGGTTGGGGGGAGCCGAGAAAAAGTGGAAGAATTCTGGAAAATGGCACGTTGGGAGAAAGGGAAACACATAAGGGGGAAAGTTATGCTGCTGTTTGGACGAGCGTTGTTGAGGGTAAGTAAAAAGGGAAGTAAGTAAACCAACGGCAGGTCAGTTTTGAGGGGAGGAGAGGGCAGACTCTTGGCTTTCTAGCAGAATTCAAGCTGTCAAGGGCTTCAGAGACACAGTTTGTGTAGTTTGGACCAGGCCTGGTAGAACGTGCGGCACGATGATGGAAATCTTACACTAACTCAAAACAAGCCAACTGACCTTTTCATCTAACGGCCCTTGAATCAGTCCTAATATTCTGCCAACGTGGAAATGAATGAGTGCTTATTACATCTGTGGCAACTTCACAGACACTGGCCGCTTCAATACAGGTGTGTGTGTGTGTGTGTGTGTGTGTGTGTGTGTGTGTGTGTGTGTGTGTGTTTGTGTGTTGTCGTCTATTTGTATTTCCTTCGACATCCAAGTGCATTCCTGCTGTCAAGCAACAATAAGGGCGCATGTGAAAGGAAGCAGAAATAAACTTTATAAGCATGTAATGTTCTCAGCTCACCGTCCCGCAGCAGCAGCGGAGTACACAACCACAAGGAACTGGGCTCGACGATAGACGTTAAGACCTTAGTCACAGTAAATTAAGAAGTTGCTTCTTGAAGGTGACCAATCTTCATTACCAAGGACATTTCCAAAATAATGAGATCACAGACAGTGTGAGAAGAGTTCCCACTGCAGGAGCCACCATTTCGTTGTCTGGACTTTGTCTGAATTCCAAACGCAGAACAAAATAACAGTCTGACCCGACATCTGCCTGAAACGATATAGCCTCTAACTTTTCCCTGAGGAAAAAATAACAAAAGACGGAGCAGCGGCTGCAAAAGCGGAGCCAGATTAAAATACTAAACAATATCAACATATCAATAGCACACAGCCAAGCTTATGATTAAGATCAATGGGAATTGATATTTTCCTTTTCCATAGATCTTAGACATTTGGCAGTTTTTTGTCAGAAATAGGAAACTGACTGCCAGCTGCGGCTTGGCAGGTATTGAAGTAATAGAATTTTTTGAAATGGAGAAATGCTCCTACTACATTATGAACAGAGACACTTATATGCAACATAAAAGAAATCTTCATATTATGGATAAGTCTAACCTGTGATGTCGAGACAAAGATCCCAAAGATCCCAAAGACGCTCAGATTGCAGATCAGCAGGCTCTGCTCACTAACTTCTCCAAAAGAGGACTGCTACAGGCATCGCAAATGAACATACTGTGTCCAGGGTTTGATTTCATCTATATGAAATTTGTGCAATGTCTGAGTTCTTTTCCTCCTCATTACCACAAATTATGTACACGATCAGTTACACCACAAATCGTGATGTGTGTATCGAGTTTAGAGTCTGAAATCAGATTAGACGGAACATTATCGACTCCCACAGGAGACTGAGTTAGGACTCACATGGTGGCGGATGACAAAACAATAATGTGACAAAAATATATTTTATAAGAAGGAGAGAGAAAAGCAGAAAAACACCTTGAAACAACCAGAGGAGCAGAGTTTTGGGCCACTTGGGGCAAAACAAAATAAGCTGTAAATACAATAAGGACATGAACGGTATGTTGGCGAAGTTTTTAGCTAATTTAATTTAGACGTCAGGCAAATAAAGAGTAAAATCCATCCATCCATTATCTATATGGCTTATCATTTGAGGGTTGAGAGGAGCTGGAGGTAGTCCCAGCTGACGTTGGGTGAAAGTCGCCAGTCTGTCTCAGGGCCAACACACAGACAACCAACCAATCACATTCACACCGGCGTAATCTAGTCTCCAGGTAACCTCATGTGCATGTCTTTGGGCGAAAAAATTGCCGAACAAATCTCAGAATACTGGCCCCCATACTAACGTCTCTGGCTGCTACAAGTCTGTGTGCTGCTGAGCAAGGCAGCAGTGGGTTTATCAAAGTTCATATACTACGACTATAAGCAACACCTTTCACATACATCTATCTGACCTATGTGGCTTAATCGTGATTGTCTATAGGAGTTACACAAATATAATGAGATAAAAATGCCAAAGGAGACAGAGGGCCAAAAGTATTGGGTTTCATTTTATGATGCTGCACTGGAAATGTCTGTCAGCCTGGAGCAGTTTGATGTCCCCAATCTCTTAGAACAAGCACTATGACAGACACCCTTTACATTTTCAATCAAAGGTGAAAAAGGTGCAAAAAGCAGAGGGATAAAGAGACCCGGTACAGCACCATAGCATGTCTAATGAGCTAACAGAGCAGGAAGAAAAGCTTTATGTAATGTCTGAAAGTGCCAGACTGATGGCAGTGATGGGAGGAGATTGCCTCTGGCTGATGGAGCCAGTGGAGAACTGAATCGGTGATTCTCTAAGGCCTAACGTCACCTTGTCCATTTAATCGTGATTTCGATTATGGGGTCAAACGATCTCCAAACTACTATAATCGAGTTGAAACGATTATTTGCCAATTTTTCCGAAAGAGACGAGCATGTGAGGAGCAGCAACCGCTTGTTGTTGTATGCAACCCGTTAAATGTCGGGGTTCGAGGGTAAATGATGAAGGTCCTCATAGCCCCCTCCCCACCCCTCTCTTTCTACCTCTGTCTGTGTGCTTGTAGTGGGGGGGCAGATGGGGACATTTACCGGAACCGGAAGTGACTGGTACTTCCGGTTACAGTCATTTAAAGAATAAAGCATAGACTTCAGAATAAGGGCACATATTAATAATCGTTTGAATAATCGTGATTTCGATATTGTCCAAAATAATCGTGATTATGATTTTTACCATTATCAAGCAGCCCTAACCTTAAGTGTGCCATAAAACTTTTTCCACACCATTACACCACCAGCAGTAGCCATGCACCTTTGACTTAGGGCAGGTAGGCTCCATGGATTCAAGCTATTGGGACCAAATTCTGACTTAACCATCTATGTGCCTGGGCAGAAATAGGGATTTATCAAACCAGGCAAATTTTCCAGTCTTCAATTGTCCAGTTTTGTTGAGCCTGGGGCCTCAGTTTTCAATCATTGGCTGACAGGACTGGAACCTGATGTGGTCTCCTTTTGTTGTAGACCATAAGCCTCAAGCTTGGATACGTTTCTGCTCACCACAGTTGTAAAGAGTGGTCATCTGAGATACTGTTGCCTTTGTGTAAGCTCCAACCAGTCTGACCATTCTCCTCTGAGCACTCTCATCCGCAAGTTGTTTCCATCTGCAGAACTGCTGCTGGATGTCTTTTTTTCATTTTACACCATTTTGAGTCAATTCTAGACATGTTGTCAATGAAAATCCCAAAGCCACAGCAGTTTCAACAGTTCTCAAACCAGCTCATCAGGCACCAACAACATACCACAGCAGAGCCACTGTTTCATGTGACAATCGACTGAAGCTCCTGACCTGTATCAGAATGACTTTATGCTACATGACTGGCTGATTGGTTAATTGCACGAATACGCAGGTGTATAGGTGTTCCTTACAAAAAGCTTAGTATGTGTAAAACCTGAATGACCCTGTAACAACCTCCCTTTTGTCATGTTCCTAGTCTCCTGTCTGTGCACGAGCTGATAAACACATCATTTCCCGCCCATGCACAACCATAAACCAAACGTGAAACCGGCTTAAGTCTCTGTGCCGCCGTTTCTTTTTCTATGGGTACTTTAACGGAAAATAAAGCAAAGAAGAAAGTGTGCTTACAGGGTAGATATGCGTTTGTGTGTGTGTGTGTGTGTGTGTGTGTGTGTGTGTGTGTGTGTGTGTATGAGTGTGTGTGTGTGTGTGTGTGCATGTGCACAGGATCATCTGTGCAACATCTGCTCAACCAGCCCAAGGCTCCTCGCCTCTTGAGAAATGGGTCACGTTTCCCGATGACGTCAAAAGTCCTTCTGCCTCTCCAGTTTGTGGAGCTTTGCCAAAACCACCACATGCCATTCCTTGTCCTTACAATGGAAACACTCTCTCCAGAACCTTGATGAATCACCTGCCAAACCTTCCCCCATTTCTTCAATCTAAACACTGAAGTGGGTCTGACCATGACAGCACGACACAGGGTAAAGGGTTGATTAGCCACAGAGGAAAAAACACACCAAAATATATTTGTCAACATGCATTTTTAACATAAGCTCATAAAGAAGGCCAGGATAACTAAGAGGCCAAAGAGAGGTACAGATTATAGACAATGTTGGTAGCACCGCTTTAGAAAAGAGCAGATATGCAATGTGGCCTCAGAGATGATCCAGGATGTGAGGTTGCTAAACTATCTAAAGTCTGAGGAGAAGACTTGAAAGGTCCCCAGAGGAAACCTAAAAATCTTTCCACTGACAGAAGATGAGAAAAGTAGGGATTTGTATTTGCAAGGACCCTCACGGTATTATCACGTCACGATATCTCACAATATATTGCGATACAATAAATATTGCGATGTATAGCAAAGACGTAAAAATCACAACAACAAAACATATAACCTGACATTAGTCATTCAATTTCAGCTTCACTTCTAGAAAACAACATTATACGGATAAATCTCTTTAAAGTTGTTTTAAGATAAAAACATTTATTTTTACAATTCCACATTGCCATGTCACTTTTGAACTTACTCTCTTATCAAACGTCCGTTTTCTTTCAGCTGCAACACAGCCACTCTTTATCTGTTCCCGTTGTCCAACTGTCCCCAGTACGAGGCAGCTCTGTACTGATTCCCTCACGTTTAAACAATGTATGAGAAAAAATATGGATATTGAGAGCGGTGCCATCGAGGAAGACATTACTGTGAAAGTCAGCTGTGTCATTACTTTTACACAGCCCTGAAGAGAAGATTTCATTGAAACTGTCCAGCCCTGAAGGACACAACACAGGGTGCAGCGACAGCCTGAATGGAACAACAGCTAATAGAAAAATATCATGGAGAGAGTGTGTGGAGTCAGAAACCTGAGGCAGCCCAAAAAAAAATAATCGCCCTTAAAATAAATTCCCATCCTATCCCCAAACCCTTCGTTGAATCCCATCACCTTGACTTTACAGAGACTTCACAGAAACACACAGAGCATGTGTTATCTGTGTGGACGAAGGGCAGAGGATGGAGATTCATTGGAAGTTTTCCAAAACAAGGATATGAGTCTTATCAATGAGGCTCACATGTTGTCATGGCACGTGTCTTTTCTCACTTCTGGTTTCCCAGCCCGAAGACGTGACCGGCACCAGCGACCATGGATCCGGGGTGGCTTGAGGTCCGTAAAGAAATTAGCCAGTTAGCTGAGCTATCTTTGGACGGAAGGGGTGTCTGGAAGCAACAGTCCACTATCTCCACGACACAGGACCACACACACTCACACACACACACACACACACACACACAAGCAGCCTGCTGTTCATAGCCATTGATTATGGCCGAGTATAAACGGATGTCACCTGCACACGAACGCATCAGCCTTGACATCATTTAGCGTCTCCAGGCAATGCAGAGCATGGCAGTAACAAATCAATGAGACCTTGCCGAGCCAGTCTGCTAAGCATTCATGCAAGTGTATGTTTGTGTGTGTACAGTGTAGTGACATTCATTGAAAATGAAATATAAGGTCCTGTATTTTACAGGTTTCTGGTGTTTTATTAAAATGTTTGATACATCTAAGAAGATATTTACACTTTTAAGTATAAAAGACTATCTCAATGTAATATTACATTATTATTGCATTTCCTCTTTCAGACACAGGGCTTTTTGAGTTGGTCAAGGAATCACAATAAGAAAAGAAGAGAGCGTCCGAGCCTCTATTCTGACTCATTGGTAAGTGACACATAACAATGGGTGATGCAATAATACTGTAGCTTGCCACACTTTATGAAAATGCAAATAACTGTCGGTCAGCACTGAAGTGAGCCAGACCATCAAATTCAGATTAAGGTGCTCAGGTGTGATTTGGTGGTTTACACCTGGCTGCTTCCACCAGTGAGCATCGAGGCCAGACAGAGGAACAGGCATGACTGCAGACGACCACTGGGGATTTCATGGATGTAATTTGGCAGCTGGTAGAACAAGGCTGGAACACGACATATAAGAAATATGCTGAAGTGGGCAGCAGCTAGAGACAAAGCCGTCAAGTAGTTACATTTTTTTTTCAGAGCTCTGACTCCAGGCAGTGAGTATCATCTCCTAACTGGGAGTCATTAAGCCACTTGAGCTAATTTCAGACATTCCGTATAATCTCCTGAAATCAATCGGAGGGGATGTATGTGATAAGTAAAATGCACATATCAGCTGACTGCGGACATTCTCCGGACTTTCTCCTGCCATTCCCGCAGTAAAAATTGTGGATAATGTCAGAGTGAGTCCGTGTGAGAATAGAGCACGGGATTATACAGAGGATTCAGCGCGATTGAGAGACCAACAGACGCACAGCTGAGAGAAAGATATCTCAGGAGGAAAGAGAGGAGCCTTACAGGTAGAAGACGTTGAAGAAGGTGTCCACTTGGAAAGATGATGTAATTTAAAGAGCATTTGGTGATAAGAGCCGCTGTCTGAAAATAGCTTTAGAGAAACTAACTGTTAAAAGTTGTGTCCAGGTGGGCCATGCTGGAGGCGTAGCCCAGAGAGGTGGATGACATCACAAAGTTACGGAATTCCAGTTTTCTGCACATTTTCATATTGATGGACTGACTGCTTTGATACTTTCGCAGTATTTATATTGCACCTATATGCCTAAAATCTCACTTTCTACAATATCTGACCTGTAAATATTGACTGCACTTGGCACATTGAAGGGAAAAAGGCTCCTTCGAGTTTTTTCTACACTAACAGGTAATCATCAGATGGCTATTTTTTAATTGATGAAAATAACTAATTTCCTTGAACTGACCATCAGCGGTCTGTGTTTACAGAGTGGATTCAGAAAAGGGACCAAAGAGGCAGAAAAGGATCCACACTGTTTAACTGAGCATCATAACCAGCATTCCAACATTGGTATTTGTCCATGTATCCATTAAAAAATGTAACTCATATAGACACTGTGTACCATCATGCAAATTCGGCACAGCGCTGCAGCCATACATTGCGTTTTTAATATCTGACTAATTGAAAGTGACTGTGCGAAAACAGCCCTTAACCCAAACCCTAGGACTCTCGCCCCTGCGAGGGTTGAAATAACCTGACTGACAGACAGATGTACAGACAGATTTTTTTTTTCTCCAACATATTTAGAGAGTAAAACATAGCATTGAGCGGGGAACAGCAGAAGCCTTGTTGGCTGCAGGGACAGACGGGCTCATGGTGAGCCAGTGAGGCAGCGGGGCTGGACGGACGGGGAGGACTCACCAGGCAGAGGTTACAATAACACATTTCCTCGCACCGCGCCATCAGGCTAGACACACATGCAGCTTAGTGACTGAACCTCATAACATTCAAGTTCAAAGGATACTATTCCAAAGTTTGAGCCCTACCTGTGATAGATACATGCTTCTAACAGGAATTCAGTTGGTAAAGTTTTTTTTAGGAATAAAATCTGGTATCAAATCTGGTGGAATATAACTAAATACAATCAATTGTACTTAATTAATACGTTGTAATACATAGTCCGCTTATAATACTCACTCCATTACATTAATTGAAAGCCATAGCTATAAGTTACTTTGTTTTGTATAAAAATATGATGCATTGTGACACATTAACCTGCCTTAGAGTTTTGAAATGAACTCGACCATGATAAGATATTAAAGTAAAATACTTTTTATACTCTATAAACACTTTGAGAATTTGAATCCAAAATGCTCATTAACTAAAGAATAATAATACATTTTATATTTTGGAAACTGTGATGAAATTACGAGGTTGTAATGTTTTGTGGAAATTGTGTACTTCATGAACAATTTGGATCAAATAAAAAATAGATGCAATAGCTCGTCCAGTTGTAGACATGTGCAGCCAGCCAGGCAGTGTATTTCTAAAAACAATCGTCCCTCAGTGAAAACTGCGTCACTCGTCATGTTCCTGAAATAAATAATCAATTAATAGCTGACTATATTTGGATTTATTGGACAGCCTCAGTCAGAGGGGTTCAAAATGTTCCTGCCTGTTAAATGAAACGTAGCAGCAGCAGCAGCAACTGTGGCCTGTTCTGTTTCTAACAGAACAACAACGGTCAGACTGAACCTGAACGAGGGATTGGCTAGGATTATGGACGCCAATCAAAGATCATGAGATCAATTTTTGAGAGACCATATTCCCAGATGTGCACATGCACACTCAGGGAAGGGAAATTAGCCAAAATCGTTTCTTCCATTTGTTTTTCACACATCCTCCTAATGGCAGCTATTTACGTCTAGAACTGCACTCCCCCCTCCAACTCTCCACTTCTACCTCCCTTTCACAAACATGCACATATGTACACTCTAGCACACACTTCCCGGGGCAATGTGAGAGTGTCTATTCATTCGGCAGAGGCCAGCTGCACACCTGGTGACAGCCCAGGATGGTGGTGTTGGCTCAGGTCAGGGTGTGCGGGGAGAGGAGAGCCAGGGAGGGGGGGGGGCTGGTTGAATGGGCCCACAGGCCCGTCCTTCAGGCTGTGCTCAACCTGCACATTCCAGCTCATTCAGCAGCAGTGCAGGCGCAGGAATGTCCCCTCATGTAAGGGATCACTGTCTTAAATGTGGGCTCCTCGTGTGATTGAAAAGGCCCTTTAAGAAGATAAATACAGATGAAAGCCAAACGTGTTGCGTTCAGTTCCCCAAAGTGATGTTCTGCCGTACCGGATATGTTCTGGGAACTATTAACCTGCCCATCCTTAACAGGAGGAAAACATTGCTCCAGCGTTACTCACAATTGCTTGTTTTCGCACATAGAGCATGGACTGAACTTGACCTAAATGTGTTGTTACTACTGAGTATCAAAATGTGTAATTTGTACAAAAAAGTACTATAACTAGTAATCATTTATTTCCTGTTTTAGTGATTATATTTCCTTATTTACACAATGTTCACAATGGCTAAAATTATCTTGTTCAGGGCAAATGTAGAACAGCTATCATGAATGTGGCTAAACATCCTTTCCTTTCAGGAGCTTCAGGGGCAGTGCTTTAATGTGGAGGAGAGAAACTTCATTTACCGCTCAATTTGGGCTTTTTAATTTTGCAGAACTTTTACAAAAACAAAAAAACTATGAAAGGAGAATTGTCGTAAAAACTCAAAAGAGGTTTAGTTTGTCAAGTTTGAACGACTGTAGAAAACATGGAGGCCTCCATAGAGAGGACCTGCTCCCGCTGTTATGATAAAGTATTTAAATAAAAAGGGCCCATTCTAAGTTAAATAAAAAATCAATTCGTACAATTTAGATGACACACATTAGTGAAAACATCACTAGGATTATTTTCTATTCAATTTGTGCCAAAAGTTCCCTTTCACTTAAATCTTACACACTGATCCTTTATAAATTGACTTTCAAATGACACATGTGCTCCAAACCACAAATCCAGAAACCCCAACCAGCCCCTACACAACAATCTCAGATACTGCCAATGTAGACGCTTGGGTCTTTACAACATCAAACATTTGAGAAGTTGGGCTTCTGTTAAACAAAGAAATGTGTTAATAGTTCTCAGAGTTAATTATCAGAGAGCGTATTTTTATGGTAATGCAACTCAAATCCAGGTGTCATATTATATGCAAATATGCAAGTGAATTCAGTCATTCACCAAAACACACACTCTCTCCTCTCTTTCTCCATCTTTGCCTCACACACAAACACACTCATGCAGAGGCACACGCATCCACATACTGTACGCATACACACATTTGTGCCAGGAACATTCTGTTCACCTCCATCACAGAAATAGTCAGTCTCTTATGGTAACACAGAAAACCTGAGTGACATAATTGCCTTGGTCTAGAACGGACAGCAGAAGAAAGTACAGCTTGTAATCTATCCTTCAACGCGCACAGAAAAATTCCATAATTCGCTTAAGACTCCGCCATTCTATTCAAATAGGAGGCAGTTATTAGAATCCTGGGGTGTTAATATGTGTGCTGTGTGTCAGGACTGGAGGCCTCTGCCTGTCTAACAGTTCCAGCTGCGTTGGGTTGTGTCTGTGGTTGGAGGCCCTCCGTGTTTCTCCGAGCGGATTCAACCTCTCAGCCTGCAGCATCTGGCAGCCATCAAGCTGCTGGCAACACACACACACACACACACACACACACACACACACACACACACACACACACTTACGTCCACACACATGCTAACACAGACGTGCTTCCATAATTTCCATGGTAATCCGTAGGGAGCCAGATCGTGGCTGTGCCAGGGGTAGGGAAGAGATGGAAGAGGGGCACTGCACTTAGTGCTGGACCTCTGGTTTGGTTGGCTTAGGTGATCACAGACACGGGGCAAGAATCAGGATATGAGCTACTCATGTTGCCATAAATGAAGGTAATGAAAGAATTGGACACATATGGTGAGCCATGTAATGGAGAGTTTAAAGAATAATTCCACTTTATTACAACGTGGGTCTCATTTTCGTAGTTTGACTATTATTGCTGTTGGTAATAACAACATTGTTCTCATGCAGGTAATTTCTGAGAGCATGGCAACATCATTAAAAAGTGTTTAAGTGGAGTAATAAGAAGGACGTTAGACGATTATTTGCCTTTTAAAGGAACAGTTATACACTACATGCCACAGGCATGACTGGGGTGGTTACTGTTGATGTTGTGACATCACTAAGTTATGTCAGTCCTGATGGTTATCTTAAAGGCACAGTTTCTGAATACAGGCTTTGGGAATTTCTCTGTGTATTGAATGCAATGATACTTTCATAGTATTTTTTATAGCACCAGCACTTGCTTTTTTTACACTACAACTTTCCTCACCCACACTGCATCGTCCCAGCAGGTTTCATGTTAATCTGTCCAGTAGGTCTCATATATTTTTTCTTACAAACAAACATACAAACACAGTACAGGACCTTTAACTTTATAAGCAGGTAGCAGCTGCTGGTTTTTGTAGAACTGTGCAGAAGGTTGGTTTGGGGAAAAATGTTTGTAAAATATTTACGCCGCCACACACATCAAACCTCAGCTTAATGTGGCACACACTGGGAAGCCAACATGGCAGACGCAACACATTCGAATTGGGTGCACATCATGCGAAAAGTTGCTACTCAGTTTCAGTTGAATGCGAGACCCTTCCACCATTCGGGGGGGGGGAGTAAGCCTGCTGTTTTGCCTGGCTACTAAACAAAACCTTGAATGACCTACTTTCATTTCTACCCCAATTCCTCCACCCTTTGCCTCCTTGCACACACGCACACCGCAGCTAATACACTGGGACTGGATGAGGATTCAAAGTGCAAAGTGAATCCCCCAATCTCAATATGCATGACCCCTTCCTTATATCAGCTTCCTTTCCAAATGCAGAGGGAGGCTTTCAGCAAGACCATTCCTAACCCGGAGGCCAGTCCAGTGAAAAGAAGAAAAAAAAGTGAAAAGAAAAATGAAAAAAGAAATCATATCCCATGAGGAGGCTGTGTGTTTAGAATACAAACAAGCTGTTTGGGATGAGAGTGCGCACTGGCCCAGTAGTAAATCACTGCCCTACAGGCTATCAACAGCCTCCTCCATCCAAAACACAATTCAATTATGGATGGTGCAGCAAAAATAGAGTAACAGGAAACATTTACAACAGCAACAGTAATTGTGTTTGGATCCCATTCCACAGGAAGTCATTATCATAGATTTCAAGAATATCTTTATCATCCAAGTTAAGAAAGAATTTCCTCCTCTGGTTGGGATAATATTTGTGTTGGTGTCAGTGAAAGGACAGAGCGCTGAGGAGCGGGAGGAGTCACCGACCGAAACGAGAGGTGTTTCCAACACCTCGCTGAGAGAAAAGCAGAGGCAACTCACTAAAGTCTCCTCCCCTCCCTGCTTCATCAGTTCTGCTCAAACTTTGTCGCTCAGGTAGGCTTGGTTAGAAAAAAACATTTGACGTCTGCTGGCAACATGGCAGCCTTCTTTCCTCTGCTTGCGAGGAGAGATTGTTCCATTACAGAGCTGATGTCTGCAGCAGGAGAGACCTGGACTCAAATTTCCTTACACGCTGTGAAAAGCGATCCACACCACGAGTCCACACCTCTTCCTCCAGTTCAATATCCCGAGCTGAAACACAGAAGACTGGCCTGTCATTTTGTATTAACCCACGAAGACGGACTATCCCGCGGAGGCCCCCGGCTAACCGCTATGAGATCAACTGATAATGACTTTCTTTTATTATGCCAGTGATTGGGAGGATGACCCCAGCATTGTGAGATCCACCCACTTAGCTGAGCTGATAGAGGCTGGCAGCCAATTTGTAATCAAAAGGAGGGCGAATGGCTGTTTATTAAATCTACAGTTGAGCAGATTGAAGCGTAGCCTCGGAGCATGGCTTTGTGGGAGCCTGGCTTTGGCAGAGCGGCAAAGGGCAACACGGTACCTTTAAGGCCTGCGAGGAAGCAAAGGCAGATGGATTTATTTATAATCTGTTTATTTTTTGGATTAACTGTTCTTAAATAATGACCATCAATCTGAAGGGCCATTATATAAGACTCTGGGAGGGAAGCTTCCTGTAGATGACGCTTCCTGTGAGCTGCGATCCTCCATACAACATGACACAATCCTTCAAACACTTCACAGACGCGGAGCTAATGCAAACACCATCGGGTCAACAAAGTGCAGATCTAACCCTCTGTCATGCCTCGGTCTCTCCTGCTTCTTTACAACATCACAACTCTATTTGACACAGCGAAAGCGCAGGACTGTTAAAACATCACACAGCCCCTTCAGGTCATTGAACTGAGAAGCACTACCTGGAAAACTATGGCCTTCGCGCTTCCTCGCAAACCTCAATTTGCTGCTCGAGGCAGCGTGGGTTGGTCACTTCATGCCGTCTAACGTCGCCCTCTGTTCCCATCAGCATGTGGTGTCTGCATTGTGGCCCCTAACGTGTGTCTGACCCCCCTCAGGGAGGCCAGTGCGAGCGAGGTGATGACTTGTGTGGGTCAGCATGGGCTTGTTTACACATTACAGACCACACAGACAAGACACGGTTAAGACAGCATATGTATGCCATGTGTGTCTCAATTACAGGCAGGCCATGACTGGCCAACTGCTTTTTGCACAACCGCCACACATGAGCGGGGAATGCAAGATTCAGGCTTTTCTACAGAAACTCTATTGGCTCTTTCTAGCTCTTATTTTGTAACCTAGGAAGACAGGCTGAGCACGGCTGTCTTAACGTGCCACAACTAAAGAAAACAAAAAACAAAACATCATCATAATAAAGATGATCCCGGGCCTGGTGGAGGTGTCAGAGCAGAAGAGACAGAGATGTGATAAATGTTGTGAGACAGATGTTGTTTTCCTGGTATGTTTCCTCCGTTCTGCTCAGGTTTTACAGGAGCAACAAAAATCTAAAACAGACCAAAACAAGTTAATTGCCACAGTGGCATCAATGAGAGCAGTTAACTGCTAATGTCTTAATTTTAGGGCTATTTTTATTGTTCTCTAGGTTACTGCATCTTGAATCCCTTAGGCAAATGGGGTCTGAATCTTAATGTGATGGTATCAATTATTATCTACTGTTTATTATGTATTTGGTGAAATACTGCATATAGCTTTAGCAATAAAAACCAATGATCCAACTCTTTGGATGATCAGAATATCTGAATTTGTTGTTTTAGAATTTTTATTTTTCATTTTCGCAATATTTGTAAACATTTTGCATGATCACAGTGTGAGATCACACATAGTAAAACCACATAATTTAATGCAAAAAGAGATAAAAACGTAAATTAACATGTGTATTTTCAAATGTAAAAAATGTGTTTGCTGATAAAGTAGTAGTTCTTTCCATTATTTGCAACAATACTTATTTAATACACAGCCGTGTGAAATAATCTGACATCTGTACACATGCTTGTTTACAGAGCAAACTTTATAGCCAGCAATTATGTTGCTCATCACTCATTCAAAATAAAAAATACATTCTCACTCCGTCACTGCAGCACAGCAACAAACGCATATCAGATTAATAAAGACTGACACGTGAATAATCTTCAGCTCAAACCCTAATAAAAATAAAGCGTAAAGTGTTTCCAGTATATGTTTGTGTGTGTGCGTGTGTGTGTTTGTGTGTGCGTGTGTGTGTTTGTGTGTGCGTGTGTGTGTGTTTGTGTGCGTGCGTTAATGCGTGCGTGCGTGCGTGCGTGTATGTGTGTGTGAGACCACAAAGAAAAACAAACAAGCACACTACAACACTAACTAGCCCCGAGAGCTGAGGGCATCTTTCAAGTGGCCGGGGGCCGACAGTGCAGCCTCTGATCTCCCAACCTAACTGCACCCACAGGTCACAAGGAGAGCTTTGATCACTGTGAAAATCTGTTTCCCATTCACATGCCCAGCATGCTCATTGATTTTCCATAAGGTGGACTGAGGAGATGATATGAGTTTGGTTGAGTGAAGCCCCCCCATCGCCTCTTTAACGCCGGTATGCATGTGTATTAGTATCAGAGGAGGTTTAAAATTCAAGGCTGCTACATTCCTGGGGTTTTGAGGACAGCGAGCCTTGATGAGTGAGCAGAGCAAGTGGCAATAATTAAAATCATGGACAGAAAGATCAAAAATGCATTTGTCATTTTTGGTGGCAGTGGCTCATCTGGGGGAAAATGTTTGACATAAATAACCAAGGATGAGATGAATCACTGACATCATATCCTCAGCTTTCCTTTCTCATCAACACTTAAAAGCAGCATTTCTAAAATAGCTTCCCGCTGGCAACAAAATACCAAATTTGGTCCTTTGGTCTTAAATGACAGAAGAAAGCTGCAGTTGCATCCATGCTGTACATATATCCACATGAAATAAAAGCCTTTGAGCGTGTTCTGATGGGTGCAGCCTCCTGACCATAATGTTAGAAGATAAGGGAAGGCTATCATACTTTCACATTTAAGAGCAAAGACATTCTTGAGGTCTTACATAAACAATGGCACAAAGAATACTGTGAATTGTTATATCGGATAACTGTAAATTGTTTTAGCTGTTATCCCAAACTGATCAAACCAATAACAACTGACCAATGCACATTACAAGCAAACTGTAATATTCTCAGTGCAATGTAAAACAGGATACACAAAATAATAAACATAATCATAATAAAAATAATAAGAATAATGCTGTGTAGATGAGACGTCACCATACGAGACTTCTTTAAAAGCTGTGAAACCTCCAACAATAAAACCACTGCTTAATAAAAATAATGATAATGATAAAATAATGGTGAATATTCTAATTAGAGTCCAACAGTCCTCATGTTATTGGCCTTGCACTGCGCCCTCCTCTCATCTCTAACATCAAACTCGTCATTGGAAAATAAAAACAAGCCCAGAAATAGGAAAGTTGAACGGGACAGAAACTTCTTACCTGGTCCCTCTGGATGCATGGCAGAGAGGTCCGGCGATGTGACTTACTGTTGGACTGACTGTGTGCCATGTCTGACGCTATCACAGAACTGGACCTCCTGCGCCTTTTAAATACAGGGATCTCTTCCCTGGCTCCTGTCACGGGGGTGCAGCCCTCCTTGTGTCTCCCTTGGTTAGGCAGGAGCTTGTCAGCATACCTCGCCAGCAGGATGCCCAGCGCTCCAACCAGGTACGCCACGTACGGTCTCCAAGTGGCCCTGACTTTGTGCAGCGAGAAGAGCGAGATAGTCCTGATCAGGCTGAGGAGAACGATCACGGATATGCCCCGGTTCAGCCGCGCTACCATGAGTGCGCCGGTGGCCACGCAGACGAGCGCGACAACGGCCGCGGTGGAGAACGAGAACAGCCGCTCCTCCTCATCTGTCCCGTCCAGGAGAGACCACGCCGCCGCTTCGCCCAGGTGGCACACGGTCAGGAGGGAGAGGGCGCTCTGGATCAGCACCCCGCAGCGGAATAGGTACACACCGACCCAAAAGAAGGCACATAGGAGGGTGAACAATGGCGAGACCACACTCCAGCAAGTTTGCAACAGCTCCGCAGCGCAGCCTGTAACGAAGTGAAGGGAGGACGATGAATGCGAGAGTGTGTTGTCAGCGCTGCTGCTGCTGCTGGCTCCAGCTCTCCAATCTGCACATTTGACCAACAGAGCGAGAAAAACCGAGAGCGACCCCACACACACCGCACTCCGGAGTCTCTGGGAACTCCATGATTTTGTGAACATTAGCCTCACCCACGACTCGCAGCCTCGGTCACGGCACAGTGGGATGACACATGCTTTCACATAACCATTGCGATCCGGTGCGCTTGAGCTTTTTTCGTGAGAGCTGCCCTGCACACCGGCACTGTCAGATTGTGCAGGCATGGCCATCACTCATGGCAGATATGAAAGTATGAGGAAGTCTTTAATGCATCTATACCACTGCGGTCACGGGGCCGGACGTGGGTTAATGAGATGAACAAACACGCGTGTATTGTCCGCATGTTGAAAAAAGTACCGCGAATACGCACAGATGCGTCTCCATTTACGCACGGGGATGAGCCGCCACTGGACGCATTCGCTTTGTTTTCCCAGGTGCTGGCTGAGACACTTCTGCCCTGAACAGCATGAATGGAGGCTGGGATGTCCGAGTAACTCAGATGTTGCTCAGATCTAGGGCACCGCTCCTCCGCACACACGCGTCCTGCTTTGCCCTCCTTTGTGGCGCGCCGTCTCTTTCACCTCTTCTGCCATTCTCCTCGCTTTGTGGCTCCACGCTCGAGTCCGGGCAGTAGCAGCAGCAGCGGTCTCTTTTGTGAAACATCAGTCCCGGTCCGTGAACACACTCAATCGCAGACGGTGCGCTCCGTGGCCATTATTATTATTTGGCCACTTCCCTCCTGAAATAGCAGAGGCTCCACTTACTTTCGAGGATAAACTATCTGCCGAGGAATTCGAGCCGTTTTGGAGCGAGGGTCCGTCGGGTTATTGTTCGTTTTTTGGTGTGTAAATCCAGAGTGTTTTGTCACCCGCTCTCCAACCAGCCGCCTCAGTTTACACCCCCAAGTTCCGGCTCCCCACACAGGGAGCAAGATATTGCAGCAGCATTGAAGCCCCCCAATCATCACTCAGCCGGCCCAGCAGGCGCTATCATCATCACATCTGAGTTTATGTACACATCATTTTATGAATATTATATTTCTTAACCTAATTAAATACAGCAATCATGAGGGTTGACCTATATAATTACATTAGTAAATGAATATGGTGCATCCACGCTTATCTCTATTGGCGGTTTCAGTGCAATGTTTTCAAGCTTTAACAAACTGCCTCAACAATTAAATTATTTTTGATTAGAGCAGAAGTGTCTGGGTGCTGACGAGAAAAAAAACTGGGGCTTTGCAGGAAAACTGTTTAGCTGTGAAATTCCCAGAATCCTCCTGTGGTTGCCCTGCAGCTTGACTCTTTATGCCCCCCCCCCCTCCACACACATACACACGCACACACAAACACATACACACTTACACTCTCTCCACAAGGCCATTGAAATATTCATCCCACTTTAAGTGTAAGTGATGAGCCATTGCGTCACAGTGGAAGGTTGCCATCAATGTTTCAGCACAAAGACCTTTCCTGGTGCACATACAGGCCTACATGTGTTCACAGTTCAAGAGGCAAATGTGTGTCGCCTCAGATGTGCATGTGTGACGCCCTCATGGGATCACGCCTTCTCACATAAGGTGGACATATATGCAGATATATAGACATCTCAGCAGGCACATCTAACCTCGCTCAGGATTGCTGATGCACTGAGAAAGAAGCTGACGTACTAACTGCAAGTCAGTCTCTGTCTCATCTCTGCAACTTTGCTACTTCTCTCTCTCTCTCTCTCTCTCTCTCTCTCTCTCTCTCTCTCTCTCTCTCTCTCTCTCTCTCTCTCTCTCTTTCAAACATACTTCAATCTTAGTGAGGACATCATTGGCATTGTGCATAGCCTCGAAAAAAACCTTACCTCAAACTTTACCCTAATATAGTCCTAATTCTAACCTTAACCCCCCCCCCAACAAAAATACAGTCTCAAACAGGCCTTTGAAAAAATCAGGACGGGCCAAACTGTCCTCAATCCGTAAAGTCTATGATCAAAAGATTTGTGCAGCTATCCTTAATACAACCATTGACTTCATTCATCATGGACAGTCTAACCAAAACCTTATCCCCAACCTTAACCACAGTTACTTATTGCCTAACCATAACCTAACCTTAATCAAAACCAATCATAAACATAAACATAAACCTAAGCCTAAACCTAACCTTAACCTTAACCTAAACCTTAACCTTAACCTTAACCTTAACCTTAACCTTAACCAAAACCAAACCTAACCATAGCCTAACAGATAAACAGATTTAGGTCCCCTCAACATGAGTAATACTTGGACCACACACACACACACACACACACACACACACACACACACACACACACACACACACACACACACACACACACACTCACACACACACACACACACACACACTCACACACACACACACACACACACACACACACACACACACACACACACACACACACACACACTGTACTTTTAACCCTGGGCTTTTTCAACATCTGGTCTTCTCACAGCATCTCAATGAAGATGGAACATTGTCTTCTTAAGCGCTTTCTCATGCCACGCACTTGTTTCTGCAACTCTATAATGTCCCTCATTTATTTATGGTTCTTGAAATCTTTCCTTTCTCTCCCTGACAAAGACGGGTCAACACGATTCTCTCTCTCCACTGGTGTAGACAGAGTTCTGTGTATCCCCCTTCAGCTGTGATTAGCAGGAAGGAAGGAGAGGAGAAGAAGCGCTAACAGAGAGCGATAGGAGCTGGGGGAGGCCAGGTCCAGCCTGTCATCTCTCAGCACATGCTCCCCCAGTGCCAGACAGTCCTTTCAATGCAACGTATCACATAGGATCACAAGTGCGTGCAGATTTCTTCAAAAATATCAACTCTTTTTCACCTTATCAGGGGCCATTGGTAATTCTACTTCGGGAGAGTTGAAACAATGTGGTTTATTTCATTCGTGACAGGAACAGAAACATTCCCTCTGCACAGATAAGAAGAGGAGACGGAAAGGAGAGAGGATCAGAAGCTGGCCAGAAAACAGGGACGCATCCACATTACCTGCAGGATACGGTGGTGCTCTCATGTTGTCACATCGCTGGTCGTCTTATTTTACATTTCAGAGGCAAATCTATCACGTCAGGAGTAGAAGGTTGTGTAATTTGTGTGTATTGTAATAAAAAGAGGACTGGAAAATAAGAAGAGAAACTACAGTTTTTCCAGATGTGGAACAGCTGGAACAACACCCATGCTATCAAAATTGAAAGTCACCAGCTGACCTCGTTCCCCCACAAACTGTCAGTGGACAGGAGGAATGACACTGGTCATAACCTGCATCTTTAGAGAGACCTTTTCCTAATTTGTGGCAGATGAAGATGAATCACTTTGGTCTTCAGCAGCCAGTAAACCCTGGACAAGATCACAGCAAAAATGTCTCAGTTGTCTCTACAAGCATGTCTAGGGGCCATTTTGGATTTACCCGTGAGTATTTTAACGACTTGGGAACGCACACGTAATGGACTTACTCTATTTGGCAATGCTACGGTCCATTGTAAAAAGGGAATCTTTTATGAGGAGCAATTCATCAGACATCTGGTTTGGATGTTGCGTGGGGGGGGCAGTCATCTGCTGTGACCTCGCTCAGACCTGTGCTGGCCTCTGGGGCCGACAGATGACAGATCTGATGTTTCCTCAGGAAGTGTGAATGTCCAACGGCCGGTTTCCTGCAGAAATGCTTAGCATTTAACCACTTCACCCCGTAGTCCCCCATACTCATATCAATATGAAAACAAAGTGATGATATACCTCTGATGTGATGTACACTTAAAATCTGGAAGTATTAGAAGGAACTTTCAATTATCATATATATAATTGTACTAGTGCAGTGCCTGTTCCAAACCAACCTGTTTAGAATGAGCTGTTGGTTTGGCCTGTGGTCATTTTGGTTGCAACTTTCTTTCTGAAGTTGTAAAGTTGACCTGCAGTAACTGGGCCTGGCGAATAAAGAGCTGCTGCTGGACTCCAGAACCCTGAAGCCTCGCCACCACTGCTGCACAAAGAGCTGTTCAGCTGTTAATTCGGAGAAACACGAGACTCAGTATGAAGAACCCCGAGCTGGAGAATCAGTTGTTGTTGCTCTTGTCGAGATCCACAATGTCATTTAAATTGATGAGTCCCAGCCCCCGCTGCTACAGAGAGCTGATAGCCTGTCTTTCCGACGACACTCCACACAAGCAGATTGAGATCGCAAATGTAAGACTTCCAAATTAAAGTGCATGATATATCAAATTCTGTGCGATTCAGATGTGAAGGCTAAGGAACAGAAGGAAAAAAAGGGGAGTGAGAAGCTGAATGAAGTGATGGAAACAAGTTTACATTGCGTTTGGCACTTGTGTTCACAGAGTGAGATCCTCTGCAGCGTGTTTACCGGCCCTCATGGGCAACGGCTGGCTCGTGGCCAAGTTTCCACTGAGGTGCTGTGAACACGCACCTCAACACAAACACACACACACGCACACAATTGCCACTGCAGTTATATACGTAGACATGCATGCATTGAATGCCCAAAGAACAGGGATGCCATAGGCCGGTTACCTAAGGAATTGACAAGCTTCGTTTTTCTTTGGAAACATCTTGACCTGATGTTGCTTTCCCAACTGTAATTTGTCTCTTATTACACAATCAGCAGATCCAAATGTTTCAGTCTGGGTGAATGATTTCAACATCTGCCAAACCGTTTATATCAATATTCAAATTGAAGTTGATGTATCTGTTGCTTGTACTACTTTTCTCCTCCAGCTAATTCAGGCTGGAGATTGTTGTGTTTTTATATTGTGAAAATATGGAAAACTAATGAAGCCTAAGTCTTACAAATATTTTAACTTAAATCACGTACACAGGCATATGATAGCTATAGGATTTAAATGTGAGAATCCAGTTTTATATAGTTTTTTTTACTGATAATTAATAAACAGCCAAACCTGAAGAGAGAAAGTGCATACAATAAATGCATACTATAATTTCCCCCTCTCAATTGATGAGAAATACAAAAAGCTGTGATCTAGAGCCGCAACAGATGAATAATAAACTGACAGAAGACTGCAGTTTTGATAGTAAGTCACTTCTCAAGCAAACCTGTCCAACACTTTAGGTGAGACATCAGCAGTAAAACTGTTTTTCAAACTGTTTATCCATTAACCAACAATTCGATAAATAGTGGAAATAATATGAACGTTGAATTAATCAGCTGCTCCCGGGTCTCAGCGGTTTAGTGTAGAGGAGGACTGGAACTGACTGCCACCTTTCCTGCTGTGCTTGTTGGTAAATAACACTGCTGACTCCCCAGACGTGTCAGACTGTAACATACTGTATCTAGAAGTAGGGTTAGAAAATGTCACACCAAAACACGTGTCCACACAAGGCACATGCGCATGTGACCTTAAAAGAGACTAACTCGCTCGCTGAAGTTTAGCAGATTTTTTATTTTTTTTAAAGCTGATGCCAATAAAAATAAGTTTGTACTCAGACTGCCAATAGCTGTTTTGGTTTTGATATTCATGACCTTTTCAAGGCAGAAAAAGTGTCACCACCTGAAGACTCTGGAAAGACATTTATCCAGTGGGACAGTTCACCTCTATACCAACAATTATACTAACAAACAGAACAGAGAAGCAAACTGTTTACTGGTATTAGAATTCAAGACATGCATATCAAATATTGGACAGCTAAACATGACCTGCGGAGGATCTCTAGAGAATTGGGTCAGGTCTTTCTCTGCAGTTTGCCTTTCACACATGCACAATGCAGCGGGAGATCTTCTGGTCAGACAGACACACACACACACTTGCTCACCGTGAATCCGGTGGTGGATCTCGTGGTCTCAATTCGGCTCCTCTGGACGCTCTGTGGACTTTACACTAGCGGGCCAGAAACTCCGAAGGCCCTCACCTGGAAATTTGCGTTCACACCTGGACTGAATGCTGAATGCAGCTTGAGTATCAACTGTCAGCATGTAAACTGAGTTCAAGGTAAATATTCCACCTTCAATATTGAGCTTGAACTCAGTTTACATGCTGACAGTCCAGTCTGCAGGTTTTCGGGAGATCAATTGGAAGAAATAGATGATATTGTTAATCCGTTTTCAGACACTAGCTCACAACAACAGGAAAATCTCAGGATCATTCCGGTGAAGAGTGCCATGCACATGAGAAGAGCATGCAGGAAATTCCACTGTTAATATCGCATAACTTAAAAACCTTTGAATATCACTTGTCTTCCACCTTGAAGTCTGCATATTCTATTTGTATGGCACCCCTTTTTCATCCAGAGCTATTTGTATTATTTTCGGGGGGGTTTCAGTTTTTATAGCAGGGAACCTTTTTTATTCTCCAAAGATTTTACCAGGGGACTTTATGGAGTTGACTTGGACATTTGGGTTCTCACATACAGCTCTCTTCCATGTAGACCACCATGTTGCACCATCATGTTTCCACAGTAGTCCAGAAGGGACAAACCAAACACGGGCCCTGCTGAGGACTTACTGCTTTTTACGTTACTTAAAGGCCACCATGGGTCCCCTTCAATGCCTGGAAAGGGACATGTGAGGGGTTATTTGGTTGGTTGCAATCTGAATTTTACTGCTGGGTGCCACTAAGCCTTGTGCACTTCCTTTTGAGCATTAGAAATGATAATCCAACAGTCTAACTCTCAGTGGTGCAGAATTTTAACTTGCCCCTGAATAGTTTTATAGTTTGGTAATTCTACTTCAAGTAAAGTTAAACATCTGAAAAATTCCTCCCACTCTGTAACATATACGTATAATACAAAGTTACGCAGTTGTTATCGACAAAGTCATGCTATAATCTTAATCTGCCTCAACTCATGAGGTAAAATAGTTCTTGTGTCTCCAACATGCAGGTAATGTGCACATTCAGAGGGCTCAGGTTTTGGAGAACGACAGGGTAGAATATTGGGATTGAATTAGAAGATGGGTGCTTAATTCACTGGTGTGGGTGGGAGCGCTGCAGGCAGAGAGAGCGAGCGAAAGTTGAAACACTGTCTCAGATGAATAATGCAATTCCAAGGTTTGAGTGGGAAAGGAGCCGCACATTTTATTGCATATATATTCAGGCGAGTTAGGGAAAGTTGTGTGTGAGTTTTGAATATTTCACATCAAAGTTTTCAAAGCTGCTCTGCCATCACAGCTCGCTCCGACCATGTGGTTGGCGTGGGACGTGTCTAAGACACCAGATATCTGCTTGAGCCTGAGTTTTCTGCCAGCCCAGCGAAACTGCAGGAACTTGTATTATGCTGTATATCTCTGTCTCTCCTGTTCCACGGAGCTCAGATTTACTTACTAAGCCTTCTCAAATAATGCAAAATAAAACCGTAGATCATGGTTTGACAGACCAGGCAGCCCCGCGTAATTGGTCTATATTTGTTCAAGACGTGCCAGGAAAAACACTGGCCGTCCACCTATGAGTTGTCCAGCATACAAAAGTCAGCTTTCATATGGGCATCTGGGCCACGCGAGAAAGGCCAAGGGCGCTGACTGCTCACTTTTATTTTTTTGACGTCAGTTTACATGTTTTCCTAAACATGAGGAATGCCGTTGGAAGCTCGGGCCCAGAAACAGATCTTTAGGCCCCATTCACTTGTCAGGGAAACAGGGGGTCATGGGTAAAGTGCTTTACGGCATCTTTCCAGTCAGGGAAAAAAGTTACGGGTAATGGGCAGCATTTTCCAAAAGCATAATCACCTACAACAATCAAAGAAATGCTTATTGAATGTAACATACATCTGTTTAGTTCTGAAACAACTAATTACCTGGAACAACCCTCAAAAGGAATCAACACGAAGGTGAAAACCTCTATTTTATAGATTTTCTCCAGGTGAAGGATCGAAGGACCTCTATTGGGTGACAAAATCCAATAACACTCATGAAACTCTTTCCAAGCCAACTTCACTCACAAACACACAACTGTCAAGTTAAAAACACGCCTGATTTGTGAGGTGTTTAGTGTCTGACTTTTTAGAGACCATCAAAATTGAAAAGTGAATTTTTACGCATGTCCCAAGTTACGGATTATGACCGCTTTGATGTTTCACAGAAGCGTCTTTATTCCTTACAATATTCTTAATCCACTGGGGATTGACATATAGTAAAGCAAGTGGGCACCAAGTCCTAATGAAGCAGACACAAACTTTGCCCTAACTGTACATGAACATCACAATCTACCTTTTCAAAATCACTCACAAATAGTAAAGATGCTCTTGATCATCACATTTAGTTAACAATAAATACAGTATATAAGGGAATCTGTACCTATAAACCACAAGTGTTGACAGTGACATTTACAGTTAGCTAGCATTAACCAATCACAAAGCTAAAAGGAGAAGGACTATTGGATTTACATTCATCAAGTGGACACAAACAAGCTTCAATAGAATGTCGGATGTGTAAATAAAGAATATTTGCAAACACGTTGGTCATAAGGTTATGTTATGTAAAGCCCCTTTTTCCACTTCAAAGGACCCTGTAACACCCACTAACATCTGGCTTTCATCTGCAATATGAATGGATACAATCAGCATTCACTCCCATGTCAAAACAACTCTACAGTAGAAGCAGGTTATTATCGGCTCCGGTTCAGATCAGTAGTGATGGAAACATGACACCATGATGAAACAAGCAGAGAGGCAAACTTCTCTACCAGCAAAGGTCGTGGAGAAGTTGTTTAACAATGTTGGAAAAAAAACTGTGTATACTTGTTAACTTGTTGTAAAAGTGTTTTATTCACAGAATAATTCTGCTGCCCGCCAAAAAAATGTAAAATAAAAACAGGTCAGAAAAATCATTTGTGGCAGATTACATTTTTTACAAGGCTAAAAGGACAATTTATGGTGCACGCACTTCTAGTTGAGAAGTGATTCATTTTGACATTACAGCCTCATGTTACCTTCACAGAAATTATCCCCCAAAATTCCAGGCAGCAAGTTTTACAGATGTTACATTTGGGAAAAGAGAGCACTGATACTTATACTCTTTATTCAAAGATACCCTGAGTTCATGAATTGGAATCAGTTTCAGTGAAGAAATGAACAGATTCTAAGCTGTAATTTATAATTTAGTGACATCGCCTGGAACCACCGGCCACTTTATCCTCCTGGGGTGTAAATATGCTACTGGAGAATGTGTCCAGCTGCTTAGGGAGGACTTCATACTAAGAGGAATCTGAAGTACATGCTATTTGTCTCTCAAATACCAGACACAAACAATCATCGCGGATAAAAACAAACCTATGGACCAATTTAGCGTTCCACTCAGCCAACAGCTGTGGGCTCTCAGTGAAACACGCAGGTCAGCTTTCCTCTCCTCAGGCCAAACCCTCCAAGGTTTGGTTCACGTACATAAGAGTCAGTTTTTCTCAAGTGATTTACTGTTAAACATGATTTTGTTTGATTTTGGTTGACCTATGATGCCTTGGCACAGAAAAAAGCAGACTGACAAAGAGCCAACAGGCAAATGTTGGCACCTAAACAGAAGGAGAAGCAGAGAGAAGACAGGACACCAAAGCAGACTTCCTGTCCCCAAGAAAGAAGCAGCAGCAGCGGACTCAGCCTCGTCCCAGCTTCGTCCAATGAGATTCCGTCTCACGTGGCTGGTCTTCATCTTTAGATTGTGACAGCCCCTCTCCCTTTCTGCTTCTTTGGAACTTTTATTTGGGACAGAGGCTTTTAAGCTGCCATGTATCCCACGCCATTTGTACCGTTTATCCTGGTTGCCATCACAGAGCATGGCGCCGGGACACGCCAGGCGGTTCTTGGTCCAGCGGAGAGGAGGAAGTTATCCATAAAGTGTGTGGTCCACTCAAGAGGAAGCTGGCTGATTCAGGCCTCCATTTACACAACTCTCCGCTCTCCTTCCCTCCTCTATCAATAACATTTTATGGGGAAACACTTGGTTGATACCATAAACAGAGACTTTTAAGGCAACGTTTTTAGCTTTTAATTTGAGAGTATAAAGCATCTCCACCCCTTCACTTTTCTCCCTTTATCAGCTGAGGAGGAGGGGGGTCTTAAAGTCTCCCATTAAGAACAGAGTAGGGGCAGTTGTGTAGAAGGCAGCAGACTTAAAAAAAAATCCCTATTTAGCCTTCCCAGTGACTGTTTGACGTCATTTAATGGAGGAAAGGCTGTCTTGAGTAAACTGACAAAAATGAGAAACCTCTCTAACAGCTTACACTTGTCATTTGGTTAAGCCTGAGCATTGTAAACATCAGGGGGAAATTGTACATGATCCTTTGCCGCGCACGAGCCACAGCCAAGTGCAATGTGGGCGACATTTTCAGTTTTTAGAGCAAAATTTAAATGTTAGGAATTATTTACCAAACCAGAGTGGAAGTAAAAAAAATGTACTCAATAAATAATATATTAGAGCCTCAGAGATCGATCTAACCTGACATAAAACATAATTCTATTTATCAACAGTGAAAACTGATAATCAGCCTCATAGGGGAAAGAGTTAGGGCCCATATATTTTTCTAGTTTTACCTCATATTGCCTCCAAGAGAAAAAGAGAAATCTCGCTTTATTCAATAATGTATTTATCCCATATTGATATTTTCTGCAATCTAAGCAATACCTGGCTCAAACCCCCACACACTGCTGCACAGCAAACAAGGGAGGACATCGAAGGTGTTTTACCCTAAACGCCAAACTGATGGCGGCCACAATGCAAACACTCCCTGTGATTGTTGGAGCACACTATCCTAACCACGTTCACATCCACGTTTGAAGTTATTTTTCCGGCAATTGGTCAAGAAATCGCTACTTTAATATGTTTACTAGATCACTAAGGAAATTGACACCAATATACTGCTGTCAGTTAACATCAGCTCTGCACCAGCATTTGACTCGATTCATCTGTAAATACAGAGCTTTGTTGGTAATAGGGATTTGACTGACTAACATTGTTTAAACAGGGATTCCAGTGTTGGCAGAGGCAGAACATTTGTTTAATTTACCATGAAAACCTAAAATTAATTCTTGAGGTACTTTTACACATAAAATTACCACAAAACAAATGTATTTTTTTTCAAAGCTGTAACATTTTGTCGTCCTTGCTCACCGGAGGATAGGCTTTGTCCTCTTTTTGTTCACAGCAGAGTAGATTTGGTTCAATTCACAGGAGGCGTGCGTGTGTGCCCCAGGATACACTGAACATTACCCCGTGTCAGGAGTGTTTATAAGAGCCTGGTGCATGCAAAGACACTCTGTACCAACAGATCCCTGTTAGCCTTTAAAGGCAAAGCCAGTGGAAATGCGTGTGATTGTTGAAGTGATGATTGAGAATAAGGGGTGCAGATGTTGTAAGCTGTGGTCTGAGTTTTCCCAACCAGCGCAATCATAATAAAGTCCTAAGCCTTTTAGAAGTAGCGTGCCAGGAGCAAGAGGAAAAAAAAAATAATTACAGGATTCTTAACATTTACAAAGGTGCCCATCTCTACAGCAGCCCCAATTAATAAATCAATCAGTCCAGGTCATCTACTCTAAACGTTTGTCTTTATGCTGACGATACATTTTGCATTTCGCTTTTGAGTCCTGAACAGAAGACCATTCTTTTCTCCGTTCAGAAAACACGTATTGAGTTGTAAGCCGAGCACACGCCTGAGCCAAATTTCTCAGAATATACAGAGCAGAAACATTTCTTCGGGTCTGCATTATGCACAAGTTCACGGCTCACTGGGAGCATTCAATAATTAAAGTGCTAAAATGGCATATGTTGAAAAATTTAAACAACCCCCACTTTTGCCGGACTTGTGCATTGCAATGTCCCTCTCACTATCCCAGCAGTTTGATGCTCATCAAGACAAGACAAGCAAACAAGTAAATAAAGATCAAGTAAAGGAAAGCATCACATAAAAAAAAATCTATTTTTGTTTTTTTACATCGTGTTTCCAAAATTGATATTTGATCAATATTTGATTGGTCCAAATTATAATGATTCCATGCTTGTGACAAGACTGTGTTTATTTGGCTTTTCCATGATATGTTGGAATTTAAAATATTCAAGCCAGAACACTTTAATGGACTGAATAATTTACGTGAGCAATCATCAGAAATCAAATCAAACAGACATGGTCTCCAGCAGGAAAAAAAACACTGAAAACAAACTAAAAAATGTACTTGAGAAAGTGAATAACATTTCCACAGTCGGGGCGATGGGAGCAGCTGAAGTTTGTCCTATCCCTGTGGTATTAGATTAAAGGTTTAATGACTTCCAAAGGCCCAGGTCATTTCCTCTCTCTACTTCCTGGTGCTCAGACCGATGTGTGTTGGACTTGGACTTTCCCTGCAGCACTCTACTCTGCCTGGCCTCAGCTGGACTGTTCTCTAGGGAGCGGGCCTCCACGTAGTCCAAGTGGTAAAAGCCAAAGAGTTGGAGCTCTCAGGCGGACCAAACCATCAGGCTCTGGCTCTGATCTAATCTATGCTCGGCAAGAAAAATCCAGCAGGGCTTGTTATTCCTCCAGTGCACGAGGAAAATGCTCCTTCCTCCACACGTGCACTCTGATTTTGGCCTCAAAGGCCAGATAAGTCTTCCACTCAGGAATCCAAAGATAAAGTCTGTTAAGGGAACATATGTCTGTGAATGGATGTATAAGCATGTGACCACGGCTGTGTGTGCGTATTTGTTTGTATGTGCAGCTGAGGGCACATGCACATCATGTTTGACTGATGCAGCAGGCACATCTGGGAAGGACGTACTCTGTGTTTTCAACTTTCCTTGGCTGGATATTTTTGCTGATCCATGACGACTAGCAGCGAAGTGATATGGAGTTTCCATTACACAAAGGAGAACACTTGCTGTTCCCACAGCTCCACTGGAGACACTGACATCATGTGATTTTGCTCATCGACCTCGGGACGACCCATGGTAAGTATTTAAAAAAGAATACACATGTCTACCTTTAAGGAGATTTGTTATATCACCGTAAAATAGCTGGAGATCAATATCTGTGTCCATTAATCCAATGAAAGTTTGACTACAGCTCATGACATCATAATGTTTCCAGCTCTTTACTGTGCATGCTTGATTTTGCAACCCACTGGCAAATGATGGCCATTTGATTTAACGCTATATTCACCAGTCTACCATCTAGATCAGGGGTTTTCAAATTGGGTGAATGTGAGCCTCCCCTTAGAGTAGGTAAGGACAGCCGAGCCTCCCCTCCAAAAAAATGAATCCCGTCCGCCTGACCTAACCCACACACGCCTCTTCAGTAAATGCCATCTTTTGTGTGTTCCAGGCAATGATGATTTTCAATAACTAATCAAATGTAATGTTGAAGACATTTTATTTCCACAACTTTTTTAAAAGTGCATTCATAAACGATTCTTTGCAACAGCAAATCATTTCCAACTTCATGCAGGCCTAATTGAGGCTACTTTTAAAATTAGGCCTATCCACAAGTCAACAAAACATGCTTAACATGTGTAATCGGCGCCAAAGCTACAACCAACGACATCCGACGGCTGATCGGTGCTGTGTGACCGGGCTTTAAGCGCACATTTGAAGGAGATGCACATCGTCTCGAAAAGAATCTGCACAATGGACAACTCTCTGATCAATGAACGACAACGGCATATTATCAGATCGAACAGATTCACATATTTTCATGAAATTTGTTAACGATTTCAGCCACGTACAACCTCAAATTTAAACAACAAACAAAATGCGTCAAATTCACATCATTTGCGCTACGAGCGGCATCAACCCTATGGCCCACCCAATTCATGGATTCAAGACAACACAACATTGACTTTCAATTGAATCGTCCATATCAGTGGGAACAATGAGGCCTCGCTTTTGATGCACAGAGGTGTTCGATGCGGGGCTGCAGTGCAGAGAGAAATATACACAAGTCGTCCTCCACCTGCAGCCTTGATCTGTATTTGTTTTTAATCACGGTCAGTGTGGAAAACCCACACACACACAAGTACGTGGAGGTAAAGGGGATTAAGACTTCCATAGCCCTATTGGAGATCTGGGGGAACTCGCTCTCCACAGACAACCAGAAACGCATTCAAGATCATTTTTCCTACGTTTTTTGCTGGGTCCTGTCTCCTCCCTTAATGCTGACTCCTGTTGACTTGGGACAGGGAAACGATGCATTTTAAAACTAATACACGCACGCACAATTATAGATATCACTAGAGCTGCATACAGATGTGTATTTTGTTTTTGCGAGTGTCTCGTGTCGCGCCTCCCCTTTGGCTCTTTGGCGCCCCCCAGGGGAGGCGCGCCTCACCTATTGAAAACCACTGATCTAGATGGTTGGTAGTACGATCCACGGCTCCTCCTGTTTGCATGCCATAGTGTCCTTGTTCAAAACACTGAACCCCTAATCTGGCTGTGTGTGATAGAAATGTGCTGCATCAAGGCATTTACAATAAGTTGTATAATGTAATGCATCAGTTGTGAACTTTTCTCTCAATGCACAGTTAATCTAATTTTGATAATAAAATAATTCTTCCAAGATTGTAATTTTGAGGTTTATTATCATTAATTTGGCTAGAAGAGGGGTTGCTTGGTGGCTGTGGCTGTGCCTCAGGGGTGAGAGCTGTCGACCTCTAACCAGAAGGTCAGCGGTTCAATCCCAGTTGTCCCAATTGCGAATTTATTTTAAACGTTGTCAATTAACAACCACAGCCAAGGGATAGCCCTTGGCTGTGATTGGTCCGCTAACGTCCGCTAACGACATTTCCGGACCTCAAACTTCCTGTTTTATTCCCTATAGCACAATAAACCCAAAACACAACTACGACTCTAGGAATAATGTGACAAGTGTGTTAAGCCAGCGGAGTTGTCCGGCTGTCGTTGGCTGGTTAGAGCACAAACTGCATGTGTGTACGGTCACATACGGTTATAACGCCCTGTCATAGCGGCGCTAGCGGGCTATTCACCATGCTAACTAGGGTGGTAACAGCGCAAAAACCCGTTGTCACGACTTTAATTCCACGGCTATCATGACACTATTTCTCAAATACCGTCAGGTTAAAAGCAAACACTTTGTAGTAGTTAGTATCGGGAGTCCCTGCTGACTGATTGTGGAAGCTTGGGGGGAAGCTAGCTTCAAGCTGTTGAATTAGCAACGCAGTTTGGAAACAAGACCGGGGAACCGCTGCGCTAAGAGACGAAAACATAAACCTTTTGACCCGCTGGGTGTCACTTTGTTTCTGCAAAAACGGTGGCGTCATCAACAGCCTTTATCTGCTAGTTGCCATCGTTCACTGTGTGTGAGGAGCCGGGAGAACATAAATAAACCAGCGTGGACTTCTTCTACATACCTCATGAGGTTGGCTTCTCTAAGCCAGTGAATTTCAACCTTTTTTGAGCCGCGGCACCTTTTTTACATTTACAAAATCCTGGGGCACACCACCAACCAAAATGACACTCTATGGACTAACACAGTACATATAATACATATAGTTAGTAATATAATTTCTAAATGTATTAAAAAGCACTATTTTAAATTATTTCAGCCCTTTCTTACTCTTACCTTTTAATGAGCACAAATTGAATCAGATTTATGAAACAATCTTTGATTTAACTAAACTTTATTTAACGGAGACATATTATACCCATTTTATCACATTTGATATGGTTCCTTGGGGTCTTATTGAAATGTCTGTAACATATTTTGGTCAAAATACCACAAGGACCTTTTAACCCTGTCTAAAGCAGATTGACCTGTTTTGAGTGCCAATAGTTACTCCCGCCGTTTACCCGCGCTTCATTGAATTTCTTCACTTTGACATTCAGAGCACTGGGCACAAATCACATCGCGTCAACACCCACCGTGGGCCTTCGCGATGCTTTGTTTTAATGAAACAGTCGGATTCCCCTGGTCCGCACCAGTTCTAAGTCAGCTGCTAGGCGCCAGCCGAGGCGCACCGCCGGAGGGGGCCCCCCGCGCGAACGGAGGGTTCCCCCAGCGGGCGCCGTAGCTGAGGTGATCTGCGAGAAGGGCCCGACACGTGTCCAGAGTTGCTGCCGCCGACCGCCGTACCCGGTCCCCTCCAACGGCCCGCTTTCCGCACCGGCGACGGACACCGCCCTGCGGTCCAAGAGAAAGAAAGCCCCCCGCACCACTGACGCCATGAGGCACAGCGGAATAGGACCTCCCCCCCCAAAAAAAAACGTTGAGGCGTGCCGCACGCCGAGTCTCCGGCGGCGTGGAGAGGAGGGCGACTGCTCCCCCAGCCGCGGCACCTGCCCAGCGGTTTAACCACAAATACCAATGATATCGGTGAAAGTCAAGTTTATTACCGATGTTCAGATGTTGGTAAACGAGGCAAATATCTGCCGCTACCGATGTTCGGCTGATACTTCGGTGCAACACTAGATATTAGATAATTTCCCACGGCACACCTGACGATCTCTCACGGCACACTAGTGTGCCGCGGCACACTGGTTGAAAATCACTGCTCTAAGCTCTCTTCCATTGCGCCAACTACTGTTCTGGAAAGAAAAACTGAAGCAGCCTGAGCTGTAGGAGGAAGATCACTCAAGTTTGTTGTTACAGACATGATGCTGCCTTCACATTCAGGCCTTGAGACAATAATAACATTCACCACTGCATTTTTTATGGTAAGGTTGGTTGGTCTTCCCTGAATGAGAGATGTAATAAAAACTGCTATATATTTATCTAAAAAGCTGCTTGGAACACTGGTCCATCCTAAAGTCGCTCCAGGTCCCAGAGGTGATTTGGGAAATATTTCTTTGAGTGTGAGAAAAATGATCTCATTGAATATTCTGCAAAACAACCTAGAGTTCCCAACCTATTATATGCTTTAAATGTATGACCGTGTCTCCCTGTGCTTATCCACGTATCAGAGCCTGCACTCTGCTCTGCATGGTTTATTATGTATTTTTTAAAGTTGCTCCATGTCCCCTCCAGATCACTGCTGTAAAAGAGAATGTATGCACAGTTTAAGCAGCCTGTGAAAGAATGACGACAATTGAAACTAAAAACAATATAACAGGTAATAGTAAAATCTGCAGGTACAAATACGAGATGGTACAACATCTACTTCTACTTGCACAGTATCTGCAGCCGTGAAACCAAGAGCTGGATGCTGAGGATCTATATCTTGGGGAGCTAATACTATAAAAAAAAGTGCATACAATACACAGTGATGACAACCACGTTTATACAGTAAACAACTATGTGTTGCACTGCACTACAGTGATGTTGGTTGCTGTAGTAAATGCTACAATTAGTCTACTCATGCTCCATCCTGTTTGATTTCCCCCATTATCTCTGAGCGATAATCTTTTAAATCAGGGGCGGGGAGCCTCGCCCGAGCCAACGTGGCTCACAGGACAGATTAAATGCAAAAAAGTAACTCACAAGTACAAAAACTTCTCATGACCACAATGTTTGTAGCTCACAAGCATCATGGCGACAAAACAAGAAAAGTAGATGCAGAGTATTGCTCTTTCCAATTAAGACAAATGGACAAATGTTATTGATGTTAAATCCCACCTCACACTAGTAAATTATCTGAAAGGTGAAGCTGAAGCTCAGTATTTAGGTGCACACACTGCATGGTCTGATTGTCTGACACAAACTGACTGCTCACACTGTATGTTGTCTGCTATGGACCAGCTCCACTCCGGTGTCTTTGTCCATGAAGTAGAGGTTGGTTTGCTAACGATGCTAACAAGGGAGATATGTGCTATCTTGATCATATGTGTCATTCAGTGACAAAATGTCCAAAAAAAAGGACATGTCAGCTTATGGACACACGTGACATTGAAGACGTGAGTATTTAGGTGTGGCTATTTGGCAGAAAGAAAGCAAACTATAGTTAAGGCTACTGGTTTGCAAATGGATCACTACATACACTCTGATTACTGAACTGTAGGAACCCCTTTATCTCCCGTTTCTTCTTTCTTGCTGTGTAATTGCTTCCAGACAGTTTTGCCATTTTGCGCAGACGCAGTGAGGGAAAATGTGCTAAGATTGGAGAATTGACTCATTACAATGATTCAACTATAAAGACCCTGAAGACTGCAAGCCTGACATGTCAGAAACTCACCCAACAGCTCCCCACATACCCCTGTACGTTGAACAACAAACAACAAATGACAAAGCTGAAATTTGAAATCCTGAGTCAAAGACAAGACAGCGTAGCTAGTTTGCAGAATGATAAAGAAGGGCGATCTTTAGCCTCAGTACAGCTGGAAACCTGCAGCTCAACTGGATGAGTTTCGAGGACAAAAGCTCTTGGATGAAATGAATGCTCCACGGTGGAGTCTATGTGCCCAGGATGCAGCTTTCACAAGATTGAATTCTGACAGAGGCAACGCTACACAGGCAAGTTTCTGGTGAGAGCTAATAGCTAAGGAGATGAAATCCTACTCAGAAGGTGATTTTCTGAAGGAGCCTTGTCGCTGTGGAGCTTCTACAACCGGAGAAATTAACATTTCACCAAAGATTCAGTCTGTCCAAACGAACTGACACAGAGCGGATTACAAGCAAGAATTTTCCAGTTTTTCTTAAAGGCCTGTGAGTTTAACACGATGAAGGAATTGCTGTGTTTGCAAGCCATGCATGACAAAGTACAGCCCTGTACACAACAGGAGATCAGATTATGACAGAATGCCACATATGAACAACATTTTTTTGAAAATACTGCCCCCGAAACTGTAAACGTAAAATCTGAATTGTGGCTGTATTTTTACAATGTCACACCAGTCACAGCTCATAAAGTTCTGTCAGGATTACCGAGGCTTAATTAAGATTAATTGGAGCATTTATTCCCTTCTACTTAGTGTATAAATCAAGTGTGACAGCAGAGTATTGAGTCTAGCTTCAGGGGCTGGTGGGTATTACTATAGCGAGTTGACGTCCACGCACAAGGCCTCACGAGGCAGGTGTTTCAATGCTACAGGGATTTTGACAGGCTCCATTAGCCAACACTTGACTCTGACACTGAGCAGCGAATGCAGACTGGAGCTCGCAGACCCCCTGGGTCCTGTTTACCTTTTAGACCACACTAGACGACAGTGCATCTGACAAGGAAGAATGTGGGAGATACAGCCGCACTCACACTGCAGGACACCCACAGTGGGACTTAGATAGAACGCAATGTTACAGGAAAGGAGCACCAGTGTTAGAATAGTATGTGAGATATAAGACATAAATGTGTTCACCTGACCAATGTGAGACTTTTGTTCTATCACTAGTATTTTGAAAATATTTTATTGAGATGGTCGGATATTAAACCACCTGGATCCAGGGACGGGGTGAACTCTCCGAGGGTGGGTTCCTCAGCACAAAAATTAAGTTTGACAGTGATTGGAGCCAAGACATGGAAGTTACAGCTAATTTGCATGCTAAATCCATAATGGCGGATTTCCTCTGTGTTGTGGCCAAGAGGGGGTTGAGGATTTTTTGTGCCTCCGGGCAAATGAATAAGAAGACCCTCAATGGAAATTTGTAGGGGGCGCTATGGAGCGATTTTGGACACACGTTCCCGAACACATCAAAATATCTAATCTTTCCACAGAATTGACCCATCTGCAATTCAATTTTGTGAGTTTTCGAGTATGTTAAGGCCCCCTCAAAGGAATTTATTTTGTCAGAAGAAAGAGAAAAATAAAAACTTAGGTCCTCGCACTGTTGTGCTGAAGGTTACTGGCCCAACATGTTTATGTGATGTCAGAAAGATCACCACCTGGTGGCTGGCTACAGTAAAGGTCATAAACACTACTTCCTCCATGATACTGGATGGGACATGGACAAAACTAAAAAGGGAAAGTAGACGTTAAATACAGTTTAGTCAAAAGGTAATTCTTATCCCACTGATATTTGTTCAAGTGCAAATTAGTCCGATAAGTTGTGGCTGTGCCGTATATACAGGCTATGAGTGATGTGGTATATAATATAATTAATTATTTTTTTCCCCTTATTGTAAGTTGGCAATTAAACTAAATCAGCCGTGTTTACCGATCAACCAAGTTCAGTGAGGATCTCTCCAGACTGTGTGTTGATGACATACTTGTTTGGTTTATTTTCGTGACAAGAGAGACAGATGTGTTTTGGTCAACCTCAACTGTTGTTCAAGAGGCCACTTAATCAACGTGTCTCTTCCTGGTCCAGATAACAGCGCACTGACATATGAAACAAACAGGGAGTCCAAGCTCTATCCAGTGAAAGACTTGTATGGAGCTGCCACAGTCTTGGCGCCCAGTGTTGCCACCGTCATCAGCGGAGAGGCAGGGCGAACGTGACAGGAAACAGTCCCATAGTGCGATTACGGCTGCGGTGACACAAACAAGTGACAAACAGAAAGTGATAGATGGAGATAAATATTGGCTTTCAACAGTCAAATCTCTAATGAAGTTTAGATCTTTATAAAGTTATCTACATATTTATATCCGTGTGAAAAGAAGCCACTTTAGATACAAAATAATAATGTCAGCAGACTCTCTTTGCTGCAAGTCAGTGATGTCAGGAAACACCAGAGTGGCTTTGTTTGAAAATCTGTTAAATAACGAAGTGCAATTCATTGGAAGTGTGTCTCACTGCCATATGAACAGATGCTGTTTAACAGACGCGAGTTGAATTGAACTTAAACAAAATAGATCCTGTTCAGCTGATCATGAAACTAGTAATAATTTTTATCATTGATAGATCTGATCAATATTACCTAGTATTGTCGAACCATCTGTCCAAAGCCCAAAGCAATTCAGTTCAATAAATCAACACACACATCACATGCACAGAATAATTAACACCCAGTATCTCACTTCAAGTCTAAATGAAATTGATTACAATTTGTAAGCAAAGCAAAAGTAATCAGCCACAATTTTGATCATTGTTTAAATGCTTTAAGCAAAAAAGAAAAACTCAAAAGATTTTTATTGGGTACTTATCTTTATCTTCCCATTTGCTGACATATAATAGAACAAATTATCAATTGATGAAACAACATTTAAAGTCACTAGCTCTTTTTATTTAGATATGCTCCAAATTGCACTCAGGAATATCATAATACAATTAACAAATACATAAATGCAGATGAAAACATAACCTCCTCGGCAGATGTAAACATAAAAAGCATATCTCGAACCTTAAGGGTGTCTCCTACAGTGTAAACAATAATGTATAGTAAAAAGTAATAGAACGGTAATAGACAGATCAGATTATCATTCACAACATACCAACAGTGACACCACAACCAGCATCACTGCACTCCTCTCCAAACTGATTTCAATGCTGCTGTGTTTATCTCAGTACTCGCGTGTTCACTGGAGCCGTACTCTCAGAGCTGCTGACTTGGCCTTACTGGACAAACTTTCACTGAGCTGGCAGAGATGATAGATTCTGTTGGTCGCATTGTTTTTCCAACATTCCTATTCGGCCGTCCTGACCATGTCATTTATAATGGCCCTGCTCCATGTTTAATTCATACAAGCCCCACCGAGCCAGAGCCTCCACACAGGAAGCTGCCTTTACAGGCGACAGCTACTCCACTTTCCTGCTTCAGATATTTTATCAAGATGGAACTCAGGGCCGAGATTTATGTTCAGCAAGCTGCACATGAAACATGAGGGATAGGCCGGGCCTGGTTCTTTCACCCATGCTAACCTCAACCTTCAGGCCCGGCTTAATTTGGCTGTTCAACAAAGCACTGGGTAATAACAAACTGAATGTCAACCCACACTGCAGATGTAAGTGACACAGTGTAAACACTTAGCAGTTATTTGGGAGGCTTTATCTCCGTAGCGTTATTATGCCCTGGCATTAGCTGGGCTCCTTCCAAGTTACATCAGAGAAGCCTTTCACAGTCTAATTAGTCACTCCAGGAGCTGCTGTCAGCACCAGCATCGCTAGTGTCAAAGCACAGGCTCAAGCTTGTGATCTGTCTAAATATTTCTTTCATGAAACCCTCATCATATCAGGGCTGCTGCTATCTAAAAAAAAAAGGTCAGCGACGGAGAGGAGGAGGAGGAGGACAAGGAGGGGGCTGACAGGCTGTTATCAGGTGGTGCAACCCGAGCCAATGAAAAACAAGCCTGACCCCCTCAAAGTATATTAAGCATGTCGTCAGCTGATCCACGGGGAGTTCTGTGATGCATGAAAAATCATTTTTCATCCGGCCTCCTTTACTCACCCTCATGCTGCACGATATCGTTCCCATGGTCCAAACTGTCACCGTGCGACACAGAGTGGAGGTTAGGAGCCCAAACCGAAATCGACTGGTGACAAAAGCAATCCAGTCAAAATGTACTCAAACTAAAGAATCATCTTGGATCTTGTCTATACAACCACTTTCATGCACTACAAAAATAAACGGGGGGGGCTTACCTAAAGTGCGAGCACTGCGGTTTAACAAACATATGCTACGAGCAATCCCCCATTACAATCCACATTCTGCAGGGGGAGAATTAGCCTACATCGCTCGAGCTGAGGGTGGAAAGATGGTCGAGAGCGAGCGCTACAGACATTCTTGGAGTGTTAATGTCATCGTGACGGCCCGACCATGGGCCCGCAAACTGACAGACCGTCATCTGCATCTGGCCTCCAGGCACGCTTGTGGTCCGGCGTCTCTTCATGAAAGCAGCAATGGGGAGAAAATCTGCAGTTGTTTAAAAGGTTACATAACACAATATTTGGAGGTGATCTATTTCTTAGAAGGACTGTGGCAGCGGTGGTGACGGCAGCAGCGGTTGTGGTCGGGCTGGAAGATTCCAATCATATGTCGGCTCGCTGGTCTGCTGTAGTCCAACACATGTACGGTGTGTTAAGTTTCTTCAATGAACGGGGAAATTAGACTAAAGTGAAGATGCGTGCACGAATCATGTTCCCCTAAACATAAAGGGGCACGAACAATAGTCTTACTTCATGATCTCATGTACGAGATGATATAACACAACATGATGCAATGTAGAATGTCAGAGGCTGTGGGGGGAATCTCTCGAGACGGAGACATGCACGCATGCACAAACAGTCACATGCACATACACATTAGTGCATGCATTACATATGTGCCTGCCCCATTTAAGTATTACAATACCTTTTATTGTTTTTCCGTCTTTTCTGATTTCCTTTCCCTCTGTGAATACTGCTTTGTGTAACATACTGTACGGCCATATTTATTTTTTTCCGCCAGGATTTCTATTTACAAAGAGAAACCTGGGTAATTAACAGTCTAATAAAATGCAGTTAAAAAACACCCATTCTCTCTCACACACGAAAATATACAGAACAAAAAGACACATTAACACAGAGGGGACATTCCAGGCTTGAGATGGAGCCAACAGGCTCCACTGAGCCGTGACAGAGGAACACACGCTCAACCACACAGTGAGATGTTTTCACAAATCTGATGTCCAAGTAATGCATTTCTATGCTTTCATTCAGAATTCAAACACAGAACTGGAGCCACTCATTAACTGAGGCCTTCGCATTAAATATGCGGCTCCAGACAAGGACGGCATGTACCTCGGCATCTATAAAAGATCAGTGATCACAATAGATAATCAACACATAATGATTCATAGGGTAGAAATGTATCAAATCAGATAAGTGAACAGTAAAGATGCAGTGCTGGTTGGACATCAAAGTTTAACATAGTCCAATAAAACTCTCAGCGAGTCCAAAGATCACTTCAGTCAGATACCATATCAACAGCCTGGCAAAGTTACCTCCAGTCAGACGTCACACTTCCTCTTACACCCCCATAAATAAAGTGTTGGGTCAATTCCCAGAGATTAAAACACAGTTTTTGGTAGAGAATATCTGTTTCGCATCAGAAATATAAGAAATATTGATAATGTGTGAAAGGCACTAGAGTGTATACGTCTACCAAGGCCCAACAGTCTCCTTACATTACCTCTATCAAGCTGCACCAAGTTTCACTCGCTCATAGATATCAGTTCCCTATATGTGCCTAGAATTTATTTATTAAGATCCATGAATTATTCCATGGGAAAATGTTGATAAATCTCACACTGTTAGAGAAAATAAAAACAAAATCAACTCCGTGGAAATTCGTTCAATTGTACTTTTGTAATCTTGCTTACAAACAAACAAACAACAAACAAACAGACAGGCCAACAAATGGACATAACCTGCATGACGGATAAACGATGTGGAGCAAGTGTATACTTTAAGTCCAGTGCTCTAATCCATGTAATGCAGGGAGAGTTGCATTGAATTATTTCGTGCTTCTAGCTATTTTTTTTTTCTTTCCTTTTCTACACTTGTAATATATGATTCTGGTCTGGAAAAGAAAAAAAGGAATTATATTTGTTTAAAGTTGATTTATTAAAAAAAATATATAAAATCAAAACCTTCATTTGATATTATCAAAAGGAAAATGTTCCTTCTGATGAGATGAAGGAACCCGTCTTGTGCAGCAAGTCACAGCAGAGGCAGACGTACACTGAGGCGCTGCACCCAAAGCAAAAAAACAAAGACTGTTTCTCCTTCCCAGTGTCTTCATCAGAGGAATGTGGCGCAGGGGCTGGATCAGATGAGCAAGGCTGCTGTCACCATAATCAGCCCAGACAGAGACGGGAGCGTGTGTCATCAGAAGAGAACGTAAGGTTATCATAGTTCAGGATGATCTGCTTTCCCATTTTCTCTCTATCACGCTGTCTATCTTCCCCCCTTCTCCCCCATCACAGTGAGCAAACAGGCCCTTTTCCATCAGCCCCTGCTATCTCTAAATGTCAATCAAACAGAGAGGAGAACTGCAGACAGCACATTTTAAACAACCGCTGTGGTGTCAGCTTCACATTAACCACGGGCAGGACACAGAAGAGGAGGTGCATCTCCGATTCCTGCTCCTTCAAGAAATCCCTGAAGTCACGAAGACTGAACAAGAGGTGGCAGCACCACAATCACCTGTGACACAGTGAGGTGCAATAGCATGTGTCATCAGCGGGACATCAGCCAGCCACCACAAAGAACACCACGTTCCAAGTAGCTCTATGTTTCACTAACATGAGCCTTTACGGAGGTGACGATTATTACCAGGAGGGACGGTGGATAGAGCTGTCAGTGGCTGCTACACAACACGGGACACATGACATGTTGCGGGGCAGTCGTCACTGCACTGTGGCCCTGAGAATCACAGATCTTTGGTGGAGGACAAGCTCATAAATCAGCTGAGTGGTGGTTTTTATGTGGGGCCCTGCACTATATGCTTTTATCTTCAGTATTTAACTACAGGGAGCCTGATAGATGCAGGCAGTAAAAAGGATGAAGTCTGATAAACAGTGCAGAGGCCACCATAGTAATATATCACAGCCGCCTCTGGGTTTGGCCTTCTACTGTCCTGCTGACAACACCGAGAGATAATCCACCTGATCGGTGGGGTAGCCTGCAGGCTGGCAAACAGGAGTTCAGGTAAATGTTAAGAAAAGCAGAATTACAAACTGTTCATGAAGCTTCGTCTCATAATTCAACATAGTGATCACATCTTGATTTGGTAAAGTTACTCACACAACGTCCATAAGTCAACTCCTTAAAGGGATAGTTCACCGAAAAATGGAAATTCACTCATCTAATCACCACTATGCTGATGGAGGTGTGGGTGAAGAGTTTGCGTCCACTTTTGGAGTTTCAGGGGTAAAAAGCATTGAAGCCAAATCCAATACAATTGTAGTACCTAGGCAGTATTGAGGAATGTTGTGTTTTTTTCTGTTGTATTTGTACTTTTGAAGACTTGGTCACCAGTTACTTCAATTGTTTTGGATTTGGCTGCAACGCTGTTTACCCCTGAGACTCCAAAAGTGTTTTGTGGACTCAAACACTTCACCCACCCCTCCAACAGCATAGTGCTGAGTAGATAAAGAGAGCATTTTCATTTTTCCGTGAACTATCCCTTTAGCTCAAGGTCTGTTTTTACGTTTCTATATTAACCACTGAGAGTTCAGATTTAAATAAAAGTACATTTTCAAAAACTACGCCCCAGACACAGGACAGCAGGTGTAAGCACAGTAACATTTCCATTCGAGATACAGTCATCTTTCTTCCATGAGTCCAGTAAATCCCCTCCAGCTACACAACCATAATATACTGACTTGTTGTCAGAACATGGAGTTTGGATTCGCTTTGTTTTCTTGTCATCATGAAGGGAACTGGGCAGCAGCTCTTATTGAGTGGATATACTGCAGTAATCGTGTCAAATTACACTGGGAACAATGTGAATCCTCAGAAGTTGAGTCAGGTAGGAGCTGTGCCAACAGTCAGGGGGTGACTGATGAAGCTGGCTGAGGCTGTGGGTGCTATCTGTCTCTGCTGGTCATTGACCTGTTTGATATCTCTGGCTCAGTGAGGAGAGGATCCTGCCAAAGCAAACTGGAGACACGATTATCCGTCTCCCATTTGAAGCTCTGCGCTAATCTCTGTCCTTTTTTAGAGCTGTTACACTCACAGTCAATGGATTCTTATGATGTCGAGACACGACGAGTTTGTTTACCGGCTTCGTCTGCGACTTCTTTGACACGTCTGTTTTCTGTTAGCGACATAAAGGTCCGCTACTCGTCTCCATCGGTCAGGTCAACAGCTCGGAGCTCAAGAGACAAAGCCTGAGTCAGACGGCTCATTTCTCACTTTTCCCCCGTGAAAAGGGAGCTAAAGCCTCTCCGGCACATCCGAGGCCACCGAGGGATTGTGGTCACTGTCCCTCTCCTTGCTCTCACCTTCCTTTGACTTACAATCAGATGAGCTATGAATCACACTGGTCACCCCTGCAGGAGTGAGATGAGATCCCCAAAAAGAGGAATGACATCACCGCTCGTTGCCTGTACTGTATGAGTCTGTGCCAAGAGACGACTGTGCCGCCTGGTGCTGTGTCACGTGTGGTGAGCATTCAGGAAGGAGCAGCCCAGAAACATGGAGGAAACGAGTGCCTCTGTCAAACTGCTCCATTTCCACATCCATTCATACTTTACAAAAACATAACTCCTTATTTCCACCCATATCAAATATACTTAATAAATGGATCAAGACGAATCATTGACAATGTGATCATTGACCTTGGGAAGTTTTTTCTGTAATGGAGACTATGCCACTATTTTACTTGTGTGTTACTGTTGGTAAAATCTGCCTCATTGGTTGTGTGGTTCATGGCCGCTGTTATAAATAAATATTTAAATAATAAACTAATATAATTTAATATAATTTATTCAAGTTGGCTCCAGAGTTAAGGACTCTGGATAATATGTCCCATATATCCCCAATGTCACAATATACACCATCATACACTGAGCATTCTCTCTCTCTCTCCAGACGCTGTGAGTCCTTTCTCCACCTTCCCTCCCTACCTCCTCTGCCAGCTCTCTCTCTCTCTCTCTCTCTCTCTCTCTCTCTCTCTCTCTCTCTCTCTCTCTCTCTCTCTCTCTCTCTCTCTATCTCTCTCTCTGTATCGCTGACTCCAGAGCTTCAGAACAGCACCAATGTTATTATTATTTGAATTTTTGCTGCCATCATTAATAACATCTTTACACTCCCATTGTTTTCATTAGAACTGGTCAGAGCTGAAACCTGATGCGGTTCCTGGTCTCTCTCTCCCCCTCCCCCCAATCTCTCTCTCTTGTCTCCCCTGTTTGCCAGCCACCTCCCCTCTTCTCCCCATTGGTCCCTGCTCACCACAACCGGTCGAGGCAGATGGCCGCCCACATTGACTCTGGTTCTGTTCAAGGTTTCTTCCAGTTAATGAGGGAGTTCTTTCTCCCAATGTGCTGCTCGTTGTGGGATCTGTTGGGTTTCTCTATACATTTTAAGTTCTTTACCTTCTATGTAAAGTGCCTTGAGATAATGTATATTATGATTTGTTGCATTGAATTGAAATGTCTTTATTATATCCCACATATCAAATGCATCAAGGTTCGCTTAACTTAATTCTGTGGAAACTCTGGAATCCATTAAATCAGGCTTTTCTTAATGATGTAGATGAAGTGTGCAGAGATTGTTTGATGCCTGTATTTGCAGTAGGAAAGCTCAGAACAACCCTTTTACCCCAAAAATGTTGTCGATGTTCCACAATGTGTGAAAGAACACAAGGCAAAAACAGAATTGATGTGCAGATCAACCGTGGGTAAGAAAGCCCCCCCCCCCCTTCTGCTTAAAAATATGTCAGCTAAATGATATGTAATGGGGAAAAAATCCAACGGTGCCAAAGTTGTATCTATCTCTAATAGCTTATCACTGATAATCAGTGCCAATGAGTAACAAGAAATTGCAGTGTTGAAATACTGATGATATGTTTATGGTTCTTCCTATTGTTATATATAACAGAGTCACTTCTAGCTGTCAAACAAAGAGCACTGATAAATAGTAGATTACAGCCTTTCACAGATAATATAAATATTCCAAAGTCACGGTGTAATCTTTTGGTTATTTACTTGGTATCAGCTAATCACCTCGGTGTAAGTATCAACATAGACATGAAAATAGAAAAAAGATGAGCGCTGGTGATAAAAGTTAAAAAACGTGATAACATTTTTTTCTTTCATGTAAATGAGTGACAAATCTCTTTACTGAGTTACAGTGTTCCTCCCCCTCGTCCTCCTCCACAGAGCTCAGATTGAACTGGAAGTGAGTGATCAAATGCTCACAGTATTATGAGCCCTCTCTGAGCTCACAACTCTGATTCCACTTTTCCGGACAAGCTGCAAGTGTCACTTTCTGCTATCACACAAACTTCATGTTCAAAGAGCCGCTCCATGTGCTATTGTCAGCCTCTCTTCCTTTACCATGTTGCATCATGGCTGCAGGCTGATGTAAGCTGGTGAGTACAAAGGAAAAGAGCTGGAGCTCCATCCATCCCAGCCTTCGGCTGCTCTACCATTATAGCCATTACTTCAATGAAGCCTGTCCTGCTGTTTCTGTTGTCCTCAGATAGACACCCTGACCGCACCCAGACACCACTCCAAACATCTGCCTGCATCTGGCTGTCCCTAATCTATTAGGACCACCATTTCCTCTCAGCCAAACACTGCACAGATGATGATGACAAGATATCCCGAAAACCATTGTATGCAATATGAGAACGTTGATGTGAAATTTTTGGAACATTCATTATTCTTCTTATTGTGATGAAAAGAGGAGGATCCATAACTCAACGAAAAGGATGATGAAAATGTTGAAACGTTGTTTGTCTTTAATCCTAATGAAGGTGCCAAACTCTGCAACACATCTTAGAGTTGGCACCACATCCTAATCAGAATTCAATGACATGGAAAAAAGCAGGCTGTCTAATTATATTCATGTGAATCCCACCCAAACCCAGTGAGCTTCACTATTACCATATTTTCCCCTTCAGAGGGATATTGAATGTCTTTCACCAAATTTATTGTAATCTGTCCATAATGTTTTTTTACTTAATCCTCCAAACTAACAGTCAAGCAAACAAGTGCAGATGGAAATACCTACCTCCTGCTTTTATATTAGAAGCAAGACATATTAGGACAGATTCAAACTGTACAGGATATAAGGAACTGCATCTTAAATGAAACTGTTAAATGAAAAGAATGTACTTAAGTTCTTTTCCACCCTTTGTTTAGTTTTACTTCCCCACTTAATATTTTGAGAAAATTGCCTTTTGATGTGAGAAACTGAAACAAACCCAAAATATCGAATTAAAAAAGACACAAAACATAAAGAGCAATTTAAACTAGCATGCTCGTTACTCCGCAGCGCACAGAGAAGCTAATCTTGATAAAACTGCTTTCCAGGTACGTCTCTATCCATTCATCACCTGTGAAAACCCCTCCTCTCATTACTGGAGGAGATGGTGCAGCACTGGAGATCACTGGCTCCACATTGACCTCAGTAATGGTTGGACAGCTGGGATACTTTTCCATTATCTGTCTTTGGAGCAGGGCTTCATTTGGCAGCGTAACATGCGTTCTCTGCTGGGACAAAAATGATTTTCATTACCTCTGCCAAGGTTATGTTTACATCCGTATTGGTCTGTCTGTCAGCTTGTTGGCAGGATTACATAGATTACTGATTACCATGAAATTTGCTGGAAGGATGTGGTATAGGTTCAAAAAATTATGATGATGTCTAGGGGAAAATGTGGTTTGATAAGGGGACTGTTGGGCCTTGGTGGAGGTATACATACTCTGAGTGCCATTCTAGTTTGTGAATATAATAATATGAGAATCAGAGTGGAATACTAGAAGATATTTGATTTCTTATCCTCCAACTTCACAGATTAAATTGACAGTGAAAAGCAACTGATTCTGTTCGGAGAGAAACGATATGAGACTGCAAGTGACAAAGTGAGGGACACTTAATTAAAACAACATCAATGTAGGTGACAGATAATTATCTTGATACACACACATACACAAACCTGCATGTGCAAAAGACATATTTACTTATTTTGTCATTCTTTTGTTCTTCGGATGGATTTATTTATTTCATTTCACGTTGTATTTTCATGTAAATAATTACTTAGGAATGTGACTGTCGTGGATGCATTTTGGATCCGTGAAACATGAATGCATGTGCATCTCATACACTGTACAAGCAGAAGCTCCACAATCCTGACGCTTGTGCTCGTGTGCTGCCAAATAAGTACTGTGTGTGCGGGTCTCTGTGTGTGTGTGTGAGTCTTTGTGTGTGTGTGTGTGTGTGTGTGTGTGTGTGTGTGTGTGTGTGTGTGTGTGCGTGTGGTTCTGAGCTCTGCAGAAGCACGGCTTGGAGATAACCTGATGACGTCATAGCCGGAGTCAGGTCTGCTATCTCTCCCTGACAGCAGAGCTGTGCGTCACTACTCACATGCCGAGCCAGCGAGAGAGAGAGAGAGAGAGAGAGAGAGAGAGAGAGAGAGAGAGAGAGAGAGAGAGAGAGAGAGAGAGAGAGAGAAAAGGCTAGAGGGAGGGCTGGCAGAGGAGGTAGGGAGGGGAGGTGGAGAGAGGACTCACAGCGTCTGGAGGATACCTTGGATCATTTAGTAGAGGCAAGTGGGACCTGGGCCAGGACAGCACTAAAGTGGAACAGTTTTTTAATAAGAATAAGAAGGGACAGAAGGGAGGAGAGGGAAGGGAGGCAGCAGATTATGAAAAGGACTCTTCAGTAAGTGGTAATCAGCGAGAGAGAGTGAGCGGGGAAAAAACAGCAGAGTAAACATCTTTCTGAAGAAGAGAAAGGCATAATGAAGGATGGAAGGAGGAGAACACAAAGGGAGTCATCTGCAGCGAAAGAGAAATGAGCCGATTGAGATGGGTTCAAGAAAAGGCAGGTCAACAGTTCATCACATAATAATGAACATTTTTACAAGAAGAAAAAGACAAAACAATATGATTCAAAGAATCTGGGACAAGGTTCGTCATTGTACTTAAGAGCTGCAGCTAGTGCTCTGCTAATTATAGCCATTGTTGTGTGATAATTACATTCATGCCTCTTTTGAAGATGAGTTCCTCCCTCCGGATTACATCCATCACAACTCCAGTTTCCACATGACCACACACACGTATCTCCTTTGCATTAACAGTATTCAGGTTGAGATAAAGGATAAAAAGAGAACTATGAGAAACACTGAAGGAAAGAAATAGAAACAGTATTTTCTGCTCAAGGCATCCGTGTATTTTTGCATGTTTGCATTTTTCTCTGAATACAGACACATAATTGTGCCAACACAGCTCACATGAAACAAACTATGTGAACTCTATACAGTTTATACAGTTGGTTAGTTTAGAGTTGCTACTGTTACTGTCCACTAGCATCCACCAACTTAGATTTAGAACAACTGCAAACATCTCACCTCCACCACGAGATTCGTTTTTTTACCTGCATTAGTTAGTTAGCAGGATTATGCAAAAACTGCTGGACAGATTTCCATGACACTTGGTGGAAGGATGCTGTGTGGTTGAGGAGAGAGAGCCCATTACATTTTGGCATGGATCCGGATCAGGGAGCAAATCCAGGAGTTTTCTTCTTAACATTCAACATTGCATTGAAAATGTTCCTTACTCTCTCAGAAAATGTTCCACAGACTTTGATGAACAATAATCAGGCATGTTTATGGGATCAATGTTTATAAGCGTGAACAATTTTGTGCGGATCTAGTGACTTTAAATGTGGTTTCATAAGGGCAGTGTTGGGTATTGGTGGAGGGTTGTGCTCTATTGTTTGCCATTGTAGTTCACTACTGAGACAGACACTACACACGTCCACTTTGATAGCTACACCTGTACAATCAAACACATTCCGGATAAACTGTTCTGCCATAAAGTCACTTTTGATGACTGTCAACTTAGAAATACCTCAAACTATAATGTACAGCAGCAGCTTCAGCTAATACTTTGATCCTGAAGAGTAGAACTTTAGAACAGCGCCACTGTAATGAATTGTGCAGAGATTGTACCTGAGAAAGTGACCACTGTAACAATGTGATCTCACATATCCAGTTCATTTGCAGGAGCAAACTAAGGCGTATAGCAGATAATTGCTAACATCCACTCAAAAAACTAACGAAAAGGCAGCTTGGAGAGAACATACCTCTGCTAAGTTCAACCTTATGTTGAGCCATTGTTAAAGAAAGTGAAAATATAGTTGTAATTACTGCAATTAGCTAAATTCAACTCGATTTTAGTAATTTAAGGGGTTTCATGTGAGTTCTGCTTGAGTTATAGTTGAGCGTTATCTCCATTGATGTCATGGCCCAACGATTCAGCCGTGTCGTACCCTTTGAGTGTACACATGCAGCCGCCATCGATACCTCAAAGCCCATTAATCCAGAAGCATACATCGACCTTATAGGGAAAAGGAGGAGCTCAACTTTTTAGAGTAAACTGCCAACAGAGGTCATAATTATGAAAAGATCACATGATCCCTTGCTGAGGACCAACTCCTACTGAATAGAGCTGTGTGTTGGAGCAAAACAGGCCCAGCCAACAAAGCTGAAGAGTTGTGACAAATGAAAAAGCTGTGCTGATGTGTTGAATGACAAGACTGTTGATGGCTGTTAGCAGGAAAGCTTGTTTAACAAGTACTGTAAGAGGAGAGGAAAGAAGTGGGCAGAAAGCTGCTTCCTGACTGACCAGCCTCACTGCTAACCGTGCGTTGACTGTGTATTGTGGTATTAGCTCACACACAAAGTCAAAGCAAAGTCACTAACTCGGTGCCTCTTCGACTTTGCTTCATTTGTGCACATCTATACACACATACACTTGAATCCTTTGCGGCGCATTCAGGACATCACAGGAATGTGTTTGCTGATGAGGATGCCCCTGCCCTCAGTTCCCTCTCCATATCAATGAGCTTGCAGTGGGTCGTGCGTCATCACAACATATCACTCTGTTTACAGTCAACTTCATTGTCTGTCGGTGAACACGAAACCTGTGTCTGGAGAGAGAAAGGAAAAACTGGAGTCGCACTGACCGAGGGAGCCGTGCTGGTTTAATCAGGGGAGCTGAATATGACCAAATAGAGCAATCTGACCATTAAGTCCCTTCAGTTTTGGCCAGATCTAATCAGCAGTCTCTGACATGTTGTGTGTGATGTCAACGGTTTGAAAAACAACAATGTAATTCCAACTGGAGCTATCAGTAATACCAGAGTGTATGACGCATCATTAACTTTGCAGCTCATACGCTGGAGCCGAGCCGTAGATTATCTCCCTGCACAACTAACCACAGTACAGTGGCCCTCATGGACAATCCTGCTTTTAGGGCATATGCAGCGACAGTTATGGAAATGTGCTTAATAATGCACTACGTAAAATATCTGAATCCATACAGAATGCAAGAAGAGATAATAGTAATGATATGCAAAAGCATCAGGAATAAATACTTGCAGGATATGTAAAGTGTATAAAAATTATTTTTAAAGCCAGATATACTAATTTTTGATTATTCGTGAAAGTGAAATGTATTCTTTATATTCTTGCCAGAGAAAGCCAGCATTTAAAGATATAATATTCTTCATTGAAATGTCTAAACACAAAAAGACCAATGTTCTATATAGCCTGTTGACTTGTTGACGTGTACTTGTATTATCAAAAATGTTTCTAACAATCCTCAAACCCAGAGTGTAGATGAGGTGATGGCACGTTTAGTTTCAGGGAATAACCCAATGCTAGCCACTCAGCCAGTCACATGATGACCTCATCCGTTAACATGCTCTGTTTATCAAGTAGATTATTCAAGATTCATTTGACTTTATACCCTCTCATCATCATCATCATCTCATCGTCATCCGCTTATCCGGGGTCGGGTCGCGGGGGGAGCAGCTCAAGCAGGGGGCCCCAGACTTCCCTTTCCCGGGCCACATTGACCAGCTCTGACGGGGGGATCCCGAGGCGTTCCCAGGCCAGTGTTGAGATATAATCTCTCCACCTAGTCCTGGGTCTTCCCCGAGGTCTCCTCCCCACTGGACGTGCCTGAAACACCTCCCAAGGGAGGCGCCCAGTGGGCATCCTTACCAGATGCCCGAACCACCTCAGCTGACTCCTTTCTAAGTAAAGGAGCAGCGGCTCTAATCCGAGTCCCTCACGGATGACTGAGCTTCTCACCCTATCCCTAAGGGAGACGCCAGCCACCCTTCTGAGAAAACTCATCTCGGCCGCTTGTACCCGCGATCTCGTCCTTTCGGTCATCACCCAGCCCTCATGACCATAGGTGAGGATAGGAACTTGCCTTGCGGCTCAGCTCTCTTTTCGTTACAACGGTGCGGTAAAGCGAACGCAATACCGCCCCCGCTGCTCCGATTCTCCGGCCAATCTCACGCTCCATAGTACCCTCACTCGCGAACAAGACCCCGAGGTACTTGAACTCCTTCACTTGGGCTAAGGACTCATTTCCTACCCGGAGTAAGCAATCCATCGGTTTCCTGCTAAGAGTCATGGCCTCAGATTTAGCGGTGCTGATCCTCATCCCAGCCGCTTCACACTCGGCCGCCAGCCGATCCAGTGAGTGCTGAAGGTCACAAGCCGATGATCCAATGAGGACCACATCATCCGCAAAAAGCAGTGACGAGATCCTCAGACCACCGAACTGCAACCCCTCCCCACCACGACTACGCCTCGATATCCTGTCCATGTATATCACAAACAGGATTGGTGACAAGGCGCAGCCCTGGCGGAGACCAGCACCCACTGAGAACGAAACTGACTGGCTGCCGAGGACCCGAACACAGCTCTCGCTTTGGGAGTACAGAGATTGGATGGCCCTGAGGAGAGACCCCCTTACCCCATACTCCCGCAGCACCTCCCACAGTTTCTCCCGGGGGACCCGGTCATACGCCTTCTCCAGATCCACAAAACACAAGTGGACCGGATGGGCATACTCCCAGGCCCCCTCCAGGATCCTTGCGAGAGTGAAGAGCTGGTCCGTAGTTCCACGTCCGGGGTGAAAACCGCATTGTTCCTCTTCAATCTGAGGTTCGACGATCGGCCGAACCCTCCTTTCCAGCACCTTGGAGTAGACTTTACCAGGGAGGCTGAGGAGTGTGATACCCCGATAATTGGTACACACTCTCTGGTCCCCCTTTTTGAACAGGGGAACCACCACCCCGGTTTGCCACTCCTTTGGCACTGTACCCGACTCCCACGCGATGTTGAATAGGCGTGTCAACCATGACAGCCCCTCAACACCCAGAGCCTTTAGCATTTCTGGCTGGATCTCATCAATCCCTGGGGCTTTGCCACTGCGGAGATGTTTGACTACCTCAGTGACCTCCACCAGGGAAATTGACGACGAAACACCATCAACCTCGAGCTCTGCCTCCAACATAGAGGGCGTGTTATTCGGATTCAGGAGTTCCTCAAAGTGTTCCTTCCAACGTCCGACGACCTCCTCAGTTGAGGTCAACAGAGTCCCATCCTTACTGTACACAGCTTGGATGGTTCCCCGTTTCCCCCTCCTGAGGTGCCGGATAGTCTTCCAGAAACACTTTGGTGCCGACCGAAAGTCCTTCTCCATGACCTCTCCGAACTTCTCCCACACCCGCTGCTTAGCCTCCGACACGGCAGCCGCTGCAGCCCTTCGGGCCTGTCGGTACCCTGCAACCGAGTCAGGAGTCCTCCAGGATATCATATCCCGGAAGGCCTCCTTCTTCAATCGGACGGCTTCCCTGACCACCGGTGTCCACCACGGTGTCCGAGGGTTACCGCCCCTTGAGGAACCTAAGACCCTGAGGCCACAGCTAGCCGCCGCAGCTTCAGCAATGGAGGCTTTGAACACTGCCCACTCCGGCTCAATGTCCCCAACCTCCACAGGAATGCCAGAAAAACTCCGCCGGAGGTGTGAGTTGAAGATACCTAGGACGGGGGCCTCCTCCAGACGTTCCCAGTTCACCCGCACTACTCGTTTGGGCTTACCAGGTCTATCCGGAAATTTCCCCCATTCCCTGATCCAACTCACAACCAGATGGTGGTCGGTTGACAGTTCCGCCCCTCTCTTTACCCGAGTGTCCAAAACATGCGGCCTCAGATCAGATGACACGATCACAAAATCGATCATTGATCTTCGGCCTAGGGTACTCTGGTACCAGGTACACTTATGAGCACCCTTATGTTCGAACATGGTGTTTGTTATGGATAATCCATGACTAGCACAGAAGTCCAATAACAAACGACCGCTCGGGTTCAGATCAGGGAGGCCGTTCCTCCCCACCACGCCTCTCCAGGTATCTCCATCGTTGCCCACGTGGGCGTTGAAGTCACCCAGCAGAACTACGGAGTCCCCTACTGGAGCCCCATGCAGGACTCCATTCAGGGTCTCCAAGAAAGCCGAGTACTCTGAGCTGCTGTTTGGTGCATACGCACAAACAACAGTCAGAGTTTTCCCCCCTACAACCCTTAGGCGCAGGGAGGCGACCCTCTCGTCTACCGGGGTAAACTCCAACACCGCGGCGCTCAGCCGGGGATTTATGAGTATCCCCACACCCGCCCGGCACCTCACGCCCTTGGCAACTCCGGAGAAGAATAGAGTCCAACCCTTATCCAGGAGTACGGTACCAGAGCCGAGACCGTGCGTGGAGGTAAGCCCCACCAGATCTAACTGGTAGCGCTCCACCTCCCTCACAAGCTCCGGCTCCTTTCCCCACAGCGAGGTGACGTTCCACGTCCCCAGAGCCAGCTTCTGCCGCCCGGGTCTGGTCCGTCGAGACCCCTGACCTTCGCTGCCACCCATGTGGCTGCGCACCCGACCCCAACGGGTCTTCCCACAGGTGGTGGGCCCATGAGATGAAGAGAGGGGGGGTGCCACGTAGTTTCTTCGGGCTGTGCCCGACCGGGCTCCGTGGCAAACCCGGCCACCAGGCGCTCGCCATCGAGCCCTCCGTCTGGGCCTAGCTCCAGACGGGGGCCCCGGGCTTCCTCCGGGCCGGGTCACATCTCCTCTTCCGTCGATATTCATTGAGGCTTTTTGAACCATTCTTAGTCTGGCCCCTCACCTGAGACCACTCTGCCATGAGAGACCCTACCAGGAGCACAAGGCTCCAGACAACACAGCCCTCAGGTTCACAGGGACACGCAAACCTCTCCACCACGATAAGGTGACGGTTCCAGGAGAGGTTTATACCCAAAGATTCAAAAGAGGATTTTGTATATTTTGTGAGTTGGGTTTTGGGATTTTATAGTCACCTAAAATAATTGTATTCACATTTATTTTCATGTGTCTCCAATAAAGTCGCCATGTGGATGTATACTACTTACAAATACTGCATTACATATACTCAGTAAGGGTTAGGAAGTAGTAAATTATCTCGATGACTCCCCCTGCTTCATCCATCTACTCTGCCGTTAAATGAGGAGTCAAAGGTAGTCGGCCCTGGCTGACGCACTTCACTTAATAGCTCTAGATTCCCCTATCACCAACTGGACATACCATATCATATCTCCATCTTTAAGGTTAGATCCAGAGGGAGTGGTCCAAGTTTTCAGTTGTTTGGATTTCAGTTCTCTCTGTGACTTGTGTTAGGCAAGTGTTTAAGATAAGAGATTTCTGACTTGAAGCTTCATCTTCTAAAAGGTTGAGATTGGGACTAGTTTTATTCCTGAGTAGGATGTTAAAATGTGTTGAGGATGTTATTTGGATTTTAAGCAGGTTTTTGAAATTGTGAATCGCATGAGTATCTCAGTTGGTTAAATTTGATATATTTTGTTCTCAAACAGTATTATAACCCTTTGATCTCTGGGTTCAAGACCAAGACAGTTCGGTTTATGCATCTAGGTCAGGTGGTCAGAGTTAGGTTGTGCAATGAATTAGGATTTTGATGATATATTTAGTGAGTAGATCAAAAAAGGGATTTCCACCTTAGACCTCAAGTTTTTTGTTGGTTGGTTTCAGACCAAAGGATTATGAGTCATAGTGGAGCGGTTGTGGTTAAGGCCAGGGTTAGTCCTGACAGATGAGAGGTGAAGGTTAGGATGATTGGGTTACTCCTGGTATACCCTGACTTGTTCCTTCAAGAGACATTTTCATGGTGAAGACAGATATGAGTAAAGTTCCTGTGTTTGAGGGAGAGCTGAGGAAGAGAGGGGAGGATTACACAGATTTCCTCACCCACTTTACTACCAGCCTCCCTATATCACTGTCTCCACATTCTCTCACACACACACAGATGTGTGCTTGAGAAAAGGGGCAAGCACAACTGCTCTATTTCTGCACTTGAACCAAATTCATTTCAGCACTGAATGAATGAGCAGAGTGAACCGCTCTGGTGCTCGGGTGCATTAGAATCAAATAAATTCTGCATGTGTAATGCATTTGATATTGAATTTGGCTCTGTGGTTAAACACTGCAAAACATTATAATATAGGAGAAATGGCCGTTTCTCTCGACCAGACCAGATGAATGATGAGTGCTGAGGGAGAGAGTGAGAGAAGAAAAGAGGAGGAAATACAGAGGAGGGAAAATAAGAGAGGCAAAAGAGAAATAAAGTGAACAAGTGTGGAGAACGACTGTTTATTTGACGAGGGGTGATTATGATCAGACAAGGTGAAGCGAGCACTTTTGTGAAGGGTGTGATCCCTAAACAGAGGGGAAATTGGAAGGACAGACCCAGAGGGAGGGGGCTTGAGAAACAGAGGAGAGGGGGCGGGGGGTTGTAGAAGGAGAGCAAATACAGAGAAAGCAACTGCTTTAAAAACATCTGGGAGCCATCAGGGAGCAGAGAGAAAAACGCTGGACTCAGCTGAATCTCTCGGCTCCCCTCGCTACACCGCTTTCCTACTCGCCTGCTTCATATCCAACTAACACCTTCCCCCAAAAGACACAAAGTAGAGAAAGGAGGGTTCAGTCTATGGAGCAGCAGAGAAAGTCCTTGAGCCCAGGAAGCTCCAACTCCCCTCACAAAGTGTGCTGTGATAGTGGACCACGTATTGTTATCCGTCTGAGGTCAACACTCATGTCATTCAGACACCTAATTCCCCATGTCTGAAATCCATTTGAAGCTGTAAAATGCAACATATAAAAGCTTTTCCATGTGATATATGGTGTGGCCATGCCATGTCCTGGTATATAAATATACTGTAACATTCATGATATGACGCCTGAGGAGGAGGAGGCAGCGCACGTCCACAGACGGCTGGAAGAGTTTACCTCCACAGGGTCTCACTTGAAAACACTGAGAGACATGGAGTTTCCTGTGTGGTCACAGTGGTGTGAGCACGGGGTGGCATCGGTCCACGTCTTTGCTGAAATGGCACGGTTCATGTGATGGCATTAGCAGAAATGTCAGTCACCCAGTCCCAGCGGTTGTGTAAAGGGCAGACTTTCTTTCTCCATGGCTCCACCTCAGATATCCCCTCAACCAGCGGGTTCCCATAGTATGTCTCTATTCCACTGTCACAAGATGCAGCAGACTGACTGTAGATGACATTTGCATTAACACTGTGGTCTTCAGCAATAGTTAATACTGTGAGAAGTCTTTGTTTAAGACCCGATCTCTGTGGGATTGTCATTAGAACGATTTAAGAGAGAATGATTAAGATGAACACTTTTTGGGGAGGTTGCCCCTGTCGATCAAAGGCCAAGGAGTTATACAAAATCAAAAAGGTGTTGGGACAATAAATCTGTTCTGCCTTTCAGGGGCTCAGTGAATTTCATAGAAATTTGTAGTTCCGGTTTACAATTATGTGTATTGTTCTATAAATAATATGTGCATTGATTCAAGTCTAAATACACTGGATTATCTGTTTTTTTTATTATTGGTACGACCCATCAACTGTATATAAAGATGGATCACATATCTCCACTCCCTCCCCTTGTGCAAAAATGAAGCCAAATATATCAGGGTGACGCCATCTTGATCTTTTGACGTCATTTGGAGCCAGTAGAGGTAGTGATCGTGATGTGGAGTCACTGTATAGAGGTCCACATTCAAATAACTGATTAAAACCAAACTTTCCAGGAAATATTACCTTCCATCAGCCTGGACAGCTGGTCTGTATAAAAGCACAGCTAAAATGGCAGAAACAATTTTTGAGAAACATTTATCCGGGGAGTGCTTAGATTTTTCTAGTTTGGCCCATGTCTCATCCACAAACATGGAGGAGATCAAGTTTGGCTTTGGGAAGCTGTCATTACTTCCTTCATTATACACAGTCTAAGGGATTTCAAACTTCACAAGTGGAGTTCAGAGTCGGCCTGATGCTTATTGGAAGAGACGTTCTTGAAAAACATTGCTTTCATCACCAGCCCTACCAACAGGCACAGTTTGACAGGCACTGCAAGTCATTTAATCTGTAAACATCTCTGCAGACAATGGATAGCTATCCAAAACGTTATAGCCATCCATCATCACCACTCTTTGTGCTGCTGGTGCAGGAAAATTTAAGGACAGAAATAATGAAATGATGATATAAAACATTGTCAGACCCTGGAAGGCAACTGTCTTCACTTGGTGAGAGGACGGGCTCCTTACAGACCAACATCTTTGAAAGACTTTTGCTCAAAGACGTTTGGGCAATTTGAAAGTTTGCCAGAGCTGGACTCCAGCTGAAGGACATTGTCCAATAACGTATGGTTATTAACAGTAGGACAGTGCCCGTTCAGACGGAACTTGTTGGCCAGGGCTAATTGCTTGGCCTGCGTTAATTTGGCTTGCAGTTTTCTTGGGAGCAGAATCCCAAAAACTTTCTGACGTCTCACACACACACAGTGATGTCCACAAGTCGAAAGTGCTGGTTATGATATACTTCACATTATTTACATGTTAAGTCAAATACTTGTCATGATTTATTATCACAATGCCTGATGTCAAACTCCATCGACACAATCCTTAACATGTCTGTGATGTTGGATGTTTTTTTAGCGTTTCAGATGTGTTGATCATTTGATGTCTGTATTTTAGATTTTCCATCCAAAAAGCTTCTCAGTCCAAGCAACACTTCCTTTGATCCCCAGCTATACATACATTTTGAAGATGATTGAATAAGAAGTCAAGAAAATCAAAATACAGACATACAATAAGATATATTTTATTTTTGGCAAATAAAAGTTCATGATTTTAATTTATCAAGGTTAATATTCTTTTGGCAATTGATAATCACAGAGTATATGTTAATATATGAAAGTAAATTTGTGGTCTTGATTCAATTTAAATTTGTCATTGTTTATTATTTTATTACACACAATGTGGATCAGAGCAGACATTGTGTGACACAAGCTGCTCCCTTACAGGATTGTGTTGCTTCATGATGGCACATCTGGCACTGATATAATTAATCCTGACCTTGAAATTACAAAATTCGGTCTGGTCAAGAATTTTCTTTCCATATTTGACAAGCTTCTATAAGTGAATGCTGTTTTTTTTACATGTTCAAATTTGTAAATATGTAAAAATCTAAAAAAAGACACAGATGACACTTCATCATTCACCTCTCAAATCCAGGACAATCTTCAGTGTTGTCCTGAAACTACATCGTGGCAACAGTGTGCATCGCAGGGTTTATCTCTGGACACGACAATGACAACTGAGCATTAGCATTCATGTCAGCGAGGAGGAAAATGCATTCCTTTATGAGCCATTTGTAAAACGCTTCTTCCCATCAAATCTGTAACGAGTCCATTTTCTGTTGGTAATCCCTCTGTGAAGGAACACATTGATATGTAAATTGTTGTCTCAGAAAGGCAGAATGCTTATTAAAAAGGGGACACAGATTGAAAATGATTCGGAGACGACCTCAGTAATGTATTCGTGCCATGGTGGAACATTGCTGTTCCAACATTTCAAATGTAACACACACTGCCACAGGCATTTCACCTCACAATCATTACTTCATAATTCTGCTTGACACGTTTGAGACCGAGTTTAAGGAATAAAATTGTTTAAAAGTCCTGCATAAATGCTCAGTTATACCCAAACAATTCCATCATTCCCTCCACAGCAGGATAAAAATAGACATTCTAAATATAAAAACAAGTCCCATCAAGACTTCCTCTGGGGCCTTTTAAATTGATGTGCTCCAAATATTCCAAAATAAAAATTGAACATGAAAAATGATCTCAGCCCAACAGCACTTTCTCCTTCTCACCGCTTTGTGGAACATTGAATAAAAGGCAGCTCTGCCATCTCATATCTGTTTGGCTGCTTAGATATGTGACAGGGGCAAACTCTGACATTTTTCCTCTGCCTGCTCCTAACCTGTGTTCCCTCACATCAATCTCAGTCTCCAGGAGAGATCAGCCGAGCGCAGGGGGACTGTGAAAGGTCCAGACCCCTGCGCTGTACTGGAACCATACAAGCAGGGACAGCTCATCTCCCAGTGTAATAACTATCCAATCACACCCGGGGTTTTAAAGGCTTATGGGGAACCGAGTCCTGGTGACTCGAGCTGACCTCGGCATGATAGTATTCCTAATATTCATGAGAGGAGACCCAACCTTCAAACATACCAGTCCAACACATTTTCTACACAAACTGCCTCTGTTTACTCAGCGAGACATACAAGACAGAATATGTTAAAATCACAAAGGAAGAAAGATACTGAAGGTGAGAAAAGCTCATAGGACACTTCTGCGTTTACCAAAGATTTATTGCAGCAGGCAGATGCTACAATGATGCTACTAACAACGTGGCCAAATCATTTCCAGCTGCTCAAATACATGATTGGAAACTTTTTCCCTGTAATGACGTATTTGGTCTCCGACTGATTCCCTCTTTCTGTGTCAGCTAAAAGTAAAAGAGTAAAATGGGAAATGTCTGGAAAATTGAGGCTGGACATTTGCTGCAGTTTGACTTTCCTATATGAAAAACACAACAGGGGAGAATGCGGGTCAGACCCGTTCACAACAACAAAGAACATTTCCAGAACACGCAGGAGGCAGGACATGACGTAACACAGTGTTATTGTTTATGGCACATTGAAGCTGTGTCTCAATTCAAAGGTCGCATCCTTAAGAGGCTGCATTTAAAGACCAATTATCTCATAGAGAAACAACTAAGCAGAACCTTTGTGAAGACTCCTCTTAATTTCCTCTTAAAGAAAGACTCAAACGGATGGATTTTTGTCCAAGAAACAAATGATTTGTAAGGGGATAGTGGAATATAGTATTTAATTTAAGTATCAGGCCTTAATTCAACCCAACAGCTAACAGGACACATGTACACATTGAAACCTTCTTGTCGTGAGCCATGTAGACCGCATCCTCCGAGGGAGGCAGCCCCTGAATTGGGACACAGTCTGAGACTGACATCTTTGTTTGGCGCCTCTTTTTCATCTCAAGATATTTGTATCCTTCCAGTTTTACATCCTTCACATGTTATAAATGTCATCAACACGCCCTCCTGCTCATTGTGAAGTTTCTGGAAATGTTCCTGCTCTCTCACATGGATTCACTCAGACATTTTGATATTTTCTAGGTGGCTGGCAGGTTATACTCTGTTAAACGTCCGGAGCAACTGAATACAGACAGTTCTTACATAAAGTGATTTCCCCCACTCGCTAGCAGTTGCAGCTTTCCCCTCCCCCACTCCCATCCTCTGCCCTCCTTTTACACATCTTCCATTCTTGCTCTCTCCATCTCCCCAACACAGCAGCCCTGCCGTTGTCTCGCTCTACCCTCTCCCTGGCTCCCTTCTCTTTTTTTTTCTGGCACATCCCTTTGTCTCTGTGTTGCCATCCAGAAGAGGCAGCGGTGATATAGTGGTGATGCACGACCCGGGCCGAGTCCAGGACACTGCCGTGGAAGCAGCACGGGCATCATCATCATCATCATCGCCATCATTGTCATCATCAGCCAGATGAGGAGAGCCAAACTTGAGCTCTGTCCATCCCCATCAGGCTGGTTGACAGTCACAAACTCATCTCTTATTCACTCCGCTCATCAATTATACACAGGCCAAAGGATCCCTGAGAGGCAGGAGGCTGCAAAGGCCCCGCTCCACGTGTCACCCCCGACCGGAGCACAGAGACACATTGCAGCGCTCTGTGTTCAGCCCTTATCATCACTGTCCTCCTTGAGTCTCTCTGAGAGCGGGAGGCAGCTTGTCATCATGCCTTTGGCCACGGCTGCTATGTGCGGATGTCATGTATCTCATTGTGGGGTTAGGGTTAGAACATCTGGACAGCGAAGAACAACTCTGAGATAGTGTTAATCTGTGGTTAGGGTTAGAACCACCTGAATCACATCCATTCAAATGAGCCGGTTTGATGTCGTTCATTGTATTTTGACATGGAATCTGCATCTGATTAGCGTATGACGAAGCAATGAGCAAAACAAATCTGACATTTAGACAACATAAATTCTACTCAGGTATTCATACAAGCCCAACAAATTATATTTTCCACACACTAACCCATAGTTTCCCCAACTGTGATTTACCACACACCTGGGACCAATAACAACTAGCAAACATGACATATAGTCCCGGAAAACAGATTTAGAGAGAAGAGTAAGACCAACATGGAAGAGTCGGTTTGACAGTGCATTAAAACGCTCCTCGTTGGACTCGCATCAGCAATGTGTCAGCTAAAAGTAAAAGAGTGCTCAGAATTTACAGCTTTGTCATCAGAGATTAGATATCGTCTGATGTTGCGTTCAAGGAAACTTCTTAAACATGAGACCGGCTGAGCTTCGTGATTATTATCTGGAGGATGCAGCTGTCAAGTGGTGACGTCCCAGGCTTCATGAACCCACCTATAAAAGTGCTCTATAGACAAGACTTTTTATTTTTGGGACACGAAGCTCGGTTAATAGTTTAACACACAAGCGTCCACTCACGCACACACTAACACTTTTACAGTCACAAGTTATTTCCATATCAGGCAATGCAGCTGGTGTCCGGGAGCCCATTCAGAGAGGTGGGCTGGCCCTGAGATGAAAGCATCCATGCCAGAGTTAGCGTGACATGCCCCTTCACTGTGCGTGTGTGTGCGTGTGCGTGTGTGTGTGTGTGTGTGTGTGTGAGTGAGGAGAGAGAACGGTCACCACTGCATTAAGTAATCTGACCTGAGCAGACAGCTAAACACTAACCTTAGGAGTCAGCCACATCTAATAGGCTCTGCTCCACAATGTATCTTGCACGAAACACAAAAGCTGAGTGTAGTTGGTTTTTCTCCAACTGATTTTACATTCTGATCGAGTCTCCCGACAGAGAGCATCTTCTGAAATATCTTTTTATTTTACGTTTTTAAAATCCCTGCTATAAAGTAGGAGGAAATTTGTCTAGTGCTCATTATGCCTAGCGAAAATGTTTTCCAAGGAACGCCTGGAGGGGATTTCTGAAAATTTGGCACATACGTTCATTTGGACTAGAGGATGAACTGATTAAAATTTGGTGGTAAATTATTATTTGTTACAAGAATACAGCAAACAGCTTTGGCTACTTCACATGTTTTCAATTTGAAACTAAAATCATCTCCATCCACACTCGCATAATGTCACATGACAATTCCCGTACACTTCACCATTTACATTGTCTATTGTGTAAGTGACAGCAGTGTATCAATACTGCGGTGCATTTATTGCAGGCAGGTGGGTAACGGGACAAACATGCTGGTTTTCAGCAACTGAGCAAGGCATGCCACTCCTGCCTCATACATATTGATGATCTATTTCCTGTTGGCAGGCCTGCCATATCCAAATGGAACTGATGGACTTTCATCAATGTAGAAATAGAAGTCGTATCTGTCAGAGCCTAATGCACAATATCATGAGGGGATAATGAAGAGGGCGAGAGATGAAGATCGTGAGAAGCTGTAAAGAAAGATAGAGGGCAATGCTGATAAATCTCTGAAGGGCTTAGAGATGGGAGGATAAGAGGAGAGGTAGCAGACCAATCATATTTCAAGGACAAATGTGTTTAATCATGAGAATAAAAGGGGTCTAATAAACTCAACACAACCAGCGAGCCCCGATTACACTGCTCTGACAACCAATCACTGCGATGACGGAGATACTGACAATGTGGGAGCCATACTGCTCCTTCAACGTGGTTGACCTGACGTCTTGTGAGTAATTTCTTTTGACGTTATCTTGCACTCCACTGCTCTCTCTCTCTCTCTCTCTCTCTCTCTCTCTCTCTCTCTCTCTCTCTCTCTCTCTCTCTCTCTCTCTCTCATATGTCCACAGAAAGGAGTTCTGATGTTATCTGATGCTGAGGATGATCTCAAGACTTCCGACAGGAGGGATTGGTTAAAAGGCAGAAAAGAGGCATGACATTATTCCCATATGGTGACCTCGGTCACGCACAACATCCATCCTCCTGAGACATATGCATAGGGAATATGTTATGGCATTGCACCTAAAGGATTGAGACAGACTTATTCTGTCTCGCATGAGCTCGAAGAGAAGCTGAGGCTGGGCATGGCTAATGTGCCTTCACTAATTGGTTCTCCCCAGGGCCTGAGTTCAGAACACAGAAAAACAGCCCTGACCATTTATTTCTGCATCTGTCATCACGACATATCCCATCCATTGGCCTTGACCCTCGTAAAGCAGCCTGTAAACCTGCCACGATTAAAACACAATGTCCCAATAAAGAAAGTGAGGGTTTCTCGTGCTCACACACACACACACACACACACTCATTGACATAATACATTCCCTCGCCCAAAAACGAAGTCTTAACCCTCAAGCAGCCCATTGAAAAAGTAAGGACTGGTCAAAATGGTCCTCACAAAGTTAGTAAAGGAACACAAACATACAGGGACTGCATCCTTCCCATTTCCAATACTCCTTCAAATGAGTCCTGTAATGCCCCCTCTGTAGGATGCAGCCCTTGAATCGGGACAAAGCTTCTGCGTTGCTTATTAATGCTATCGTAAGAATGTGGAGCATCATTGGTTAACTGTTTATACCAGTAATTATTTGCTGTATGATATTCACCAGCTGGAGGTTATATGCAGCTTTATCTGTGCAGAATCTAATCCAACCAGATCTACACTTCTTCCAACCAGATTCAGAAAACAAGCATGAAAAACAAACAACAGGAAGATGTGATATATGATGTAATTTAACGACACTTTCAAACAAAGACTTTGAGCTGAAATAGGAAACACAAAATGCCCCCATCATAGTCTCTCTTTCTCTCCCTGCTGTTGCCGTTTCTCCTCAAGTGCTGATGACACACTGTGGATCTGATAAAATACCAACATCTATAAATAAAAGCCGCTACTATCGTACGGCCGCACAGTCTGATAGGAGAGTGGAGAGGAAGCGTGATGCTGGGTAAATGGCCATGGGGCCATGCGACATTGTGGCAGAGGCCGAATGTTCAAACAGCAGTGAATGAGTCGTGGGCCAAGCACAATGACAGAGCCCGGCGTTAACTCATTAATGGAGGCCGTTCCGTTGCATGCAGGTCAACTGTGATGACAACTTATGTAACATCTACACTCTGACTTCCCCCCTCAGAGGCTCCTCTCGTGGTATTTGTTTGATGTCAACTGGGAGTCTGTTTGATTGTTCGCACCGAGTGAGAAACAATTTTTTGTCTTTGGGACCAGACAATGGAGATGTCACAACAAACACACGCTTTATCAATAAAGGAATTAAGCAAAATATGCAACTAACACATATTGCTAGATTTGTATTTCTTAGTAGAGCTTAAACTTCCTAAATAGATCAGTTAGATTATTAACACCAATGAGACTGTTGATGAGCACGAAGTAAATGGTAAATGGTTTGTATCTATATAGCGCTTTTCTAGTCTTGATGACCACTCAAAGCGCTTTACAGTACAGTTCTACATTCACCCAGTCACACACACAGTCATACAGTGCATCTATTCACAGCACTTTGTTGTTCTATGGGGGGGGGGGCATTCAGGGTTCAGCATCTTGCCCAAGGACACTTCGGCATGCAGATGGGTCAGACTGGGGATTGAACTACAGACCTTCAGGTTGGAGGACGACCACTCTACCCCCTTAGCCACAGCCGCCCACAGTACCTGACCCCACATTCCATTCCAGCAGGTTGAACGGTTGTACCTGAGTATGACCAGTTGATGTGTCCGTGCATTCCCGAGTGCACATGGGAGGAAAACTGCAGTTACGTGACAAAGACCATAGTGGACCCAGCAAACTAGAAGAGGAGAAAACTGAACACAGGTGAAACACATTAGGACCAGAGCAGACCATCCTATGAGCGGGAACATCGGACAAAGACAGGAAAGTAAAAAAAAACAGGGAAAGTGGCTTCAAAATAAAACAAAGAACTCAAAGTATAAAGAAAGACAAATCCAATTATACCAAAAAAAAGGTCCAACAGAAGGTGTCCCATAAATCATAAAAGTCGTTGACGGCACAAGGATGGTTGAATTCCTCTGCTTTGGCCTTTTGATCTTTTGACCTAAACAACTCTTATTATTCTCAATCAACACTAGAAGCATCTGATAAACTAAGATTAAACATGGCGCTGTTCTCTAATAACCTGTGAAAACCAAAAACACACACATCCACTAAAAGAACTTGATAGATGCTGGATTAACAGAATATAGCAGAATTTTCAAGGAGAAAATCCACACACCTAGAGGCACCTGTTAAAAGATTACCCTTTATTATTCATTATTATCCTTTATTAATCCTTTCACAGAAGCTTTTAGATGTGAAGGGTTTTCTCCTTTTTTAAAACGTTATGTAGTTAATTGTGACCAAACACTGCAGCCCTGGTTCCTTCAAACAGTTTTTGATCAAACTGTTCCATGCTGAGGACAAATAAAATCCTTGAGACCAATACAATTTGAGACAGACTGAAGAGAGGGATCATCTGCTCTCTAAGCAGTCCCCAGCTGGAAGGTGTTTAGCCGGGATCCTGTCCTTGTGTTGACAGGAGGGGTCAACAGCCAGCGCCACTTAAGGACAGATTATTGACCGGTTCTCCACTATGCACATCTGCGATAAAGGAAGTTTCCAAAGCTGTCAAAATATGTTTGTGCAAAAGGCTTTGAAGAGACGAATAAAGAGTCAGAAGGAAACATACAAGGTGATAAAGCTCAGGATGGACAGTCTTCAAAGAGAAACACGGAGACGGCGAGGACACTCAATAAAAAGACCATTAGAGCTTTGTGCTGAAACAGATGAATCGGAAACAAGACGGAAACCCAATGAAAGTGACATCTCCTTAAAAATGAGTTTACAAATCATCTCACAGCTGATCTGCCTCTGTCCCTATTTTTGCAGGCACGCACCGGTTGCTGATTGGCTCAGTTTCCTGCATGAATCCCTTATATGGACTGTTGTCACACTGGACTGCCATGTTTGGGTAACGCAATTTTTTTGATTTTGCAAAGAGAGATGATGTTAATGAAAAATAATGAAGTTGCCAAGAGGCTTAGATGACTGAGCCAGAGTCGAAAAAATTTAATAAAAAACTCAACTAAAGATTTAGATTTTATTAAATGACAAAAAATAACTAAACTTTTGCCAGGACATTACTTTTCTGATAACCACTGCTCATATACATCGTTCATTCATCAGCATATACAGCAATACCCCACACTGAACCATTCAGGTTCTACTCACTCCAAAGCGTTTCTGTCTCTGTCTCTGTGAGACATGTGAGACGGTAAAGACAAACAAGTCCAGTCCAGGATTTAGAACAGCAGCTCCTCACTTTTAGTTTTTGAGGTAATGCCTTCATTCTTCACTGACACAGGGGCGCATGTAGCCAAAGCAAAAAGGTGAGATTTAATGCACAGTAGGAAGACTCAGATGGATGATTCAGCACCAAGTGAGAGCAGGCAGAGATGATGGAAGGTTCAGGTTTGAGTGGTTAGACTACAAGAACCAGTGGACAACACAGCTGCAGTGTCACACATGACTCATGGACCAGCTTTTTGAGGCTCACATGACACAGTTTAAAGATTGAGGATTCATTTTCTGGAATATCTTCATCTATATTCAAACATGATACATCCAAAACAAAAAATGCATCTGGGATTTTCCAGTCGAGATAGAGGGGGTTGGCATCAGAATGGGCGTTGGGAGGAGAAGGAGATGAAGGGGAGAAGCTCATCCATCTCACTGGGTTTGAGCTAACAGACATCACTTCACGGGAGTTTCCCAGAGTTCTCCTCCAGACAGGCTAAGGCAGGATTAGGTTCTGCAGGCGGTGCATGTTGTCCGCTCTCTGACAGTCTATTTATCAATCACTCTGTTTGCTCTGACTGATGTCACTTCTCAGGTCATGATTCAGGTACAGGTCAGTAAGTATTCACTCTATTGTTTAGTTCAAAACATCCTGCAAATCATCACTTGTGGGAGACACTCGAAATATGATCCGCCAAAGACGTTGAAGAAATGTGGACCTCAAAGATAGAAACTTAGTGCATTGCAAACATGTGCCCATCTCCTAACTGCATGATGATTACTGAAGAAAGCTGATTTGTCCGACTTCCTATTTGTACCATGGGCTCCAAACCCTGTCACAGCAACATGGTCTGAAATGAATGACTTGAGTTTGTCGACAGAACTGTGGGAACTTGTGAGTCCATTCAACTGTCTGGCACTATGACTCACAGGCAACTGAATTATTGTACATAATGTGTGCGCTCTCGGCTCACAGGACATGCTTATCATCGAGAACTTCCTGCTCAACCATTCCTTTAAATATGGGATCCTGTGTTTATTCTTGCACTGTGAAAAAAGCCAAAAGCAAAGCAAGCGATGGGGAACACAATTTCACGCAGATAAATCGGACACACATGAAATTCAATTGATAACAGTGTCTGTTGTGATGAACAGTATCTGGACCAGGTTTACTGAGGAACTCAGACTTGAAACTTTACTGTCCTTTCTCAAAACTGACTTTTACCAAATGGCTTTTTTTGCTTTACTTCTCCCTGTCGTTTACCATTGCTTTCAAATTATGTTGTATTGTTTTATCTGCCGTCTTCAAATTTAGATGTTGTCTTACATAATTGTATTATATAATAACATTAAATCTGACCAAACAATAGAATCTACTTCATGAGGTCACCATGGGAAATAGATTTGTGAATGGAAATCCTAGATAACACAATAAAATCCAAATACTTCTGTTTTGAAGAAGGAAACTTTCCGAGCACTTAATTGGGAAAACCAGGCTAATGCTGTGTATGGCATCCCCTCAACACAACCTACATTCTTTATGTCACAGATTCCACTTTCCTTTGAGATTCTGCTGCGTGTGGACATGAATTCATCACTCCATTTCTGCAGATTTGTCAGCTGCACATTCACATGCTGTCAATCTCACGTTCTACTACATCACAAAGGTTATGCTGGATTCACATCTGATAACTGAGGAGGTCATTGAAGTAACAGTAACTTTCATGACACCTTTCCTTGTGACATTGTATCCACTAAAGGATGGTAAACTGTGGCACATGGTCAGCAACAACACTCAGACTGAGGCATTAAGACCAGGGCACGTTTTTCAGATCTTCAACTGTCCAGTGGTGATGATTTCTTAGTTTGGCTGATGGAAGTGGAATTTGACATGAACATCTGCCTCAAGCTGCATTTAGATTCTTCTCTGCACACCACCATTGTAAAAAGTGATTATCTGAGTCTCTGTAGCTCTTCTGTCAGCTCCAACCCGTCTGGTCATTCTCCTCTGAACTGTTTTATCTGTCAGGCAGCTCTGTCTGCAGAGCTGCTTCTCCCTGGATGGATGATCTGGATGGATACAAACTATTCTCAGTAAATCGTGTTGCAGAGCGTGCAAATCTCAGGAGGTCAGCAGTTGCAGAAATACTTAAACCTGCCAATCTGGCACCAGCAATCTCACAACAGTCAAAGTCACACAGATCGCATTTTTCCCTTGATGTTATATTCGCTGTGAACATGAACTGGAGCTCTCGACCAGTTTCTGAATGATTGTATTCATTTCTTTGCTGCCACATGACTGGTGGCTTGATCGATAGCATGAATGAATAGGTTTAATGGGGTTAATAATGTAATAATCCATGAGGGTTTATGAAAGAGTTCAAAAAGGGACTCCAGTCTAAAAGGGGCCAGTGTTGGACTGTTGAAGCTGAATCAAATTGACTACATTTGGTTTAGAAACAAAACATTTGTGAGAACAGCACCTATTTTTAAATCTTGTCCTGATTCAAGATCCCAGGAAAAAAAAGCCATTCGCTGATAAGGTTCTGGAAGGACGTGACATGACCAAAGAACGAGCTGCCTTCATGTCTTGGCTAATCTCTTATCAATTTTACCACCAAACTCTTCCATGAGCTGCCAGGGCCCATTGCATTTATAAGAAAGACATAAAACCAAGCACACAAACACAACTATGTGCCAACAAACGTTCAGTGCTTCCCTTCGCATAACAATGGAGCAACTCCTGAACTTCATTATATCACAAGCTGGAGTCATAAACGCCCATGAATTTTGTATGTGTCAGCGTGTGAGTGCACGAGATATTGAAGAGCCGGACGACCGTGTTGTAGCAGACCTCTCCCTGAACCCAGTCGTCTCTGCAGGCATGTTCACTGACAGCTGAGGCTGGCAGGGGTTCTGCCCTGCCGGCCCATTCATTAGCTCCTCCGCAGCATGGTCCCAAAGCTGTTCCGCTTACAGACGCCAAATAATCCAGCCAATCCCTCCAACGCACGCACAGGGAACTCGTACGCATGGAGGCATTGCTCCTTTAGGTCATTCCAACAACATTTACGTCAACGCCATAACATTGGAATGGTTGCGGCGTCTCTTCTTTCTCATGTTGAACAAATAATTTAAAACATATATGGGTGCCGCCATTGTACATAGGAGTCATTTGCTTTAAGAGTCTGCGTAGTGGTGATCATGGTGTGAAGCCGTATCAAGGTCCGGCTGCTACACGGGCTCAAACAAATGTGAGTCGGTCACAGCTGTCAACTGTCAAATGTTACCCCATTTTACAGCATCAAATAACTGTTTAAAACGAGAAGAATGAGCACATTAACATTGAGTACATTGGTGTGATGAGAACTACAGAAGACGACAGAAACCATATTTGAGAAAATTGTAAACATGTACTTTTACTTTCTTAGTTCGGTCCATGTCCCATATAGCAACATGGAGAAGGAAAGGGTGTGGTTTATAACCTATAGTCAAGTTGTCCATCTTTAAACACGGTCTATTAGAAAAAACAAACCACTTGCATTTTGTCAACATCTGTCGATTCCGCCATTTTATTAAAAACACATGTTCAATTTCCAAACACAGTAGAAAACACAACTTCATATCAATAATTGTAAATGGCGGTGATGTAAATGTATCATACGGACTATGATATGCAAAGTTCCTGTTTAAGTTGATAAACTGGTGTGATTTACACTTGAAGTGTGTGCTAACATGTCAGAGTCATATCACGCAGTACTCTACATACTGGGTTAAGAGCTACTACAGAGTTATTGCTTCTGTAACATTTTTGCAATGTATTGAATACAAAGTCTGACATGACTGACACAGTGTCACACCTCGCTGTCCTACACACAGCTAACAGTACTGCATTCAGGAAGTATAAATAGGATCATCTGTTAAGACTTTTGTTATGTACAACATAATTACAACTAGAAATGTTCAAATATCCCAATAAGTGATAGTTAACATATATTATCACAGTTAATACGGTTCTATTCAAAACCTTCACAAAAAGCCACAGTACATGGTATAAAAATAAGTTACAAATCTGCATAAATATTTTACACAAAACAGTTATAAAAGATGCTGCATCTTCTGACAAACGTACACAAAACTGCTTTTAACACCATTAGGTATGAAGAATATGTTCAGCTTGGTGCTTTTTAAAAACATTCATTTAAGTTTTTGATGAACACAAAAGTTTCTTTAAAAAATGGTTAGTCTCTTTTTACCACCACACTTGGCTACAACCATTGTTTCATGTACACAAAATATATAAAAAAAGGAGAACTCCCTTTTTATCGCCTCTTCACTTCCCCCGTTCAGCAGAGACAGAAGAAGAGCGTCCCATCCCTTACACATAAATGTCCTATGCACAAGGATTTCCCCTTAAGTATCGAGTCCACTCCTCACAGGCTGAGCACAAAGACAGGAGAGAAAGAAAGAGAGGGAGAGAATGAGTCGTTCTAAGTGTGTCAGCAGAGAGATTACAGTATGAGAAATGGGTTTTATCCACATTGAGCTGATTTCCTTTGCAGACACATTACACTGTGTATTCTACAGCTTTTACGTGCTTGAACTACTGAGGTCAATCAAGGAAATAATGAACAGTGACAAAAAAATGGGCCCCATATTGGAGTGAGACTATGAAATGCCAAGGGTCGTGGCTTCGGATCAGCTCGTTTCTCACTTTGCTGGCTTTACAGTAAACAGCAGCGGTGAAACTGTGGGCGACAAGTAATCTGCTGCGATAATGTTTCACCACAGGAGAGCCGGGGCCGCGGGTAATTCTGCAGACGTGCAAACATTACCATATCATCAATGCATCAGCAGAGTTTGATATAGGTTACAGCAAAGGAATATTGAAAATGTAAATGTGTGTTACTACAGCAGAGACGTGTGGATTTCACAGTCGGGTTAACAAACAAGAAGGAGGCGGCAACTGTGTTGTGTGGATACACATTAAAACACCACTGTCATCTACAAACGATGTGCATGGATGCACTGATGTTGTCACATTAATGCTTCTTTGTTTATGCACCAGCCTCGTCTTCCTGTACATCTGACTTCACTGCTGCAAACTCCTGTCAGTATGGCCCTTGTTCAAATAATAGGGTATTTGAAGGAGCAGATGTCAACTTCCGTAGGTCATATACAATAGTCTCTTTGATTAGACTTATTTTATATTTCAATACACATACTTCATGCATACTTATTTTTTTCTCAAATGTATATTTATTTAACATATATTTTATTCTTATATACAACCACATATACATATATAATATGTATAAGTAGTTGTAATACAATACAGTATGACTTGTCTTCACAATACAGTTGTTTTCTGGGTTCTGTGTCTTGTAAAGCATCTACTTTAAATTCTGTTTTGTGCCTTTGTTGTTGGATGTGTTTGCATCAATAACCAGGTCCAATAACGTTGACCTTCACTTATTGTCTTTGATTAATATGAAAATGTTGTTCAGTATATTAAGTTGAAATCTCACTATAGTACTGTGTGTGTTGAATATATAGATGTAAATAAATATTTAAGAGTGAATCAATACTGTTAAAGATTTAAGAGTATTTGTATTTGCTTCAGCTTACCTGCACTTCAGCCGCTTTTGAGGAAGTGCTCTGAAAACAGAGAAAAGGTGTGAGAGAGAGCATCTCTAAAAGACCTTTTCAGACATGTTGAGTCCGGAGAATTGGGTCCAGAGTTTAATCAGAGTTTGTTTTTCACACATAAACAACAGCAGGAGATTCTCTGCACAGACACAAACAGCATTAAATCTTCTCTCGACATTTTTTGAGGTGTCTTAAATGTATGTGTCACCGCTTTTTCTTTGGGAGATATTTGTTTCCTTTTAGTTTATTATATATATTTTTTCGTTTTAGTGTCTGTTGCGCGTAACAAGCTTCATCACCCCCCCCCCCCACACACACACACACACTCACTTGCGGTTAATTCAGCGGGGATCCCCTGCTGTGTTCTCACATCAACTTCTCCTGAGTTTCTACGGACTTTACACTAGGAGGCCAGGCGAAGAAAGTCATTGGTAATCCGGAGCCTCTATTTCAGACACCTGGGTTCAAACCTGCAGAGTTCTATGCATGTCTGAAAGTAGCTTATGTATGATATCTGTTATCCAATGTGATCCTGTGATGGAGCTGATTGGATGTATTCGCTGTCACAGGCACCAGCGTCTTCATTTGTTTGGGGATTTCATGCATTAGGACAACCTTTATGTAAATCCGCTGAGTGCTGATGGTTATATTCAACTATGAAACCAGAGTCCAGCAGCAGCCCTTGGAGTTACAGAGCCTTCAGGTCTAATTAGAATCAGTCAGCCTGGGTGCTGATCAGCACACTCTTGTGCCATATATCTCTGGTAAGATGACCGCTCTGTTATTTTAGGCATATTGTTCCTATTTCAGGAATCATTTTCACCCTTTTATGGTCTACCATAAAGCTAACCTTGTTTTGTCTTCTTCGTGGTAAGTGTACTTATTCTTGCAGAAAGCGGACATTTTTAAATAATATCTTAGCTGAAGTTGGGCGGAGTTTGATGCTTCTGTTCTCATATCATTTATCAGTTAATCAAATTTACACTGGTGAACTGCAATTTCAATCTTTTTCAAGTGAAACAGTCTTTAATACTTAAATAACTGGGCCTCTTTATTATGATTGTTGTTATTTCTGACAAATCAAAACAGCCATGTGGTTACTGGCAAAACATTAACATCCTTTATCAGATTGTACAGTTGGGATGTTTGCCTCCTCGTACACAGACAAAAAGAACAACACTTAACAACACTAAATCTACACTTGTATTTCACCAGATTGCTCTGGTGCCACCTGGTGGAGGGAGGCATTGGTACTCACACCAAAACAGGCTCACACACTAACAGACATCCACATTCTCTCTCACACAAAGAGGCAAAACGCTTCTTTCTTTCATGGCAGTCTAACTCCATGTGTTCGGCTGAGGGTAAATTAATTTACAGCAGTGGGGGGTTGTGTGTCTGCACAACAAACACCACTACACACTCACCTATAGATGTTTGGGTCCAGCAGCATGGCTGTGTCCTGCGGTAACTGGGATAAGTGCACAACTTTGGTCTTCAGCTGAGATCGCTCCGTTTCATTCACCCACACGTCAGGTAGTCTGCAGGAGATCACACACAGAGAGAATGTCAGGGTGGAAGCTCGAACAAGAGCGATTGACAAAGAGTCTCACTGAGTCCAGGGCACATGTTCACACCTTCCTCTGAACACTGAGTACATTTCCATAGGTAACATGGCCTTGACCAAAGCTATGGAACTCACACAGACCTTCACAGACACACAAACAAAGGACAAAGCCTTGTACCCTCCCATGATGTCGGTTATCCAGTAGTTGCCACACTACACCTCCATGGTTAACTACTGTGTGCTTACAGTAGATATCAAAAGTGGGACATGTGAACGACTGTGTGTACGTAGGTGTGAACATGTATGTGAGAATATTTTGGACTTCATTTAATGTGATCTAATTTGAATACAGGGTAAAATATAGATACAGGGCACTTTCAAATCAGAACAACCCGATTGTTTCCCCCTTCTTTAAGGACAGCGAGGTGATAGCGTTAGAGTGACACACTAACACAGCCACACGTGCACTGTACTGTACCGCTCAGCTGCATTTTACTGTACCCCACAGCAGTGTGATCCCCTGTGAAAGAGGGAGCGTGCGAGCACTGGCGTGGTAAGTCAAGGTGCAGTAGAAAGAAACAAAGAGCTTTGCAAGCTGAGTGCACCTCCCCTCCCTCCACCAGCCTCCCCTGTCTCCACCCCCAGCATTCCCCCCGTCACCATGTGCGTCATCACAGGAGCCCCAAGAGATGCAGACACATACGCACACTTACACTTACACACACTGCAAGCAGCAGTTGGGCAAGCAGGCAGACACCGAGCCAAAATCCCTCATTCACATGCCTAGTCAGCCCATTAAGTGGAGCGTCTGCAGGTAGTGCCTCATATGCAGCACATTCAGCGCAACTGGGTAACTGGGTGCAGGTAACGATGGAGAACAAAAGAGGAGAAGTAATAGAAAGCGGACAAGTGAAGGACAGGAAAGGAGATATGGGGGGGAGAAGAGTGGGAGGGGAAACACTCACACAGTGGATTAAAATCCTTTTATGGCATGTTTAAGTGCTGGGAGGGTGGGGTTAGCCTCACGGGACAATTTGGTCAATACTAAAAAGTTCTGAAAACCAGTGCGGCATTCTTATCATCTACCAAAATGTTGCATTTACCATAGCCCTTCAGGTTTCCACACATCACTGTTGGGCCCAGGTTTGATTAGATGTTCATTAGAAGGTGGACTTCTGTGTGTGCACTTTGAATTAACCCATTCACAAAAACTAGGACCAAATCAAAACCATCACAGTCATTGTATATAAACTATAAACACATTTGTCACACCAGAGTTTTAAAAATAAAATAAATAATACAATTTAAAATAAAAGGCCCCTCAGAGATTCCCCCAGATGATTAACAAGGTCGCAGTCGGTGCTGCATAATTTTGCGTCTTCAGGTTGCAGAAGGCCGGAATTAACTCTCTTGCTGCAGAATTGTTTTAATAAAAAATGGATTCATGAAACTTGCCCGTATGGAAGTAATCATACACAGTATGAGGCCTATGATTGCAATGATAGTTTAAAGGCAGTTTTGATTCATATGCCCAGATTATTGTTGTATCTTTAATTATAATAATTGTAATTAGGTAATAATTAGTTTTGATGAATCGGTTATTAACTGGATAAACAGACGAGAGCTAAATTTGTTTAATTAAAAACAACATACTTGTCTTTGTACATGAGTTACAGACATTTGCAACTTAATTATGACCATGATTACAGTTTCAAATATCTATAATTTAGGTCCAACTAGTTATAATAAGTCCCCTTCACCCATGGCTCCAACATGTTTTTTTTTAGTCAGAGGCATATGCAGTGAAGTTATGCACCTGTGCCACAGAAAATCAGCTTTGCACTTTTTGCAATTAATGGTCGTCTTTGAAGGCTTTCATGTCAAATTTTCCTACACTTTTGAAAACTAGGTCTGTACACTTGCCTCCGCTGTATCGTTTGTAGTGTTTCCCTCTGCAATTTTTCAAACGATTACCCAAGAGGAGCAGCCAAATGAGGTACACAAGGCCCAGCATTGGTTGGCTTAACGCCCCCACCTCAGGGGACATTTCCACAGTGTGTGCTATGCAAAAAAAACATAGACCAAACTAATCAATGATGAATCTATTCTTATTATCTAGTTATAATTTAATCGCTTTAACCAATTCATTGCGGTAGCATTATATATACAAAATTCTCCTAAATTTGGTAAAGCATAGAAAAATTCCTGTTTTACTCAGCAGTGCATAGCTAAAGTGTCTGCATCCCCTTTAATGGTGGTGAGAGCTGAAAGAGGAAGCTGACGAGAGGCAGGGACAAGACAAGAAACAGTCCCCTACAAAGTGGCCTTAAAGTTTGGATTAGTCTTGAGTTAGTGCCATTGTGAAAAGCAAACCTCAAATAACAGAGGAGGACCTGCAGAGTGTTAAATATGCAGTAAACACCCATGTGTGTTTGTGTGTGTGCACGGTTATGTGCACATTCCACTCCAGAGTCACCATAAACATGTCAGAGCGAGTTTGCTGTGGTGCTGATGAGTTATTATATTCTGATATATGGGAGGCACACAGGACTACTGCACAGGGGGGGGGGGGGGGAGGGGGGGGGGGGGGGGGGGGGTGGGGGGGGGGGGGGGGGGGGGTCAGCATGTCACACATGTGTCACGCATACAAACACATACACCACATCACTACCAAACAGATGTCCACTCAAAGCCAAAGTCCCACTGAGCCAAATAAAGACAAACAAATTAATTTCTTCCCGATGACACTGTTTGCTTTTCTTCTGTATGAGCCAGACATGTATGTATGAGTAGCAGTGTGGGAGAGCTATTGGGATTTCTTCAGACCTGGAAGCTCCCAGTGGTGACAGGAGCAATATGTTCATTAAGAGTCAGCAGAGTGCGTATTAAAGCACTAACATGTTAAATGGCTTTATATGGAACTTTTTCACAATTCACAAGAGATGAATGAACAATTAACAAAGGGACAGTTTAAAATGGGAAAAAGTCTATGAACTTGTATGGCTGCTTCATGGTTTTATGCCTCTACCAACCAATGGTGTTGCAGGAAATGTGGGATCTATTTTTATGTGACTGATTTGCCCATGTATGATCATTTGATGCTTAGGAGGTTTATTACTATTAGATCAAAGTGGCAGTTCCTCTATTGTTTTACATCACATTTATAATCAGCAGCATTTAAACATTTGCTTGTAACTTTTCCGTCTTTCTTTTATTCTTCTTTCTTTAGACCAGATCCGTATCTTTATGCTCGGAAAAAAATGACAGAATACTTTCCAAATATCACAGCAATAATGCAATTAAACAGGCAGAAATTAGGCCAGCTACCAAGTCACCCATATTCACTGCTCAATGATCAGAGATACGCATAAAGAAAGGGAAGCATTCCTTTCACACCTCGAATGGATTGTCATTTATGGATCATTAGGGATTTTAGACATCCTTGATCTCTGCTCTTATTCTGAAAACTGAATCAGTGTTTCCATCTTCATGTGACAAAGTTCCAAAGATTATATTTCTTAGTGGGAGTCAGGGAGCTAACACAATTTATACATATGAGTGAGAAACAAAACAAAACAAATTTGGCAATGCGCAATGCTTCTTTTTCCCAACCTATCTCTGGTTTGCTTTTTTCACATCATTCACAGTTTTCTGGTCTTCATGTTGATTCAATTTTAAAGGGTTAGTTGACAAATGGTGCCAGGAAATGAAGAACGAAATTCTCAAATAAAATCTCACTCCAACCCAGACGTCTTCAGAGTACAACAAAATGGCTTTGACAAAGGTCAAGTTCACTGTGACCTCACCTCTGTCCGATTCTTGTGGTTGTGATAAATCAGGAACGACGAGAGGGAATTTCATTACATCTGCACAAACGTTAACTTGGAATCAAGGATGAACTGATAACAATCTGGTTACAGTGACCTCACAAAACTTTTTGATCTTAATCAAGAATTCATATGCCAATTATTAAACAATTTAACACCAATGTCTTAGAGTAAAGTAATGGCATTATATATCAAAAACATAAAATGTAAACTTCTCTTGTGTAATAAATCTCAAGAAAAAACTATTAAGGGGAGCCCTACTAGCTTGTGCTTATTGTACCCTTTGATACCTTCCTGAAGATAAAGGACATAATGAAACAAATTATAAACAAGTTAACAAAGGTTTAAGAGACAAACCTATCTTGTGCATTATAAGCACCATAGTTTGTCCACATTGATGAGCTAGGATGCCAGTGGCCCATGGCGTTCCCCATCACAGTCTGTGTAGTCTAATTATTCCAAAGCATTCAGCAGCATACAGGGGAATCCATTCACACATCCATCAAAGATTAGGCGGCAATTATAGTGCTCTCTCTCTCTTTCTCAGCCCACACACCCTTCTCTTTGTCCTCAGTCAGCTGGGTGGTTCATGTTCAGAAGGGTTCATGTTAATCAGTTACGTATTAATCCAAATGAAGTTAATGAGTGTCAGTCATAAAGTGAATGGTTTGCTCCTGCATTAATAAATATGACTTCCCACATTTACGAGGCTAATCATTGACTCAGTGACTGGGAAACATACACATAGTTCAGAACTTGCTGTAGTTTGCTGTTGAGGGTCACAACACATGATGGCTGACAAATGCCCAACAGATTTATGTCTTATACTAGGACATGACAGTGAGTCAAAGAATAAATTTGAACTATGTGAAATCAAACACAAATCAACACTCACTCTAAAATGGCCAATTTTAAAAATATTTCACAATTATTTGCTAAACCCTGAATCGTAGCTTAGGTATTGAAGCACAACATGGAAAGCCCATCAAGATTTCTACTTCTCCACATGCCAAAATATTATGTAAAGCTGCTTTCAAACATGTACTGACTGTATGAGTGGATGCATGTCAGAACTAGAGGTAGGGAAATTTCTTGATTCTTAGATGCATAATTGATTCAAGTTTGCCGCTACGTTCATTGTTTTAGCGATATCCTGCTGCTGAAAAATTATAACCACCGCTTTAGGATCAGGACAGATGCACATTAAAGAGTCTCTTGTTTGAGAGTCCTCCCTCCACTCTCCTGCTGACCCACACTCACTTTACACTTTATTAATATAAACCGACACTAATCATAAGTTATTAGGACCTGAAGTTCATTTCGTGTGACCGGAATGATCTGGAATTCAGAGAGATGAACCTAATTTCCAGTTCTTCTCTTTAGCCTGTGACATTAGCACAAAGGCCATCTATTTTGTATGTCCCAAGCAGGAAACTGTTTTATGAAGACTGCACCACCACTATGCGTCAGGCATGCATTTTCTTCACCACCCTTGTATGGATTGTTTGTGGGTATTAATGAACACACTCATTACTAAAGCACTCGCTAACTGCGGTGCAAATGTATCACTCAGTAGCATCACTGATTTCTCCTGCATGGCCCAAGCCAAAAGCCATCTCACTCTCATTTTCTATCTTTCTGTTTAAATCTCTCACCAATCATTTGTTCTCTCTGGTTTCATTCTGCCTCTCCGTCACATTACTCTCTCCCACAACCATTTTGTTCCCACTCCCATTTCTCACTTTCCTCCATTCTCTGTCTCTGCAGTGCGTTCCCTCATCCATCCTGCCTTTGAGTCTCAGTATCAATCTTCATCTATGTCTCTCTGTTTGGAATTAATCTGACGAGTCTTTCCTGATCACCAAACTTCATCTTTCTCTTCCGCTCCCTTCCCCTCATTATTTCTCAATGCACAAGATTAAACTCCCACTGCGGGGTGAGAAGGAGATTGCAGAGGTGGATCAGAGCGGGGGAAAGGAAAGAAGGGAAAATGGGAGGCTGAGGCAGAGGGATGAGAGTACAAGGGTTTAGCTACAGTGTGTTCATCCGAGGCTGTCAGCTGCAATGTACTTCATGATGCATCATCCACGTTCTTTAACCAGTGCCAACTTTGCACTCACAAAATCTTTTTATTTTTCAGCCTCTTCATGGTCTCCTTTGAACCCCGCCCCGCACTGATCCTAACTTTTATCTCCTACCTGTCCCTTGACCCTGGTCTTCTTCTATTTCATTCTTCCTCTTTCCTCTCTCTGATCATCTTCAGAGGCCATGCAGTCAAGTCTTTAATGGGAGTGTTGGCAGTTTTGTAGGAAATTCCTTGAACAACAGCCCTGCTGAAAATCACAGCATTCTGTGAACTCTACTCTGTGAGAAAGACCCATTTCATTTTGAACACAATGTCCAAACGTCCGGTCCTTCTACAAAATTGCTTAAATGAGGAGGGGCAAAAGTGGTGCAGAGTTTGACCAATAGTAGGCTGAACCTGGTGAGGCTAGTGAGGACTGTGAGCTAAGGCCCAACAGGGCTGAGCTGAGTATGATTATTGTTGTTATGAAAGTGCATTCAGAGGTTACACGAAATGGTTAATATGACGGACATTTATTACCTAAACCATGAAAAAAGGAAGACAGTAAATCAGCCTATGAGTAATTATGGATGTTGAACCACTTCAGGGGAACTATTCAAGGTTTATCATAGGAAGTTTTCACACCTGCACTATTTAGTCCTTTTTAATCAGACCCTTTTGTGCAGTTTGTTTGGGCAAAAGGAAAGGGTCAAACTCAGGTGCAGACCAAAACAACCACATTAAGCACCTTTAGAAGAGGTGGTCTCGTTAGGGTCCCAAACAAACTCCGAAGCAGTCGTTTGTGGTGGGAACATGAACCAGCTTCTCCTGGATATATGTGACTAATGTGTCGACTGAACATTTTCATGCGGTTCTCTTAGATGGATTTTGGTTGGTTTTGATTTATATCTGTGCAACAAAAAAAACTGAACCAAGGGGAAAACGTCTGTAGACCTAGATAAAGCCAAGTAGAAGGTACAGAACCAGCACCAGACCAAGAGAGCATCACAAAGAGACATATTTTTTAATTGCCAATGGCCAGTCCTCACATCATCAGTAGTTGAGAAATGAATAAATGTAACATTACACTCAGTGAGAATACCAACATGGCTAATTCCTCTTAGCTCCATTTAAGGAGGAGCTCCAGGGCTTTAAGCTCCCACATTGAGAGTTATCCATGACAAGTAGGCTACTGGCTCAGCAAGGATAGGAAGATGGGAAGATTTATCGCAAACCCTGACATAAACAGAGACCACCAAGTTGACTGCACTACTAAATGGAAAGGAGAATCATAAAACTATCTGACAGATAAACATACATTGTTGATGTGCACTTGTACATGCTGGTACCCCTGCAACTCGAAAAGGAAATGTTTGTATGATAGGCAGAGGCTATACCGCTGGCCTCCATGGCAGGCCCCGCCCTTCTCCTACCACCAACAGATAACATTCCTGAGCCGCTTGACAACAACACCACCTTGCAAAACCCTCCTTCCCCTTCACACCCCTTCCACTCCTCTCCATCTTTTTTATAACAGCATGTTCTAGGCTGCCCTTCTGATGCCTCACTGCTCTGCATTAAGGCATGAAAATGGATTGTGGAGGCTTTGTTCCAAAAATATACCGGTGGGGGAGACATCATAGATCATAGGCATATAGATCAATAAATCTGAATCTGTGTAACAGCTGTGTAAAAAGACTCAACAAGCAAAGTTGGCTAATGAGGGGTGTTTTCTACAGCAATATAGCACAGTCTCTGATCTCTTGTCCCGACTCCCTCCCTCCCCGGATTCTCTTCTCTCCTCTGATCCTTGTCCCTCCTCCTCAATTCCAACTCTGTACACTTCTTACACCCGAATGAACAATGGCATGACCGCCCAAAGTAGGAGATAGTCCAACCTCATCTTATCCCTAACCAGCCTCATTATCACAACCAGCCAGGTGAGACGTGAGCTTACCAGGAACAAGATCAACTAGACCGGAAGATCTTTCATCATCCACCCCATGATATTCAAGGTGTGTGAGAAACCAAGTCAAACTCAGTGTGCTGGGCCCGGTCCAACCATCTTGTGGAGTGACTTGGTAAAGTAGCAGCAAAAAGCCTCACAATTCTTATCTAAGCGTATATGAGTTGAGGTAAAGGTTCAATAGGATGATGTATAGAATAGGAGTAGATTTACTCACATGTCCTCGGGTGTCCAGTGCAGGAGAACCTTCACCTTGCCAGACCCCTCTTTCCTTCTGGCCAACACCTGCACACAGACAATCAAGCACCAACACAAGCTGAGTTATGAAAGACACAAAAACAAGGACACCAAGAAAACGCCTACTCCTGCCTCCTCACTGTTATTTCACTCACACAGTCAATTTGTCTCTGCTGCACTGCTGTGATTTGACATATGAACACCCCAATAGCCAGACCATAACCAGCATCACCAATGAAAGGTAACCACCAAATAAATACAAAAACCGTATAATTCAATCTATACATTCGATTTTTTATTTCAAGCCAATATGTAATTTTACAAGCACCCGATTTGAATGAAAGTGTTGGGTTCGGCTCCTATTGCAGTCTCATTTTTCTGTAGAGAATCAGCTTCAAAGACATGCCCCCCCCCCCCCCCCCCCCCCGGCCCCCGTTCTGGCTAATAATTAGGCTACATGCTTCAGACATCTAACCAAGTGATATAGTGGCTGATCATTACACTAATAAGCAGCGGGAACGATCTTAATAATGCATGCAAGAGCTCAGTGAGGTTCTATTTTCAACGGGAGCTATCCCATACTCGCAACATATTGTAAGACCAAGGAATTCAAGTTCAGACAAATGTTTGATATGCCCAAAGTATTTGGACCAAAGTAAGGACTGCTCAACCCAGCTGGGATTGTAAAGAGCCAAGAAGATAAAAAATATGGTATAAACAAGTCCCATCTCTTGGTGTTAGCACCAGATGCTTTAACACTGTTAACACGAGTAAATCTGACTGAATGTAGCACCAACTTTCTAATGTTTATGGTACTAATATTTAATGTGTTCAATATTTGTCTTATGTTCGGTCACCTGCTTTTACTTGCATGTCTTAATCTGCCAACGCAACCACAAACGTCACAGCTTTTCTTCTTGTGAAAATACACTAAGGACAATGGCAGATTTCCTAAATATTTGGTGCTTTTTATGTATAACATTCTATCTATCATGCTGCGTTGGTTTATAGTAAAACTGGCCTGGAATCCACACAAATATTGTCAGTAGGGAAAAGAAAAGCTAGAAAAATAACCAGCGGTGTCAAAAATAGCCACAGATATAACCTCTTGCGTCAATTGGCTCTTTTTTGTCAGGAATGTCTATTTTTAGGATAGTGAATGAGTTCACATGTGAAGAACTTCTCTTACGCACAGGAATATCTGAAATTATTTTTATGACTGCAGGGACTGGCTGCGGCAATGATGGAAACTGGTTTGAGGACAGAAGGGAGGAGGCTCCGCTGAGACACCAGACACAGACGAAGACAAAGACCTAGAATCACTTCTCTCCTCACCGCTTCTACATCCTTCCACATTTGAACCAAAATATGAACAAATTATCTTATTCAAAGGATCATAAATTGGTTTTATTTATCACACCAATATGAAAAATTGTGCACGATTGTCTTTTCTGTCCAGCACAACGTGAAAATCTGATTATTAATTTTAGCTCTCCATACTTTCTCCAGGCTAATGAATAAGGGAATGGCACACTCACTTTTGCTCTCAATGCTGGAGGGGGTTTATGACATTGATATTAATATTTTGAAAAGCTTCCAGCTAAAGAGTTGTCTGAAAGACGTAGTTAGTAAAACAAATGGCACAACAAACACATTACTTTACAGACTGATGACGTTTTTGGAAGAAATATTAAGCCTAGGTTAGCAGATGTGAATTTTGTTTTGCAGGCTCGGTGTCAAAACATTTGTCTGTGAGAAGCCTTCTAAATTGCAGCCAAGTTGGCGAATCCACTATGTTGTTGTCTCTTGTTTGTTATATATTATTCACATATTAAACTCCTTTGAATGGACTGGGGAAGAAGTGGGGAGGGCGAAGCAGCACGAGTGATGAACCTGAGAAAAACGACCACGCTTGTAAGATATACCTTTGATATGAAATTGAAAAGCCTTTCAATAAAAAATAAAAATAAATGTGTGCTACAGTCTGACTTTAAATGGAAACAATAGTGGAGGTTTCAGTGACTCAAAGTAAGGAAGGAGTATAACGTGAATTTATGTCATAGGGGCGTCCTGCTGTCTGCCTGAATTCTCTAAATGACGAATGCAAACGTGTAGAGTAGGTAAAATGTCATGCATTAGATTCTGGTGTCAGCATACTGTCTAAGGCTGGGATTATTCTTTATTTTTAACCATGCTTGTGTAAAGTATTCATGTGCTAGATACCTCTAGAGGGCGTACCAGAGCACCCAGACTGTACAGTGCGACCAGATATGCATGGAGAAAGAAATACATATGCTTACTGCTAGAATGATACCGATCTGTCGCCTGCTGTTTTGAAAAGCATGCTGTCACTGTGCAGCAGCATTGATGCATTCATACAGATGCAGGTAATTCTGAACTATGGTTTATTAGCTGGCCTTCAAAACTGTCTGCCATTGTTAACCCTCACCTAATTTCTACTCATATTTCTATTTGGTCTTATGAAGAATCCCAAACATTTGTGATTAACATCTATATCCAAATCCTCCCCCCAAAACATTTTTAACAACAAAATAGTTTTTAATACATGCTCTTCTCTTGGGCCCGTTTTATTTAAAAAATTGTTTTCAGAGTAATAATCTCATTTACCTGTCCCGTAAATGATGGAGATTTAACAAATAGCCATGTGGTCAAGCCAAAGCATGAATCCAGTTCTTGCTGCAATAGGCTGAACAGGAAGTGTCTCTTAGACTTACTACACCATCAGCTGCTTTACTGCCCTTTTAATTAAATATGCATTGCTGTAAACGTGGGCCCTCAGGCTCCTCGCCGCACCAGGTTAATAATCAGAAACCCAGAGCACACTTGAATGGGCCATGTAACGGCCGGAGATCATAAGTGGGCTTGTGTTAAAGCAGCATGAAGTGATTAGCGGTTTGATGATGGAAGTCGGTGCTTTAAGGGACAGATCTTAATCCACTCAAGACCCAAGAGAGGAAGGTAAGAGACGGAGAGAAAGGAAGAGAGGGAGAGCAGGAGGAAATAAGGAGTTAACAGTGGATATTAGAGTGGCTCCAAAACAAAGCAGTGAGAGGGGCTGGGCTGCAGCCGGGAAAAGGCAGAGCTGCTAAAACTGGGTGCCTGACTAGTGTCAGGGGGTCAAGCAGTGGATGACGCAGATTGACGCAACAAAAACATCCCATCATAAACATTGTTGAGTTGCTCTGGCGTGTCAGCAGGACTGTTGGCCGAACTCCACAGAACCCCCCACAGCTCTGCTCCATCTCCCCAGGCCTGGGAGGGCCCGCTGGGGCCTGAGGTCTGACGCAGCCCCACAGTCCTTCTCCACCACAATCCTCCAGGGATTAGAGAGAGGGAGAATGTACGCTCAACTGGCCAGATCTCCTTCCGATTCCATGAATCTGACCTTTACTTCGCCACTTTACTCGTCCTTTCTCTCATTTTCTCTACATTTGTCTCTCCCCCTTCTCCGCTGGCTGGCTATTCCTCCTCCTCAGTGTATGTCCAAATATGCGGTTTACCTCTCTTAACCTCTTCCCAAGCTTTATCTTCACTGAGCTTTTCTTTTAAAACTCTTGGCTGCTGGAGAGTGTTGAGGTTTGCAGGGGCAACAGAACAGAGTTGAAAGGGACTGTGTTAAGAGCAAAGCAATACTGTAGTGACGATAGCACTATTCAACACTCCAATTAAATTTAACATGAACAGAAGCCTTAATCGTGGGTTTGTGTAAAAACTCTATCCAACACTCTACTGTTCCCATAATGCTTCAATTATTTCCAGTGGAAAAGAATTTGAAAGGGAAAGAGATGAACAACATGACATCTGTTCACGTGTAAAAAAAATTGTCATGCTTGCATTAAAGCAGCTGTTTAACCAAGCGGCTTTTCAAACATGATGTCAAATTTTCTAACTGTGAGTAAGGTTAATTTACTGGGGATTTAAAAATATCAATATAATTTTTGCTTTACTGACTTAAAATTCATACAATGAAAATAAGGTCTTCCCCTTGTATGTTTCTGTTCTGAAAAGGCAGATTGTAATTAAAACCAAGGAGTTTTATTTAAGAACTTCTGAGTTTGACCTCATGTATTCAGAACAATGGAACTGTTAATATCATGATGATAATTCCAACTTTTCTGATTGTACAACATAACAATGCAAAACAATACAATAAGTGCTCCAGGAGACACTGTTATCTTAGGATGAGAAAAAGTGCAGTTAATGTGGATTCTTCTGCTCATGAGTGCACCAATTATTTATGCTAGGATAGCGAGCGATGGCGTGCAACATTACCATGCAAAAAAGCACAGTTAATGTATTATTTATATAGGACTTAGCTGTGGAGGGGGGGGGGGGGGGGAGACACACACACACACACACACACACACACACACACACACACACACACACACACACACACACACACACACACACACACACACACACACACACACACACACACACACACACACACACACACACACAAGATGGCTAATTCGCTGTGTAAAGTGCTACATAAAGAAAAAAGAAAGACCTTTGTCAAACGTCACAACAGGAAACGGATACAGTAGGTATAGATAATGAAGTCAATTAGTGGTACAGAGCCATTGTTATTGTTTTCCTACTACGACATGAGAGAATAGCTGCTGGGGAAAAGGTCAATACAAAGCAAATTACATAAAAGTCATAATAATTAATAATTTCAGGGCACCTTTCTAGACACCTAAGGACACTAACAATATGTAATAACTAAATCCATGAATAATTAGTTAATCGTATTAGGAGATGCAAACAACAATCAATATAACATATTGTATAAGTACAAGCAATATTAAGATTACATATCTGAACTTAAGAGTGAGTGGAACTGTAACCACTGTTTGGTATTTTCTATGTTTAAGTAATTTCACTGTGCAATACTTATTTCTGTCTCTGCAATTCAATAGTTCATGTGCAATCCGTTTCACTGTATATAAGCTGCTTTCACTGTACACACTGTATATTATTCCTGTTCCAGTAATTTTTTATTTTTCCTAGGGTTTATATTTCATGTTATCATTACGTTTACTGACGTCTGTCTTTTGACAGTCCTCTTTTCTGCTGTAATGCAGCAAATTTCTCAATTGTAGAAAAATAACAAAGGATTATTTTATGTTGTCTTATGTACATACTGTACGTGAAGGAAGTTGGAATCAGGTTGTACATGACAATTATTTCCATTTAAAGCTAATATGTAAAAATTACACTATAATGGTGCTTGAGAGCTATGCAGAAGAGACAGGGTAATCCTTACTTGAACAGCAGTCATTTAAACATCCAGGTTATCTTATAGTTAACGTTAATATAGAATCCACTCGTAAGAGTCATCGTCAGTGAGAGGTGCTTATGAATGCCCTAAATAGAAAGGTGCAAAGGTACTTTACAACTCATTAATAATGTATAATGCACAGGGCTCAGAACAGACTGAGATACACAAAAACAATCCAATTGTGTTTCCTGTGAAGCTCGATTCAGAGAAAAACAGCGTCAAAGCCCCTGGCGATTCACAAGGTTCACTTCAAGTGCACGGAGGAGAAATAAATGAATTTACAGTGAGGCTTTCACACCCCCTGCTGTCCAAAAGGAAAATAACATAATAAAGAGATTTCAATGGCACACAAATTACGCAAATTACACTACACAGTGTCTATATTCATTAATAGAAAAAGTACAATTGAGACAATTGAGATGATTCAGAATACATACTGACTATAATCTGTGAACATTGTTCTCATCAGTGATGCTTTTATTTGCCTTTTGCGTACATGGAAACACAAGACTACAGCTTCTGCAGCCACTAAGTTTTTGTTAATATGCAGATGCAAAGAATTGCATAAAAACATTCAATTTCTTAACAGCTTCTTCATAATGTCAAAGTATATTTAATAGTTCAATGTGTATTGAAAGGTCATTTTTAAGTATATTTTACTAAATCTTAAACAAGCCAATTTGTCTGAATTTTGGTTGATTATAATAAATTACACTGAAGAATATTAAACAATATAAATTATGATTTTGCCAGTATAAAGCAAAACGCATATTTACTGTTACTTTACTTACGTATCAATATATAATAATTATTTGTGTATCTATTGGGCATCTTTACTTAAGTAGACATATTTTCAGGTTCATTTTACTTTAACCTCCATATATATATAAATAAATAAATAAATACACGCAGACAGTTTTTTATATTTCAAAAAGTAATCAATAACAAGAGGGGAATTGGTCCACTCATCCAATCAGAGCAGGCAGGTAATATTGGGCCCCGCCTCTCTCAGCGGGAGCAAAGCACATCTGCAGCAGCAGCACTTGCTGATAAGAAAACACTTTTACTTGAATCCATTTTTGTGTATGTATTTGTACTTGAGGTTAAGTAAAAGGTTTGAATACTTCCTCATTAATTCGGTTAATCTGAAAAAAAGTAGCAATTGGTAAACACAAACAGACATAGAATAGAAAGGGAGCGCTCACCGTGCTGTGAAAGACCACACTGTGGCCATTGCCCACGCTCTCGATGTGGGTGGCGAGGTTAAGACAGATGGCCCTGTGGCGAATAGCATCCATGGTCTGAGCATCGAAGAAGTCGTGGGGCCTCGCTGGAAGGGAAGGAGGGCAGCCTGATGAACCAGAGTCAATCAAACATAACACCAGGACTCCAACTCCAACAATCCCAATGCTTTGCGTTTATAAAACTTAGCCATGACAACATCAGAATCATCTCATGACTGAACAATGTGATCCTTCTGTGGGCTTTAAATGTTGCTTTGCAGCAACAACAAAGTTTTAACTGATGAAAAAAAGAGGTGAAACACCATTGACAGAAGCAGCAGTGAGATTCATATGGTGTAGTTGCCCAACTGTAAATATTCAGTGGTAACACAACTTAGGCCTCTTGACATTTGCTGTTATTATCAAATACATTAATTCAGACCAATGCAGGACACTTTGTAAAATGTTACAGAGGAAGCACATGTGTTGCCTTTAACTATGTTTTTTTTCGGTCTATGTAGGTGAGACCAAACCATGAGCTATCTCATGATCAGAAGTTGGGATTCCACATCATGTGAATTATATCCGTAATGTTTGTTTGGTCTTTAGCAAGTGAAGTTTACTTTGGAGAGTCATCAAAAACCTTGGCCATGTTAAGAAAATAACCAAAGATGAAGGTTTGCATTTACAATAATATAATAAAAACATTATTGCTTTTGCTGTAATTTTGTGTTTTTGTTCTAGTTTTCTGGCAACGTGTCTGTCTATTATCAGTGTATAAGTGTGTCCATGAATGCACCACAGTGAGGACTTTTTAAAACAGCTGCTGTTGACTGAATTGACGTGCATCAGTAGAAGACTTAAAAAAAACAAAGACAGTTGCTTGGATGGATCATTACCTCTCCCTGTTTTCTGTTCTGTCTCTGCAAAGTATATTTTTGTAAATGATTGGTTATCTAGGGAACAATCAAAATGTTTTGGTTAGGAAAACAGCGAACGATAACCCTAGGTATGTACAATTTGTAGCTAATGGACTGAAAAGTTAAACTAAAGAGTCTTTTAATAACTATCGACACCTTCCAAAAAGAATAACAAATATATTAATAAACATGTTTTACAGAAGCAACTTTCAATATGTCTCTTTTGATTCAGTTGATTTGGATTAAGTTGCTTGTTTCATATAAATTCAAAGGATAAAAAACAGACATGTAGAAGTGTTCGAGAGAAAAAAGGCGAGTCTGTACAATCCATAGACAGATACAGGTCTTATGTGTGGTCCTTTTTCGTCTCAAGAAAGACATGTGGGTCGTTAGAGGCTGAAAACAACTTTTTCAGCACAACTTAATATATATCTAATAATATAATACATCCTAATGTGTTCAGCTTGTATTCCTGTCCAACAGGGATGTTCACGTGTGTGTGTGTGTGTGTGTGTGTGTGTGTGTGTGTGTGTGTGTGTTTGCTAGGTACGTACGTAGGGAGCACCTGCGTTTGTTCTTGAGCTTCTTCCTCTTGTTAAGTCCAGCCTTAGACGGAGACTCCTCTTTGAGTTTGGCCTGGCTGGACATTTTAGAGGAGCTCTGCTGGCTGAAGTGACTCGGCACATGGCGAGCCAGACCTCCCTGAGAGGCAAAGCTGGCGTTACAGCCACCGACTACACACTGCAGAGGAACACAACCAACAATGTTACACTTAGTAGGACAAGATGATAACTTAAACAAGTAACTTACAAAATGTTTTATTTCACTAAGTTTGTTTAAAAATATACAAAGCTGCTGTCCTGTGTTGGATTACTAGACCGCGTTAGAGAGGAAACTAAACTAAACACTCAGGCTCTTGAACATATTTCAGCAGTTGAATACAATTTGAATATTAAAAAAAATATTAATCAAATGCTTGAATTTTGCATTTTTATTTATTTTGTAAATTTATAATGCGGACAATAACATTCATCATCATCATCATCATCATCACCATGAGGTGTACCTCCTACCTGAGGCATTGGTTTTTACCTTGAAGGGCTTATCTCCGCTGTGGGTCAACATGTGTCTCTGGAGCCAGCTCTGACTGGTGGATGGTGTGTTGTACACCTTACAGCCCTTCCACAGACACAAAAACACCTGAGGAACGCAGAAAGAGAAGAAGATGGGACAGGAGAAGAAAAGTTAAAGGGAACAGTTGGAAACAGTAAAATAACAGTGAATAAAAAGGGATAATTGTCAAGACAGCTTGGGGAAGGATTGTTAGACAGAAAGAAATACAGAAAGACAGTTTTGTCCCAAGCACATGTGCTACAAAGTTCAATAATTTAGTAGCTTTTAGGAAGGCAACGAAAACATCTTGTTTTGTTTTTTAATTAAGGGATATGAGAAGACATTTACCACCGATGGTGTTGGATCATGAATCCCTATCGTTACGTTCACTAAAATCCTAATGTCCGGGCTGTTACGTCTCGTGTTGTGTGTAGCAGGTGAACGGCATTTTGAAATACATGTCTCATAAATTGTAGAGCAAATCAAACAATCATAAAATATACTTCAGTACTGTTCAGGTCTTAATAACTGATTAGTGTTGATGTTTATTGTTAAAGTGTAAAGCAGCGCAGGACAGAGGGGGAATGATTCTTAGTTTTAAAGGCTCTGTGGGTTCTGTCACACAGAAAACTCATAATTGAGTTCATGCTTTGCGTTTGTTGCTAGCTAACTAACTAGTAAAGATCTAGCTCCAGCCAGCTCACACGTCACAGGGCTCTTTGCAATGACAAGTGGATCTAGTGATTTTTTCCCCCAGCATATTAGCTCAGCGGCCATGCCGATATCATTTTTGTTGCATTTTTAAACTTAATATTTTTTTGCGTAATGGAGGCAGCTTGGATTGAATTTTTATACCACCCATGCTACTGTTTACATTTAACAGTTAATACGTTTTTAGGAGCCAATCCAAGTAAAAGGGTCAAGTCCTCTGACATCCATTCACTGGAGTCTGGAGAAATTCTTGGATTTTACCTACAAGCGTCAGGGGTAGGCATACAGTAAAAAACGACATTATCTTGCTAAATCCTCAACAGGAAACTTGTACAAAATCTTAAAGTCTACTAACCCCTCCTCTCTGTCCATCCACATGAATGCCCCTGATGTGCTCAGCCAGATCAGGACTTGAGTTGAAGCACTGCGGACAGAGGTCCCAGCAGCAGGAGTAGGCCACGGTCTTAGCCACGGAGGAGCTGGTGCTGATCTGTCCGTTCATCATAGCAGGAGTGGAGCGTCCGCTGGACACCGTGCTCTCCATCTCCATCAGGGTGCTGCTAATACTGAGGGAGAGGAGAGGGTGGATGGGTGGGTGGGTCATCGAGAACATCCTCACAGCTCAGATCAGGCTTTACACAGCCGTGAAGAACAGGTGCAAATACCACTTGCCGCATTACATGCTTGCTATGCGTGAAAGGCTTCTGGCTGCAACTGGTTTTCCATGCATGCCACGTTCATCACTGACACCAAATTGATTTTATCATTTTGTTCAGCGCTCTTTTCACGATATTATTCATTTGTCATGCTGTTAAAATCACCAAGGGACTTCTATGAAATGATCTCATCGCTTGTGTATTAATTTATTCTATATTTTCCAGAGTCCGACCAGTTTTATCAGCAGAATTAACTTTCAATAAATCTAATTCTCCCAATACAAGTATTACTATTATTATTTACTTTACCATATATTGTTTTTGTATTCTTCTTAGTTTTTATTGATTCTGTCCAATATGACTACTTGTTACTTGGCTCAAATCATGTGTGCATAAGGCACCTAATAACTGCAGCTAGCCTTGTACACCTTATAGCTCAGTTATGTTTTTGTGTTGCGTTTCATTTTTGTTATGTTGCACTGTGTTTTTGTATATTGTGTTTTATGTTGAACGGTTGTTTTACACTCAATGATATTTCGTCCTGTCAAGTACTTTGTATGTGGATACATGAGTAGAAAAGTAAATTTGGGGGTGTTTGCGCTTTATAGCTGATGTTCAGATATGTGTAGACAGTTCAATTGAGATTAGATGTTTAAAGGCTCATAGTATGAAATCAGTTTTGATATTTACTTATTTAAACCAAACATTCTAAAATGAATAGTCCACCTGTGCTCGTACGGACCGTGACTCACTGCTGATACTCACACACCCCCCCGTTCAACGTGGACCTGTCCCAGCCCACCCCCCCTGTTCAACGTGGACCTGTTACAGCCCACACCCCCCGGTCAACAGTGACCTGTCCCAGCTCACACGCCCCCCTGGTCAACGTGGACCTGTCACAGCAAACACACCCCTCCGGTCAACAGTGACTGATCACACCCACCTGTCCTCCGAGTCCATGCGGCTCAGCGGTTCACCGTCCGAGGATGATATCTCCACACTGGGCCGCCTCTTGTCGTCCAGCTCCCCGCCTCCGCTGCTCGGTTTCTCCCCGTCCTCTCCCACCGCTTTGCTCTTCTCGCAGTCCGCCTCCGAGCACCGGCTGTCCTCCCCCGGTTCATCCTTCGCCTCCTTCATGGTGCTGTCGTTGGCGGGCTCGCTGTTGCCCTCTCCGGGACTCTGCTCGGGCTCGGGCTTCGTCTCTGGTTCTTCGGGAGCGGCTGTCTTCTCCTGGCTGACCGTTACGGTGCCGTCGTGTGCCTCCGCCTCGCTCGGGGCCTTGTCCGCAGCTTCAACGGGCTTCTCCTCACTGGCCTCCCCGCCCGCCTCCTCCATCTTCAGCTCTACGTGGGCGCCAGGTTCCGCTGGTTCCACTTCGTTGAGGCCCTTCTCTTTGTCCTGGCCATTGCTCTCGCTTGTCCCCGCGGAGGGTGAGTGGTACTCGGCAGCCAGAGCGGGTGTTTCTCCGGTGGGTTCAGCAGCCATTTCTGCACCGTTGGACAGTTTCCGTGTCTCTGAGCCGCCGTCACTACAGAGAGGGCGGGGTCCACCACGCAGACTGCTCTCTGATTGGTCAGCTGCAGCACGAGGAGGCAAAACTGATACTTTGGGATTTAAACTCCCCATGTGTTTCTTCTTCTGTGTTTAAAAAAAAGAGGAGTCAGTGTTTACTACAGGAGTCATCCTCCTGGAACCTTCTTCTTCTTCATGCTCTGTCATAAGCCACTGATCAACTATCAAGCAAATTTATGTTTAAAACATATTCCTTCTTTAAAGGTGTGTAGGTTTAGGAGAGGGTCCTCTCTGCTGAGGCCGCCATGTTTTTTTACAGTAGCATTAACTAGACAAACTAAACACCTTTTGAGTTATGAAAACTGAATCTACCACAGGTTCTCGTTCATGTTTGGAAGGGGAGGGTTGGGTGATGTGTATTCAGCTGCCACATACAACTTCACCACTAGATGTCACTAAATTCTACATATTGTACATGTAAATGTCTCTCATCAAGATATGATAGTGTTTCACTGATTCTGGTTATATCTGACACAATGTTTGATATTTACAGCGTGTATGTGTTGCCTCCTGTTTTTGTTTTCCCTTGCTTTCTTCTGAAATACGAGATGATGTGACTCTGACACATCATCAATGTTAAATCTGGTGTCAAAGGGTTGTTCGGGTGTTAAACCAGCCATCACACACCCTCTCCATCAGTAGCCCGCTTGTAGCACCCTACAGCCATGTCGATGATCCTTCTACACTTGAATGATGTTCTCACTGCCTCTCTTTTCTCGCAATCCTCGAATGACCTGGAAACTTAGATACTGATGTAGATCCTCTCTGCATGACTGAGTTCCAACCTGCACCTGGTTTTAACAGTCAGACATTCAGATCTAACCTGGCCTGAGAGTCATCCTTGCAATGAGCTCCAGTACTCCAGCTGCTTCCGTCTGTCAACCCAGTTGCCAATTTGAGGCTTTTAGCTCCATCTGGGGGTGTCTGGGTATAAGTTTGACCCCAGCAATGCAGGTTCAATAGGCTTGGAAAGACAGAAACCTACACTCGCTGGTTCTGACTTCCAAGGTGCTGCTCAGGTGATCTTATGAGCAGCTAGAGTCGGCCTAGCTTCTCCCCATGTGGCTGTTACAAGTGCCAGCTCCTTCCTACCTCTTTGACTCCAGTGACTTTAAATCCTCGGTCAGGCCGGTGAAAGGGAGATTCAGCTTGTCCATAAAAGGTTATGCTGTTTAGTAGACCAAGCCTCCTGAGAAGGAACCGACCCCCCACGATGGTCTTTCAAATATCAGCAAAAGCCACATCAGCAAGATGTCATGCTGATAAATCCATTCCTTGATCATCCATGGAAGTCCTGACGCATCGACTACTGACAGACACACCGTCAGCTCCGTACAAGTCGATGGAAAGGCTGCAGCTTCTCTCAGGGTGGGGTGGTAGATCCACTCCAGGAAATTCATGACAAGCCGCTTGGACACTTCTTTGTTTTAGATGGTCGCCTCGTTTGTTGGGTAGAAACTATGAAATACAATTTATATTCTAGGAAAACCTGTAGGGGGTGTCTGGACCAAAGTTGAGAATGAATGTCTTATTAACATGTGTTTCTCTGAGGCTTACTACAAAGTGTTCAACACACTCAATCAACTACCAACATGTATTACTGCCTCAGGTACTTTTCATTACCTGACCACAAAATTAGCTTTCTTTGTATTTCCTCTCACTTAAATAGTAAACACAAATGGTTTCAACTATAAACCTTAAATAATGGGAACGCTATTAGCAAATGCTTCCTGTTTTGTTTTTCTTCGCTTGCTTACTTGAGCTTGTTATAGAAGGATAGCCATGAATATGACCCATGGTGCCGCAGCAAAATGACCACAAGAGGGAGCTACAGTAAATTGTTTACAGTGGCCATCATCACTCACAGAACCTTCACATTAAATCATGTTTACCTCCTTTTATCAATGACACGTTTAAGATATGATCCTTTCTGATGAAGCTGATCATTTAAACATTCAAACATAACATATTGATATTAAAAACAAAATTCTAAAGGGCCTGGATGTAGAGTTTAAGGAAACTGTTTTCAGAGGTGGACTCAGCTCTCATTGTCCAACTTGTAAAGTCCTGACTGAGTGAATATTAACAACATAAGTTTTAACATTGAATACTGCATTAGAGCTAGTGAACAGCAGCACGTGTAAAAGGCTTAAACATTAAAACTGACTACACAGTTGGTACAGAACACAGATGCAACCACGCGTTAAAAATGGCAACATTTATTTCACATGTTATAAAACAGATGGGATATGAACATTTTCAAATCAAATATAGTATGTAACCTCATGTTGGATACATTCTCCCATCCTGCTGTACCATGTACATTATATACACAGTAAACCTCTGATAATTACACTTTGTACACAAAAAAAGTCATCCTGGATCCACAAAACATATTTTATTGCTTTTTACATGTGCTAATATTGTCTTATTTCTTCTTTTTCAAACCAAAATATCACAAAATAGAACCAAAATCAGATTTTTTCTCCTGTCAGTTTAAATATCTCTCTGTCAAAAAACACACAAAAAAACCCAGTATAGAATGACTTAGGCTAGAACATTCACATAAGTGTCGGCAAAAGCGCGAGAGGGATTGCAGAGGATCCCGTTATTAAATAATTACAACCTAGAAATAAGAAAAAATTACAAATAATCTTAGTCTGCAGCCAGATCGTGGCTCCTCCTTTCATTACAATGGAAGGATGCACAGTTTGTCTATTTATGTCTCGCATCCACATATGTTCTTGATAGCTAATGGATAAATATGAACGGTTGTCTGACGACCAATTTTTGAAAAACAAATTTAGTGGATTATAAAAGTTTTAAGTGAGCTAAAATGATCTGAACACATGGAAATTAGGCAATGCAAAAACAGGACTCGGTCTGTTAGCCTCATATACACAAAGACATCGGCCCATATTCAAACAAGGACCTAATAAAACCATATAAATAATAAAATTAAACTTAAAAGCCTTGTAAAACAACTGAAAAGGAAGCTGCGACGTTAAAGGTCTGAAGATGATTGCAGAGAAGTGTCACAGAGAAAGGTGTGGTTCGTGGCACAGGAGCTTGAGACGTCACAGTGAGCGTACAGAAGTCACAGGTGTAGACCGAGTGGAAAGTGTCACTCTCTGTGGGCCGTGGGCCTTGTGCTGATGTCCTTGGGTTTACAGGTTCATCTTTATACTTCCACTGCTGTTTCCTTCATGTGTAGGTTTTTACTGAAGCCAGAGCCTGTGCTGCAGTAGGGGAAATCGAGAAAACAGTAAATATTCCATTCAATGTCCTTTTAAGGTTCATCAGCAGGCAACAACAAATACTGTCAGTAACTACACAGACTCAAAGAAATGCACAGGATGAGTACAAGTGGTGGCTACAGCTAAAGCTACAATACAAATTACAACGGCTGCTTTCAGACTCGAACTCCGGATAAAGTCCTGAGAATGGGGTCTAGACTTTCTCTGGACTTTGTCGGTCACATATGAAGAATGCAGTGGGACATTATCCGGGTCAGACACTTTCACAACAAGATGAAATCTCTGGGACTTTCAGCGGAGGTGTGATGCAGAATGGAGGAGTTAAACTATAAATTCACGTGGCTTTGTTTACAGGACATAAACACCATCGTCTTCCTTTATCACCAAAAGTTCTGGAATCTTGTTGTCTTTCCAAGTTAATAACTTTGACGGCGTCTTCTACATTTGTGATGCCTCTTTTTCACAATGAGTTATTTTTATTCTCTTGTTTTTTTTTCTGTTTTGTGTCTGTCGTGTGTTAGAAACTTCATCAACATGCCCACTCGCTCATGGTGAATCCTCCGGACATTAACCTGCTGTATTCTCACATGGCTCACTTGGAAATGTTCCTGATTTTTACGAGTGGGCTGGCAGGAGAAACTCCAGAGATTGTCCGGCGCCTCTGACTTGGACATTTGCATTCTCAGATACAGCAGCTCCAGATAATTTCAGGACATTAACCGGAGTTCAGTGCTGATCTGAAAGCAGCTTAACAAACACATGACTAATTTCCTTTCCTTGAATACAAATGTGCATGCATCCCTTCATGCTGATCCCCCCCTCTATACACAACAAACAAAAACGAATCCACTTTAGCATTGTGATTATGGACAAAAACAGGTTGATGAAGGCCCTTACTGGTGCTACTACACACACATGAAGTGAGACCCATCAGCGAGCTGAGGGGGTGTGTTAGGAGATTGTGGAGGGGGTGGGGAAGAGGATGACAGGCTTTTCACTGCAAACAAAAACAGAGCAACATGATGAGCACACAATGACACGCGCAAAAAAGAAATAACAAAAGCAAATTGAGTGTGTAGCTAACAGCCAAAAACCACAAAGAATCAATGAAGTCAATGGAATTAATGGAGAAACGTGGACAGCAATGATAAATGACCAAACACGTGCACAATGGAAGTAGATACATGTTGATTAAGCACAACATAAAGTAAGAACAAGCAGCCCACCATTCTCTGCAGAGACTTACCTGCTACCAGCTTGCTGCGTTTGGAGGCTTCAGCTGCCAGCTCGTACGAGATATTAATCATCTTCTCCTTCTCCTGTAGGGTCACCTCCTCCTCATTCTCCTCCTCTGGGCTCAGACCCGTGCTCTGCAACGCGTTATGCATACTACAAGCACAAACACACAAACAAACATACCAAAAAGACTTCAGTATACAAAAAAGTATGTAACTTTAATTCTAAACTTACTTCCAGACTAAACGTGATTACCACTAGATAAACAAGCTATCTTTTTCAAATCAACTCAAGAGGGATGACATTTTGATTTGAATGCCATAGCGGCTGCAAGATGAGAGCGTGAACTACTCTGCACATCTAAGGCACTGATCTGCATGGTGAGAGCAGGCAGATCATAGCTGGTGAAACAGCTATGATCATGATCTGCTGTGACCCCAGACTTCACAGAGCCCGATCAATAAAGATTAAAGGTTTGGGGGGGGGCTGATTACGATTTTATTGTGTAAAAAATGTCCAAGCTCGAAAAATCGGCTGATACATCAGAATTTTTTTTTATTATTCCTAAAATGTTTGTTTACCATTTAACTGTGTTTTTATAAAAAAAAAATACAGAGGATTAAGAAAATATATATATTTCTTTATGTTATATATAAACATAAGTGCAAATCATTCCTGCATTGTTTCTTTTGTAAAATTAGTTTATATTTTAAAGTTATACATCCATTTTGATACATATCCTAGTATATTATAGTAAATATAGCACTGAGATCTGCAGCGAAGTATCACTGCTCACATGCACAGACAGTCCCCTAACCAAAGCATCCTTATTGGATTTAAGAAATGCCAGCAGATCTTACTTTGCTATCAAACTGTTACCAGTGATGATGGATCACAATGATGTTTGTTTACCTGTTTTTTACCATAAGAGCTTTGATACGGTCGACTTTCCTCTGCTTGTCAGCCTCCTGCTCGGGGCTCAGAGCCTCCTCAGGGTCCGACTCAATGTAACGTTCAGGAATCAGCACTTTGTCAGGCACAGAAAGCTGATAACACACAACCGGAGAGCAAACACTTTATATGGTACACTTTATATGGCGACATATGCTCATTATTATCATTGCAGAGAAGATTGTTCCACATTCTCCCACAAAAATTCAACATGGGAACATAAACCGTCAGGAGTTCATTGACCTTTTAGACTTTTAAAGACACCATGGAAACCCATGTTTTAAGGACACACATGGTGTTATGGTAAGTGCCATATCATTTATTTACAGAATGAGCAGATCACAAGCATAATAGTAACACCATTTAATTGTGCCAATTCTTTGAATTATTCCAGGTTGATTATTCCATACATCCCTTATACTCAATGTTCTGCTGGTGAACACTTAATAATGTGCCTCTGCTAATATTAGCCTTCTCAGCTGGATGAGTAAGACGGCCAACTGCTGCGTCTTACCTCTCGGTCCAAATTAAAGTGGTCAGCGTGCGAGGCTTCTCTAAGACGTGCAATCTCCTCAGCGGGCGTCTCCTGCTCCCTCACCACCTCCTGCTCCCTGAGAGAGGCCTCCAGCGCCTGAATGTCAAAGCTCATCACCTCATCTCTGCGTCTCATCTGGGTCTGGAAAAGACACGTAAGAAAAGCAAGACACAGATGCAGTGAGATTCAATCATGTGACAGGGTTGAATTTAAACCTTTACTCCACTTCAGTTTTGAGTAAGTGTCTAAATAATGGCTGTGATAAGTCATCCAATACCTGCATGCCACGGGTGCCTTTAGTAAACGAGTGACTGCGGGAGGGTGTGTTGCCCTGGCCGCCGCCCCGGATGTTGAGGCCTTTCTTCTTCTCCCTGAGGGCCCCCTGCTGATGGCGGCGGATCCTCTCCAGCTGCTCCTCTACACTCATCCTGGGTCGACCACTCTCCCCAGCACACAGCTGCTCCACTGCGCTGCGTGGACGCTCCTGTTCGCAAGGGTGGACAACAACAGACACGCAGACATCAAAATAATGAAGCATCGCGAATCAGTCAAGCAAAGCAAGGATGCACATTCCAACTGGCAAACAAGACAGAACTACGGTTGGTGTGTTCAATTGCAGCCTTTTTCCACTAACATCCAGTAACATCTGGCTTTTGTCTGCAATGGGAATGGATACGATCAGCATTTAATCCTCTCCTGGTAATGGGAGAATAGTTAATCACTTTTTTAGAGGGTTTACCCACATTTAAGAAAAACCCATACACCCAGTAATTTAGGTGGAAAGGAAGTAGAGCTAATAATCAAGCATCCCTATCAGATACGCATCACTAGGACACAAATGCCAGCATCATAAGTTTTTACTAGGTAGAGCTGCAGTTCTACCTAGTGGAGCTAAATGCATGTGTGGAACTAAATGGAATCATCATCTGGTTGGGTCACTTCTCATAATGCAGCCCTTGTACTGAATACTGAGTATTCTTGAAAAAAAAAAGTCTTAACTTGACCAAGCAGAATAATCCCATAGTCTCCACCCACTGGAAAAAACCTTTTGCCCCTTTAAACAGTCATGATGGACATAATGACCACAATAATGATGGCGAAATGGCTCTTTAATGTTCACTCTCTTAGAACTAAAGTGAGCGAACGCATATGGAAACCACCTGACTACTTTGCACTTGCACGCTCCTGCTGGCACACATGGGTGCACTCAGAGACGCTGGGGGCCTGTTAATGCCTATGTGGGTGGGTGGGGGGGGAGAGAGAGAGAGAGAGAGAGAGAGAGAGAGAGAGAGAGAGAGAGAGAGAGAGATGCCGGTGATAATGGCTGATGTTGTTAAGTGAACTAAGGAGAAGTTGTTCACTCTCAGGTTTGTGCCACAGCCAGTTCAGCCGGCCCGGCTGAACTGGATTCAGTCCAGAGCCCGAGGACGCAGACCCCCCCCTCTCCAGATTGTTCAAGAGGCTCAGACCCAAAGGCCCATGCTGAACTATATAGGCCTATGACACACTCTTATAACCACAGACTGCACTCTGGGTCCTCCAGGGAGAACTGCGTGAGCATGTGTTTGCTGACGCTTCACATATGTTCATTTATACTCCATGTCCATCTTTTTTCCAACTCAGACAGACTAAAAACAGGACACACCCAAAAGTGTGGTGCACAAATGACATGTTTCTATATTTAAGCTGATAGCAGTTTGAGGCTGGAAACTGTCTAAACCCAGCTCGGCGTCTATTTTACGACAGCGTGGGTTTGAGAGCACGAGTCACACCCTGGCCACGTTACGAGCGGCCTTTTCTGCACATGTTCGCTTCAAGCAGAAGCTAAAGAACAAGGACAAACAAATAAGGAGGTTTAAGACAATTAAGTTGTTGTCAGTTCAAGATAAGAAAAGGAAATAGAATTTGTTAAACATTCATATTTGTACTGTTACCTCAGAGAGAAAAAATGTCTGGTTTGCCACAAGATGCAGCCCTTTTTACATTAAAGAGCTTATTCCAGACCATATCAGACACCATGTGTTAACCCAAAAGGTTAAAAAAGGCCAAACTATTCACATTTATTGTCAGAAATCACATCACTTCCAGAGAGAAAAAAAGGTCCAGGGACTCACCATCCTGGGGTCAGGCTTCCTGCTCTTCCTTAGAGTAACATATGAGGCGATGGAGGACGACTCAGGCACCGGAGATTTGGTTCTGGGTGGGACGATGCCAACTGGGTAGGATATTCCTAGTAACACGTTCAATGGCAGAGCAATTGCTTTAATTGAAACTGTTGCGTTACATGCATCCGTTTGCACAATACAAAAATACAGGATGTACATGTTGGACCAGAAAAACTCTTCATAGATACTTATCCACGCTAGCACATAATTATTTATCATTATCCTCTACTGACAGCTGGCTTAGAAAAGCATTACACACGTTCAACAGTGAAGGATATTTACAGATTAACACATAGATGAATACAATTTAAGTGTTATAATAAGCTTGTTATCACCTACTGGAGTTTATTAATATTTTTCCATCTGTAGTATTAAACATATGTATCTGTGAGACCCTCAAGTTTAACCCTGAACCATGTCATCATACTCACTCCACTGATAATTATAGAATTCCCAGCAGAATTTGCAAGCAGCATCAGCCTCTTGTTACCATTGATTGCTCAGGCTACAGTGTAATGATTCAACCTCACAACACCTGAATTATGCCTTGCCAGCCGTTTCACCTAATGTCGACCAATTTGCTCTGCAAGTAAATCAAATCCATCCTGTCACAGAGAAAGTATTGTGCCATTAAATCTAAATAAAGTAATAACTCAGTGATCCTGGCTCCTACACACATTTCAACCCAATACAATTGAGCAGTTCGGTGATTTATGCAGTTTTACTATGTAGCAATGGTAACAGCTGGACACTGGGTAATGGCTGACATGTAAGTTCAAATGTGAAACACTGATGTAAGGTCAGTCTCACCATGTATTTGTTTTTCAGGTCAAAGTGATAACAGTGTTAGAAACGGGTTTAACAGGTTTTACTGCATGTCAGTTTTCTCTGAATATGGTCTCTTGCTGCCAGCATAAGTGGTGCTGGTAGGTATTTTGAGATGGGATGTGATGGAGCTAGTTAGTTAACATGTAAACGTTGGGAGAAGGGGATAGAATCTGCTTCTTACATAAATTTTTAGTTTTGTTTTTTTCCCACTCAAGCCGGTCCTCACATAATTATTGCTTCTGTGCAGCCAAGCTACGTCGAGCTAGCTATTGTTAGCATACACCAGCAAAGGACAAACTTTTTTTTTATCTATTCCACAATTACAGCAAGAGACTAAGCATCTTGAAAAATGTCCGCACTTGGACACAGATATCACAAAACAACTGAATAGAAACAGTATAATTTCACCAGGTGTATGATTTTTTTGGGGGGGTATTTATAATTTACTTAGACTCACAGGAAAACAGTTGTCTGATGATCATGTTTGCCTGATCTTATTTTACTCTTACATACCTTTGTTTCCGGGATGTTCTCTGTCAGACGGATGTTCCGATCTGTCCTCTCCATTACTCTCATCCACTTCAGCTACTGTGGTGAGCTCTGGTTCACTCTTATACAGCCTGTAGTCAGGACCCTACAGAGGAACATCAGAAAAATTAAACAGTGATGATGTAGTGATGGAGAGTTTGTCTCCAAACTGGAAAACTAGGTCTTACAAAGTGACAGTGTTAAAGACAGGCCAATGTTAAATAAACAGAAACAGAAATAAACACAGCTTGAAGGGAAAAAAAAGGCTTATGTAGTGAGAGTTGAACCACTGTTTGACAGACAAATAGATAAAAGTAAGCAGCAAACATACAAACTCAGACGTGGCTTAATTTGCACACATGGACACGTTTGTTCACAGAAACAGAAAATGAAGCAGCACAATTCAATAAAAACAAAGAGACAAAAACAAACAAGGCTTCATTCATCTAACTGAAAAAATAAACATGAGGAAATATGGCATCAAGTGAAAAAAATAGATGATCCAACCAAAACCAATCAGACGACATGGGGAGTCCATCAAAATGAAGTATGAAAACCATCACAGCGAGCAATGGGGTGCGATGATAAAGATGAAGGCGGGGTCAATGCAAGCGAGCTTACACTGTGCGTGCCATTCCTGTTAGTGGCCTTCCTCTCCTCCGCCCTGTGGATAGTTGAAGGGCGAACACCAGCGGGAGAGGGCATGGGGGGCACTGGGGGGGGGTTGGGCTCGTAGGACTGGGGTAGAGGTGGCCGTGGGGGTGCAGAGTCCTCCTCCTGGGGATTATACATGGCATGACTGGACAAGAAGGAAAGTGACACATGGCGCTGCCATGCACGCTCAAGGCGACCACCATCTGGTACCGGGTTACTCTGGCCCACAGGACGGGTAAAGCAGCTGATCAGCCAGAGAGAGGGCTCCACATGCTGCTCGAGCATGACGGACACATCCACTCTAATAATACCAGTGACTCGCAGTGCTCATGAGCAGAGCTGGCATTTTGAGCCCCCGGCTTATGATCATCATCAAATACACAACTGGAAGAGATGTGGGGGAATTGTATCAGACATGAATGTCCGCACGATGGGGGCCAGACTTTCTCTGGAGATTTCCTTTCACAAATGAACAATGCAGCAGGAGGTTCTCCAGGTCAGACGCTTTTTAACAACAGGAAAATGTCTAGAGGTTCAGGTGAGGGGTGGCCCAGTATATGCAGAACGTAGTCTATACATTCCACTGAGGAAATCACATGCTTATGTTTGGAATCTAATTGTTTTTCCAAGTTGACATCTTCGTTTGAGTCTTCTACATGTTTGACACATTTCATAACAAGATATTTGTATTCTTTTCTTTTTTCCCAGTTTTGCACTAGAAACGTCATCAACGCACCCATTTTCTTCTGGAGAATCCTCTGGAGAATGTCCTGCTGGGTTCTCACATGGGCTCACTCTGACATTCTCTAGAGTTCTCACTTGCGGCCCGACTCCAAAGAACATCCGCAACAACTGACTCAGATATTTCCGTTCTCACATAAAGTCCCTTTGCCTGAAATTATCTGGAGGGGCTGAAAGCAGCTCTAATGTGTTGTTTAAAATTGAATTGCTTGGAAGATTAAAAAAAATAAAAATAAAAAAAACACATTTGAAGAGTTGGACCCAGGAAATTAACATTTTGTTTGATAAATGACTTTCTCAGTCAGTTGTGCCTCACCTCGTTTATGTGCTTACTGAAGTTGTTCTTGGGCCCATAGAACCCCATCCCATCAGCAGCATCTCTCTGAGCTCTGTGTTTATTGAGGGCCTCCGTCACATCTTGAATCCTCCACAACTCTTTCTGGATGTAGACGTGCTGCTGGCTGGGAGGCTCCGTCTGAAACAACGCACAGAGACGTTCGCAAATCACCAAACATTACATGGAGATTTACCTCAGATTTATAATCAAGTAACATTATTATGCAGAAGATAGAGTGTGGAATGTGGAATAATGAGAGGGGAGATCATGTATCTCAGTGCAGACACTGATCTGTTCTAGCTCCTGCAAGAGCTTTGCGAGAAATATTATCCTCAGAACAGGATCAGCAAAGTGAAGTGAGGAGAAGAGGGTTAAAGATAGACCAGAGAAAGAAGGGAGAACAGAGGAGCAAGAGAAACTGACACTTAATTATCTCCTCCTTACTGATGATAGGGTTTCTCAGAGTGTGAAAGGCACTTAAGCAGACCACTGACAGCTTCCCTGCTGGCCCTCTGACCTCTCTAATCTGTTCGAGCCTCTGCTCCGGCTCGACCAGGAATAAGTGTAAGCTGGGTTTTCTCTATGTTTACATGATGAAGGACGAGATAAAAGAAAGATTTAATTAAGAACTGCTCTTAATTCTCTTTATTCCCCTCATCAACACCCAGCTAAGGTCACAGGCGCACACACTTTTTCCCCCAAAGTCAGGAAAAGTGTTGACCAAAAAAAGGTGTTCCAGGGAATCTGCCACACTTCCAGATTCTTTATACGACTGAGGAAAACAAGTTCTTCTACCAAAGCCTGACTATATGCCATGCCAGAGTTAAACTGCCCAAGCGGTGTAACAACGAAGTAGTGCAGCCTCCATCTCTAGAGTGATCCTACCTGAGGGCTTCCCAGTGCCTCTAACTGCTCCAGCAGGTTGTTCTTAGCCAGAGTCACATCTCCCTCCAGCTGGTCGTACTCCCTCCACGAGCACTCCAACTCCTGGTTTGGGAGAGATAAGATGACAATGTTAGAAAAACCCTCATCATAATAGCATTCCTGAAGATAGAGGATTTCCGTGTCCAGCTTGTGTGTGTGTGTGTTTGTGTGTGGGAATGGGTTGTATGACTCACAGCAGTGACTCTGGACAGCTCTCTGCAGGTGCTGAGCAGACCGTTCTGCAGTAAGTCTCGCTGCTGGATGATGCTCTGCATGGTAACAGAGTTATCACAGCCCATCTCGATCTCCTGGCTGGCGGACAGCAGCGCCGTCTCAAGGGTGTGCTGAAGTAACACGCAACATACCAAATACACACATAACCTTTCAGATCAGTTCACTTTATCGAACATTATCGGATGATTATTATTATTTCAGCCTGTTGCAGGGATTCCAACACTCTTATGTTTACCTAGTCTTCGGCTCACATATCTCTTCCAGAAGTTTTAACAAAAAAGCCTGGCTGCATATTACTTTTATCTTCACGAAGCGATTGTTGAAATTATGAAAAAAATCTTCTTTTGTGTTGTCAACAGTCTAAACATTCAGATATTTAATCTCTAACAACATAAAAAAATCACAATTGAGCTAAAATACATGACTATCTATTCATGTAACAAAATAAAACATGTATGAATGAAATCTCAAGTAACTGCATAATTGACTCCAATGTTAAGCTACATTATGAATTACATTATTGTTGAGTTTAGTAGTCAGATTTTTGGCAGCTAATTCTGATATGAGGGAGTACAAATGTTCTGACATGAATGAATATGTATCGGCTGATAAATATACCAAAAAATGATTGAGAAAGGATTTCTAAGATGTCGTTATTAAAGCCTTGACAAAGGAGTGTTATTGAGGCTTGATGTTTACAGTTTAATATAAATAACTATTAATATAAGAAAAACACAACCACATAAATAAAATTGACCGAAGAAAAATCTATTTTTTTTTAGGTCAACAGTAAACAAATTTTTTGCATTGGTTATTCTGTAAAATAAAAGTTTTCATATCTACGCATTTTAGCAAACATATACATTGTTACAGATATGTCTGTGAAAGGCTCATATTTGGCAGATTTCTATTGGCCAACCAATAACTGAGTCGGGCTCTTTTCAGTCCAACAAATGCAGAACAACCCTGTAAATCAGACAAAACTCAGGATGGAGACAGTGAAGGTTTTCTCCCTTTCTCACATGAATTGAACTCAGGCTATTCTTAGAACTCAACCACTGTAAACTGTGTATTCGGTTTAGTTTATTCTTTTTCCAGTTGGCACTACTAAACAATACACCCCTGTAAACAGTGCGAGATTGTGAAGAAGACAGATGTGCTGTGTTTAGTCACCTTCTCTCTGTACAGCTGCTGAAGTTTTTCCTCCTGTGTCCCCAGCATTTTATCCTGCTCACATAGCAGGCTCAGTTTGCTCTAAAAGGAAAACGGCAAAGAGTTGGGACTGATTGTGAGCAGCTGAACGGAGCATCGTGCTGTGTGTTTCATCACGTCACACTGAACTTACATCAATGTCCATTTCTCCTGGCATGACCGTGTAGGCGTGTCCTCTGTAGTCATCTTGACTCAGCTGTGGAGAAATACAGGACGTCAGAAAGAGATGACAAATGTGCACTGGCAAAAATGTGGAGATCTAATGCAGTGTCACGACGAGGCTCTCCCTCTCTCTGAGCCTCAGAATTTGTCCCTGAGTGAAGACTTAGATTACATGAGTCTTCACTCTCTTTATTCTTTCCATCAGCAGAATGAAAGAGGGGGTGAAGAGGACGGAATGAAGAAGACAGGTAAAAAAGGAGGAGAAAGTTTATTTTGAAAACATCTGAGTTAGCAAACCAACTGAGTTAGCAAACCAACAACGGGGAGAGCAGCCAGTCTACACAGTCTCTCCCCTAATGATGCTGGTGCATCATGTTACATCAGTCTCATTGGTTTGTCTCCATCAGCACAAAGTGTGTTTTGGAAAAGCGATCGGATGGCAGCATGTAAAACGATATTACCTACTAAAGTCTGGAGTCAGCGCATAAACTGTATCGAACAACTGGGTTTTATCCAGTACATGCTCTGCAGATAATTGATCCAAGTACTCGGTCGGGCTGCATTGAGTCTAAGTGCAATATTAATTCAAGAATAACAAACTAACCACAGAGCGTGTTGGGATGTTTAAACACTCATAATGCTTACAACTATTATAAACCGGCATTTAGTATTAATCCAAGCGAAACTATACTCTCACTATATTGCCAACTTAAGACTGCACTTCAGTTAATACTGGATGTTTATACTCTTAATATGCCGAAACGAAAGTAGTATAAAGTCACAACAAAAAAAAAACAATCTTTGCTATTTCTTGTTTTAATGTAAATAATCTTATTTTGAATAAAAAAAAAAAAATCTGAGTAAAGTTTTTTAACTGCATTGGATCCCATGTTTGCAAGTAATGTATTCATCACATAATACTTCATCATTCACAGTCTTCTAAAAGGACACAAGTGCAGTCAACAGTATCCGGACAGTGACATGTTTCTGTGTTGTTTTAGGTTTGTTCTCCAACTGGATATGAAATTAAATAAGGATTTTACTGGTATAGCAGCGACGTTTAGCTTTAATTTACACTTTTGACAAATTAAAAGGATCGGCATACATTTAATCAAACAATCATCACATAAGATATATACAGACATTAGCAGATATCTTCCTCTGTGATGCTCTGCCAGAACTGAACTGGAGCATCTTTTCTTCTTGCTCGTTTTGGCCTTTAGTTTGTTCTTCAGCTCATTATGTGATCATATCATAAATCAGATCACATTTCTGTTTCCCCCAAGAATTTGTTTTTGTTTGTCGAGTATGCTTAGGTGCATTACTCTTCCATTTAAATGGAATTATTAAATTAAAATGCTGGCCAACAGAGTCAAAACAACAACAAACATCTCACTGTCAAAAATATGTTCAGACTCCACCCTCACACCTGCACTCTGTCACACACACGTTGTTTTAACACCTCGTTCCTCAGTTAAACCACAAAACACAGTTAAAGCAGATGGGACCCCAGAACCACATAGCATTCCACACAGAGCATGCAGATACTTCCACAGCTCCGGGGGGGGGGGGTTCGCTGTGACGTTGTGTGGACTACGTGTGACATGAGGAGGAGGAAGAGGGAGACAGTTTTCCAGCAGCTGAACAGGTGGGAATGCAGGTGTTGCTGGACTGGAATGCCGGACAACGGGGTGAAGGTGGGTGGGAACGGTCTTCAGCTGCACTTTTAAACTTCAAAAGTGGCAAAGTGATGTCACAGCCATCGTCACAAACAACAAGCCGGCTCCCTTTATTCTTTACATCAGCAGAATGAAAGAGGGGGTGAAGAGGACAGAATGAAGAAGACAGGTAAAAAAGGAGGAGAAAGTTTATTTTGAAAACATTTGTCTTCATCTTCAGAAGTGGCCCCATGACTTAATTAGGTCTTATTCTGTATAAAGTCTATTCACTGGATCAAGAATGTCCAGTCAGACATCCGCTAAAAACAGGGTTTGTTGAAAAGAGCAGAGCGCAAGAGAACTTCAAACAGGATATGGAGTTACATATCTGTTTCAGAAACATGAATATCAATTAACTAAATGTACTACTTAAATTAAACCATGGGCCGCGGCTGAACTATCTTGTACATTGAAGTGCTGCTGTCCAGCAAGTAGTCATTTTGAAGTGTTTGAACAAGGAACAATTATCAAAATATTAAATAAATATTCAATGATATGCTGCTTTTGCTCAAAGTTGTAGAGCTAACAGCAAACAAGAACTGACTTTAATATGCAACTTACTGGATAAGGAAGTTGCATATAAGTTGCCCCCCCCATGCAAATTGTGGCCCCTTTATGGCCCTTGATTTAGAAAAATCCTGCAGACAAACCATCCCTGGCAAACTTTAAGTTGGGTGTATATTTCCTCACAAATAGATACAGTATTTGGTAATGAACTGAAGAGACATGTCTGGCAATGCAGAATTAACTTCAGCTAATTAGAAACCTCCTGCCAAGACCAGGTGGCTGATGAGAGAGAGAACACATTCTGCAAATGCTTTTGAAAAATCACACTCTGACCTTCACTGTTTGGGGCGTTAGACAAAACAAGATGAATAACAAATACAGGACTTTGAAATCTAAATGCAAAGTGTGTGACCACAGCTTCACTCCTGATTCAGGATAGTCCGAGAGCAGGCTGATTACTTTCTAAACACATCACAACATCTAATCAGTATTCAGCCAAACCTGAGAGTGAGGAGGGGATTCAAGTGAACGGTGAAGCAAACAAGTCATGCCCATACTTGGCATGTCTTTTTTGTATCAGAGAGTAACAGTCAAAAAGCAATGGATGAGGGGATGCTGGCAAAAAACACAATACAGGGGAGACCGGTCTCAAGATGCCAAAGGGACTCGGACCTTGAAGGAGGAGCAGTGCACAACAGACCAAAAAGGGACAACAGCGACTGGTGAGGATGAGGCGGCGCAGAGTCTATGAGCTGGCCTTACTTGCTGGTAAAGTTGAGGCCTCGGAGCAGAGTTCTCAATCAAAGAGTGAGTCATGACGATTAAAGGGTCATTTTCCTTCATCTTGTCCAGTGTGGAGAGGAGCGATACAGCAAGTGTCAGTTTAAAGCAGTTCTTCACTTCAGAGACAACACACCCACAATGTTGAGACACCCTCACTCGCTCAAGCTCTCTCTCATTAAGCAGACTCAAACACCAATGTGTGCATCCACCATGAACAGGGATGGATACGGCAAGAGAGGCAATAACAAATCCTCAAACCGGCATCAACACTTTGTCGAGCAAAACACCAAGAGGCTTACTTATTAATAGAGGCACTTTCCACTTCTATGTTTTTTTTTCTTTGTTATGCTTATTTAAGAGCATGGTCTTTTAGTTTGAGAGCAGGACTTATCGTGTTGTCACACCTAAAAAGCCCAGGCTTGTGCTCAAACCATGCGCTTGCACTCATATTTTGTTGCTTGGACAGATTTCCTGCGCTCCAGCTTCAGCGCTTCTCAGAGCGCATAAGAACAAAATACAAGAGCAGACATTCCAAGTGTGAACAGATGCAGCTTGACTAAGAGGAGGTGCAGGAAATCTGTCCAACCCCCCAAAAAAGCATAGTTCCAGCTCAAGCAGAGCAAATCCAAGCCCAAGCAGAATAGAGTGCAAGCACAGGGAGTGAAAGCAGTACAAAATCTGAATTTGAAATCAACGAGTCCTGCTCTCAAACTGAAAGACCAGGCTCTAGAATAAAATTAGGAATAAAAACATGCAGTTCATGTATCATATAGACGGAAATATCGAATGTCCTACATGTAGCAAAATTACATACATCATAATCAGTGCACAAATCTGGGGTCATATCCTTTCATTAGGTGTATTGTGTTTTTGTGCCTCTGTTAAAAAAGTGCACTTTCTCAAAGAAAATATTTCAGCATAGGCAATAGCATAGGCCAAAATGCGTTGGTAAAGAAACAATGCTCCATACTTATCTCTATATAACAATTTGTGTTATTATATTTAATTTTCCTTATTTTAACTATAGCAAAGCATTATACGAGTTCAGTTCATGTCAAGAGGAGACAGGGTCATGCATTCATGCATTACCCCACCTGATTGTCCAAAAACATGAGGTTCCTTTGGAGGTGGTGAGAGAGCATGTCATTCTAGCATCAGCAGCAAAGCAGAGAGAAGAACAAAGGCAACAGGAGAGTAAGACAAAAGAAGAGAAATTCAGTTTTTCTTTCTTACACATTCTCATACACACACACACAGGCACACAAAGGTTAACACACGCAGGCATGTCCTGTACAGTGTACCCAAAGATAACCAGAAAGAAAGGAGGGTAGGACCAGTCATGGTGGAAAAATTAGGTTAGGTACCAGATCCACTATATAAAAGAACAGAGTGTGTGCAGTAATAGAATTCTATAATGATCAAATGGCCATGTACTGTCTTGAACTATTGCAGGCAAATTGCTCCCACGTTAGGTAAGGCATTCATATTTTTAGTGAAACTGGTATATGAAGATCTTAGATTAATAGTAGAGCATTAGCTAGCAAAAGCCAAAGTCATTACTGACCCGAATCACAGAATCTCAACCATTCTCCACCTCATGCATGCTTGACCTAAATCAGTGACCGTCAAATCTGTCGTCTCACAGGAGACTTAAAATGCAAAAATCCTGAATTAACATTAACGTTTGCCAGTGGTCTTAACCTCCTTAGCCTCTGGCTCTTTTAAGCTCGCCAGTGGCTTTAAGCTTCATTTCCGGGTAACATCTGTCTGGACTCTTCATGGCAGAAAAAATGGCTCGATCAGCTGCTTGCCCTAATGTGACTATGTCATCAATTTGTAACAAGTTGGATTTTAAGTTTTTTAAAACTAAGTATTTTTTGTCTCGAGACATTTCACACATTTTGGAAAAAGCTGATTTCTAAAGTAGCTGATCCCCAAATATGCTGAGAGGGCTATTCAAGCCAAAGTCTATGATTTACGAAGAAAATGCCAACTTAAGGGCTTTTCCCCTTAAGTCAGCCATGTGTTCAGACAAAAAAAAAAATTCCGGACCAAGATGGATAATGGTCGTTGGTAAGGATGGCATACACACCACACGATTACACACACGCCTGCGGAGGCATCTCTTGGGGGCTGACCTTTGGGTTGTCACCATCCATGTTTAGTTGCATAAGCTGTGCTACAGTGTGCTCCCGGATACTGTTTAGCTCTGCCTGCTGCCGCCGCAGCTTTATCAGCAGCAGAGTCAGTTCCTCAGGCTGCAAGGGAGGGAGGGAGGGACATACAGCCACAGTGGAACAGGGATACACCGCAGGGTGGGGGGGCGGGAGAGGAAAGGAGAGAACACACCAGGACAGGAGATTTTAGAGGCGTCAGGCACCCGATAGGTGAATAGTTTATATCCAGGTAGTGAGTGTTCATGCAGCTCAGGACCACAAGATTATCCAGGGTGCTATCACTGTCAGCAGCAGCCAGATTCTACAGGTCCACTCAAGACAGGAAAGTTTAGCATTTATTACACAATCACAGTTCACACAGTTTCCCAGCTCTGCGAGGACACAGCACCGTGTACGGCTTTGAAATAAATTCCTGATCTGACTTAGAGGGTTGTGAGTGACAGGCTTTTTAAGTCTCCACTGCTGTGAAGATCTAAGGAGCTCCTGAAGTGAACGTACGCTAAATCATTCCACTTGGAAAATGCATTCAATTTCTGCCTCAATCTACATCCAAAGATTCTGTCTCTGTCTTCTTGGAGGCAAATGAGAGACAGAAAGAGGAACAGGCAGGTAATGTTACTAAAATAGCCTTGTTTCCCTACCTGTGTGTGTGTGTGTGTGTGTGTGTGTGTGTGTGTGTGTGTGTGTGTGTGTGTGTGTGTGTGTGTGTGTGTTTGTGTGCGCGTGTGGATATAGAGCAACTGAGGCGTGAAATTACTGGGGGGTGCATTTTACAGAAATTCATACACGTTTCTTCACTGACTCAGCCTTTGAAGACAGTGAAGGACACAGGAGGGGACAACTCAGACGAGGACTTACTGTTTTGCCTTGCAGGGTCTGGGCAGTGATAGTTTGAACTGGGATCCCTGCGGGCATGGACCTCCTGTCAGGTGGGTAAGCATACTGCAGGACACAGTCAAACAAAAACAAGCATGACTGTCAGTTACACCATGGACTAGATTCACCCAAATACAAATATTTTGTACATAGTGGCATTGTAGCAATTTCGTTGTATCTGAAAAAGTGATATTTAAAAACATAACGCTCTTTACGCACATGATCTGGTGCCTGGAGAATCAAAGGTACATGTGTAATTACTTACGACGATTTCTTCAGAAGTAGCTCTAACGTAAACAGTTAAATTCATATTCTAGCAACCATTGTGAAAAGAGATCTTGCTTCTGATTTTAAGGACATTTTGTAAGATATGTTCTTTTGTTTTGTTGCTTAAGCAACTCTTGGTGTTTGTTTGCCTGAACTGACCTTGTTGTGCTGCGGCCTTTGACGTCTGTCGATGCTCGCGTCTCTTCTATAAACGGGGGAGGAGACCTCAGAGTGACCGCTGTTCATGTTGTAGGATCGCATCGGAGAGTAGCCACCGTACATGGACAGCGAGCCGTGGGAGGGTGAGGGGGGGATGGAGTGGCTCGGTGCGGCGTGGTCCGACAGGTTGATCATGGTCCTGGGACTGGCCATGTTGCCGTAGAGCCCCGGCGGCCTGGTGTACGCCTGCCTCTGCTGCCACTCGTGCAACTGCCACAAGGTATCGTCGCGCATGGAGCGCCGCTTGTCGGCCGGCATGGAACCCAAGACCTGCTCGTACATCGACGGCGACATGCTGCAGATGCTGTCCCGCTGTGCCATGCTATTCCTGGGCATGCTGCGGTAGCCATCTGCATACTGAGGCATGTAGGGGACCCGGTGGCTTGGCATGTTTCTAGGCAGTGTCTGGTACGACGAGACACTGGGGAGTAAAACCGATCACCATCATCAATAGGCAGTTGAACTGATTTCATTGACCTGTACCTGATTTGTCCGCCCCTGTGTTACCACCAGTAACCCCCCCCCATATTCTCTGTCTGTGTATCATTGTTGTTTTTAGTGTTCTCATGCTTTCTTGTGTTCTTCCTTGTGCTGTCTCCTCGTGTTTGACCCTTACAAGTATTATTGGATCATGGATCTTTGTCTGTTCCTTACATGTAATGATTTGCCCGATTCTGATTTTGTGTATGACCCGAACACCTCTGAGTAAAGACCTCACTTCTAAAACGAAACAGTCATCTTCTATGTGTTCAGTGCACACAAATAAGAGACTTCCCTTCCCTTTAAATCTGACATTATATTACACCATTTATAATATATTTATCCACATCTCTGGCAATTTCATCCAATATCAGCAATAATTCACATGTCTGTTCAAATCTTATTTATCTCTTTATTCAATGTGTAATTTCATTCAGTTGTGTGCACTATCATAATGTCTGTTTGTATTATGTTTATCTATTTATTTATCAAGTTTTTACTTAAGATAGTTTTTGTAGCCTCAACTTTTTATATTACAGTCCCTGATCTTGATCTCAAATGGCTGCCAGTGTCACATGTAGTTGCCAAGAATCACCAGTCTAGATTCAAATTGGATCACATCTTCTGCTCTGGATGTGTCTGAATAGCACAACATGACATCAATCAAGTTGACCACAGTATGATTTAACAGTTGGTTACAGAGTGGGTATTTTTAGTTTCTGTGTGTTTTCAGTACATAGAGAGAACCAAGGAAAAGCTCCACTTCCACAGAATGTTCAGAGTCAGAGCTCTGCTTTTTAAAACCCAGTAGCATTTAAGAAAAAAAGGCTTGTGGCTGACGAACAGAGACTGTTGAACTGAGGGAGGATGGGAAGCGTCAAGGTCTAGTCATTCTCAAGGTCTTACTCAAAGCAGGTGTGTGCCCATTTTTTCAAATTAATGTACTTGGGGTGTGATTGGGCGAAAAAAGAGGCATGGCTTTGTCAAACATGAGCACAAGCAGGGCGAGCAGATGGCGAGACAGGCAGACGGACAGGCAGACGGACACGGTGAGAGTTAAATCAGGACCAATTAAAACTGGGACTCTCACTGCATGGTCAGAGGAAGACAGTTATTCTGGCTCTGCTTTGCCATTATTCACCCCCTAGTTCTACTTAAGCCGTTTTCAGACATGATCTACGGAGGATCGTGTAGATCTGGATTTTCTCCTGACATTGCCTTTAACAGATGACCAGCAGTAGCAGGATTCAGGTGCGGGTCGGTGTAGCAGGTAGAGGCTGGATGTACCTTACGGATTCTATTCCAGAGACCTCATGTTTTTGTTTATAGCACATTGACACCCCAAACTCTCTTGACCTCTCAGTTTTTAAAACCTGAGATATGTTATTTTTTTCCATATATCTCAGATCTCCTCTCAGATCTCCTGCTCTATTCTCTCAAGTCTCTGGACTTCTGCGGACTTTATACAAGGGGGCCAGACAGAGAGACTCAACAGAAACTCTTGAGTGTTAAAGTGGTTAAATTGTGGTGAGGAGAGTGTGAATGCCCTTGTTTTTAAACAACACAGCTTTAAAAGGCAATGGGACTGCAGAGCTTTGGAAAATCAGTGTCAGTCGAAAGAACTGTATGTGTGCGCTTGAGGAGAATCCCTCTTGTCTGAATCAGCAGTTAAGCCAAGATCCCCTGCTTATTGAAGTAGGACAACATCAGCCTCATGTGCAATAACCTAAAAACAGTGTGTACTGCTCCTTTCATGACACACATATGAATGAGGTCACACTATGAAATAACTGAAACAGTAATATTACATTTTGCCACATAATCAAACCAACCTCCTGGTGTCGTCGTCCTGGCTGCGCACCCTTTGTGTTCGAACCCACTGCTCCAGTTGCTGCATAGAGCTGGTACGACTCAGGTTGCGTTCCGGCTCATAGTTGGGACTCTGCTGAGGAGGGACTCTGGTTCGATCCGCTGGAAACTGCTCACCAGATCCGTTAAGTTGCGGGCTTCGATGGGGCCCATCCATCTCCGTTGGGGTCTGTGGCGAGGCAATGTTGGCTTTGATAGCCGCTGCCTGGGCGGGCTGAAGTTTGATGCTGTTGATCTTGGTGAGGGGACGCTCCTGCACCACCCCCTCTTTATGGAAGCCGTAGCGCTCAGCATCTCGCTGCTTCCTCTCTTCTTCTGCCGCGTCGAGGTTGACTGACAAAGTGCACTCGAGGTCGACCTCTCGGTTGCGTTCGTTGTTCTGGATTTCGGGCTGTGTGAGCGGTGGCCTGTTGTTGGCCACGTGGTTGATCTCTTGAGGGCCGCACTGCTCCACTTTTAGTTTGTCCAACCTGGAAAAGACAAAAGAGAAAGTCTGAGTACGGTGAGAGGAATAATCTCAAACGCTGAGAGATCCAAAAGCAAGATGAGATTGCCTTGGCAGTGATGGGAGGATGATAACTACATTAGATCAAATTGGCAGCTGGGATATTCTGGTGCCACATCCCCAGTTAGTGACACGATATTGAGTATGGGTAAAACATACTGTGCAGACCTAAGGCCCTACCTTTTTAAACCCTGTACAATGCTCTGAAATTAAAATAAATGTGCCACAGAAAAAGGTTGGTGGTGCACAATGTCTCTTCCAGCTGCCAGGGGAGGTCGAGCGTGTAAAAGGAAATCGGATATCCCCCAATAAAACACTGCCTCTGTGGGCACGCCTCAGAGGTGGTGCTCTGGCTCCAGTGATCCATTTGCAGCTCTCCTCTACCTCCTCTCTAGAATACCCACCTACAACTCTGTGGTCATTAGGGAGGTCTCAAGTGGTAACAGACACCATGACTCCTTGGCATCAGAAGGACTCAAGGTCACAACTTCAAAGTTCTTCAAATTCCCCCTCAGCAGCACGGCTCACTGGGTTAGCAATAAGAGGGCAGCGGCAAAGGCATTCCTTCAAAGTTTCCACTTGTATCCTTTTTTTAAATAGCCTCACTATTCACATAATGACTTCTGCAGCCTTCTGTGGCTCCACCAGCCCAGTAGAGAAAAACTTTTAACCCTATGAAAGTCTCAAACTCATACTTTTGATTTTTAGAAAGACTTAACCCTTTAAGTCCGAGTAGAATTAGGTTTTAGTTGAATGTAACTGACTTTTTTCCCTCTCTTCAAGAAGGTGGCGTTTCAGTTTGAAAGGAGGACTTATTGAGTTCACATTCAGATTTTGCACATAAACATGCACACATACCATTTTGTACTTTCACTCAAAACCCTGCGCTCACACTCAGATGTGAACAAAAGAAACCCATCACAGAAGAAAAAAAGATTAAAGAGCAAAAGAACGAATCTAAAAAAGCAGCGGAGAAATGTTAGAGCAACTTTTCACGTGTAAACTGAAGCAGCATGGTCACGAGGAGAAGAGCTGAAGCTGGAGCGAAGGAAATCCAAAGAGAAGCAGTATGAGTGCAAGGGCAGGGTTTGAGTCAGAGCATTACATGAAATCTATGAGTCCTGCTCTCAAATTCAACAGCTTAAAATATGTGGTGATAGAGCAGAGACTATAAGATGCAAAACAAATATAAGAATCCTTAACTAGATATATATATATATATATATTACAATGCTGTTACCATAAAGAGTCTTGAAACAGCATCACATTAAACAATGCTATTTAGTTGATTTCAGGCACTGCCGCTCTGTGTAATTACAGAGCACTTCACCATTACGCCTCTGCTCGGCCATGTAAAAAGAGGGCATTAGACCGGCACGCTGCCAAATGACAGACACTTAACACTGTTTTAAAAAAGGAAGGGAAATAACCCAATCCTGAAGAGGCAGTGATCCTGATCCGTCGGTGCAGCTGTGCACAACAAAACACATGCACCATGTGTCACACGCATGTCTACCATACACATGGCATTCTTATGTATGTTACTCTAACGTAGTAAAAATAGTTACATGATATGAAAGAAAAGCCACAGCTTCTTCAGCAAAGCCACAGACCAGAAAAGCCAAAAGTGGGTGTTGAGTTGATGCCAGAGAACTTAAAAGGCTTAACAGGGGGATTTAAAGGCACTTGTTTTGCAGAACAAATGCTAAAAAAAGAAAATCAGGATGAAGCAATATACCAAGGAAATAATACTCAAATACCCTTTTTCTCAGCGAAACATCCCATTGTAATCTCCCAATCTGCCTGTCTCTACAAATGCCTATACTGTACTAGTGAAACAGTTACTAACCTTATGACCGGCTCTGAATGCACAAGGGCAGCATCTGTCATTACTTGCATCCAAGACTCCATTTCCTTGTTTGTGTCTGTGCAAAAATAGTATGTCCTCATGTTGGGATGTGTTGCCTGTTGTGACAGATAGACGGGACCGGGGAGAGGAACAGTCACACACAGAAAATGTAACCTGAAAGAGAGAAGACAAAAAAAATCAGTTTATAGTTGACTGGTAAATGTAGGTTTCTCCCTAAATCAGAAGAATGAAGAGATGTTAAGACACAATTAAATCTCTATAAAGAGATTCTGTGTGTGAAGATGCCGAAATCTGTAGGCAAGGGACATGATATTAAGACTAGAAGCCTTCTGGTTTCAATTTCTTGTTTGACCAATCATGTTCAAGCAGGGTTTGGTTGCCTGCACAGTACAGGTGGAGAGCAAACGAGGCATAGCACATTGATGAAAATGCATCGGCTAAAGACTTTTTAATTTATCTACATTCATTTGCTGTTTATAAAAAATTGCCAAAATTTTGTGTGGAACTAGAACACCTCCAAAAAATGTCTCTACGTTTTGTGAGGAGAAAATTGGAAAACTGCTGTCTACACAAAAAGCCCCAGAAATGATGTCAAACGACAGCTGATGCGAGATTGAGAAAATAATTACGTCGATTTCGGATCATATTTCCTCCCGAATAACGTTGGAAAAAAAATCTGGTTAGTGAAACACTCCCGGCTGTGGTCATCTGCACTATACTCATAAATCAAACCGTGTGTCACCTGGGTTTCATGCATACCATTAGATTAGGGCAGTAAATCTGCCACAGTACTGTAGGACTTACCATGCAATCGGTTGTATGGCAGACACATTGTTCCATTGTTGCTCTTCCCTCACAGCGTACAAAGCAATTTATTGTTTAAGACAAAGACAGAAAGAGAAAAACAGAATGTTTAGTGCAGCAACCTCAATATCCTGTTTACAATTGTCTGATAACAATAACAGTAATGTCATCGCTCCAGTTATGACAGAATAATGAGAACTTCTAATGACATGGGACTTTTGAGGACAGGAACAAGAGACAGGGAAAGTTAAGAATGAAAAACACTCCGTTACATCGCTGTGAACTTTGAGAGTTTGGGCCCTGTTCTACCTCGACTCTCCTTCGGCCTGTGTCAAAGCCGGAAAGAGTGGGTTGTGTGGTTTGAGAGACCATGAGCAGACTTCTGGGCGTCTGGTTTTTGGCTGCACTTGGCAGAACAACTCTATTGTCTCACAGGGTTTACGAGGGATCCACATTCAAATACTCTACACGCCACTGAGATCCCAGAAAATATGCTTGTCGGCCGGGACCTTGGGTTTTCTGAGGCCACAGAGTATTGTAGTGCAACAGTAGTCGAATATGACGCTTTCTAAGCCTCGCAGCTCATCTAGAAAAAAACAACCTTTCTTGCTGTCTAGCAATACTTTTAGTTGCTGCCATCAGGCCAATGCTTTAATGTCCCACTGGCTCAGAAAACATCTACAAAAATAGTTAATTACCTCCCCCTAGTAGGTCATGTTTTCAATTTCGTTTGTTTGTCTGTCTGTCAGCAGGATTACTCAAAAACTGCGCTACTGATTTCCATGAGATTGGTGGAGGGTTGGGGCATGAACCAAGGAAAAACCCAATACATTTGCGACTGGATATGGATAAACAGGCAGATCCAACATTTTCAACGAGTTTGGTGCAGATCATGATAAAAAATCCTGATCTAGTGATTGTAAAGGTAGTTTCAAAATGGGACTGTTGGGCCTTAGTGTAGAAATGCACTATCCTGAGTACTTATCCGGTTTTAAATATATATATGCATACATATTTCAACTGGTGAGCCTCAAAGGAAAATGTAAGTTATGTTCTGGTTTTGACAGATAATAAAGTTAAGTTAAATTGAGCAATTCATGTCTCAAATATATTTACAAACAAGAAGCTAAAGAAAAGTAAGAAAACATTGTGAAAATATACAGACCACAGTAAAATCATCTTCTAACCCCATTTACTCTTTCATTTCATTTGATTAACCTTTCAATTCTTCATTCCAAAAACTAAAATGATGATTCACCTTTCTAGGCTCTACATGGACTATAAATATAAAACAAAATGTGGAGTATTACAAAGTTTGACAGGACTGAAACCATGCACTGACCTTGAAGGCATATTTTCTGTTGATGTGATCATCCACAGACAGCATAGATATATAAAAGCTCGGCAGGAGGATGCTGCCCAGTATCCCCTCCTCCTTTTCATCTGCAGATTAAAACAAATCAACACATTGAATTAGGAACTGTTCTGTGTTTATATTTTTCTTGATGACACTACACTGAACTCTGGTGAACAGAGTTAAAAAAAATGCAGAACCATGAGAAAATGCAAAGATTGGAGTGTTTGTCAAATGAGTGAACGGGATGGAGTCCAATCAGCAGGAAAGATGAGCATTGATTTGATGTCCTCTGTAGCTCGCTTCTATAATCCTTATTAATTTAGCAGACAGGGCTCCACATTGACAATGGCGCACTCTCCACAGGGGGGATTAGACCGAGTCCAGAGTTTTAAGCAGAGAATTGCTTGACCTATCAATTTGATATAAGCAATCTGCACTGCTTACGCTAAACAGAGCAGGAAAACAAAATATAACAGGCAGGCACTGTGGTATGTGTGCATGTTTGTGTGCGAGTGTTGGCTGGACGCATTCAGTTTAGCCCCTAATCCACTTGTCAGAAGACCCACCAACACTCAGTTACATGTGGCTTTTGTCTACAATGTGAATGGATACATCAGTATCAACTCCCAGGTCAAATGACTCTGCAGTAGACACAGGTTTTAATGGGCTCCGACTACAATCGGCGCTCTTCACCAGGGTGAATGTACGAATTTGGCAGGAAAGTGAGGTGAGAGAGCGCATCAGTTGTCGGTGCGTTCGTAACATTGAATATGACGGGGGAAAACAGAAAGGCAAACTCCTTAACAGGTGAGGCGAAAGAAGTAAATCGCCTTATTAAGCAGGTTTACTCAAGTTTGGAAAACCTGTGAATTTCTGCTCATTCTGATGTAGAAGAGGTTTTAAAGTCTTACAGCTAGGGTTGGGAATCATAGAAAAAAGGTAGCCAGGCTACAATTTGTAGCAATACATCCCAACCCCCCCATCGACCTTCTCGTCATCTGTTGCAAGGTGACTTTTCCGTGACTCGCTCACTAACCTGCGACTATCATCTCTGCTTCAGAGGTGTATGCCTCTCCGCTTTGTAAAGCCTCCGGTTATGTGCAGCGAGACCGATGGCAGGGTGTGAGCAGGCAGGCCGGTCGGTGAGTGACACCAGCGAATAATTTAATTTGGACCAAATGAAATTGGTCATGTTAATTACAGTCCTGCGAAGGCCTCAGACACCAGGTTCTTTTCTTTTTCCCCCCAGTCAACTTAACATATTGATGCTTTCAAGATAAATTCAGCAAATTTCCACAAATAAGATCAAAAAGTGTTTCAAAAACAGGGTCCAATCATTCTGCACAGGCTCAATATGAACAGTGAGTAATATTTCTGAAAGATAGCTGACCTCTGGTCGGCCTCTGCTGGTTTATTCGTAGATCTGTTTGCCCTGAAGCTATGTTCGAGCCATGCATCAGCTAATGAAGTTATAAGGGAAGTTAAATTGATCACCAGCATCAGGTGAGCCTGAGCCCACTGGCTGCACATTCATTTATTCATCAAGACTCTGCGTCTCTCTATAAAAACACACATAAACACAGCCGCTTCTGCAGAAAGGTCTCTGCACACAAGCTAACATGGTGGAAGATCCTGAGTGCACCACAATGCTCAGATCACAACAACAGATAGCTGCTGTGTTTAGTTGCAGGGCAGCTCAGTTCATGACCCCTCTGCCCACTCACTGCTGATGGATACAATTTCCTAACATCAGCCCGTCCGCTGTCGTCTGTGGCTTTTGTCAGTCAGTGGGCGGAAAGAAGGCGACAGGACTGGCAGACGGAAACAACACAGACTGGATGTCATCCTGATCAGCAGAAATGACGACTGCATCCACATGATGTGCGCAGGGGGGCACGCAAGACTTTCTCTGTAGCTACAGCAACAGAACACCTGGTCTACAGTTACCTAACAGCCCCAGTCATTCACAGTATTCACTTCTTTCCAGTAGGAAAGCTCTCAGGCACAAGGCTCTCGGACACAGCTGTGTCAATATTTGATATGAAATGCTGAAATGCCCCGTCAGGGGGCAGCTTATAAGAAAGATCCCATCTAAAGCTTGCAAATATATTCCTGCTGGGCAACGGTAGCAAAGAGGAAGATTTATAAGGACAGCCAGACTTTAATAATTAAATGGAAAACTGCTTTAAACTGGACTACAGGTCCCACATGAGAAAAACCTGATGCGGACAGTGGCAGTGGTCATATAAATAAAACATTAAGTTTCCACTTCAATCAAAGTAAACGATTAATTACAGGAAAGATCTGTTCTGTCCATTCATTAGCTACTCTGCTTCTCCTCTGCGGGCCTTGGGGGAGCTGGAGCCAATCCCAGCGGCACGTAGCAAGAAACTGGGTACACCCTGGACACCAGTCCATCACAAGGCTGACATAGACAAAAAACATTTTAGTTGACATTTACGACTACGGGCAATTCAGAGTCTCTGGTCGACCTATAAGCTGCAGGTCCTAATGCATTTGAGAGATCTGCTTCTGACTTGTAAATTTCACGTGAATGTCAAAGCAACATTTGGAAAATGTTTGGGAAAGTTGCGGAAACCAATTAACATAATTTCACAATCAGCTTTTAATAAGAGCTTTGAAAGTGAACCCATCATATACACACATGCAAACTGTATGTCTATCCTAACAAGCACCTAACACCAAATCATTTAGCCAAAACAGACGGTTTAATGATTAACATGCATAAGCTATTGTTGACCACACCTAATCCTTTTTCTCTGATCTTGGTTATTATGGAATGTTATAACTGCTATTGTGTATTTTCAGTGGTGGATGTATGGTTTATTTTTCTCAAAGTGAAAGATGACCGGACGTGTGAGTGAATGTATTCAAATAGGTCTGGGCCAAGGCGAGGTTGTGATAGGTGGACTGTGGTAGATTTAGCAGACGATTGGCCTCCTGCTCAGACCCAAGTTGGTGTGGTTGAGCTGCAAGGGGACACTCCTCTCCGTCAATTCCCGACCAGCCACATCATTACTTTGTTCTATGGAACCTCTGTCATGCTCCTTGCTTTTACTCCGATTCGCATTTTTTTTAATTTTATGATAGATTATGTTGATTTCAAGATATATTTGTTTGTTTGTTATTTTGGCCTTTGTCCACAATGAAGGTAAATGACTGCTATTGATTTATATTGTGCATTTAGTTCATAAATACATTGGTTGATGGAAAGATTTGTTCTCTGTGTGACTTGGGGAAGACGGGGAGCTTGTCTTGTGCTTGTGTTGTGTGTCTTACTAGACGGGACAGAACAGCAAATATTGGAATGAGATGTCAAGGTGTTGTTAAACGCTCAAAACACATAGCTACAACACATTTAGTTATAGAAATCCATGTTTTTACACATTCAGACTTCAATACACATAACACACCAAGATCGGAACAACTTCACAACTGGATAAATGCACACATTTGGATAATATGCAAACTCCACCAAGAAATGGTCAGGTTCAAACCCCAAATCTTTTTTGCTGTAAGACGACAGTGCAAACCACTGCACCACCGTGCAGACACCAGTGGAAGACATGGGTTGTTTTTACTAAATTTAAACATTGGTTGTCTTTACTAAATTACAAGTGTAAGATGTTCAAAAAGAGCGACTAATGATACAGTATGATGTCTCTTTAACGTGGAATTAGAGGATTTAAATCAATAGGTAAATATTAGCCGGATCTATTCTGTTTTATGTACAGTATCTGAATCCAATGATTACATAAGTATGCAAAAAGTGTAAAAAAAAAATAAAAAAAATAAAGAGCATCAACTCTGGAAACTGGACATGTGAAATCCAATATCCTGCTATGCTTATGGCAGCATCTAAGCCTTGTCTAAAACCCTGGCTTTGCTTTGGGGAAAAAATTATCCTTTAAATATCAAGTCGGACGACTGTAGAGCCCTTTTGATTAATATGTCTGTTCAGTTGGTCCTGACAGGCGGCTCACCACAGAGACTTGCAATCGCCAAGAAAACGGCTTGTGGTGCTCTGAAGGTCACAAGCTCAGTGACCTACTAATCCAAACCAATCACTGTCGTTAGCAGGTCCATACAAATGAAACGTGCTGTCAGCCACGTGGACAGGACTCACCTCTGTAGTAGAAGAGGCAAAGGTCCGACAGCACGAACCACCTTTTCTTCCACAGCTTCATCCCTGTACTATCCTGCAAAGAGAGCAGAGGAACAGAATACAGTTACTCCACCTGCTAGGGGGGGGGGGGTTATATTTTAAAATGACAAACAAAAAGAGGTTGGTATGGTTGCCTCATTGAATTCATTCCAGGTGATTAACCATTAGGCTACATATCACTCGATGAATGATGGGCTTTCAAAAGTTGCTATGAATCCAAGAATCCTGGCAGGAAAGAAACTAGATAGACCCAATGGGAGGGCCAGCTCGGCTCAGGGATACCCCTCTGACCCAGTGGAGGTGATGGAACAGAGGAGATTGAGAGCTGCCATCTCTTACAGACAGGCCGTCACTGAAGGAGCTGTGATAATCTATCACAGGTGGTTCCTTGCTGCTGCTGTTAGACTGTACAAGCAGCTCTGCTCCCAGTGGACCACACAAAACAATTCGGGGCCAAACCCAGGTTTATTTAAATTGATCAGTGCAATAATCATTCCTATCAGTGCAATTGAATAGCTGAAGCGCAATCTGTTACACTGTATATACTCAACAAACACTGGGAATAATCTGTTTACACTCCATAATCATTTCTATCATATCTTTTCTAAATTGCATGTGTTTTTGTTGCACGTTTACTCATGTATTGCATTACAACTGGTGTCTGTTTGGACTGTCCTCTTCACTGCTGTAAGACAGAAAATGTCCCTTATCTTAAACTTCCAACTGACATGTCACTAAAACAACTGGTATCCTTTTCCTTGTTTTGTCTTTATGTGCCTGTATATTGTGGTATAAAACCCCTCCTTGGACTTTTGGGTAATTTAAAATGTTGTATGTAAATAAGCTAAATTAATAGTCAATTTTTATCAAAATGTTACTAACTCGTGTAATGGAGTTAAGCCTGAAACATGCTTCTTACGTGCTGACGGGCGGCGCACCACTTTTCTAAAATTTACAGCAAAGCTCCGCAAGCTCACTCAGCCCGCAAGGCTGTGATTGGTCTGCTCTACATCCCTTCTGGAGCTGCATTTCGGTTTCATGCCCCATAATACAGGCAGAAACAACGGGAGATTTAGAAGAATGAATATGGACCAAATAGAAGAGCGTTTGGCAGAAGAGATCCGAAAGTATGTCCACTTGTATAACCCGTCACTGACTGGCGTATTTGTCCGCCTGAAAAAGGCTACAAGGAGCCGCAGTAGCTATGTAAATAAACAATCGATGAAGAAGAAAGAAGGCGTCTCTCAGGTCGTCTTCGACAAAAAGCATTACTCCGCCTAGTGTTCTGGCGCGGAATTGCTTTGTAAGACGCGCAACGGTTGGGGAAGCATGAATGACAACGAGTCTTGCGCCACAGCGGCGTGAAAAGACGCAGACGCAGTCGCATTAGCATGTTTCAGGCTTCAGGGACATTTATTTTGCTCAGGCGGAAACATTTCAGTTTTTCTAATATGATGCAAAACAATAATCAGAGGGCTCTTCTGTATTCTCAACCAAGAACCAGCTTTCACTTTCAAAGCAAGTTGCTTAGTGTCCCCCCCCCCCAAAAAAAATCCAGTGCTTAAGTTGTTCTTCAGTATTGCTACGCCGTGATCAAGAGGGTTTCAGGCTGCAGCATTAAACGGATGAAGGGTGAGGATAAGGGTATTAACCCTCCATTTGCTTTATTGGAAAACTTGAGTCCTTGATCGTGGATCCCACCCTGGCAAAAACGCAGGGGGGAGGGACCTCAACAACTCTGTCATTATGGTCAAATTGCATGTGGACTGCAGTTTACTCTAAATGGAAATTCGGTTCTGCGAACCAGCATGTTAAACACATTAGAACAAAACATATTTCACAATTCCAGATGCTGTGCAGTTTGGAGCCATATCTAAAATGTAACATTAGATTCAAATTTCCTAGCAACCATTCTTTTGTCACCCTCACTCTGTACAATCAAAGTCCCAACCACAGGGTTTACAAGGTGTTGATGAATAAACTTCAGAAATCAAAGGTTCTGTTAGGTAGTCCTCTGTTCAGCGGGAGAAAAAAAACGAGGCTTTTGCCAATCACATCAATCACTTTGTTCTCCCAAAGGATCAACTGAAAGGCTGTAGCGTTTCCTCCACCAAGGACTTCAATAGCTTCCAGGTTTCAATGAGGCTGGAAAATAAAAGTGCAAATCCAGCTTTTATTCAGGGTAGCAGATTTGTGAGTCTTTAGCTTGCTCTACGTCACCCCGATTGAGGTCCCCAAAGAAACAGCAGCTGGCAGCCGTACCAAAGGAGGCCATCATGTGTTCACAAAACTGTGCCGGGAGGCTGCAATCAAAACTAAATGAGTCCCCCACTTATAGGAAGCACGAGAGAGCCCTGTCTGGTTGAGAGCTTCCTCAAGCACCCCCGTCTTCACTCTGCTGCAAGTAACCAGGGAGCTGCGATGAGGGATTGGTATTTAAACAGTGGCCGCGCTGGTTGACTGGCTGAGCAGTAACACTGGACAAAAGAAATGTTCGGATCCTGTGAGATTTCAAAAAGAAGCTTCCTTTGTGCTCAGAGTAAAACTGCTGCTGCAAAAGTTACAGAGGGAGGGAGAACACAAGCCTTGTTCCTTGTGTAAGAAGAGGGAAATTGTAGTCTGCATTTATAAGATGATTTCATGTTCCCCAACTATGCTAAATACAGAAACTTTCTAAAATATCCTCATTTTTAATTATCAGTTGCATTATTACAAATATATTTATTAAAAATGAACAAAACAAATAAACTAATGTGAACATCTGAACATCAATATCAAATCACTTTGTCGTCAATTGTCAATTAAAGCTCAATATGAATTATTATTATTGTTAATATTGTTGTTGATCTGCCATAGGTTGTTATGTGTAATGGATTGCATAGCTTCATACTAACATGACTACTCATGCTAGCATCTTTGTGAGATTTTACTGGGGCACAACGGCAAGTAGAGCTAAATGCTAACATCAGCATACTAATAAGCTCACTCTGACAGTGCTAACTACAGCCTAACTGATACTGGATTGTTTTTAGGAAGAGGCAAAATTTTGTACAAAACATATTTTCTCTTTGAGATTAATCTATTTGTGTTTTTTTAATTAATTTAAAGCAGACATAATTTACGGCGATATGATAACGTGCTAACGTGACAATCACAGAATACAGGAAGGGAATCAACAAAGATAGTAGAATTCATCTTTACATGTAATTTATGGTCTGGACCAGATTGCATGGCAATCCGCAGAGCCATGTCACAAGAATGGCTTGAAATCAAACTCATTTACATATTTTGCCTCTCAACACTTTATTGGGCGATTTACTGGAATACATATAAAGTTAAACTTGGTGTCATGTGTTCTTGCTTACCTGTTTATAAAGCCAGTTTTTCTTCATTACTGGGGCACCGGGATTCCTCCTGATAGAGTTGGATCTCTTCCCGAAATTATGAATCTTTTTGGAAGGCCTTGAGGGCTAGAAAAAGAGCATGAATGAATAACCAGCAAAGTGAGCTCGATCCACAAAGAAACAACTACTTTTTCCTAAACTTTTATCAAACTATCAAAAAGGAATTACAAATGATTTAAGTTGGGTTTTCATTATATCCCCTACTTAAAAGACATGCTTGATAATCCAATGGTAATAATGAGTGATACATACTCTTCCTGCTGGGCTACCGGGGTTAGCGGCATAGTCCGAGCCACCTGTGTAGTTGGAGGCCTCACTCATGATGTTAAGTGCTTGTTCCTTCTTCTCATTCGCTGGCACTTTAGAGGAAGATCTGAAATAAAAAGAACAAAGTGCAGTGAGAAAATTGTAATTATAAGACAGAAATATAGAAAACCGATTTAAATTCATGATCCCAATAAGAGGAGGAGAATAGGAGGAAGCAGCCTTTATTCTCTGGTTTCTCTCTCTTCTTAAGTTTTACCTATTATAATAAGATCTCAACCCAGACCTATGGATCAAGCCAATTACTCCCACCATGTCAACATAGATACATGTCCATTCCTCTATCGTCTTTTAATGCACTGCAGTGTCTGTCCAAAATATTGGAATATGGCAATTACAGCAGTGAATCAGGCCAGGATGTCTATAAAGCTTTCTTTACAGCAAATGTGGAAAAGTGTAGCTAGTTTGAAAATACGAGATAGGATAGAACACCTTGTTGTTTCTGGCTCATGGATATGTCCTACATTCTTTAGGAAGGGAACAACATTGTGGTCTAGAGGGAACAAGACAGGGAAACCAGAGTAGAGCAGAAATACTGCAGCAGTGAAAGAAAGTGTGATCTCTGAGATAAAATGGTTCCAGGTCACTGAATAGGGACAGAAACTGCAAACTCTACCTTGCTAAATCAATTAATATCCCAACATTTAAAGGCTTCAGATGAAATGGTACATCTATCTAGATAACCTACAGTCGTTCAGTTTATCATCTGTCAGACACAAGGACAAGACCGTTAACCAATAAAAACACATCCATACTTTTATCATAATCATGCATAATCTTATTATGTAACTTCACACAGAACTTATAGAAGAATGAGTATTTATTTGATCATTAAAGTTAATTGGTTGCCTTAGATTGCCGGAATATATAATTGGGGTTCTGTGTAGAGGTGACACATTCCCATGGTCACTATCAGGGAAGTGGTTGACAAATGCTCTCTTGAGTTGAAGTGTGCACAATTTTCAACTGGTTAGTCCGAAATAGCTTATTGTGCAGAGTGATGAGCAGCCGCTGAGGTTTGAATTCTTCTCTATCTAATGAGCTGGCTCCAGGAAATGAGCTCCAGAGTCATTCAGCACTTACAGTGACGGGAGAAATCCGAAGTGAACCGTAATCAATGGTGTGCGGACTTGTCATCAAAACTAAGGTGGGGAGCAGTGGAGAAAATGGACTCACTTTGGTTTAACAGATAAACTGCTCTATTTGATGCTCTCTTTAGCCGATAAACCATTTCCAGCCTCTGAGCTCCTATATGATTGTGTGTGTGTTGGCTCCTTGTTGATAATTAGTTTGGGCCTGATAATCAATCTGCATGCTGTGAAATTGTAAAGTAGCCAGTGTGTTAGATTAGCTGCCTTAGCGAAATGACTGCCCAATGACAACCAGAAGATAAAGAAAAAAGATACAGAAGAAACTATGCAGTAAAAATATACTTAAAGTACATCTACTGTGTTTGGAGTGATTCAAATAAGCTAAACAAATGATGAACAACAATGGTTTTTTGTGATATATTATGAAATTATATTTTTGTTTGAAAACCAAAGGATAATGTAACCAAAGCATCCCATTGAGATAATGCACTTACGTTTCTGACCAGCCTTGTTCTTTATGACCTCACCAGACTAATGCGGATATATTGCAAAAAAAAACTTTCCCTCTGCTTTTGGGCCTCTCATCCACACACTAACAGGATTTTAAGTAGAAAAACTTATTTTTACAAACAAGCTGATTTCATTCTATGTGCATTTGTGTGTATGAGTAAAACAGAGTCCTTGAGAAACGATGATGTCACAGCTCGTTGTGTATGCCTACTACTGCTTTGTTTAATGAGCATGCACCAAAATCAATGGGTGCTATATACTATATATCTATAGTTTCAGCATATCGACGGATCGTTGAGGACAGAGATTTGTTTTAAAGCAAGGGGGAAATATCTGTAAAAAAAAAAGAAAAAAGATCTGCAGTCGTGTAGACAAAGCTTCCAAGGTTTGTTTCCCTATCTAGGCCTCTCCAGTATTTATTTCTCAACCCTTTATGTCAAACACAATGCACAAACGCAATCGAGACCACCAACTGCTTCATATTTATACTTTGACATGAGACTTTGCTCTGACCGGCTTCCACTAACATGTTAGCAGGGGATACAACATGGCTGACATATGTTCATATCCACAACAAGCTGTTTTCAGTGTTTGTCTGCTTTGAATTACAGTTTTCTTGTTTAAGATGGTGCTTGTCACCCAAAAGCAGTGGGTATTGTATTGTACAGAGTAATTTACCACAGCTCTATGTGAACAGCGAAGTGAATGAAGATCTCAACTGGAAACCTAAAAGACTTAAGAAGAAGAAAAAAAAAAGCTACTATACTCTAAGTATTTGCAAAGCGGTTATAGCAGCATATTGCTATGTTCATATGTGTAAATAATAAAATAAAGGTTACCTGGTTAACTTAAATAAAAAAACTTTAATCAACCTGAAAAGAAATGGTTGCGGATGAGCTGCATGTCCAGATAACTACACTTACTCTAACAATTCACAATCACTTTCCTGTTCCTACACCAATTATGCGATTATACCTTTGTCTGTTTGTTGGTTGGTTGGTTTGTTTGTTTGTAAGCTAAATTAATGCTAAATCCTCTGGAGGGATCACAACAAACAAACAATATGACTGTTCAATCATACATTTACAATATAACCCGATCTAAATAGTTAAAACTATTGATTAACTTTTAATTTCCGCATAGGCCACACTTATTTTAATGCTGGTATATCATCTGTGGTACAGCTACATGTAAATATTTGGGTGTTCCATGTTAAATAAAACAATAAATGAGAAAGGTTGAGCAATACATGTGAACAAACAAAGTTGATCTAAATTTGTCTTGAAGGAGATACCAAAAAAACAAAACCTAACAGCAATTCCACATAGGAAGACCACCCCATGTGTATTAATGTCACATCACGGTCATGGATTTTGTGCGTCTGTGTGAGTGCACTGGGTCTGTGTGTTGCCATTCTAAGCAAACACTAAGCTGAGCGGCTGAGGGTGCGTTTTTTTTAAATGACCACACAGCATTTCTAAAGAAAATGTGTGCTTTAAAGACCGTTGTTTGGTGGTGAACCTGACCATTATTTTTTAAATGAACAGAAAGACGAGAAGATAAGGCAAGCTTTACTCTTGTACACCATCGCAGGTTCTAGAGCTCAGCGATAAATCGAACATGTACAGATACTAATAATGATTGCAGTCATACCTGCATTTATGTGGCTTTGCTCTCTAACAGTGCAGTGTTTCTGAAAGTGACTTAATGCAGTATTAACAATTTGAAATTAATCATCATTCAACATCAGGAGGCAGGGCAAGTTAATGCTAAAGCTTTTCAAAACAGAAACTAATTCATTAGGGGGTCATATAAAGCTGACTTATAGTCGTCCTTTTGCCCCAATGGAGGACAGAAATCTTGTTTCTGAATTTACCTCACGTAGAAAAGTGTTTATTTTACAATATTTATTCATATTTAGGCGAGTAAGCAAAATGTCGACGATACCGATTTTTTGGGTCGTATCACCCAGCTCTAACATAGCAAAGCAACATAGTGAGAACTCTACAGTAAATGTAGCCGTTACTTCCACAGAATGTGGCGGCTGTTGCTCTGGAGGTGGAGAAGGTCGGTGGGTCAATCCCTGCAGGCTCCTCCATTAAGAAGTTTCCTTGAACACAAAATTGCCCCTCAAGGCTGATCGACAATGTACAAAGGTGTGTGTGAATGGATGAGTGCAGTACTTGCGCTTTGAGTAGACGATAAGACTGGAAGCATTAAATAAATACAGTTCCTTTACCATTTTGTATGAAGGGGTGTTTACTAGGGATGCACCGATATGGAAATTCTTGGCCGATACCGATACCGATATTTAAAATAACAATCTGGCCGATACTTGTTTATTTTCTTTTTGTTGTTATTCATTCACCCTTTTGTGCCAGAAAAATAATTAAATAATTATTTAGAAAGCACTATTTAAAAAAATGTCAGCCCTTCATCACTCTTATCTTTTAATGAGCACAGATTGAATCAGATTTATGAAACAATCTTTGATTTAACTAGACTTTATTTAACAGAGACATATTATGCCCATTTTACCGCAAGTTGAAATGGTTCCTTGGGATCTTAATGAAATGTCTGTAACATATTTTGGTCAAAATACCACAAGGATAATTTAAAACAGTACCTTTTTACCCTGTCTTAAAACAGCCCTGTTAAAGTATCATTATAGAGAACGCTCTTCTCATTGATTTACGGTAGCAGTATTGCCCGTTTATTAGATGTGTTACGGTTTCTGTGTGTATGACGTATGTTGTCAATTCCCTTGTTACCTGTGCATGAGACGGATGAATAGAGCCGGTGCACATGAGAATAAAATACTTAAACAGACGCTACGCTCATACTTTTTACACCAAGTTACACTGCGTGAGTCAAGATAACTTAACAAGCCCTCATCAGTTTGACCTGTTTTGAGTGTCGGGCAGAAATCACATCGCGTCAACACCCACCGTGGCCCTTCGCGATGCTTGTTTTAATTAAACAGTCGGATTCCCCTGGTCCGCACCAGTTTTCAGTCAGCTGCTAGGCGCCAGCCGGAGGGTTCCCCCAGCGGTCGCCGTAGCTGAGGTGATCCGCGAGAAGGGCCCGACACGCGTCCAGAGTGGCCGCCGTTGACCGCGTACCCGGTCCCCTCCAACGGCCCGCCTTCCGCGCCGGCGATGGACACCGCCCCGCGGTACAAGAGAAAGAAAGCCCCCCCACCAGTGACGCCGTGAGGTGCCACCGGATGAGGACCTCCCGATGCCGCACACTGAGCCTCCGGCGGCGTGGAGAGGAGGGCGACGGAGCGACTGCTCCCCCAGCCGCGGCACGTGCCCAGCGGTTTTACAACAAATATGAACATCGGCCAATGATATCGGTGAAAGTCAAGTTTATTACCGATAAGCCGATACCAGTGAACGAGGCGAATATCGGCCGCTACCGATGTTCGGCCGATAAATCGGTGCATCCCTAGTGTTTACACATTAATTGTTGTCAAGAAAAAATTTACACTTAACGGAGTTGTGCTCTAATCGAGGATGTACAGCATGGCCTTGGTTTGTAAAGATCTGCCTGCGTGGTTTATGAGGCCTGACGTGATACTAACAGAAAGGTTCAGACAGTAATTTTCACCCTGACCAGACTTTGGAATGCAAATCCATAACAGGTCACCCGGCAAAACACCATTCAAACGACTCACAGTCTGTTGTTAATGTGCAACAACAAGGATTATTATCAGACAGACATGTTAAAATAACTTATCTTTCAACAAATGAGGGGTTTTGATGACGAGCTCAGAATGGTAGTTATTGTTTGGTGTTATGTGCTGAAGTCGAAACAATCGGAAAAAGGTCACATCCAGTTACTTGCACAAGGCTATGTCAACTGTAAACATGTTTTCAGTGCAATTCAGCAACTCAATTTTGTTTTCTTATCCAATGTTATTGTCGAATGATGGTATGGAGTGGTATGCTGATTTCCAATACAAGAAACATGTACTATACTTCAATACTTTTGACGTGAAACATTGCAACTGTTAGACATTGCAAGGACTCCAAAAAGAAAAGAAAAAAAACCTATAGGAAGTTCGCAAAGAAGACCTGACTGATCCATTCAAGCAAGAACAATTGGTTATTAAATAACAACGAAACTTTGAACTCTTCTGTATGTCAGCCTGAACAATTTTAACATTATCTGGGTCTCAATGCAGGGACTGCATCCTTCGGCAGCTATATTTGGAGACAGATTTTCGTCACACAGAAATATGAAGGCTCCTTCAAATGCAACAAATGCATCCCTACTTCCCAGTGAAACGAAGGCTCCAATGGGTGGATCCTTCTAGGCCAAACCTATCCCATGATTCATTGCTAGTTAGTGATGAACCGTTTTTCAAAGAGGTAAGGATGCCAACTAGCGACGAGATGTCCAATGCTTGAGTATCACACTTTAACTCAAATGAACAGCCAAAGGTTAACATGTTAAAAAACCAAAACACATTCAAACTTTCTCTATTTCTTGTTGTTAGGCAACAGCAATAAGGATGGTGCGAGCTGTTGACGGTGATTACAGAAAACCTCTAAAGACCAGATGGTCTAATTTTGGTTCGGCCTTCGCAGTTTACACAAATTCACAAAGAGTGCATCCTCTGAATGATTCAGCCCCTGAATTGATACACAACTATTGTGTGTGTAATTTGGATTATACTTGCAGAAACCAGCCCTGATTGGCATATGAATCATCTTGCAATGCTCTTTGCTAAATGTGTTTCATATGCCACACAAACCTTGCCGTGCAAATGATCATGTGCACCACTAAAAATATGCTCAGACATGTACAGTAGTGCCGGAAGATTGCTGAGGCTGACATTCTCCAAGGGTGAGGAAGGTGTAGTCACGTGTCAAGAATGTGCCTGACCCATGACTGGAGCAGGAACGTGCACCTCCCGGCATAACTGAGAGGGTAAGTATGAGTGACTGCTGTCTTTGTAATGTCAACTTTGTCTTACCTATAAACAATGTTAAAGGGGATTAGGAGAGGATAACGTACGAGTCACAGCTCAAACTGGTCCCTCCACAGTAACGCAGTGGAGTTCACTACTGGGAGTTGCTGACATGTATTTGTCAAACTTGCCAGTACAATCTGCATAAAACTTGACTGACACTGAGCCTTGAAACAGAGGCTACAATAACTGTAATAAGGGCAACAACCTTTTCTGTTTGTATTCCAGGTCAAAGTAGTTATGCTTTATTTGCATAACATTGAGAGCCTGAGAGAGAGTTCTTCCTCTGAAGCAAATAATTGAGTTTCTGTCCTGATCAGAGCCAACTTTCCCCGACAATGTGCAGTACAACTACAGTGACAACTGACTTCATGGATGTTTAAAGAGATTTTTCACATTAAGAAAGACATTGTCTCTTTTTATCTATAATGGGATAAAAGTACAGTCTGAGAGTAGAATTTTTCTGCTTTCTCTAATCTGTTAACCCAAAACAAATCCAGGTCAACTCCATCTTAAGTTTCCCTTTTGGCTGTATTTATAAATGTTTTATTCTTATTATATGTCTTGAGCTGGGTGGAAACGATCTTCTTCAAATGTTTTACTTAATTATATAGTAGGTACTTTGAATTAAAAGACCAAATTGAAGCTGAAGTTTTGTATTTTTGTATTTACTTAAAGTACAGAGAAGATTAGTCAGTGATTTCTAGCCTGGCTTCTTAATCCCTGTGGTAGCTTTAATCTGTCTTTGCCTTTTATTACTCAGCCAACGTAAAGATTTTCCTCCTCATTACTTTTGCTAAAACGCAGCTAACAGTTGGATGGAATGAGCTGTACTGAACTTTAAAAACAACAATGAATCCGGTATTGACCTCCAGCTCATCTGATATAGATTAATTTAGCATCTTATCTTAAAAAACGATAAAACACCAATTTCTAAAAAAGATACCATCTTCACTGGTATGTTTTTTTTCACTCGGGGTGAAAAACAGCACAGATGTGAGAGTAACACAGTGTGCAGAGGAATGTGTCAAGAGAGTGCAGGGTGACAGTTCTTGCACAACACGCTATTTTTCAGTCTCTGCTTAACCAAATGCAGGTCATGAAAATATTGACATATTTGGAAAATCTGTGTGTTTCAGTAAAACCAGGATTTCAGAATTTTGAGCCATATACTGAAAACAGCTGAAACTGGTGCCTGTGATGGATCATTAGGGAATTCCTCCTGCATTATTTATGGATATCTGGCAACTGTTTCCCACATGGGAATGAAGTTTCACATCAAGACGCAGAACGTTTTTCAATTAGCATTTGTTGCTCAATAAAATAATTGATACCAGTTGTGATGACACGACTTCAGTGCATTAGTATGGCTTTGTGAGAAATCTGCTTTTACACAGGATTCTAAGGGAAGTGAGAAAGGGAGTGTTGCACAACTAGCTTAGGCTAGGGGGAAGGGAGATAAGAGTTGAGGTTAATGTCAGTGTGCAGTCTGTGATGCAAACAGTCTAGTGCATTTGTATGTTTACCGATTGGGACAGAGTTAATTTCACACGGAATCTGCAAAGACGGCCAAAATTACACAACAGTATCTACCATATTTTTTATGTTGGACATTGTGCAGGACTGTAGACAAGCACCATTAACTGGACTAGGGAGCACTAGCAATTTCTGAGGAAAACACACACTGACCACATTTAGATTCACAGAGTAGTTCCCCTTGAAGTGAAAGTTCAAGATGACCTTTAAACCATCTTGTCATGTAGGCAGACATGTGATGAGTGTTACGCTGAGAGCACAGCAGAGGACCACATGGACATGACATTGTTGGACTTTATCTCGTACTTATGACAAATGAAAAGGCTGTGACCTCTTGACCAGGTCACAACGAGGGAACTGTGAATCATGGTATTCCCAAAAGCTGATGTATACATGATACGATGGCTTTCAACTGTTGGCCATTAGCATTAAGGCTATTAACCCTGCCTTGGCACTGACAGAAAACAGCCGCCCAATTATGCCACAAAAACCTTTTGAATTGAGTAAGTTAACCCTTGATTTTAAGGCTTTTGCCAAGAAGATAGGTGGCTGAAATAATTTTGATATCGATTTGAAGTCATATCGCCCAGCACTATGTTGTGAAACGTTTTGTTCCTACACATAAGGAGTTTCAGCATCAACATACAATAGTGTTCAAAAATGCTACCCAGTGGCATTCTGAAAGCATAAACAAGAGACTTACTGTTCGTTGATGACAAAGATGCAGTTGTCTTGTGAGGGTAAGCCTGAGACAGGATGCTTACAGGTCACCTTCCGCTCATTGTGACTGTTGAGAAAAGGATAGAGGAAAAAAGCAAAAATTAGTGATCAATGTGGATATGGTGTTATGCCCTGAACACCTATATTTTCAAAGGGTTGACACCAGCTGAGGTCACTTGTTATTGGCCAGGTAGACGGATACACAGTGTGCAAATATTATCTGGAAACTTCATGAAATGAGGGCAGCACGATGGTGCGGCATTTAGCATTGATGACTCACATCGAGTTTGTTCAAATCTTGATTTGGCCGAGGTCTTTCTGTGTGGAGTTTGCATGTTCTCCCTGTATCTACGTGGGTTTTCGCCGGGTTCTCTGGGATTCTCCCACAGTCCAAAGACATGCAGATTGTGTTTAGGTTAATGCGAGTATGGATGGCTGTCTCTTTAAGTTGGCCCTGCAAAAAGCTGACGAGCTGTCCAATGTGTGGACGTCTAAAAGGAGAATCACATCAATAAAAAATGTGTCTGTGCTGCAAGATTGAAAGTTACACCTATAGCTATATGTGTCACGTGAATATTTTGGTCCATTCATGATTGAGTGTTCAAACCTAGGTTAAAGGTGAGGGCTATTTTAATAAGCTAGAGATAGACAACAACCCTTATATCGAAGACCTACAAAACACGTTGAGTCAGCAGTGTAAAATAGAGGTATGAACCAAATAGTGGATTTGGAGAATAATTGAACATCAAAACAAGCATTCAACGAGCAATACCAAAGTCAATACAAAAACAAATAGAGCTTGTAAAAAAAAGCTTAAGTACATAATAAAAAAATATGGCAATACGGGAACAAAAAAGTAAAAGATAATACATGACGCCAGGGCAGTACCGGCTGTGTGTTCAATGTATGGTGGCTGCATCACAGGTATGTTGGAGCTAGTTCTGATTTCTAGAACGATTAGTGCATATTCTAAAATGAAAGTAGGCTGGTGTCCTAAACTAAGTGCCATGATTCTACGGTATGAAAACAGATATCTTCAGGTACTGCCAATATCTCAAAAATAAAAACCTTGTCACAACAAATGAATGGATTCAGTCAACAAAAACGCTTGAGAGCTTTGAAACCGGAAGTGTTGCAAAAGGTTTGCAGCATAACACCTCACAACTTAAGCCATTTAAACAATATGAAAAAGGGGAAAACAACATTTGATCGATTTAGACTTGGAGTACATTGGTCTTTACCAAACAGCTTCAATAATCATGACCAAAACCTAAATAAGGACGTCATGCCATTATAAACTCACCAGCTAACGACAGAGGCCTAGAAGATGCCCCCCGCCCATCCTATCATAAAATTACAACACACAACTTCCACCCTTACATGATTTCCATGTGAGGACACAAACCATGTGGGCTTTGGAGAGGAGGAACACATTGACTAGAGCCTAGAGTGTGAGATGTGACGGCCCTGGTGGCAGAGGGCTCAGTAAACTTTCCAGAAAGAAGGATAAGCTTCACTGCTCTTTAATGTTTACTAGTAAACCCTAAATCAACTTTTTTCTCTTACATCATCCTTGGAATAATGACTAGACTGATTAATTAATGTAACATGAAGATCCAGGTCATCAACTTCTCATGTTATAACCAAAGATTGAGAGATAGAAAATCTATAATCAAGTATATAACAGCTTCAGAGGAGACATAAAGGAAAGAGCTGTGGTGTCAACAACAGTCTCCAAAGCTATTACTGCCTTTACGTGTTATTCTATATTCCAGTTCACGCAGGCTTAACTATAAACAGAGGAGAGTCAAGCTACAGCCCAAAAATAACAGTTTTTAAACACTGGGTATTCATGTACGGAAAAGAGTGAATACCAAGTATGAAATAGGGGGTTTAGTTTCAGTTTAGCCTGGAGAGCAAGCGTCTCCACAGCTCTGGTCTATAATTACTGGAGGCACTGTTGGCAGCAGAGCACTCTGTGCGGTATTGGGGCAGAACAACGGCACCGTTTTCCTTCGGTATCCCATCACACATGCCTGCGCTACTCGGCACATAGGTTGGCTGGCTGCGGATTTAAAGGGTTTGAGAGAGAGTCTGGATAGGTTTGTATGAACACCACGGTGGGTTAAAAGTAAGATGTCATGCAGATTTGAATCAACAGTTACAATAAAGAGCGAGTTCCAAAAAACAAATGAAAAAAATAAAATGTTTGATAATCAAACTTTTGCTTTCCTTTGAAATAATGACAAAACTAGGATTGATAATCTTAGAAAAGCTAAGCAAGTGCAGGCTACACTGAAAGAAAATGCCACCTATATAGCAAATATCCCACCTCCTCCCATCAGCCTTCTTGTCAAAGCTACGCACCCAAAACACATGATCGTGCAGTGCCTGATAATGTGGAGAAGAACATTTCTGTGACCTACATGCTAAATTTTGACTTTAGTATCTGCACTATAGGTGCATCTCTCCGGCTTGTAATGACTCTGGTCATGTGCAGTGACAGGACAGGCAGGCAGGTTAGTTAGTAACAGACAGGTATGCGAGCCAATCATTTTATTTGATTGAAATTATTGGACGTGTTAAAAACTGTCCTGTGAGAGACCTTAACTTCTTTATCAATAGCCGATCACATATGAATGTGAAGAGGTTTTTAACAAGTTAGAAAAAGAGTGTTTCAGAAAACAGGTAACAAACTCTAGCTTTAACCATACCTAAAAGAAGAAGAGGTCCTAATAAAAGGGTATCTTTATCCACCAATTAACTGCCAATGCCATTTCATTAGAGGGAATCAGTTTTTATAAAATAATTATTTAATTGAAAACCCACCTGAGATACATAGTCTCACATCAAGAGGCTGAAAGTGTATCCATAAAACAGTGACAGCCACAACTGCATAAACTGCAATAAATTAAGAGTGATGCATTACCATGTATCATGTGCAAAGGGAATACAACCTCCCAACTATGCAATAGGCAGGCTATCTGTACATATCATTTTGCATAGTGTTTGTTTCTAAAAATATTATGTTTTCAATCAAGCAAAATGTCTTGCATGAGCACTGAACCAAACAACTTTTTTTTTCTTGCTAGTATTTGCAGACTGCAGTTTGCTTACATATAATTGTTTTGGTTCAGTGGTCCCTGTGGTGAAGTCTCATTGCCTCTAATTCATAGTACAGTAAATGAGTATGAGCACACAAGTTCAGAGAAGACGAATGTACACTACTTGTCCAATGAAAAATGTCAGAGTAAAAACAGCCAAAGTAAACAGCCAAAAGAGACGAGACATATTTCTTAGAATCAAGCGGACCAGAATGCGATATTCAAAAGGGAAACGTCTACTCTTCTCAACACACCAAGAGAAGGCTCCAATATGGTCACGTTGTTCGTTGTCACGTCAGTTTCTGTATATGTAAGTAATGTTGGACAGGTGTTTGCTGAAATATCAGCCATAGGAACTCGATACTGGAGCTTGGCCCCGGACCAAAACCCCACCACCGCTGATTAAAACACAGGAGTCATTATCAGCACCTGTTCATCAGGACTATTTGAGGGGACACTGAATCAAACAAGTGAGATGCCTGACATACAGGTTTATGTAACCTTTTTCTTTTGTGGGGTCACACAAAATAATCTCATTCACTTTGTGGTGAACACATGTATTTGGCTTTTTTTTTTTTTATAACTCAGCCTCACACTGACCTCACTGTGAACAATTTAAACATCGGGAAATATTTACCTTTAACTCTATTAAATTATACATCTAAAATAACCCATACAATTTCTGTGTGGATCTGAAATTGGTGGATCCAGGATTTTTGCCCCACTATCTTTAACATTGCAGGATATTTCAACCTTAGTTGTTGATTTCTCAGAGAATGCAGCCATGTTTACGGGACAAACCTACGAGTGTGTGAAATTTGGTGCAGATCCAAATAAAAATCTGGATCTAGTGAATTTAAATATAGTTTCATAAAGGCAGCTTGGCAGAGGTATACACTCTCTGAGTGATTTCTAATTGTAGTTCAAATTGTTTGACTTTAACGGGCGCTGTTGATTAACCTAAAATAAACATAAGGGCGGAAGCTATTTGAGAAGGCCCTACACATTTCCAACATGATATATGTGATACAGGGAGGACAGCGAGTTCTTAAACCTCAGCTGAAAACATGGGGAGATGAAGTAACACGATGGCTGTGGTTAATATACGAGGGCCCGAACAGGCAGGATAAGTTACAAAAAACATGTATAGTAGTGAAATAAAATCCCTTTTGAACAACCTACAAAAGTAGCCCACAACAATCAGTGGTTGTCTGCTCCTTGAGCCATTTTGTTATTCTATTCAAATATAATATTGCAAAAAAGTTGCTGACAAAGTGAGTGTGTTGATTTCCTTGTCTTAAGTAGCACAAGTTTCCTGTGAAGACATAACTAGAAAACAATGCAATTAAAGTTGATGACAGCAGCCATATGGCATCAAAATCACTTGATGCTGCAAAACTATCAGCTAAAACTTTAATTAGAGTAAATATGTTTTCAAAATACCTCCGCCAGCTAATTTTATCTCGCAAGACCATTTATAATGGTCACACAGGCTCTGAGGGATGTGGTCTGTGGTCACATCTGTCAAGATTGAGTTTAAATAAAATCACGGGGCTTTAGAGTAGGGGGAGCATATAATATATTTTTTTTGCTTTGAAAACATTGTGCTCTTCGTTCTCCAGTAGACTCAGGATTTCCTTTTTGTTTTCCAGAGGGAGGTTATTGGTTTATAGGGTGGGTTTGGATGGAGGCCACAGGAGGTTCCTCCTTCTCTTGACCTTGGATGCATCGAGATGGTGGAACTAGGAGTGGCACCAGGAGCTGAGTAGCACTGTGTGAGGAGAGACGGGCAGTTTTCTGGGCTCTGGACTCTCCTGTCCACAGCAATTAGCAGTGAGCTGCTGTAATGAAGAGCTTAAGGTTTTGGGGTCAACACTCCACCGGCTTTAGGTTTTACTGTTCTGGGTGGGTCTTTGATCCTTTACTCCCCCTTCTAATAAAGTTTAACCACAAACAACCGAAAGGCTCCTAAAAGGATCTTTACACTGGAGTGATAGAGAGAGGGGGGGAAAGGTTTTCATGAGTTTTTAAACATATCCTTTCAGTTTAATTGATTTAAGGTTGGGAGACCCCCGAAAAAAATGATTCTAAAGCTGGAATCCACATCTTCCCTTCTTGCATTTTTTCAGATGGGGAGGTGGGTACAAACATTCGGGTTCACATTCCACCTTGCAGATATCATATCTGAACCCAAACACAGCAAATATCCTTTTGGGTCATTAACCCAGAGATAATATCTTTGTTTATTCAAGTCTAAAGTTCATTAAAAACTAAGTTGTTGAACTGCAGAGAATCTCAAATACCACCATTATTACCTCTCTTTCAACGTCTCAAGTTCAGTGGAGAGTGAGGAGAGAAAAGGAAAAATAAAAATAATAGTGAAACAGTATGTTGTCAATCCTCTCAGGGTGTAGAAACTCTAAAAACTGAGGGGGTTTCCTCATGTGCTGAAAAACTGGAACAAACTTCTCTGCAACACTTTGTGAACAGTTTTAACTGCTGTAGCTTATTTGGGTACAGGGGGTTATTATTCTAATTCTGTGACTATGACCATAGTGGCCTAAGGGCTCTGCGGACTGAGTCCTGCATGTCCTCATCATTACTGTTTTCAGACATGAACTTTGCCTTTGTCAGATTTGACTTTCATATATGAAGAATGCAGGAGGAGATTGCCTGGGTCGGACGAGAAGTGACTCGTGGGTAGAGCATGCAGGAGGCTGGATAATAGGTGTTCATTCTGATGTGGAAAGAGACCAGTTTTTTTTGTTTATAACCGATCAAAGATGGTGAGAGAAGAAGTGATTGACGCAGCTGTAATGGATATTTTTGCCTGCAAGTACAGAGATTTGGACAAAAATCCATCCTTCATTCTAGCTGTGAATTTTCTGGAAATCTTCCTGCTATATTCTCACATGGGCTCGCTCCGACATATTACTGGCAGGAGAGGTCCAGATGTAGGTGCATATCAGAAAGCAGCACAAGTCAGCAGAAGTTTTTAATTGACCAACTCAATCAACGGTCATGGAATAAAAAGCTGCAAGCAAATGACCCATTCCAAACAGGCATGTTTAGAACCTCATTAAAATGTGTCTTTTAACGCATTTTCTAATTATGCTGCTACAAGATTTAAGCTTTTTACTTGTGGTTTTAGATTTACCTTCAAAGCAAATTAACCCATTCCTGTCATCAAGGTTGTTTCTTATACATATAGAAATAAAATAAAAAATGTACATATATATATTAATCATTTTTAACCCTTTTAATCTGCTTGATAATAAAAATCTTGAATCTTGAATCAAGGCTTCTACGACTGTGCCTCCCTTTGTCTGGAAGTGACCAGTGAAGGTCAGAGCAAATCAAGCAATCCAGCCTCCCTTCTAAAGGATATGATCTCATGAAACATTCCGCCCACAGAAGATGCTGGTCTGCTCAGAGCTCTTTCAAGCAGCATAAGTGAGAACAGTTTACTGTCCAGTAGTTCACACCCTTACACTGACAGTGCTGTGCTTGTGAAATCACAACATTCTATTTAAGCCAAATGCTCAAGCTCCCTACTCCATATTAGTGTTATATATTTGAACAAGTATTGTTTAATCCTGCATTCACACGTGACTATAGTGACACTCGAATTACTCAATGAGACCACATGTCTATTGTCTACAAGTAGCACACTTGCTCAATCATTATTTAAAAATAGATCCTAAATACAAAAAAATGCAGTTAAAAATCATGCTCATTTTTAGATAATTTCATATTATAAGAATCCAACATGAAAACCTCTCGGTGCATTAAACAAATCCGACTGCAAATCACTAAAAAGACCCTTTCAGCAATAATGAATTCTCTTGTTAATGCTCATAAATCTAATCCTATTACACAGGAAGGGAACACGGACACGACGCAGGACGAGGCCAGCGAGAACTGATTAGCGTTTTCGTGTTATCGGGTAAGTACTCTTAACTAGCATAGGAGGAGCGTAAGTGCTGCTCTGGGACGCCTCAATTCCACACGGACATGGAGGTATGAATAGACCTCCCCACAAAAGCTGAGCTGAATAAGCAGAATAGGCGGGTTTGTGAGAGGGCATGTGGGGGGCAGCGGGAGAGCAGACAAAAAAAAGAAACAGGGGTTTTGCGGTCGTACAGGGGCCAGATGAAGTGCAGCGGAACAAAATAAAACAATGGGCTGTCACAAAATGCTGATACCTGGGACGCATATCCTGGACTAATTGGGAGGACCGATCTTTACGGATATGACGTCAAAAACCTTCTCCACAGCGCGGTATTGCATAGTAACACAGTCAATAGTTTCAGCAACACGCCTATTAGACTTTGACCATCACCCGTAGACCTTGTTTTAACTCAGGCACAGAAAACAGCTGCTCATTCGGGCAACAAATCTCCTTTTTTTTCACAAACAGTTCAATTAGCAGCTCCCTCTAAGCAGCTGTGACTCTGAGCAAAGTGTGTCAAGGTGACTCGGCGGAACAGGCTATTCAAGGAGAATTCAGAGCCACGGAAACAAGCCGTCGTCTTGAGGAAAAATAAAAACACAGATTATAGGAAGAGAAATTTCATATTTACAGGAGTAACTGTGTAGGAAAAGTGCACAGTAATCATACCAACCCAGCTCCGAGTTCTCCAGCACCAGACAAAAGATTGCTTAAATATTTATTCGGGAAAAAACAAGCCAACTTCATGTCGATGCAGTAGCCACACATCTCGAGTTTCTATCTTCATTTTCAGTGTCCGTAAAACTCCCCTTGTTAACCATTCACTGCTCAATTTCAGGCTTCATTAAAGACGTCAGCCGGCCAGGCAGGCATTCAATATGGCTTTCACGGTGCTATACGTGAAAGGAACCAAAGACCAGTGGGCTGAAAGTGCTGCACCACGCGCTTCTTGATATTTATGTCTTCACTTCCTCAGAGTGACGTCGGTATCACATCCACATTTTAAAGCTACGTAGATCCACCGCAGGACAAACAGTACAAGAGTTTAAATCAAAGCCAACGATTTAAAGATGGATGAGATTCGAGGGGGGGCTTGAGGGAAAAGAAACTAAGAATGTTTTGAAAGAGACGTGGAAAAGGTGATTTCAAAAGTTACCTTCAGCTCTCTCGCATTTTTAAGATTAAAGTCTAAATATGTCATAAGACGTGGGCAGCAACTCTTGCTTCCACATGTTCATTCCCCTTTCCACCACTCAATTCAAAACTGAAAAGTCTAATTTCACAGTGCTATAAAAAGGTACGAGCTAGCACCATGTACCAACTGTATTTTCCCCAGAAATTGCTTGTTTTACAAAATAAAATAGCTCACACTCAAGGCCCATAGTGGACAACCACATTTTACAATAATTTCCTCTCCATATGAATAAAAATATAAAGATCCGACAAGGATGCTGGGCCTGTGTATATTAATGGATGCCTTGGTTGAAAATGTAGAGGACACTGGTTTTCCCTCATGACTCCAAGCCTGGAATCAAATGCAGCCCCGCCCTTCTCTCCCAGTGATGTCTCCTCCTCTCCCACTGATGTCTCTCCCTCAGAGAGCTGGGACTGGACCAGCAGTCAATAACAAAGCATCTGGTTTCCTCCATTACTGCTGTTGACCTGCACATTCATGATATGCATCTCTTACATTTACAGATTTTATTAAGAGGGTCAATCAAAAAAAGATCTTCCCCTACCCATATTTTAAATATATTAATTGTCCATCTGAAACAGTGTGTAAAAATGTGCAACAATGTGATAATTAGTAAAGTAATGGATAAAAGTGTCCTATAACAGATGTTCGATTGTGAATGCAGGGATGTTTCGCAATTGACTTGAAGTTTTTAATAAGAGAGCACCCCACCCCCCAGCCTGAACACCACAAATAAAATCTGTCTGTAGGAAACATTGCTGAGGCATCAGTGTTTCCAGCTCTGAGGACAATAGTGAGTGAATGAGCTCATAGGGGGAACAAGCACTCGAGCCAGCAGCTCCCCCCCCCCCCCCCCTCCCTGTGGGTTTGACATGTGTCAATCTATCACACTACATTAAATATGTGTATGATGTTCAAGAATTAGCAATAACACTAAACTGTACTGGATATCTAGCCAGTCAGTCAGATAATCCCTGATATGAACGTGTGTACATGAGTTCCACAAAGTAAGGCGGAAAACATCATGCCTAGATGAACATCATTCAGGATTATCAGGAACAGGTCTAACTTCTCCCTGTGTGTTCCTAGGAAGTCCCACATCACCACAAGATCAAAGAGCAACGACAATTGCTGCTTAGAAGATGTGGTTTTGGCTGAATGGGTTATTAATGAGAGGAGGCGGTCTGGATCACTGGAGGAGAGACAGTGGGCAACGCTATAATTACGGCCTTAACTGGCTGTGATTAACGGATAAAAGCTTTTTAAAAAGATCATCCAGACCCACTGTCAGGGATGAGGGGGAAAAACACAATTACAACACCTGACACTACACAAGAGCATGCAAACTGAAGTGTTCCCCCTGCAGCGGGTTTACATTGACCGTTATGTACAGCTCCATGAAAACGCCGGAGGGCTCAGCTTAACCGACCAACCAGCACACGAGCACACACATATATATTTGAATTGCATTCTCCTCTCGGACGGACTCAGAGTGTAGTTTGGAAAAGCGCGGTGAACTGTGCAGCAGAAACACACAGAGCCATGTGAGGAGCACAATGCGGACCGGGAGCCTGACAGGAGCAGGCTATTAAAGCACCGGGCTGCGTCTGTACAGCCCCCCTCGTCAACCATCAGCGTCAGCACAATGAAAGACTCCCCCCCCCCCCCCCCCCCCCAAACAAAGCCATCGCGTTGAAAGCGACCCTCGGCTCGGTGCGGGCTGCACTGTGTCGCACACGTTAAACAGCACTGCAGGCTTTTCCTTCTACTTACGGTGAAAAGCTCCCATAAACGTGCAGGCTCCTCGAGGATCGCGCTTTAGTCACAAAGGGCGAGGATTGAAGCGAGCAACCGCTGGATCCAGATGTGCAGACGTGGACAGTTTGTTGTTGTTACTTTAGAGAAGCGTCCGTGTTGGAGCACGCGCTCGGTCCGCCGCTGCTGCCTCGCGCTGACTGCTGCTGCGGCGCGTGCGTCCGTAGTAGAGACACCGTGAAACCCGAGAGAGCCGATGATGTCACAGTCCGGATGTAAAGAGAGCGAGGTGGCCAGAGGTGCTTTTCACTGATCCCTCCCACCCACACACATACTAACTCCCCCCCCCCCCACACACACACACACATGCTCACACCCACGTACACACCCATGCTCACACCCACACCCACACGAGCACACACACGTTAACATACACGGACTGGTGAGCTACAGTATGAAGAATAATATGATGGAAACCCTAAAGGTATTTTATATATTTGTAAATAAAATTAAATTGCATAATCTGAATTGTTTTGCTCCCCAATTGTATGTATTATTAAGAGCTACTTCTTTATTCATGATTAGTAAGAACATTAAATTAAATATCTTTATGTAAGAAGAACACTTTTTCAAATGTAAGTTAACACTTTTAAGACCTTGTAAGGCCATTATTTTGACACACTGCTTATCCACTGAGGGACGTGGGGGACACGGGCAGGGTACCAGTGTAAAATGAGGCCAACATACAACAACCTTTCACTCTCACATTAACACTTTTGGACAGTTAAGTGTCCAATCGTACTAAACTCAATCTGCAAAGTGCTTTAATAATACACAGACACAGAGACTACATGCAAACTCCACACAAAAAGGACCCCGGCTGACCTGGGAATTGAACCGAGAACCACCCACAGTTCTAACCACTGCACCACCTTGCTTGCTGCCGTCACACTGTTCAGTTCTTTAGAAACAGTTTCAAGAGCATTAGATACCCTGACGGAGGCAATTTACAAATATTCTAAACTGCCCCCTACATGGAAGAAACACAACATTTCATGGAGCAGTATGAGACAACTCAATAACAACTGAAAACATGTCGACCACAAAAGGAACCAAAGCGACTCCATCTCCCAGATTTTAACATATTCCATTCCTCCCATTGTTTATTTTGGGACTGTATTGAGGGCAAGTCAATAATATGGACATAAATGAACTTGAGCTTTATTTCCTCAGTGAGCTGCATGTGTTATTCCTGGCATCTACTGCCTTAATATGAATGTGGGCTGTGGTGTAGCTGCACCACCCTCGGCTAATTCTTCAGCAAGTCCTGACAAAGACGCATGTTGAAAAGGAAGTGCACAGGTCCTTAAAAGGAGCATCGTGACAGCAATTTGAACCATCCTGATAATTGTACTAGGCAACCAACCAAATATGTGTTGGAATCGATATTTAATAACCTCTCAACTAATTAATTTTTTTCTCATGTCGGTTAATTCAGTTAATTCTTTCCCCAGTGAGTAAATTCATGAACTGGCAGGTTTTCGCTACGTTCGGTGCTGTATTATCCCGCCTCATGTTCTCCCTCTTCACACCCCTACTGACCTGCACTCACTTTAACAATGAACACCAACATTAATCAGAAGTTATTAAGACATGTACAGTGAGGCATACACAAATTGTTCATCAATCATAATCAAGGTCAAAGTTTGAAATGATCGTGTTATTGATTTGAAGTCATATTGCCCACACCTAATCATAGGTATCTTAAGTTTTCATTATTGTCCATCCCAGTTGCTGGACCGATGCTATGAGGCTTGTTACTTTCAATGGGATGAAGTGAGTGAAAGAACTGAATATAAAGTAGGTTCAGCAGGGAGCCTGTGGCTATTGAAGACATGAAAGCCTGGACAATGACCTCAGCCCAACCTAGAAGCCAAACAGCTCCTCAACTCATCAACCTGCTGGGTCCAGTCAATGGCACAGGAAGACATCTAGAGACGGCCAATACACTGGTTAATGGCTGCTATTCTCTCCCCGTTCCCTCCTTTTCATTACACTTCAACATTTCTAAAGCGAGGACTGTAGCTGTCAAGGTATCTGAGTTTTAATAGAAACTGAACACAAATGCTAAATGGATTGAAAAAAACCGTAAAGAGACATTACAGATGTTAACCCAATACGTAAGATGTGAACTATACCTTGACCAGCTCTACTCCATAAATAATGCATTGGTCTTCCTTATGAAGATGGAGGGGGGGTTGCACTACAATATTCAGTCCTTAAGCTATCCTTGCTTCTCTTGGGAGGGCTTCCCATGCTGGGGCATGGTGCCAGGGGATATAAGCACCACCTGGAGTGCAGAATGGACACCACGCCCCGAGAGGAAGCAGAGGGGGTGTCTGGAGGATATTTGATATGATATTTACTGACTCAATCCATGAAAGAGGAGTCTGTGGCGAATCTTTGTGCTCCAACGCCCACAAAAAAGGTGTCCGAGGGGAAAGTCAAAGCAAGCTGTTCAGCCATCTGTGCCTGTGCTGTGGACAGTTTTTTTTTTAATCTGCGATAAGTGAATCAATGTTTGCTGTCAGTGTCCAAATCAAACAATCTTTAAAATATAAACTGGACAGTGTGGTTTTAGACATCAGTTCATGTTTCCTCTTTACAACAACCAGTCTGTGTTTGAAAACTGAGGTTTCTCAAAGTATTCTCTTCTAGCCTACAGAGTTTTTCAGACTGCTCACGCACTGTAAAGCTACATCCACAATACGTCTTAGCTTGAAAATGCTGTTTTCAATCTCCATCCACACAAGCATGCGCCTGAAAAAGTATGACACAATACCATTGTGGTGTAAGTAGGAGGCAGATTGTCGCTCTGCAGATGATTCTTTAGTTACAGAAAATACTACTAACGACCAAACACTATTGCGAAAAGAAAGACATGGGATTTATTTTCTTGTACTTAAGAAGAGGTGGACCTATTACTAATAGTTACTTTTACACCGTTTATGCATTCACCCCTGGTATTCAAGTTTGAAGTTAACAGGAAGCAAATGCGTGTGACTGTGTCATTTCCAAATGTTACAGGATTGGAGCTTTATAAATAAAATTTGACTAACAGCGTTTATAAACATTTCAGTTTTAGGCGCTAAAAAACTCTGAAGTAGTGTAATAAACTAACAACAGTGATGTGTTTTAATACACTTAATAATTATAGTGTAGATGTAGTCTGAGTCATTAGGGGAGCATCAGGACACCGTTAAAGACAAAATGTCATCATCAAAACAGACACGTCATCAAGCTAAGTTCAATATCACAAATGCCATAAATTGCTCAGGGTGTTTTCCATTTTGCTGCCTTGTCACGTTCAATCCTCCAGCTGAACAATTGTTCTGAAGGCAACTGTATTTGTTGCAAGTTCCTCTTTTGTATATTTGGGAAACATGCCAAACTCTGGCTTTATAGTGGAAACAAATCTGCAGTAGTCCTTAGTGCAGTTCATCAGGCATTCAGAAGGAGTGAGAGACCTGACTACTGTTCCAAGAATCTGTTCTAGATGAGAGGAGTGGGTGGGTAGCTGGGGGAGAACGAGGTGTACGACCATACCAAGGTCACACAAACTCTTTTTCATCTCATCCCAAAACTTAACTACTCCTCCCAATTTTATGGCTGCACACAATTAGGCTTTATGACGAGCAAGGATAACACATTGGGCAAGCTCAGATCTGTTGATGTTATCAGAGCAGAATGGTTTGGCTCCAGCACTCCTGTCTGCCTGTCAGAGCTGGGAGACTCGTAAAGTAACGAGACAATGTGTGTGTAGTTAAAAGTTGTATAGAGGCTGTAAACAATAGCATCTCCTGTGCAACAAAAATAGCTCAACAGTGTAGTTTGCGGAAGTAAAAATCCCATTTATATGCTGAACAGAGATTTTTGTCATCAGCCATTATATAGTAACCAACTGAGGTAGACTGTCCACAAGCTACGAAATTGTAAAACAATGAGTTTGTGCTCCTGTAGAAGCCACAAGTCCAAATGATATAGAATGCATGTGGAGAAAAACACGTTTTATTTGAAATGTTATGGGTAAGAACTACACTACCCAACAATTCTTAGAGTGTAATAGTGACATCTGTGATTGGTGGAGCCCGTATCACCATGGAAATATTGACCACAAATGCGACCATCATGACGGCTACAATTGGATCGTTAAGCTTCACATTACGTTTATCACACCGAGAAATCAGTGACTCAGGATTAGGGTTAACTAGCCTTTTTTCCAATTTCTTAATTTTTTTTTGCTCCAAATCAAATTTTTATGGTCTTGATTAATCTTGTTGGCCAGGCTGGTCGGCCTGGTTCCACTCTTCAAACTGTTTTTAAATAGGATTTTCTGAAATATCAATGAAGAAAAATAATGGGAAATTTACATCCAGAACCAGAGCCGTTCTCAAAGTGGTCACTGTCACACTCTATACGATCCAGTAAAAGGCTTAAGTTTTTTTTTTGTGTGTGTTGTTTGAGACAAGTGATGAGGAACCTCAGGCCTCAGTTTGATTTTAAAGTAAAGCTAAAGATTTTGTGCACAATGATGGGTGTATATAAGAGTCTTGCCCCCTGAAAGCATGGAATACCTTCAACTACATAATAGTCTTGTGTGACTAATAACCAGTTGTCATGTGCAGGAGAGCACAAGGCAACTAGGTCAAGGCTAGTCTGTGGAGAAGGCTACAAAGTAAAAAAAAAAAGCCTCCACCTACATTGTACCAATTATCAACTAGCAACACTGTTTCTTTTCTGCTTCAGCTTTGCACTAGAGGCTTCATTCAATTCTCAGCTGACAGATGCCAAGGAGAAGCTTTCAGACTCATTAACGGCCCACGCAGAGTCACAGAGAGACAGACATGAGGGGAGAGGGAATCGCTGTAAGTGTTCACATGTGTATCCACCCTCCCTTAGAGGATCCTCTTCTACCTGCCCACTAACGCTCGTCTCTGGCTATTTCCTGTTCCGCCTGTATACACTCCCACACACACACATGCTCTCCTTTGTCACTATGCTGCAGGTCTGCTTGAGTTCAGAAGAACTACAACTACTTCGGCTGGAAGAAGATACCAGAATGGGAGCATTAGCCAGGGCTCTGAAGGGGCCTCCGTTTTCAGCTGAGTGATGGTGAAAGAATAGTGCATGCATAAATAGTCCGATCACAAGCTTGTCTTAGGGGAGCCAGTGAGGGGTTGGGCTGAGATGGCCACCCTATTGGCATCTTGTTGTGTGAGTGTGTGGTTTAGGGGAGGGGTTCTCCAACTCCTGTAATTAGCTGTGTGTCAAATGAAGCAGAAAAACAACAGTAGACTCCTGAGTGCTGAGCAGTTACATCCAAGACAAACAAGACCAAGATCTAGTCATCAGGGAATTGGAAATCATTTAGCGTTTCCAACCAAGGACTTTGTGGAGGTCACAATTGTGATGAATTATGAATTTATGCTGATTAAGACAAGTGTTCACATGAATGCAAATACAGTCATTTTTATTTTGAAAAAACAAAAGGATTCAGGCTGTGCACAGTGAAGGACTCCTAGGTAATCCATGACATGTCATGGCACGCTCCAGGAAAAATACCAGCCAAGACTGGTGTTATCCAACATGATCTCAAAGAACAGAGCAACAAAGAAAAACGTCTGAAGGTGTTCCCTTCACTGTGCAGATACGATTAATGGGAATAAGCACAAATCAGTTTTTTTTCATTCAAAAGTAATTCTCTCATGGAAACTGACATGACTGTGATCATTACGTATGAAACGTTATTCTCAATGACATATAATGCTTTATTTTTGTTTATCCCTTTTGTATGCCGTGTTTAAGGTTTAAAAGATCTGTGAAGTTGAAAAGCACAAAGTTCTTGGTACGGACAGCTCCTCTCCCTTACAGAAAGAATGGCTCTTGAAGCACCTGGTTCACCTCATCAGTCATCTGGCTGCTTCTTCCACATCTTTGTGATGTCAACTGACCTACATTTACATATTGAAAACATAGCGGCTAGTCTAGCAGTCTCCCTGACAAAGCCAGGTTAAGCAAGAAGAGAGGTTGACATTTCTTAGATGCACTGACAGAGTTTGACCAATCACAACAGAACGGGCCAATCAGCTGGCCAATCGGAGCATACTAGGGGTTGGGAGGGGGTGCTTAAAGAGACAAGAGCTAAAACCAAGCGTTCCAGAAAGAGGCTGAAAGGAGGAGCTGCAGTAATGGACAGCCTGAGGAAAGGGATGCTTTTTCTGAGCATAAGAGCATGTAAACATTCAAGTAATAACCTAATCTAAAATGATCAACCGGAATCTGTCTCCTTTGAATGTATTGTTGATGTGTTATTAGAAACAACATAATGCTTCATGGTGCACAGATACACAACTGCACTGGGAGGAGGTGATGAAAGGAAAATGTGTTTACAGTAAGCACTGTGCGTGCATGTGGACTAATTAGAAAAAGATCAAAAGGGAACATGGATCATTTTGCAGAGGCTAACAAAATGGACCAGTCACTGAGGAGGTCAAACTCACGCTCCCCCAGGCTGCCAGGAAGTTTAAGAGAGTCAAACCCTCTAAAGAAATACAACACCCCACTGACTATAATTAAATAAGCTGGCCGGAAATCAGTGAGCTAATGACACATTGAAAATCAATAGGCAGTATTTGGGATTTTTTCTCATACTAGAGCAGATAAGCCAGTTGGAGGCAAAGGCAATGTGCAGATCTGCGATTATACCAAGATGCTCAAGTCACAACAATGATGAAGCAGATGAGTGGGAGAAAGATCAGATTTGCAGCTCAGTGAACTGGAGTCTTCTTCAAGCACAATGGCAGAAGCGAGTGAAATCACAGGAGGTCAGCATGAGAACAGAGGGGTTGGACAACTCGCTTTACTGCTCCATCTGCTTTGTGGAACCTTGGCAGCACTGACAGTCACAAATTCCAAAGTTTGCGAGTCCAAACACCAATCGAGTCCTCTGCCCTGCCCCCTCCAACACAACTGTAAGACCTCCTTACTCACCAGGCTTGACTTTCACTCTTTTTTCTTACCTCAAACTCAGTATATTAACGGGGGGTCCCGACTCCAATCCCACTCCAGAAATATCTATAGATGCTTTACCTCTCAGATCACAACAGAAAACATTAGCCTGTCAACTCTCTGTTTACACCTCTGAGGCAAATACAGATGTAATCATTGCTTTTGAATCATTTATAGTTCTGTTCAAGGTAAACAATCAAACCTTTATGTAATCACAGCATTGAACTGTGTGTCTTCAGTTTTGCAGAGTGATGAAATAAGTGTGTTTAAATCTGTCTAGTAAAGCAATGATCCAGTCATAGGAAGCTCGGGGACTAGAACATAATGATACTAAAATCTTATTATCACTGCGTGTAGAGATGTTCCTGTGCATCTATTACAACACTGAGCGCTCTAATGTTATATGATCTTAAGTGCATGAAGAAAGTGTTTTTAGGAAGCATCAATATCCACGTCTGCTCATTACATAGCAGAAAAAAAGGTTGCAGCAGTAGGCACATGCTTAAAAAAGGGTTGCACTTAGTCTCTTAATTATTAATGCGCATGTTTCGCAATAAACTAATTGGAATGTCATATCCTATTCCCTTCAAAAGCTAGGAGTGCTAGCACCTTGTTAGATTGTGGTTCTGATGCCAGGGAGTAAGACGTAATGCTATGCACAAAGGAAATTACAAGAGCAGACCATCTACGGCAACAGCAGGATACAGCAAAGTAACTTGAGGTGAAGCATGCGGCACCCACCTCCTGTTGGAAGGTGCATGTTATCATCTTAACGTTTTGGTCAAGATAGCAGAACACCAACAATGTGTCCGACCGCACCTCATCTGAACACCAACACACCCTTGGGGAAAAGTGCATTTGCTATTTAAACAACGTGGCTACTGGTTGGGAAAATGGCAACTGCTTACATGGCAGCGCGTTGGATGTAAGATCGCACCCCAACACTGCAAGTACACAGGAATTTTGGTTTCTACTACTCAACCAATGTGTCTTGATTGCAACGAAAAGAAAGTGTATGTGTCCACAAATTCTCCTTCACTATTTTTCCTACAGATATCATCTAATAACCCTTTCACATAAGCACACTGATGGTTGTTGCACTATCCAAATACCCTTCACACATGGATAAAATACAGCTTTGGTTGGACACTTGTTTCCGTCAGAGTTTGTTACTGACATCGAAGCCACATTTAACATCCCGAGACAAAGCTCACTGAGAGAGAACTAAAACTTGTGAAATTGAAACTCTATTGGCTAGGCCACATAATTCTGTGTGAATCTGAGGGTGTGCAGTCGTGTATAGGGAACTAGTATGAACAGTTTGTGAATAATAAACAGGCAGTGGTGACACATGTGGAAGTAGATTCATATAGCAGGTTGGACATTCAGATCATTCAGTTGATAGTTGATTATGTGTACCTGGCTACAACTGCTGCAGTCTAACACACCTGCCCTGCACTAAACCCTACCTTCAACAGGGTTACGATACTGATGTCATGTTCAGACTGCTAATGAGAGATGTTGATTCAACTGCGTGACAATAGCCAGATGTAGTTTGTGGTGTTGTTTCTCTGCATTGCTTTTTACATGGAGCTGATTCAATTATTAAACAGCCTTAATTTAAAGTGGAAGCACATAATAATTTAGCAGCTAAGCATATATTAAGTCAACCAGTTCAGTACCCATGCATGTCTCCCATGCTTGGTTTGGGTTGTACTTCTTAAGCCTTCTTATAAGCGGATTGTAAAAGCCATTACAGCCATATACAGTATATGCACAGCACATGCACATACTAAAATAACTCTGAATGCCTGACAAACCTTGGCACTTCACAGAACATTTCACTCATCCTGCAGGTCAATGGCAGCTTTGGAAATGTCGTAAATCAGGCCTGACTAGCTCTCATTTCCACAGTGGACCTGAGCTAAACAAATACATGAATTGTCTACCGGTGCAATTAGCATGTTGGGAGTGGATAATGTAGGCCATGATCCAATAACAACATCAGCAACAAACACAAGAACCTCCGTAACCAACACCAAAACAAGGTAACAGATATGAAGGAATATCTCACGTCCATCCCCTCATTGTAAATAAGACCAAGTATAACCTAGTAGGAAATAACCCCTTAAACACCATGTTATTTCACAAACTATAAGCAGAGACAGAAGGTATCTATAGTTTGTCCAACCGCCAAGCAGAGCGTGATCAAAGTATGATCAGTTAACAGTTCCATGTCTTGTTTGTAGTTTTATTACAGCATGCAAATAACTGTATCATTGAGCAATAGATTATTGAATTTTACACTTTTTAAGAAGGAACCATGAAAACTGACGATTACACGGCAGTGGAGAAGCCCAAGGCAGCACTTGTCATAGCTCCCTCTACTTGCTCACTCTCCTCATGAGATTACAGTTCAGTTTCAGACTGATTATGGAGAAGAATTGAGACGCAGAACCAGCTTTGTGCCTCAAACCTCCTCCGTATAAAGTTCAGCAAAAGAGTGGAGACAAATGTTGTATGAATATAATCAACTCTGCTTCACCAAACGTGACATTGTGTGTGTCGGTGTTAAATAAAAATACCAAAGTACTTATGTTATGTCAATTCAACTCGACTATTCAAGAACTCTAACGCCATCTCAAATGCTCCACAACAAAAAGGCTCAAGTTTTATGGCACTCTCTTATAATTGTCAAAATGAATATGAATGAGAACAATTGAAATGCATTGAAATGGTAAATAACCTAATTTGAATTAGCTATTGTCCCAGCCACACAATCGCTTCAATCGGTGTAAGTAACTGAGAGGGCCCATAAGAGAATATTGGCTGAAAGTGTGAGAAACACAGGTGGTGTGGGGAGCTACAGGGAAGGCAGTTGTAGATTTTTGTAGTTTAATTTCCAAGGCAGGAAAAATGCCCATTTCAAGGGTTTTACATCTCACCGCTGGCTCACATTCAGATGCAGACTGCTCTTCTAAATAATTAGTTACTGGGCATGATGGGATCTATGATCGCTGAAGTGCCACTCGGGCTGTGAGGGATGCAGCCCTTCAACACTGGACACAGTCTGATCAGCTGAAGTACATCACGTCACTTCAAGAGGAGCCTGTTAGCTCTCCTCTCTTGGAAGAGACCCAGCTGAGGGGATGCATTTTTGCGGAGTGGTGACCATAGATACCTTCCCCTTGGGGTGGGAGCTCTGTGAGTGTCTAGGTTTGTCAGTTTCCAATGCAGAACGACTGCGTGCTAACTCAACACTGTTGACTATCTTATTTATGAATAAACTAGTAAAGCTGAACTGCAAATATTTAGTTAATCTCTTCTATGTTAAGCAAATGTTTAATTATACGATGTATTGCTTTTCTTTTTTCAGTCTTATTTAACAGTTAATCAATTAATTTGGGGTATTAGTCTGATGGCTATGAAGCCCAACAACCTAATTTACATATGAACACATAAATACAAAAAATATTTACACCAATGAATGATGAATGTACAAATAGAAATGGATAAATGTAGAAATACATAGATTTCAAAGAGTTTTTTGATTTATTTGTTTATACTTATATATTTACTTAGTACTTATTTACAAGACATGATGGCCAGTGGCAGTGATACTGTGAATGGCATTTAAACATTTTCCTTGTCATTTTACAGACAAACAATAATAAAAAATCTGCTAAATACTCAACAGATAATCTTTAATGAAAACAACAACAGTAAAATGTATCATAATTTTTGTATCCTTAGAATAAGACACTGGCTATCTCTCTTTAGATCCTGTGTTAAATCCTCTTTGTCTGGTGCATGAAGCTGAGGGGCTGTGACAGATCTACAGAGACAGACAGAGAGATGGGAATGTGGTGGTGGTATAGAACAAGGTCCTGATCCACTAACTCGCCTTGAGCAGTACTGAGCATGCTCAGTAGGTCTGCCAGAGGGCCAGGCTCCTGCTTTGGCCTACTTCTGATAAAAACCAGTAATGCCATGGAAAGTTGCATTTGCTATGTGTGTGTGCGTGTGTGTGAGACAGTGTGCGTGCAAGTCATTTTGACAGAGAATATGTGGCAGGGAGGATTGTGCCCTCAATATAGGAGCAAAATCCAATATCATCAACCGCAGCCACAAACAAATAACACCCCCCCTGGTGCTGACTGCTATTGATCCATCTGTCATCAACAACTTTAACAGGGAAAGATATGAACGTACTGGAGTTGCGGGAAAAGCCGCAACCACAATTGCAGCTGAGGGGAAAGGACTTTGATTCCAGATGAGCAGATACTGAGAGAATGGCCGGCTTTAACTGACAATGTAATGAAACGCAACACAGGATCTGTTAAGCTCTAGTTCCTCCGGTCCTCGGGCAGAGATAACTGCTAGCGTAAGCAGCATAGAGATGGGGCAGCACTGTCTCACTCAGACATCGCTCCAACTCATGGTAAAAAAAGATGACCAACAGAAGTGGGTCAGACATGAGAGCGACAGACCAAGAAACTTCCAGAGACAGAGAGAGAAAGAGAGAGAGAGAACAAAGTGAGAAGCAGAGGAGGTTTATGTAAATTTGAGTGTTTGACTTTAGAAATGACACATGATGGAAGTTAGAGGGACTAGAAGTTACACCAATAACACACAACAGCCGTAATCATATAGGCCGTTATTTTCCTATGATACGTTAACTTACAATTACATATAAATTTGTTTATTACAGTCATAATTTTCTCCAATATTAATATCTTCAGGTTGCTGTTGAGCAAACAGCAGATGACTGAACAAACATTGTGGGGAGCAGCACGTTTTACAGTTCCTGTCACCAGTTTCAGTCACGTGAAGCAGTCGCACCTTAACAAACATGTAGCGTCACCTCATCAGCTCTGCATCTCTTCTTTAAAGACAGGTTCAATTCATAAGATTGCTGTGCATCAACTTGGTTATGTAGTTTGGGTGTCACAATCTATCAATCTAGATCAATACATTGGTATAATGATTGATGATCAAATATCATCAATGCAAAGAGAAAACATAGATCCTTATCATGTTTGAGGTAATTTACAAAGAATTACACTGAAGAATATTCTGTGTTATGGAGCTCCCACAGTTAACTCAAATACAAAAGCGTGGAGATCAAACCATTGGTGATTACATGTAAATGACTGTTGAAGTATTTTGATAGCATAAGAACATGCAGAATTGTTTACATTTGCCTTGTTATGTTTCTCATCATTTTGATTTGGTTAAGAGAGACTTATATTCCTGAGTGTAGTGTGTGCTATATTGCAATAAGACTATATTGCATTAGCCCTTAAAATATAGATTAAGTATTAAGTTCTAACTGTAAATAATAATGTCGTCAAGCTTCTTGAGAGGTGCATGATCTGCAAACCAGGTTAAATGTCAATGAAACTGATTCAACTTCCCAGAGAGAACAGAAGCACTGTACAAACCAAAAACCTGCTAGAAATACAAACTTCTGTGCAGACACAACAACGAACAAATCAGACATGCTGCTGGATGTTGAATCCTACAGGGAACGGATTGGCTACAGCTGCAAAGCTCCGGAATGCTGCCTAATGTAAATCAACAGACGCACACAGAGACGATGGTGACATTGAAAAACACATTGACTCCTGAATGAGTCCACTCACAAGGAGACGTGTGTATTTAGTTTCTCAGAAGTGGCCTACTTTCAACGGGAAATTAGACATTCTACATCAGTTTATACATAGAGGATATTTTTAGGGCATGGTGCAGATATACATGAGTATTGCTGACAAATAAAATAAAAGGATGTGGCTTTAATGTATCCCAAACAGTGTCCCCGCTTAACTTTCCTATAACCTGATCTGACATTCTATTACAACACCCTGTTAATCCATATTTGAAATGGGGACGATCAATGCGGCTTTGAAACAACAACTGGGAATGTGCTGGGGAAGGCCCAGCTGACAAATTGAGGACAGCTCTCAGTCTAGGGCGGTCGGATGAGATTGAGACTCGACCCAATGCCAGTTTGGCACGTTCATGTATCTTTTTCATGCCTTTCTAAGTGAGATCAACGGCAAAATTGTAGCTTAAAATAACGAAGCTGTAAGGCTTTGAATTTGAAAGGGACTGCGTTAAGTATTTTCTATAATTTGACCTCCTCTGTAAAAACAGACTCGTCAAGGGGAGAGGCCGAATCTTTTTAAATCAGGGTGTCTACTCCAAGGTCTGTTGTTTTTGTAGGTGCAGCTGCATTACTGAAATCCTCTGAGAAGAAGAACAACAAGCTACTTCTGTCACGGTTTAAATCTAGTTCCTTAACAGCTCAGCACTCCCACAACCAGGCCAGTCAGGCCCAGCTCATTGACGATGACCGTGGAAGGATAATATTGTTTCACATCAACACGCTCCGTGGAAATGTGTTCTGAATTTTGTGGGCTGCAGCTCCCTCCTGGTTACGGTCCTCTGACCAACAGCTGCATGTGTCAGGTGGGTGGTTATAAGGGCTCGCCGAGGCAATATATCAACATCTGGACAAGCATGTGCATTATGAGAGTGGAGGGGGTTACTCAGAAAGACAGGAGAGGAAGAAGCGGGGAGTAAGGTGGATGGTTCAACAAACTGTGAACTGCAAAAAGATTGTTGTCCACTTCTTCTATTTAGAAATACATGGGCCACATACACAAGGCAGTTTCAGTAAACATCCGAGTTAGCAGTGTGAGAAACAGACAGTGGGAAGAAATGTTCCCTCTCGGTCAACACACTCTACTGTAAACATCTCAAGGTGAATGTACCCAGTCCTCCTCCTGTTTTGAGCAGAGTCAAGGCCTCTTCACTCTCTAAGAGGAACACCCTCTCAAGCGCCACTTATCTGGATTGATGATGAAAAAAACACGGACAAGTGGGGGGAGTGGGGACAGAGAGTAAGGAAAACATAAAATGGGTTGTTGATAAGACTTGTTGTCTAACAAGTAATGTGACAGACAAATACGCAAACACACACAAACATACACACACAGACACACATTTAAACAGCCACACTACCTTGCTCACACACAAATTCATGAATTTATTTTCACTTACTCATAAAAGAGTTATGCTATTATATGACATTGCACCCCATCAGCACATTACACCTTTATTCATAACAAGTTATCATCTTTTGTATACTGTATTTTTACATATTGTTATTTGGCTTATTTTTTTATATATTATATTACCATGGACGCAATTAAAAAACTTTATTTTAAAATCTTAGATGCATTACATAGTTCTATTAACTGTCATACTTGGAGCGACTCCAGACCGAACTGCCCGACCAAAATGTTGTGGGCGGGGCTAAGTTCGTCTGGCATCCAGGCTAGAGATGCTGGACATAATGAACAAAAATTCAACACTGCCCTCTAAGGGCCACAGATAAATCTGACTTCGACAGGACACTTTTATAGTACTATACTATTTATAGAGTATATTTGGAAAATTTTGTACAATGATATAATTACATGGACCAAATAAGATCAAGAGACAATGCTGTTAAAACTTTTCCTCCCCTCATCATTACATAAAACAGATTTGTACTTGGTTGTTAATTCTTTACACACCATCTCTCAATCGGAGACCCACTCCCTCTAGACATATACTACGTCAATTTCATTGGATTTCAATTTCGTTTAACCTGCATTGACTTAAACTTTTTGTTCCTTATATGCCCCATTACTTACTGAGCCACTCGGATCGGAGCCTTTTGTACCAATTGTATAGATGCTCCTTATGATTATAATACGTTGTAGTTTAGTTTTTTTCCATCGTCAATCTAGTTTGTTTGAAAATGTTGTGTTAAACCATATTGCTTATGTTTTGAGTAATGATGTCACTGTTCAACGAATTCTTGTTTCGCCTTCATTCCTTATTTATTGAACAGATTGATCTTATTGTTTATCTTTTGACTCTGTCTAGTCTGAGGCTGTTGTAATTTTGGTCTTCTGTTTTTTCTGTCCTTACTTTGTTCTCTTGTTTGTTGTAATGCCCCCTCCCCCCCCCCCCCTCCCTTCACACACACACACACACACACACAAAACGATAAATCTCAAGGGGTTTATACTGATGTGACAATTTTTTCTGGTTTGCCAGAGTAAGTATGTTTCACGTTTTTAATCACCAGTTGTGAGGGCAAATGTCAAATTTTAAATTAAACAGATCTATCTATACATTGCAATGTGCAATCTTAATGTTGATGTTATATTAGATTATGTTATGCTCCTTTGAGGCCCTCTGCTGGGCAAAAGCAATGATTACACTTTGTTAGCAAAACTACTGCTAAAAGCAAGCAGGCCAACATCTGGTCTTAATCTCGGTGCTTACTTCTCACTTTCAGCAGCACAGTCAGCTATCCCTGCAGCTGGTAACCAGGGCTAGAGAAAAACAGCACTTTCTGGAGATGAGCACGGGAATGCACTCGGGCATAAAGAATTAAACCCACATCACAGGAGGGTTGGAAGATCTCAGTCAATTTTGCACACTCATCAAAGAAATCACAGAATAAGGACATGTCTGAGTGCAGCTGCTAGACTTTTTAAGACTCGTCACTGTTTAGGAGAAAAGCCTTGCAGATGGATAGACACAAATCCAAAGCACAAATGGGTTTTTTTTCCCCTCTGGGACTTCCCCCCCCCCCACCCCCTTCCAGTGTTTCAAGGTTATTTTTTGTTAAAGCCCAAACTTACAGCACAGCAGGATATTCATGATATGCAGGCTGCGATTATCATTGTGAAGTATGATTAAAGCATAATACGTACATGCAAAGACACTGTTTATCTTGGAACTTGCTAAATGATAAAAGTGAGAGAGGTATCTAAGGTGCTATTGTTGCATCAGACACACCAACTACAGACAAAACCCATCAGGGACTATGAAGTCTTATTTTTCTATTTTATTTACACAATCTTCCACAGAGGCACAGAGATTGCTGAGATCAAAGAAAAGACAAATGTTCAGATATCAGACAATGACAGAAACTAAGCTTGTTCAAAGAATAGTGTATATTAAATTTTTGAAAATAACTTCAATCAAATGAGGAAACCTCAAAATAATCAAGATCAAAGTGGCTTCTCATCTCTCTGCCGTAAACAGATGTGCAACTCAGTCTATTAATGGCTGTGCCGGAGGAAAAAAGAAAATGACAGGACAGTATTGCAAAGACACACACACACACACACACATCAAATATTCTTACATCTAATCTCCCCTCAAGGTGCAGTCAAAGTGTCACAACACTGCTTTCTTTCCCAGCAGCTGCAATTTCTGTGGGATGCCCAGCTGCCCGCAGGCTAAATTTAACATGTGGCCTCTCCACCACGTCACAGGTCTGCACCCAGGTCATTCTTTCCATCATCTGTTTCCTGATAGTACCCTCCAAAAAGGGATTGTAGAGGGGGAATCCTTTCCACGTGCCTGAATCCCCTCGAGTTGCTCTAGTGTGAGACAGCTGCTGCATTCTAGAGTCCAACAGTATCACTAAACTCCTCCCCCAGTCTGGGAAAGTGATGATAGAAAATACTGTTTTTTGGCAAGCACAAATTTGAACTACTAAACAAAGGAATAAACAAATAATCCCTGGATTCTCTCTCTCTTATAGTCTGTAAAAACCATATATAAAGATGACTGCTCCCCAATACGTAGACCCTGAGCATCTTTGTCGCCATCTGGTGGCTGGGTGCAGTATAGGTCTTAAATGTTAGTTGATGGGATGTGGACCAAACAAAACAAAAAGTTCACATCAAATGCATTTTTATCAAAGACTGTTTCTGTCGTTTAAGTTTATCACACTGATGTATGTCCACGTGCTCCTTTTTCCAGAATTAGATTTTTGATGCTATAAAAACATGGTTTATAGCTGATTGATTAGTCTTGTGATTGGTCAAGTGCATGTATCAACGGGATCATGCCACGGCTTCAAATTCACAAAATGCCATTGTTCGTATACGGGATATTTCAGTTTCAATTCTGGATAGTGGGAGGAAGTGGAGACGTGTTACAATCTTCATACAGTCTATGATCATAACAATCACTGACAATCCTGCAGTCCACATCATAATCCCGCTTAGACGTCACCAAGTGGGACATCTGCTTACTTTACAGAATAAATGGACAAACTCTGGTCTCCAGAGTGTAGAAAAGGCTCTTAGATTGAAACGTGTTCGAACTCAGTCAAACAGCATCCCACTCAGCAGAAAAGCAACTTCATTTCAGTGGGAGGTAATGTTCGAATGAAGCCAAGAGAATGATATCTGTAAACAACAGAGGGAGCAGAGGGATAGTCTCAAACACTGGTGTAGCTCTCCAGGCCTCGGCTGTGACTTGATGAGTTGTCGCAGATACAGAGCGCAGACATGCTGCCTCGTTGCCAGTGAGTAAAAAACAAGTGGCCCCCAGCCCCACTGGTAACCCTGTCTAAAGGGGGGGGGGGGTTCCCTCCTGTTTTATTTTGTAATTCGCTAGTAAAGTAGGGACTCCTGTTGCTTTTGTGTGTTATGTTATGGTACACGAAAAATTTAAATAGCGATTCTCTATGTTTCCATAAAAATAAATATAAGTAATTGTTGCCAGGACCTTAAAGCACATACATCCACAACACCTCCTGCCAGATACCTTATAACTTGGGGAACATTGACTTGGGCCTCTCCATCTAAACAACAACATCTTAAAACAGGATTTGCAGACATTCATGACTCATGGATTATCACCTTCAGTGTTGTTTTTTTATTGGGTAAAGGTGACAGACAAAACCACGTCTGTCTAATCAGTGTCTGTTAATCACAGCAAAGGAGACAAATTCTACAGACTGAGGATGAAGTTGTTCCCAAAAGACCCCAATTGATTTCCCCTCACTATTAGCTTCACGCCTTAATGTAAACTGAGATCCGTTCAAACAGCCGAACAATTCAGTTGAATTTGTAGAAAAGCTCATGAATCTCATTGAATGAATCTTCATTTTAATATCTATATACTGTATCCTTATGATGGCATTTAACACCAACAATAATTGCTTTCACACACTGTGAATATATTTATATTTATTTATATATTATTCTGTTTTGAGAAACCTGAATTGTGGGAAAGCACTGACAGTAGTCATACTTTTTCTGGCATTTTTGGCACTGGTCATGAAAATATAAATAATCCTACTATAATTCAAATAATACAAGTACCAAACCTAAAATACAAGGCAGCCAGAATACCCATGTTCTTCCTGACACAATAAACAATGCTTCCTCGAAGAATAGTGTTTTAATCCTGGTTACAGTGAGAAGAAATATCAGACCTGGAAATTCACATAAGAGGAACAGAGGGAAATCTCTGTGGTTCTCAGGAGAAATGAAATTCACAAACGCTACATGAGACAAAGGCTGGAAAATATATCCTCTGAAACATTCACTGTTTCAAACAATAAGGCACCTACTTTCGCATTAATATGAACCATCAGTCTGCCAACAAAGCACCATGACACTGTAGTTGCAATATTAAAACTAGAATTGCCCTCAGTAGAGCATGTAACACCACCAAGGCCTGACAGTCCCCTTAAATTCAATCAAGCAGCACCACAAGTCATGCACTCACAGACATCAGTTTCCTTAATGTGTTTTTCATTAAGAAACATAAATTATTCTCTGGGAAAACAGTGGAAATATATATATGCCCCTCTGTTTGCATAAGGCCGTTTGAATTGGTAATCTTCTGCCCAGAGTAAATCTATATAATTTCATATCTCCATGATTACTGCCCCTTTGATATGGGTGGTGACTTTTACAGATTTCCTTCTAACCACAGTGAACTGAAGCAACAGGGCCAATCCCAACTCTAACACACCCAAACTCTGTGATAGGAGGAAAATATGACTGATTTGAAACTCCTGGCTTTGTGAACACTGTGCATCATGAACATTGGCCAATTTGTGAGATGAAGACTGTTGTTGATTCGGTATAAAGCCTCATGTCTGTTCCACAGCTCTACTGCTGCTCCACACTACAATAATTATTCATTAGTCAAGGCAGCCTCTTCTTTTTTATCGGACACACTATTCTCAAAGTGTTGTCCATTATCACGAAGGTCACATCAGGCCACATACAGTCATTGTATTCTACCAAGGGTTAAATAAAACGTTTCTAAACATTTGTCTAGACGTAAGGAATCTGTATTTGACTCATAATGTTTAGGGTTGACTTTCATAATTAATGCAGAATTATCAAGAGCAACTGAGGATTAGCAACCAGAGCCCAAAACCTTACAGCACTCAGTGACTAAGTGGAGGTTTATTTAGTCAGTTTTAAAACTGTGTGGTGTTGCAATGGGACGTAGGAGGATAGGAATGAAAAGCTGGCCTAATTCATACATACCTCTCCTCTTTGCCTGAGGCAGGCTCTCAACATGAGTCTATTAGTGCCTCATTACTGGAATGAGTCTGTTAACAGGGTTGCTGGGCTTTACCTACAGTCCTGTTCATGCTTCCAGAGGAACAATATGAGACAGAGCATGAGTAACAAAGCTATTGAGTCATGTTTCACCTGAAATCTGAGACTGTGTGGACAGAACCAGGAGCCTCCAATTATTTATTCAGCAGGCTTCAGGTCCACTGTCATCACTAAAGTCTGACCCACATGGATTTTGGTGGCCCATAGCAATATTAGAGCGTAAAACTGATATACCTAGCATATATATATATATATATGCACATCTTTTCTGCATTGTTTATTCTGTAAAATGTTCATATCTTTGCATGTCGGCAAACATAAACACCAATATGTTTGTGAAAGGCAGATGTTTTGTCCAACTGATATATCTGTCGGGCTCTATAGTCATCAGAAGGATAACAAGAGACAACTGATGCAAACAGATATCAGTGTCTGTGTCACTCATGAGACTGGTTATGGTTCTTCTCGGCCCTAAATAACATTTTGTTAAGTATGTTGAAAAAGGCTGATGTTAATTTGTTTTTTTACTGGACACCAGTAATGACCCACTTCAGAACTATTAATAGTATGGATAGCTTGGGATTCACCTTAGTCACACTTAACTTAACTATAGCCTTTTAATTAAATAAATAGTATCAATCTGAATTCAACCAAAAATTACAACAGCTCCTGGATTTCTAAATAAAATGGATATACATGTTTGAGAATGTTGACATTTAGACTGTAGACAGCGTCAAGCCCATTTCAAGCCTGGCAAACAGCCAGTTTCAACTGTGCTTTAGTTCTTGGCAAAGAGCAAACTTCTTGTGTACACATTTTCTCTGGCACACTGAATGACTAATGACCCTCGCTCCTCCATACATAAACAATGAAAACAAATAGGTAGTGAGGCAATTCTAACAGCTCAGAGAATCGTACAGTCCACTACAGAGGCTTGTTCCAAATGACTACACAGAAAAGGGTTGAGATTATTCAGAAAAATCGAGGACAAGAGTCTGAATTACCAGGAGGCATTTCAGAGCTCTGAACTCCTCAGAACTAAAAAGAGACTTGAAAGTTATTCATGACGCTTCCAAGACTTAGGAGTAGAGGTTTTTCATGGTTCCAACTTTCTACAAAAGAGGGCCAAATTAAATAAAGATGCTTTGTTCTCAGTGGTTAAGATGAAGATTAAAGTGACTTAAAAGGCTCGAGTAGGTGTGGTATATTTCGATACAGCAAAAAAAACATATATGAAATATATTACTAGGAGTGGGTGAATGACCTAGTTTCTTTTCATTAAATGTTCATTTGAGTATATAGCATGAACCATAGCATTTATAGCCTAAGGTAGTTTGCCATGCTTGTACCCATGGGAGTCTACAAGATATAGTAGTCAACCTACCTATAGAACCTATACACACAGAGATTCATAGACACTTTTTCATTACTACTCCATCTCAGCTTTCTGAACTCTTACTTTTCTTGCTCTCATCTACTCATTTAGCTGCTCTGACACCTGCACCACACCAAATCCCTTGTGTTCATATTTCTGATTATTCTTCAAATAACTGTAGAACTATTTGGAAATGCCCATGTAGAGCAAATGAAAAGTCACAATTATAAAATATGAAATTCACTGTATCAGATAAAAGCATATTGACACATTTTAGCATGTTTGCTTGATAAAGGACTATAAGGCTTAATCTGTTTTTAATCTATCGATAAATTGATTAATCAACTGATCATAACTATGAATGAATTCAATATATACAATCTCTCTCTCAGATTTATGGAAAGGGTCCATTTGTTTTTTAATGTGTCAGTTTTGCTTTATTCCATCGATATTTAAGTGGAGATCTTTTGATGGTGCAAAAAGTTTTTTCTTTATATCATCATATCATATTCCACAGTTTTTGACATTTATACCACTTTTGTTGCCCACACACACCATACCACCCACCCAAACACACACTCAGTAAGAGCCATCATCAGTCTTGTGGCAGGCAGCAATAAAGCTGTCACACAGGGAGAACATCTTGAAAATTCCCCCACCGTCCACAAGCCCCACGGAGGCTGAAACATAGCAATCATAACATCACGGTTAAAGCTGAGGGTGTATTTATCTGAACTACCAGCAGAGGTCTTACAGCGTGCTGCCTTTCACCCAGAGTGGAGGATGAATGTCTGCACACACAGTCAGATGGTGAATAGTAGCACAGAGGTGCCAGGGCTGCATTTATCCTTGAGCAAGTACTGCAGATATTTAAACCAGACTCTAGACTTCAGGAAAATTCATCCCTACTGCAGCAGCAACATATTGCAGGGGCCTGACAGCTGATTAGACTGATGGATCACTATGAGGTGCAACCATTACTACAGTTATGAAGCCCCTGTCAGATCACTCCACTCTGGCTCTCACACATCCTCTAACTAAACCTGAAAACAAGCTGCACCGAGCTGATATGCAGTATAACAGCCAGGGCACATTGATTTTATTGCATGTAGCCTGTAAAGGTAATCTATTAAGTTTTGAACCACTTATGGTGAGGTGAAGGGATGTTTTGAGGGGTAGGTGCCCTTACTATTTACATCTTGATGTCTGTCTGCGTGTTCACAAGGACACACAGTATGATGCAGAGTGCGCTGATATAGGTGGTAATTGAATGCATTATAAAAAGTGGAATAGACAGAAAACAGACAAACAATGCCGTCTTTAAAACATATAAAGTTGAAATAATATAATCAGGTTCATGATTTTAATTAGGCTTATTACTTGAACCAGTTAACATGCTTTCATGTTCAGGAAACACATCCTTTTCCTCATATTGTTCTTTGCTGCAGCTCCTCTCTTCAGCCTCTGTCTGAAACACCTGATTTTAGCTTCTATCTCTTTAAGGCCCCCCTCTCGATTCAGCCCTGATTGGCCAGCTGTCCCGCTCTGCCGTGGCATTGCAGGGTTTCCCCCAGCACTATCTTGTTAAGGCGGCCGCCTTAACAAGACTAGGGCCCCGCCTTGACTACCAATGTATTGAAAAAAAAAAAAAAAAAAAAAAAAAATTGAAAAAAAAAAAAAAAAAAATGGCATTGATAATACTCAGGTAATACTGTTTACAACATTAGTCGTGCCAATAAAGTTTTTTGAGTGTAATTGAGACGGCGACATCTGGTGGTTGAATATATTGTTGCATAGTCTATCATAGTCACCTGTCAATCTACCGCCAGTGACGTGCGGTGAGGTCAGTGAGTGGGTAGGCACTGAGTTCTGAAAGCCAGATTTCTCTAAACCTATATATTGTTAAATCAAAAACAATAAACAACAAACAGGCACGCACGGCCGATTTCAAATAAGTTCCTCCCTTTCTTTCTTTCTTTCTCTCTCACTCACTCACTCACTCACACACACAGACGGGACGTATATGAAATGTCACGACGGTGACTTCAGGTTTGCCCGTAGCCTACTGTAGTTTGGTCTAAATGATTAAACATCGCATCCATCGACTTAACGGACCCGTCCCTCACACCGAGGGCAGAATAAACGTAAGGCAACAAGTCAAACCTTCGCCGATTCAAACTACCGGTACTACTTCTATTCAACTTAAAAATAAAAGACAGCATTCATCATTATGTAGGACTACAGCATAACTGATGGCAACTCCACTCCATAAACTTTATCTTAATAGATATAGTACCAGTAGCATATGCCCCATGGACCTGTCCAGCATCAGAATGTAACCATTTATCCACATTGCAGAGCTTAGGTTTGTCCGTCAGTAACAATGAAAACACAACTGCTCAATTGAATATAAAATGCAGAATGGATTGCACTCGGTATCAATTCATCCAACTTTATTATTAAATAAACCCCCAAAAAGTTTCTGACTCACCAATCTGACTCCCTGGCTGTAGAAATAAGCAATACGATAGTAATCCAGTGACAGTCTGACTGACAGCACAGCTAGCTAGCATCCTTTAAAATGTTGTATTTAAAATATTAAATACAACATTGACTTCATTCACTCTATGTGTAGATAAAGACAGACCTGCGAAACAGGCTGCAGGGCAAGAGTCTTACAGCCTGCATGAAGATCAGCATCAATGGCCCACCAGTGTCTAAGTTTAATTTCAGCAGGGCGCTGGAACTGTTCTTTGCACAGCCACGCAGAATAGCATGCACTGATGCCTCTTGTCAGCTGTGCCGCAAATAAGAAGATCCAGAAAGGAACTGTAAATAGTTGAATTTGCCCTTTTATGTGCATACAAAAGTTAAGTGTATTGTCCATTATTTGTATTTAATTTGCACTGTTCTTTAATTTTATTTTGTAGTGTCTGCATGTTTTCCACAACATTTGTACCTACTGTTGTTTATTTATATTGAAATAAACAGTTGTTTATTTCATTCATGCGTACTGGCATCTTTGAGCAAAATACCCCCAAAAATTTTCGCCGCGCCGCTACACGCCGCGCCAACAGCACCGCTACACACCGCGCCAACAGCACCGCCACCTGCTTACCACCTTGACTGAGACATTTACTGGGGGAAACACTGCATTGTGATGTCACGTGACATTGCAATACCCCTGAAGTATTGGCTGGACAACTGATGAGGCGCTTCAGGAGCAGTGTTTTCTGTGGGTAATACTTGGGGCTTTAAATTTTGTAGAACTTTTACATATACAAAACCAACTGAAAAACTAGCATTATGTGTCCTTCAAATCATGACTTTGCAAATGGTTCATGAAGATTGAAATGCAAGGACAATTTTATTCAGGACATGAAGACACCTACTAAATGCTTTGGTGAGTATTATTTTATATGTTATATATTACAGTAAACATCCAAAGGCTATGTACACCAACCATGTGTGGGATTCTCCTCAGCTATAAGAGAATATCCTGACCTCAAACAGACAGCTAGACCTCCGGGAAGCGGGATGCACTCATTGGCTTGGAGGCACCAATTCAGATCAAGGGATTCACATCTAGCTGTTTGTTTTTTCCAGGGTTTTGTGTTTGCTGCACAAACTACTCCTGTTCATTTGTAACAAGGGGCAACATGTTTTTGTGTGTTTTCTGTGACTCCAACCCCAGTTTGGCACATTCCTCTTCTGGTAACTCCAGCGATGCCATTTAGCTTGTTAGAAACACAAATGTGCAATATCAATCACAGCAGGTATACATTATTTAATGAGGGACTTGGAACAGATTTCAAATATTTGTTTAGGCAGGGACGGCCTGATCCGAGGACAGAGCGTGAGAGAGAAGCCTGACAGTAGAGGAGTCACTGCCCTACAGTTGAGCAATAAATGTAGTGTATTAGCCAATCACTGGCACTGACAATAAATCCCTCCCCTTCCACAGAAAGGGAACCAAATCCTCAGCAAGTAACTCACTATGCACAGATTTGACGTCACGTGTATCTGTAGTTTCAAAGAAGTTTCTACTCTCTGTGTAATCTGATGGCTCTCACACTAATACACCTCTTAGAGAACTTGGTACTATTTGAAGCAGTCGTGATGACCTGGGTACTATTTATATCTTTCAAGTGTCCCATCTAGCAGCAGAATCTACAGTGCACTCAAGTCAGGATGGGCCATTCACACACTAAAATAAATGAACACAGACACATAAGAGGCCGGATAAGAGGTTGTAAAAAGCAGTTTCACTTTGGGTTGATGGTTTTGGGAATCAGTACTGAAGTGCTCCACACAGTTATGATATTGCATAAGGTGTATCACATGAATGGCGTCTATGAGTGCCAGCACCGAAGAGGGACTCAAGAGAAAATCGAGCCTGTCCTCCATCCCATCTCACCCATAAGTAATAAAACCAATAGAGATAAGGTAAGGGCTCTCATTCACATGGAGCAGCCTCTTTATTATATTATTAATAAACACTCACATTTGGTTTCTCGTGAGCAACCAATATAAAATAATACAGATAAATAAGTATTTTTTTATTTGTCCATGACGTGTCCATTGACATACAATCTCTTCTACCAGGCAGTCTTGGTCAAGGTGGGCAGCAAATTCAATAAAAAACATTTATATATTAACACAAGCAGGGACAGATATCTCAAATAAAAAACAGTGATCTTTGAAGTGCGACTAAAACATGAGATTGTCTGTGTGAAGAGATTAGCAAACACACACAAACACACACACACAAAACCCAAGAGGTCATACTAATACTGGAATACTAACATAATACAATAAAAATCTAAAAGCTCATCTAATTTTACAACCATCCCATTCAGTTTACTAAGATGATAACGTTTATCCTGAGCCAAATGTTTAATATTTATTCAAAACTATTTTTGTTAACAGAGCTCGACAGTCCATTTTATTATATAGTTTGGATTTAAATATTCTTAAATTAATCAGTATTGAATAGAATTAGACACGACTCAAAATCGAGAATTACTAGTTATTTCCTTCCATCAAGTTTCATGGTAATTTGTCCTGTAGTTCTTGTGTAATGCTGCTGACTAACACACGTTTTTAAAGACCCCAAGAGAGAAATTATTCCAAGTTTATAATTTGTTACAGCTAATAGCCAATAGCATTTGTGCTATCACTGAGCTCAAGAGATACAGACAAGAATTTCAAGGGTATAATAAAAAGGGGATTTATTTCATAGAAAGAAACAAAGTCCTGCTGATAGCATACATTATGTGTAGCCTGAACCATATCTGACAGCAGACCTCACGGGACTGTAAAGGGCTGCAGCAGAACAGTGCAGCTCACACTGTTGCCAGGAGAGAGGGAGAGAAGAGAGCGAATAAGCCAAAGCCGCAGGACCAGGAGGGTACAATATTAATCCCTTCGCTGCTGCTGCTAAATTGAAAACTTGGCAGCAACCTGTAAATCAGTAAAGCCATACACTGTTAATTCAATCCTCTCGAAGAGTGAGAAGAGAAGAAAGGCTGCAGTATTTTAGTGGACACTTTTCATCCAGCTGGGGACATCGTGAGAACAGTGGTTTGGTTTCTCTTTTGGCTCAATAGTGGGAGGAAATAGTTTGGACGTGGATAAAGTCAAATTCAGAGGCTGAATTTGTAACAATTTGTTTTAGGAAAGCTTGTGGACATTTCAACATGGTACTCCAAGAGCTCACAGCTGTAGCGCATTTGAGCAAAGTGACGGCTTCCAACAGCTCCCTAATCATCACAGACCATCTGGAAAACAACTGGGCCGTGCACTGTCCACTGGACTGAGGTATACTGACAAGCAAAAAAGATAAGCGGAGAGGGTTCTTGCTTTGTTGGGGCATGATAGAGCAGCTGTACCGTTTTTTAGAGCTTAAAAGATAAGTCATCACTGGCAGCACAAACAGATATCAAACTTAAAACGAATTCATCACTATGTGCAATAATCAAGTTTTGTTTGTACAGGATCCCAGCATGAGAGTTTCAATCTCAAAAGTTCTTTACCACAGTGTCATAGTTGTAATGGGAGTTTAAATTTCTACCAATATTAAGTTGGTCAGCTAAAAAGGCTCCTCAGAAGCAGAGATTCAGGCTTGGGTAAGTATTTTGAATGTATGACATCAGAGGAGGGCAGAGAACTGCCAGGATACTGAGACTTCTCACAGGGCTGCAGATCGAATGCTGCAAAATCTTTCTCGTATGTGCCTCTCAAACTTTAGATCCCTCTCTGCTTCCCAACTATATGGATAAAAAGAAAATAAAGGTAAGTGGACTTCATAGAAGAGAATACATTCCCTAATATTCATAACTTGTGATCTGCTCCCTAAAAATTGGCAAATCAAATTATCACATGTGTGGAATAATATCTGACCAAAAGCATGACCCCTCATGATGGCAGGTGCGCCTGGCGAAGCATTAGTAAAGGACAGCTCATTGCAGATTAATGCAGGATTACTCAAGTTCAACAGCTCTCTCAGCATTAAATCAAAGACACCACAGAACTAAGAGGCTTTAGGACCAAAGAATTACTACAGCCTACTAAACCCAGGGGCAGGCCTACATTCAATCAACATATTCCGTACCACTGCCAGTTACTTACATATTCTTTAATGTAGTACATCAATAAGTTTGCTCACCACTAAGGTTTGCTCCACTTGTCTAAAAATATGTCATATTAAGCTTAACCCTTGAGAGTCTTGGCCTATTTTAGGTGCTTTTGAACTCCTTTGATTTGGATTGGATCCGGATATTCTTTGGACTTTGCCATTCACATATGTAGAACACAACAGGAGATGGTGCGAGTCAGGCGTGTTCACAACAACAACAAAATGTCCGGAGCATTCAGCTGAGGGGTAGCCCCATGGGCCAACCATGCAGGAGGCAGAACTCAACATATGAATTCCACTGCGGAAATCATGTGATTTTGTTAACAGCACGTTGACACCGACATCGACCGTCATAACCAACAACTCGCCAGCGTGTTGTCTTTCAAGTTGCCATGTTCTTCTTTGACTCCTCTTTTTCATCCTGCCATTCAAGCCAGAGTACCGAGAGAAAAAAGAAACAGAACATGCCACCTCCAGAAAGAAAGACCTGTAATAATTTTGGGTCTTTTCAAACATGTATGGACCATAGAAAGTTATTAATTTTTTTTTTAATCAATTGCTTATAGATATAAATTTGGCCTTGGGCAATTATGTCAGGAGGCGGAGGCGGTACGAAATTTGAGGGAGGCGGCTGACAATCCTCTGTGCAGGAAAAAACCCTGGACAGGCCCATCAATGATCTAAAATCTATAATTTATTATCTAGTGCAGTAGGGCTCCATCTGGTTGGCCAAATATATTGACATGCAGAGCGTTAACGTACGGCACATGAAACAACATATATCGCAGTTCAAGCTTTCATTTGCGATACTTATATCGCGCATGTTGGTATTGCGATTGCGGTCAATTTTAGATATTACATTACATTACATGTCATTTAGCTGACGCTTTTGTACAAAGCGACTTACATTTTTAGTACACTCAACATTTATGAGGGGCAATTTAGGGGTTCAGTATCTTACCAAGGACACTTCGGCATGCAGATGGGGAAGAGTGGAGATTGAACCGGCAACCTTCATGTTGGAGAACGCCAGCTCTACCCCCTTGGCCACACCACCCCGCAGATATATCGTGCAGCCCTACCAGGAACCTTCTTGCTGTTAGGCAGGAGCCCCCCCTTTCCCTTATATAATGCAATAACAAAATTAGCCATGTCACAGTGTTTTGTAACTTTTTTTTTTTCAGCAATGGCATTGCCTCTGTTAACAAGCAATCAATATTTATTTTCGATTTGATATATCTTTATATTGGACCCTAAAACACACAAGACAACATCACCTTGTTAGAAAGAACCACTGCAGACAAAGACTTTCTTTATCTAGTCAAAAATGGCCATGTTTCTATTTTCCATTCCTGAGAAGAGTCTTTCCCATGAGATAAAATGGGAAACAATCCACGATTGGTGCACAACGTTTGTAGACAACAGAGGCACTACAGCGGCAGCCAGGAATACTGTGAACTGAAGGAGAGGCTGACTTGGTCTGATGTGGATTTTCACTGAGTCCGTCTTAATCAGCACCTGGGGCAGTCACCAGCATCAGAGGATCTTTAACACATATGTTCACACACACAGCATCCCAACACCAAAACACACACACACTCAAACATGCTTTTCTTCAAGCTCTAGCCAGATGGCAGGGACCCCACAGAGACTGAAACGTTTGAGAGCAGCTCAATCGTCTGCCTAGTTGAGTGTCTGTCTCCCAGTCAGCACCCAGCCTCACAATATAGGGTTATGGTTGCCAGAGACGACAATGATGTACAGCAGATCCACATCCACTAGTTTCCCTCTTAAATCACAACAGTGAGCTGCATGAATACCGAGCACTGACAGAGTCAGTGAGTCAGCAACCACAGCCATCAGAGCCTCCCCTGCCAAGGGAGTGCGTAAATAGTCGCTCAGAGATTTACAATTTGAATATGGCATTTTACCCAGTGTCGTTTGTTAATGCTAGCCATCTGTATGAAGATGTCTTAGTTATTTCCAAACACATTGCACATGGCATTCATGATAATGTTTATATAATGATTTTTAGGGCATTTTATGCCTTTATTTACAGGACAGGTAAAGAATGAAAGGGGGAGAGAAAGGAGAGGACACGCAGGAAGAGGCTGTAAGTCAGTTTTGGTATCATTTGAGTTTTTTCTGATGCCGGTGCAAAAACGGTACCAGTGCCTAAACTCTCTTATTATCTAACTGTAGGCTCACAATATGTGCTACCAGAGCCATGTAGAGAGGGTGTTGCCATCAGAGTTAAGTTTAATGGTAACTCAGCACGTGTGGTGATGTTTATGTCGCCTGTCGGTGAAGTCAGACAGGAAACCTCCGGCTGCTGCAGAGGTCTTTAGCCTCAACTAGGTGACCTACCTACCCCTATTAAATGTTATTTATAGTCAGTCTAAGGGATTGCATGTAGTCTTTGTGTATTCAAGTTTCCTCCAACATGAAAGACATTACAGCGCGGTGTAATTGGCCACTGATTTGCACATAAGTGTAAATGTGGTCATCAGTCTTGTGTGAGCTGCCCAGTGTGTCAGCCAGTGTGTGCTGGGATATACTACTAGCTTTACTTGTTGCTGTCATAAATCTGTAAGTTGTTAAACCAGCATGGATGCATGTGCTGCTGAAACCAGAGCCCAAGATGTTTACATGTAAAAGTTGACTGTTGCTACTGATGAAAAAAAAGAAAGAATTTGGCCTCAGTAACACTGCATATGGAAAATGTGAATTTGTTTGGATTGGGGTACTTTCAGAAATGAGAGTTCACTGGTGTCAAAGATAGAAACATGTATCAAACAGATTCGAAATTATACATTTTACATCCAGGCAATAACAAATTTGCAATGTCAGTATCTGCTTTCCTCATATTTCAGTAATCATGTGATACTTGGTCCATTCCTTAAAGTGAAAGTGTAATGGTGATGGTTTTATGCTCTTTTGCCACATGTTTGATGTATTTAGTTTCTTTATAGAACTGTAAATACTTGTTTTATGTGTGCTTGGCTGCACTACGTGAAACAACACATTGTATAGATGGCGTCAGTGGGGGAGCTGGCAGTGTTTTCCCGAGCTTAATATGCCGTGCAAACTGATTTAGTGCGGTGGTTTAACATTTAACTGTTGACTGGAGGGGTCCCCCGAATACAATTTTACACCTACCAGCTAATCACAGTATTTTCTATGTCCAAGGAACAAACAACATTGATTCCTAAATTGAAAACTGAGTTATAAAGGGGGATTAACAGGGTCGTGACAATGCTCTTGCTTGAAATCCTGTTTTGGAGGCAGAGAGCAGTTAATCACACCTTGATTGAAACACACAGTTGTGACTGTTGACAGCTTTCGTTCGACTAGTGGGCTCTTGATTCAATGCACCAGAGCAGGAGCAGTAAAAGTCATAAAGCTAATCTTTAACCTGATGGTGTTTAATTAGCCTGAATGCAGAGGCCACAATTGTGATTGTTGATTAAATTACTCAATATAAAAATCTTACATACAACTCACATAGGGGCTTCTGTGACTGGATTTCCAGGGTTATATAATCGGGTAAGATATGAGGCTTTGCTCACAGATAGATGTGTGGATTGTTCCGTGCAGAGAAGGGTCAGCCTGTAATTGTCTGTCATAACTGTCTGTCTGAGTTTTATGGAGGGCGCACAGGGACTCAGTCACTCTTGCCCTGAAGGATCAACACTCAGATTTTACTTCATCCAAGGTAAAGATACATAGGTAAACATTGACACTTCATGTTGAGTAAATAATTAGCTATGACTATTGACCTTTTGAAATGTTTTACTATAGGCAATTAAAGTGTAATTTTCTTTCTATCAATGGATCAAATGATATTGTGGAATATAAAAAGAGTAGCTAGTCGGCAGACATCCTCAAAGAATTATCATTATCATATTAACATCATGTGAAACATTTCTGATTTATTGACAGATGTAAATCCTTATAACAATGAAATGTAATTGAGGCTTGATATTTTACAATTTATAGGCTCATATCAACCAATTTTTCAATCAAACGATGGATCGGGCGCACTATAAGTGTTTTTTTAACCTCACTACACCAAGCAGCAGAGAGACTGATTTAAAGAGCAGCTTTATTCACCCATCACTTACGGGACTAGAAAAAGGTTTTCAATAAACAACACAAACATATCTTCACTTCAAGCTACAGTTTTTGTGCTGGTTGTTTATGCAGACAACTATTCACTCGTTGTTACCACTGTAATGGCATAAAAAAGTGGCTCTATTTCAGTGAACAAATATTTATCTGTGCTCTTACATAGGTAGGTGTTTTTTCTGCATGTAAAGCCTTTCTGTAAATGCAAACATGCAGCACAGTCTTGTAAAATAATAAATGATTTTAGTTGAACAGCCTAATAACGGCATTTCATCATATTTGTCTATGTCAATGCTTTCGTGTCTTTTAAACGAGAACCTTTATGTGAGTAATTTTGCCAAATGTTAGTCACAGGAAATATATACGGCTTCTGAATAGTTTTCACCACATTAGTCATAAAGACAAACAGAAGATTTAACAGGTTATCAATAAAACCACAGTGCTATTAAAATATTGAGGATTTGATTACTTCGATTTGAGGGACAATTACCGCAATTGAGTATTGATCCAAATTTGAGTGACGCTGACATGATGCTCTCACTTTAAAAATAAAAGACACTGTGTGGGCCTTCCAAGCAGAAAAGGAATGAACAACTAAACAGATATCAACTTGAGAGTTTTGTCATAATTGGCCAAATATAATCTTTCATGCTTTCCTCTGTCCTGAGTGATGAATTATGCAGAAGTATAAGTGAACAGCCGAATGAGAGCGGCGGTTGCAGAGCACACCAGCACAATATTCATATTTCATGTTGCACTTCGTAATCATGAGCACTTGATAGTGGATAATTGCCCTTAATGGACTAATTCGAAATGTCATCAAATTACATATTAATAAGTAAATGGTATTCGAGCCAGACATTTGGCCAGTTGCACTGTGAGGGTCAGCTGTGTGAGTCCCCTACTGTACTTATCAACACATCAACCATCTCATTGCGCAACCTATAGCAATTAGCTTTGACTTCTGCAGTGAGGTCAAGATTATCAAACAAACAAAGGGAACTGACAGGACGTCTGCACCTGTCTTTTCATGAAAAATCATATATTTTAAAATCATCTATAAAAACTTCCTACATCACACTCACAATTAAGGTTCTTTAAGACCCCCCCCCCCCCCCCCCCCTTTTGATAAACCCAGTCTGCTCTCATTGGCCAGCTGGCCCATTCTCTTTTGATTGGTCAATCGCTTGTAGCACATGTATGAAATTTTGGCCTTCACTTTTGCTTTACCTGGCCTTGTTAGGAGGCATGCAAGGCAATCTGCTGGGTGTGCATTATGCAAATATGTGGATTTGTGATACCACATTACATCACAACAATGCAAAAGTATCAGCCAGGCTATTGACACGGCAATTTAGGAACTTTAGGAACAGTGTTCTCTGTGGAGGAGAGGAGCTCTTTTGCTTTACTGCAGACGTTGTTTTTCTACACAAAAAACCTATTGCAATGAGGGGGGAAACTGAATGAGCATAATATGTCTTCTCCAAGACATATTAGAGAACAAATGTCCCCCCTGCATCTTGTTCTTAAGTTAATATGTAGGATCATGTGCTCTAGGGAAAAAATGGAAAACACAACCCGGCCAGATGGCAAAGTCTCATCAAAACACTGTTTACGTCACAAACAAAACCGGAACTGAACAGATACTGTTCTCAGGGTGGTGTGTAGAATCCATGTAGCACGTTGCACTGAGCCTACATGTTATCATCAACATCAGAGCACACTTTAGATCATAAACAGATACATCTTCCCAGCTCCCACCTCTCAACCATAAATCAGGGTACTTAGTAACAGTCTATTGACCCACCCCACACTTGTCAATGAGTCACAGCAGATTGAGTGTGTGTGTGTGTGTGTGTGTGTGTGTGTGTGTGTGTGTGTGTGTGTGTGTGTGTGTGTGTGTGTGTGTGTGTGTGTGTGTGTGTGTGTGTGTGTATGTGTGACACAAAAAAAAGCATTTCTTTCATCAAACTTTCCATTGCTGCAGCTCCTCTTTTCAGCATCTGTCTGAAACGCTTTGTTTTATCGCTCCTGTCTCTTTAAGTCCATGCCCCTCCCCCCTCATCTGATTGGCCAGCTTGTCCACTCTGCTAGTCTGTCAACCGCTTCCACAGTGAACAGGAAACGTCAGCCTCTGCTCTTGCTTTACATGGCATCATCAGCATTCTTACCAGACAAGCTGCTAGGTGAGAATTATGCAAATTTGTGGCCTTTTCATGTCACAATGATGCAAAAGAATAATCAACGAAAAATCTATCACGCACTAGAGGAAGACAAACTGAAGAGTCATCATCTATTCAAGATATTTTGTCCAATGTAACATAGTAACAAAAGAGTGACACTTCCACATGCTTGCCTGTGAATTCACTTAAGACGTTAAATAGTTTGCAGATTTACACCTTCTCATGCTCTCACTCTGTGATGGTGTGTGTGTGAGTGTGGGGGGGCATCTACGGACCAGATGACACCTAGTTCACCGAAGTAACAGGCCACCTGGCACAGAGCCAACTGCAAATAAGCCAGAAACTAAAAAAAGGACTGCTCAGTGTGAGGAGAGCAGCAAGCCATGACTGATTCAAGTAACATCCGCACTGACCGTCACTCGCTCAAACTTCACACTGACATAAAATTCATTAAATCATGTGAGGACCTCTGCCTCACGATGACACAAGCAACCTGCAGCCCATCCTCCCCATCACATACGATCATATAACAGTGCAACGTCAGCACAATCTGCTCACTGATGCTCACACTGTGTAACCCGATGGTAACAGCTCAGCTACACTGCCAGCATGTGAATGGGCCAGATCCTTTCATCGGCTCAAAAAAAAGACTGGAGTCACAGAAATGAATCTAGATCCTGTCCCTGTTTTGTGAGTCAGAGAACAAGAGGAGGGCGCTGTGGTTTGTCCTGCTTACGTAAATTAGAAATGCAAAAATATAAACTAAACTTAATAATACTGAATTGATTAAGTAATGATAACTTACTGTATAACACAACACATAGTCTTATCCAGCTGTCATCAGGCTATAATTGTTTTGAACAGTTTTCAGAGGCTTATATTTGGCAGCCTCACATAAGGCCTCAAAATTTACTACTTATGGACTGTCCAAGACATTTATCACATAAACCTGTCAACATGAAACAATGAGTAAAAAATAAATTAACAGGCCTGGTTTTTACAAGGTCCAATTACTTAAAGCTTAAGTAAGACACATCACTACGAACTGAAAGATTGATCTTGTGCATTGAAACGACCATGATGTTTATCGGTGGATGCAGCCAGCTTCCTGACAAACACACAAACACACAGAGAGAGAGAGTTGTAAGGACAACCACAAGTTGTAACTGGAATTCTAAGTAAAGCAACAAAGGGAAACCTCCTGGGCGGGTCAAAGTAAAAAGGCTCGGGAAATGTGTCTTACGGAAGCAGTCCACAGAAGGCCGCCTTTGGCAGGGTTGGTCACATTTAGGCTTATTTTCTACATGCCATCGACAAAATCGGTACCAGCTTTCATTAAAGCAGGCAGCCGTGTGATGGCTAGTATGTTCTGTAGGCATTAATATACTGACAGAATTGTATTCATTTTTCCTTTTTCAAACTCAGCGGTAGAACCAAACACTGAGGTACTCCGGAGATGCTTTACTTGCTTTGCTTCACATGACTTGAATATTGTTTTAATCTTTCAAATGTATTCTGCTCACTTGGGGACAACATGATTAGTTTGTGACACGTTTGCTCTCACTGCACTGAATCAAAGAGATCAACTAATGAATGTCATCCACAAGTTAGCCCTGCACTGAAGGGGCTGTGAGAAAGTGCTAGAATATAAAATGACTGCCTCTCAACCGGACTGTCTGGCAACCTGCCACATGAAGCTCCTCCAATTTGTGAGGAAGTAAAACAGGGCGGGACAGATCGGTCAGAACAAGATATAATAATATCCTAAATTTGCTGCCTAAGATATTGCAATTATATCCTCATGAAAATCCTCTGCAAAATATATACCTGCTGTGTGAGAGGAGTGTTTCATTAAGAATTGCAAAATAACAACAAAAAAAGATTCAACTCCTCTCCTTGGATTTGAAACATTCTGAGGACAGATTAGGGATCAGAGCAAACTGAGTGACAGAGCTTATGATCTCTGCTGAGTAGTCCCATGTATGAGGCTGCCAAACGAAGAGAAGAAAATGGGAAATACCCAACTACTATTGTAATTTGTGTGGATCCTGCATGATCTTCAAATGGAGAGGGGCACAAACAGAACAAACCAAAGTCTCTTAGTGGATATGGAGGATAGACATCACATTTTCTCCAGCCCACACAGATTCAACAAATGAGCATACTAGATGTTCAAAAAAAATTGATGGAAGGAGACTTTAAATAAGGTGTCTTTTAAAAATTCCTGCAAAAACAGTAAACTGGCATGTACCTTGGAAACATTTTCCAGCGTCTACTTAATGACAAGTGTGATTTCAAACTGTGAACAGACCGTGTAAACTCCAACCGTGAGGATAACTGTCAGAAAATAGAGTGCGCATTATACTTTGGCTCAACTCCCCAAAGTAGGCTCAGCTTTGAGCATGGTAAGTCTGAATAAATAAAAACAGCTCGCAAGAAGACAGCGACCACACTTTGCCCACGACTGGCTAGTATTTGCAAAATGCTCCTGTGTAATCATTAACTTTTCCAACAGGCCTCTGCAGAACGGCGATAGGGAGTAAAGGTTTCATTATTTACAGCCCAGCAATATTTAACTTTGAAACAGAGCATGCTCACAGGAGCAGCTCGGGTTCGAATGAGCTTTTCTTCCATATAAGGTGAATAAAATTAAAATATACGATTTCCTCTTAATAACTAGACTTGCACTCAGTAGAGTGCAAACCTGTGCCAAGGCCAAGGCCAAAGAGCTCCCTTAAATTTAACCAAATTGCACCAAGATTCACACGTTCATAGATATCAATCCCCTAAACGCCCCTGACTTTTTTCATCAAGATCCATCAACTATTCCCTGGGAAAACAGTGAAAATGTTGAAAAAACGCCTTATCAAGCCTGGATCCTGGATTCGTAAACTGATCTGGATCAGCACCAATATTCAATGTGTTCTTCCCTGACCAATGACCCATCACACAGTTACATGAAAATCTGCTCTGTTGTTTTGGGGAAATCTAGCTTAGAAACCAACCAACCAACAAACAGACAGAGTGAAAATAAAACATCCGTGGTGGAGGTAAATGAGGCATCATGGTTACAAGGTGGAATATTTAGATATTGTACACATGTTCTGAGCCTCAGAATCTGGGGTTATGCTGTGTGTGTGTGTGCATGTGTGTGTGTGCGTTTGTGTGTGTGTGCATGTGTGTGTTGAGGTGTCGTGAAGGCGTTTGACTCACTTGATAAAGCACCTTGCACCCTCAAAAGTATATCCTTCTTCCCACCCAGTGGGTAGATCTGTCAAAGAACAAGAGGTGGATTAAAACTTGTGAAAAACAAATAGATGCTTTTCATTATAATAGTAGATGACACAACACTCAAAATGGTAGAACTACCTGGAGGATTTTGACTGTGGCCAATTAAATAATTTGTGGATTCCACCTTTCAATTGTTGATTAATCTGTTGAGAATTTTCCTAATTTGTTACATATTTGGTTTATAAAATATCAGAAAATTATAAATCATTGAAATCGTCATCACACTTGCCTCAAGCTCGACTTGAGATTTTCAAATTGCTTTGACCAGCAATCAAAGATCCCTCCGCCCCCCAAAAACATGTGTGAAAAACTATTTAAAGTGTTTACAAAATGGTTGCCGATAACTTCCTGTTCATTAAAGGTAATCGTGGAAAAGATCGCAAGAGCAGGTTACACCTTGAAAAGATGCAAACGATACATCCCATCCCCTCCCATTCACCCTCTCATCAAAGCTACGCCTTCAAAAGACATGAACACCCACTGACAACTGCAAGAAGACGACTTTTACTCGCTGCCTAACTTCTGGCCTCTGCCTCAGCGGTGGGTGTCTTCCCGGCTGAGGACTCATCCAGTACAGTATAGCTTTATTAATCCTTACTTCAATTTGGTTTAGGGCAATTAAAAGAAGACAGGCACAGATAAACATCCCCTAAACTAACCACACAATAAAACAATAGAACTGCTGTTGATAAAATGATTAAAGTTAGAATAATAAAGTAAATAAAATAGTTCATATGGCATTTTAGAGTAATGGGACAGTCACACATATGCAAATATGGGTAAAAGTTCACCAAAGTCAAACTCAATGGAAACAACTCTCCCATTTGTCTTCTTCTCGACTCCTCGCTCTCACAGATTTGAAGTAAACGAGATGCGAAGGCTCGCCACTTATAAATTGGCCTTTGTGTAGCCTGTGTTTTTTTCATGTGCCAAGATGGAGCACAGAATTGTCCTCTAATGCCTTCTTATTTATCCTTGCATTGTAGTATATTGTATTGCATTCCATAATACATTTTGATGGCTATCAGGACCTGAAGAGGAGCTTTAACTATCTTGTAAAGGATGATGGTTATGGTTGGAAATTATGATTTTCTTACATTTCATATACTAAAAAGACACAATTAAATGAGAAGCCTAATATGCATTTTAATCCTTAAAACAGTTGCAGTCCTGTTGAGATGCATTTACATTAGTGGGACCATTCTGCAGGGACCTCAGGCTGCTGCTGTGTACAGTGGCACGGTATAGGATCACAATTACAATACAATGAAAGGAAACTAATATTACCACTTGGCAAAGTGTTTTAGGTTTAGCTTAGGTTAGCGTGTTGTGGAGGAGGGGCAGACGAAAACTAATTTAGTAGATGTGTAGCTCTAGCCTTTACTGTAACCCCTCAGTGTGTAGCAGCTGTTGCTGTGTGTGCCCGGAGATAACGTGATAGGTGAAACAACACGTGTCTGACAACAACACTTCTCAAATGAATTGTGTCGGTAAAAGTCGCCAACCACCGGTCAGTGTGAGACTTGTCTGCCCGAGGAGAGGGGCTCGGGAGCCGGGCAGAGGGGGGCATGACAGGGCTCACTTAGTTTAACAGCGCCAAAAGCCCAGTCTTGCGTTCAAACCATGTTCGAACCCCGGCGTGGATGTGAGGGTCTCTCTCTCTCAGTGTGGGAAGTATGGCTTTCACGATGCGGGTAACAACAACCACAGCAGCTGCACATGACGACATTATGGAGACGACGGAGAAACTTGTTGGGCGACACCTCACCTGGAGTTTTCCGGTGGCCGGTTATCACCGCCTCGCCGCTCACTGGATGCAGCCAGGTTGTGCTCTTGGCTTCTTCGCTGGGGAGAGAAGAGGAAACGTTACCACACACGGAGAGTTGGTTTCAACCCGAAACGAGGAACACGCGACTCGAGCCGGAGCCTACGGCGGGAGGGAGGGGGGGGGATTGATATTTACTTGACGAAGAAGACACGTCCATCCCGAGTCACCCCGTAACTCCAATAAGCAGGGAGACAGCAGATCCACTCGGGCTGTAGCTCCGCCGCCATGTCTGACACTACTGTACGACGCTCGCGCGGCTCAGCTCGCGCAGGCAGCGCGTACACGGAAACCTTGGCAACGGAGGATGGTTCCATAGAGGCGGGGCGGGCAGGTTCACTCCATTAGTCTGGGGGGGGAGGGGGGTTCAAAACAACACATAACACGTGTTTATTTTATTCCGTTATTATATCAATATCCAATATCCTCCACAGCCTTCAAAGAAAAACACTTTCACCAATGCACAATGTTTTCTTGGTTTTAGGTTATGTTTTAAGGCAATCTACCTTCCTACCTAACTAACAACTACCTACCTACTAACTACCTTTCTACTTACCTGCCTCCCTTCTACCTACCTTCTTGACTAACTACTAAATACCTACCTAACTACCAACTAACTACCTACTATCTACCTACAAACCTTCCTACCTTTTAACTACCTATCTACCTAACTACCAACCCCCTACCTACCTTCTTAGCTAACTACCTAAATAGCTTCCTACCTATTACCTTACTACCAACCACCTATCTATCTATCTATCTATCTATCTATCTATCTATCTATCTATCTATCTATCTAGTTGTTTATCAACTAATTTGTCTGAGAGGGTTGAGTTAATCCAAAATATAAAAACAATGTCTTTTTTTCTGTGTTATATCAATATCCTAAATAATATTTGTACAAAAAAAACTTTACATACGTGCAATATGTTTGGTTTTAGGTAACGTTGGACATTATATCAATATACCTGCCTACCTACCTATCTACACACCCACCTACCGACAGACCATCTGACTGATCTATCTTTCTTTGTAGCTTTTTGTAAAGTTGTGAATGCACAGTGGTTATGTTATTGTGTGCATTTCCATTGGCGTTGATGTGTATTGTTGTGAAGAAAGACTGCTCTTTAGAAGTGTGAACGACAATGGGGCAGGGCCGGATTAGGCAGCAGGGGGCCCCCAGGGCAAATTGATTTGTTGGGCCCCTATAAGCCTTCTTCACAGCAGATAGCGTCGATGTAAGAAAAGCACAGGTGTTGCTAAAATATTAACAATGGCTGCTTTTTTTTCAAGTGTCCAGTGGCCAGGTTATGGTCTGTCTGAACTGGTTAATTTGATGTGCTCTCCAACCACGTTGGTAATCCACAAGGTATACTCGTACTTGTAGGCAGTGTGAAAACAGGGTATGAAGCCATTTAAAGATTTGATCTCAAATAAAGTCCTGAACTGGGTTGAGTACCCGATGGGTAGCCTTCGAAAAAATTGTGCAATGGATTAAAATGATGTATTCATTTAAATTCCTAGGTGTGGGCTTGGGTCAAATTTGAATAAACGTGGGTGGGCTGCATATACGTTTTTTTAATTTTTTCGGTTATCAGAAATTAAAGTTATTCTGTACTTTTCACATTTAAAAGAGTTTATATGAAATCTTATCAGCTTCAGTGATTTATTTCAATTTGAAAGCCTGTGATACAACCTTAGACCACTTCACATCTGCTAAAAAAACTGTCAAAATAAGACAAAAATAGCCAGTACTTAAGTGCAAAAAATTATTCGCTTTCGTTTTAGCTCGGCATGTCGTCGCTGAGGAAACACGTTGACAGCTGTAGGAGCACAGGGGCTTCCACAATTGAGAGATACTTTTCCAAAGCCACAACTCAACCACCAGCACAGGGGGACAAGGAGGTGATAATCCTCCAGAGTCAGTGACTCTGTATGTATATTTATTAATTACGGCTGATAAATTGGGTCGTGGGTCATACGTTTTGTTATGTTTGACCTTGGAGATGTGTAACGGATCAGGTCCAGTACAGCGGTTTGGGGGGGGTGCAGGGCAGGACTCTGTACTCAACTATTTAAGGCCTGGTTGATTTAGCAACGCATGTAGTAACTTGTGGAAACAGTAAATGCAGTTTTGTACTATAGGTCACACAATTCTGGAGACAGCAAAAGCAAACTATTGTCATTCTAGTGCTAAGGTTATTCGATATTGGGCTCTTTCCCATAATTCTGTGAGCAACCGCGAACTGATTTCATGCTGCACATGGCAGGAGTCGGCCAACAGCAGGGCAGAGTGAAAGGAGTTGGCTACCTTACCAAGAAACTGGAGTTGTGCAGCCTGTCGCTTGCAGCTCCTCATCTTTACAGCTTCCTGTGGCTGCTCCTGACTCTTCCATTACTCGCTGCAATATTTCAAACTGATTCACTGTCCAAAAAACTTTTGTGAATGCATTTTTTATGAATGACAGTGGTATTGGTTGAGCTTTGAAACACTTTAAAGCTCCAATAAAAGTCAACTCATGTTTCATCAGTTCAATACTTTTAATGTGGATTTGTCCAATCTATATCTTAAATTATTTTTATTTGGCAATCTGCATTCATTCACAGATAGGCTCAGTCAAAATTGTGTTTCTTCCTAATTCAGCAATATGGGGTTAATAGACATTTCTTTAAATGAAAATTGAATTGCCACCAAGACCTTGTCTGTCGCACTTTTATGATATATTTATTGTTTATAGCTAGAATATCATCTTCTTCCAGGTTTTGATGTGTTGCAATCCAATTAAATCTATTAATGTAGGTCTATAGAATGTACAAGGCTGAATTACCAGCTGGGTAAATGACTTGGGGCCCCAGAACCCAGGGTTCTTAAAAGTCTGAGAGATTCCCTGCATGTTGGTTTGTTTAGTTTTTTTTAGCAAATTTTGACCTCGATTTTTATCCTCAGTCGCTCGCTATGATTGACCAGTGGAAACAAACCAGGGTTTGAATTTCTTCCTCTAGCTCTTTTGTCATTCTTTACACAGCTATTTCTATCACATTTTGTGAGTCTCATTTTTATATGAATAGCCAAGTGCAACATGTCTCTAAAGCGTTAGTCTTTATTTTCATTGTTAAATGATATTGCACAACCCTGTCTCTTCAATCTAACTTTGCTTCATCTTGTGATCATCCCCAAAACATATAAACACTTTCTGTATATCTTATTGAGCACAATCCAAACCATAATCTTGACAAAAACAAGTGACCTTCATGCTGACCATGTAACATTAATGTCTCTCACTCACTTATCTGTCAAAAATGTTTGTTGCATGTCAACTCTCTCTTTCCTCTAATTCTCCCTGAAAAAAAAAATCCTAGTCTAGTCTGATTGGCCAGCCCATCCTCTCTGTTGTGATTGGTTACCGATCCAGCATGAGTAGGAAACATCAGCCTCCGCTCTCACATTACCTGGCTTTGTTATGGTCGTGCTACTCTAGTTGAAGTATCGGCCAAGGTAGTGATGAGGCCTTTCAGGAGCTCCGGGATTAAAGATTTCGGTGGTGGAGATGAGCTCCCTTGACTTTGGGCCATTTTACTTTGCAGAACTTTAACCTAAACAAAAAAATCTGTTTAACAAACTAGAGAAAAGAAAGAGCATAATATGTCTCATTTAAATTTGTTCAAACTAGATTACACACAGTAGGCATTGAGCTCTTGTGACTCCGCATCATTGGAGGCACATTCAGTCGCATTTAAAGTGTATGAGCACTCCCCCGCGTTTAATTCTACCTTTAGGTTTCTTGCTCTCCGCCTTTTGTCTGTGTGCGGTGAAACTGCTGCATCAGCCTTTCACACCAAACAAAGACAAGTCATCCAACACCACTGTGCCTGGCCTGTTTGTTGGCACTGTGTTGCATTGTTTTTCTGGACGTAGGCCACTGTTTTTTCGGGGGCTGGTGGTGGGAAGTGGACATATCTGCCAACTGCTCGCTCATTCACTGTGGAGAAGAAGTCTAAAGATAGGGCAAGGAGGCGGTGATGCCACGCCTGGTCAGATGTCATACACTGAATCCTTTGTGTCACCTTACCTGGGGCAGAACAACAGCTTCCTGGTTACGTGGCTTACAAAACAGTTGCTGGTTTTTCCCTCGGGTAATTAAGACAGTGGTCTCTGAGAGGAAATAAAACAACAACATTCAGCAATGTTGAGCTTGGTGTGCCCTTTTGATTAACCTCATATTGATTTGAGATGGGGTGCAGAGGCTCTGCTGCATAATGCCTAGCTAAATACAATCCACATCCTAACCTTCAAAATTGAACTTGTAGATAGTTTAAAAATAAAAAAAATGAACAATTCAAGTATCGTATTAAGAAAATACATGCAATGTCCTACTTGCCAGAGCCACAGCTTTTTGATGTCTTGCAGAAAATCCATGAAACGTGTTAGTCTGGAAAAGATTGAATTACAACCTGATACCAACTGTTTATTCTGGTTTACCTGTTCAGACCTGGTATTAACATCCGTCCTGAGAGATTTACTCACAAGTGGACGGTGCAAATTACATCTGTTCACAGGCATTTAAATGCATCCTGAATATGTCGTGCGTAGTTTCTGTTAGTGAAGACCAAATTATTTTGATTTTAGTCAGATTGAGGATGACACGATTTATTTTTATTTTTGACACGTCCAATGACAATGTGTGCGTCTGCGTCTGGAGCGAGAGAGATATAAAGAGAATGAAAAAGCAATTGAGGTGAGTCAGGATGGACTGAAAGAATAAATGCACGCTGCTGTGAGGAAGTTTTGAGTGATCGGATCTCAGAATGCATTCTGGATGCATTTGGCTGCTTTCAGACCAGAACTTAGCGCTGACCACTTGTGATGGATCACTCAGGATGATAGTTAATACCATGTTTGAACAGTGTGGGAGGGTCTGACAGCTATGCTCCAAGCTTCTCATTTTTTCCAGCAAGCAACTCTGGCCAATTTCCTACCTTTATATTTTAGATTAGAACGTCATACCTGCTTCTTATTAAAATGATATCTGACTCACAAAGCTTTGGATTAATAGGCATATTAGTCAAAGAGAATCTACAGTAACTCAGTTGAATTCAGTTTCCATTTAATTGAAGTTTTCACCAGACCCTGAGGTACTGCAATGAGTGAGCATTTCACACTTAGCCATTGACTAATATTATTATTGTATTTCCAAGGTCTGACATTATAACAGAAAGACCAGCCTTGTGGGTCAGTACCTGTAATTCATCTTAAAGCTGGGAGAGACATTTGTCAACTGCAGCCTATAGCATTTCATCTGCAGCCAAGCAAACGAATGCATTGAGCTAAAGTTGGAGCCCTAAATGAAAGTGACATGAAACGTTATTGCTGGTATTGTCCTTAAATCTTTTTCTACAGCCTCTATTGTAGAGTGAGAGACTGGAAATAAACAGAGAACAAGCCAAACAGCTGCGGAGCCATTAAGTCCTTGACCGCCGCAGATTTGCTCCAGTTAATTGTTTATTCGTTTTGTTAGGAACTGATTTCTCTGGGAGCCCCTAAATGCGTAATTTATTATCTGAGGCACTGTTCATAATTTATACGAATACAATATTTGACGCAACAGACTTTTTGAAGGAGCTGAAATCTTTTAACATTCTTCTTTTCTTGTAAACGCAAGGCCTCTTCCTTGTTATAGACAGAATAAAAGAACAAGGTGAGCCCGACAACACATTGCAATCAGCCATGCAACTCACAAAATATGAATTCTTGTCCTGGAGGTGACTCAGGGTCTGAAAATGAAGAAGTGCAAGAGAGAGATTTACTATTAAGTACGTACTGTTTTGTGTCTGCTTAACATTGTTCAACGTATTCTTACATAATTGCTCTACCCTCAGCAAGAAGAGGCTTCTCTGCTCAGCGACACAGGCCAGACTTGAGGCATCAGAATGTAATTAATGGTTGCACATTATCAAGCAGCTGTTGGAGGCCTTTGTTCTGGTGCCAGCTCAGCAGCAGCCTTGTGCCTGTCATTTCTAGGTAAAAGGTTTTGGCGGGGGGGAGGCTCTAATCTTTAGACGGGACCCACTCAGCATCTGTGCACACCTCTCATCTGCTGGCATCAAAGGCCTGCGCAGATAGAGACATCTCCACCCTGAGCACTGTGCTTTGAAATTTATTCTTGTAAATATGGGGATTCTATTATTCGTGTGCAGTGCCCATTCTAAACCTGCCTGTTTGTAAAGGGCTGCTTGTTTGGCCTGTGTGAATACATCTGTTGCGGTTTTCTTCATGAAACTATAAAAGAGACCTGCAGTCATTGAACTGTGGCGAAGTAAAGATGTGCTGCAGGACTCGGCCCACAGAACCCTGAAGCTGCTGCACAAAGAGCTGTTCACCTGTTTATTCAAAGTTTAGTGCAACTCGGTTCAACGCAGAAACCTCTATCATGACCGTGTATTGTGTTTCCAGAATTACACCAATTTCCACGGTGCACTTCCTTGGGCCCTTCAAAACACAAACCAAGTAGTAAGCTGATTGGACGAACAGTTCTAAACACATGAGAGCCACAAAAGCCGTTTTGTGCACAATGGGTTTCTGGACATTCTCTGAGATACAGCTATCTCCAGAACGTTCAGATGAAGGGTGGCACAGCACAGGCAGGACATAACACAAAAAAATCCTTTTTGGAGATCACCTGTTTTGTTTACAGCGCATCGACAACTGTGTCAGCCCATATCCCCCCAAAATCTTCGTCTGTGTCTTCTACATGTATGGCACATCTTTTTCATTCGGAAATATTTGTTTCTTTGAGGTTTGCCAATGACGGGTCCACTCTCTCGCTGTGAATCCTCCGGAGAATATCCTGCTGTCTCACATGGTGTTATTCAAACAACACCCTGAGTTTTAACAAGGGGGTTGAAAAAATAAACTCAAGACAATGCCTGCAGCAACAAAGTTGGACATTTGCGTTCTCACTTTCAGCCAATCTGGATAACGTCAGGAGAGAGAGACCGAGAGACAGATATTTATTGAATCATTAGATGGATTGTTGGATCACCAACTACTATTGACGGTCAATTTGTTATTATGCGATAGATAACAAATCATATTCAGCTTAAATGAACGGTACAATCTAACTTAAAAAATAAAATGCTTACAAGGCACAATAACCTCCTATGGAAGTGCATGTTTATCCCATTCCTTAAACATTGCTTAATGATGTGAATATGATGTCATCTGTGCTTCTACGATTGTAACACGCTGTACCATTTGACTGGCATGCACAACCCACAAACCAGTGCAGCTATTAGAGCCAAGTCGAGGATAATAGGCAAGATTGCAAAAAATTCAGTTGTAGCTGTAGAAGCATGCAGCACGAGCAATGCAGATGATAAAAATATGAGTTACTAAGCTTTGAAAGTATGTGAGGGAGAAACAAAGAGTCTGAAAGGAGGTGTAGTTCTCACAGTTCACTTCTGAATCATTAAACGCGCTTCCGTGAATCACTGTTACTCACAGTCTCAAAAAACCCAACCCACAAATGGCTCTCTGTTCACCACAGTCATGACCTCACTGGATCCACAGTCTTCTTGGGTGCAGTCCAAATGTTTTTCTTTCCAGGTTTTATGCGAGTTTTTCCACTACTGATATGTGTCATTAAGACTGAATGAGTGGGTAGTCTATTTTGTAATTAGAGGACTGTGGAAGTGGTCAGTTGTAACTGTTGGAGGAAATGCATCGCGTCTCTGCTGGGGGATAAAATAAGTTATTTTCCCCAGACCTACCGGGTCTTTTTTACAATGTGAAGTTAAAAAAAACAGAGCTGGTCTTGTGTTCAATTTAATAGTTTGGTGTTGCTGAGATATTCAAAAGTTTCTTTCCAAGGATCAACTCTGGAAAACGGCCGAACAATGGGGGCCAGACTTTCTCCAGAGTTTGTCTTTCACACATGAAGAACACAGCAGGATATTCTCCTGGTCAGACGCTTCACAACAACAGGAAAATCTCCAGAAGGTTCAGATGAGGAGTGGTGTTTGGGTAGAGCATGCCGGACGCAAGACATCACATTTTAAGTCCCCTGCAGAAATCCCTTATTTTTGTTTACACCACATCGACCGCGGCGCTGCCCCGTTTCCCCAAAAGCTCTTAAATCTCATTGTCTTTCAAATCTGACGTAGTCTTTGTGTGTGACACATTTTTCTCATCCTGAGATATTTGTATTATTCCCGTCTTGTGTCTGTCACGTGTCTGAAACTTCATCAACACGCTCAATCTCTCTGAGAGTGTCACATGGGCCCACTCTGAGGTTATTTAAGAGTTTACCATAGCTGGCAGGAAATCTTATTCTGTGATTTTTCTTCTCCTACAGAACCAATCCACACAATTTCATGCGAATATCCAGAGTTCAATTCATGCCTGAAAGCAACTCGAGTTTAGGAGTCATAGCCACACTGTAAGACCAACAGCGGAAGCAGGTAGGAATCATACGTCTGTATCGCTCAAGCTTAATGAGACCGTTAAATATCTTAACTAATATCATCATCATAATTGTCTTGAGAGGTTGTTGGTTTAGATAAGAACCTTTTTGTATACATCATAAAAGTAACATGTCTCCCTCCCGCTCCCTGTGCATCATACATCTCTGTTATTGGCTATCTATATAAGCACTATAAATGGTCACTGTAAAAGCACAGGCCACAAGTGGATTCTCTGCTGATTCCAGCTGGCATCATTACTCCGAAGATTCCACTGTGGTACTTAAGTAACAGAGAAGATTATCAATTAGGATGAAGAACTACTTAACATCGATCGGGGCCCTTAAGCTCCTCTCTTTGATTTCATTTGCAGACAACCTGACATGGGTGTGATTCAGCGCTCATGAAGTCGGTTGCATGTGCTGACATCACAAATCCCTGGTTTCATCATAATGAGTACAAGCAGTCGCCTTCGCTTTGCAGCGTGTGTTTTTGCCCGAGTCACACACTACAGATTTGCCCTTGGAGGAAGCACTGGTGGAAAGTAATGCAAAGCGTGATTGTCTGGATTTGTGGGAGAGGACGAGGCCGCGTTCCACTGCTGACATCTTAAATGTCTGAGGTGATGTACATTCTGAAATGGCAATCAATGGAGCAGATCCCTCCCCCAAGGCCCAACAGTCTCAAGCTGCACCACGTTTAACACTCTCATCAATATCAGTCCCAATAAATGTGCCAGATTTTTTTCATCAAGATCCATGAATTTTCTAACCAATTTATTTTCCGGGGAAATCTGTTCAGTGTCCTCAGATAAAACCACATTTAAATTCACTACATTTGGATTTTTATTTGGATCTGCGCCAAATTGAACACAAATATAAATTAAGGCCCCCTAAACATGCCTAATTATCCATAAATTATTGTCTTAGAAACAGTAATGTAGAAAAGCGCATCCCACAACATTCATGGCACAGCATGCAGTCGTCCCCTGTTGACGCTCATATCCTGTGTCTGATGGGAAAGCAGAGCAATGTGACAAACGGGTCATGAGCGTTCTCCCAGGGCATTAAGGGTCATGTGAGCGACAGTGAGAAAGACTCCAGTCCAGGAATAACTCTTGAAGGCGGATGGCAAGTACTCCTCAAGGACAACGCTGATATTTCCAAATGATGATTACAACAAAGCCAACCTCTCTGATTATCACCCCCTACTGTCTGATTCAAAGATAGTTGATACAGAGCTGATATTTTTTCTCATAAATGACAGGAATAGATTCCTTTCAATAGGGTGCGCACATTTCTTTATGAATGTGATTTACTGGGCACAGAAGAAATAATCTGTGCAAATTGTGTGCAGGAAAGGACACAAAATAATTGTGTATGTTGAATCAGTAAAATACAATGAGTATTAGGGCCATGCTGAAGTAAAAAAAAATTCAAGAATAAAGTCAGAATATTATAATACTAAAGGCATGAGAAAATAAATCTATTTTTTATGATGAAACTATGAAGTCCCTTAAAGCCCACATATTTTAAGAAAAGAAACAACGACCATGTGATTCTTTCTTCAGTTTCTTACTCAGTTTTTTCAAAGTACTGATACTTGAGAATGCTGATGAGCCAAAAGACTGAGGAAGTATTTTGTTATTTGCGAAACCTATTCCTAATGATTTAACAAGATGATTCTCATTTAACCCTCATATTACCCTTCTAAATGATATGAAGCTCAAAATTAAGTTTTCTCCAACATGGCCGTAATACTTCAAGATTCAGGAAATATTGTGAGGGATCAGAAAAAATGTAGAAAAATACCCTATCTCTAAATGTTAATGAAAGTAAAAAATCTTCCCCCTATAATCTGGATCTGCACCAAAATTTGGTTGACTCATCCCTGAGTCATGTCCCACCTCAGAAGAAAATGTCAAGGAAGTCAGTTGCGTAGTTTTTTGCGTAATCCTGTCAACTACCAATCAAACAAGACAGATGGAAACAAGAGGTAATAAACAACAGTTCTCTGGGCAGTGACCTTTAAAGAAAACGGAACACAGTATTATTTCTGTTGAGTTGGAGTATAACCTCCAAAGTAAGTATTCACGTTTAAAAATCATGTGACCCAGCCTTTGACATCCCAGCTCACATATTTATGTATGAACATCTGTTCATCTCTGAGGCTGTTTTGGGGGCCTGGAGCTTTTCAAACTCAAGGTCGCACATAAACGGCGAGATCTGCACAAACATCACGATCAAACTAAGGTCACTGCTTGTGTCACGTCCTTGTTTGTATGACATGAAAAGTTGTTTGGTTGTGTGGTGTTGTCCTTTTAGGGGAGTTTGTTCACACACAGGAAGTCACTCAGCTGTTTGTCTTTATAAATGGCTCCTGAGTTTGGATTCTTATGTGAATGTGTGTGTGCTGCTCTTCAGTGGAGTGTATGCAGTTCAAAAAGAAAAAGAGCGAGTTACATTTACTAAAGCAGACTGCATTCACTGTCATATCAAAAAACACTTTTTTGTTCATATCCCAACCAGCATCCTTCGGCTCTGTGTAAATGAGCTCTGCCTTGTTTATTGTTTGTATAATGACGACACTCTTTGTAGTAACTCCCTGAAAAGATGGATCTGGCCAGGATTTACGAAGTATGCAGTTAGAAACCTCAGAATCAGAATCAGAATCAGAAAGTATTTATTGCCAAGTAGGTTTACACCTACCAGGAATTTGTTCTGGTAATTCTGAAAAACCCGACAGCTTTACACAACCCTTCATGTCATTTTGACATGTTCTGCAACAAATGATCTGTCTTCAGAGACCTCACAAGGCCGCCAGTTTACAGGGTGCTAATAAAACAACCCCCAAAAAACAGGGCCTTCTGCATCAGAAGTCACAGAGTCATCGGTAAAACTCCCACACAGGGCCAGTGCTGTGAAAATGGCTTTGATGGGAAATGTAAGCATTTGAAATGTATAATGTATAAATGTTTTCCTGTCATTTGCAGGCACAGTTCTGACCAATTATACGCAAAAGGAACGGAAGCAATTGTCTTGAAATGGTGGCGTATGGGCCAAAGAAGAACATATTAACTTCTAGAGTGGATTTTATTAAATGGGCCTTATCCAGTTTCATTGTTTTATTTTAAATGTAATTTTTTTTGTCAAATCTTTAAATTATCTAAATGTATCAACATTTTAGACCAACCTACTGATTATAGACTAAGCAAATAATTAAATGAATATATTTCTGAGTGTCTCCCCTCTCCTGGTGCACAAACAAACTTGTTTGTATTTATTCTGCTTGTGTGACATACTGAACCTTGGACATTGTGGTGAGTCAGTGACACAGTTTTGGGCTTCCACTTCCTGCAACTACCCCCCCAACTACTCATGTATATTGAGTTTGTTTTTGGAGTATTGAATATAAAGCTCCAAATTACACCAAACACAACAATATACATCATTTCACCTTGTTTATTTATAAGGCCCTTATGGGAAAGCTTTTCTGGACAACATGAGAACACGAGGATTGATGACCTGCTGCATGTTCCTCTAGCTTTTGTCCTCTTTGCACCATCCACCAGGAATTCACTGATTTTAAGTAAATTGAATTTAACTCTGTAATTCAATCCCATACCTTTTGCTTCTGATTTTATTGTTTTACAAGTAGTTAAAGGTAGGGTTGGTAAGTTTTTCTGAAACACGTTTTAGCTTATTGGCTGAAATCATCTTCAAACCCCGATACCCATCAAGAAATACATTTGTTTGTGTCTGTGGCCCTCGCAGGACTGCAATAAACACAACCAATCATATAAATCGGGCCGAATAAAATGATTGGCGGCCGTGCTTGTCTGTCGTTCTCTTATTGCTCAGCCGGAGAGACATTCACAGATGAAGCAGAGATTATAGCCAGAAGTTAGTGAGCAAGTCATAGAAAAGTCATCTAGAAGTGTGCGGTCCTGTGTTTTGATGACAGGGCCGATGGAGGGGGTGGGATGTATCGGCTGCATTTTTGTTTTTTTCAAAGTGTAGTCTAGTGTATTACTAACTTTTCCAGGATTACCAACCCTAGCTTTAATGTGGAGCTTTACTGAGTCTACTGTATATTGTAGTGTATTTTTTTTAAATGATTGTTTTTCCTATTCTCTTTATTATTTATACCTGCTCCTCAATTATTTTCAAGCTCAAATGAAGAACTTCTATAAAAACGCATGTGGCAAGATGACCAGTGTCAGCACCAGTGAAACGACCGGGGGAGTAAATTAGGACTGAATCGATGGGTAGGAGTGATGGATTGTGGGAAATCTGAGCTCATTTCCTCCCTTGTTGAGGTCCAGTAAGCATAAAGGTATAGCACATCAATTCGCAGGCATCGACTGCACATCACATATAAATGTAAAGAATGGTTTACACTCACTCACCGTAATAAAAAAACTCAAGAGTTAAAGAAAACAAAAACAGCATTTGAATTAAATTAAATTAAATTTCAAAATATTCCTCAAAGTAACACGACTTTTATTCCTTGACATCTCTTTCCATGATAGTGTTCCACAGTATGTCTGCACGTGAATCTAAATTTGTCTGTCTGTTGGAGAGGCAGTCGGACACAGCTGAGTCCTGCAGAGAGGTTGTGTCTGGGCCACTAAACACGTCGCGAATGGAGGAAACCATTGGGCACCATCCGCTTCCTACACTGGGATGCTTAGGCAGAGCAGGCAGGCAAAGGGAAGAGTTTATTGTGGCAGCTTCTCTAATCAAAAAGTATTGATTTCTCACTTATCTCAAATTCATCCTGTATGACGAGTTGTCACACATCTGACCTCCTGCAGGGAGAGGAGAGCATGGGAGGGGGGGGGATGTAAGTGCTGAGCTGCAGAACAAATAAACTATTGGACAAAGACAAGAAGCTTGCATACCTGTGATTTACCCAGGCAGAAACAGGACACACAAGAACAGGTATGCATTGGGTCCACATACCAGAAATGTATATGACACACAGTGATTCAGTCAGAGGACTGTTTCCTTTTTCAGGCAGGACGGTTAGCCCCCCCCCCCCCCCCCCCCCCCGGCTATCCCTTTTCCCACCCATCTCTAAACCTCCTCCCTTTACTGCTCTCACTCCTCTTATTGCAGGCTGACAATTAATCAGGCCTGGACGGCTCATGTTCACTGCGGTTGCTTTGCTCAGCAGAAAGTTAGCATAAATCAAGACCAAGCAAACCCTAACAGACGGACGGATTGACGGATGGATAGAGGGATGGATGGATGGATGACCATGAACATTTCTCTCCTCACCCCGATTTCTTGAATGGACTCAGAATAATATGTGTTTTCAATCCAGGGCCTGCTTCCTTGGTGAGCTGTGTCACCAGCTCGTCCTGCCCCCTTTTTTTTTGCTGTTGCCTATAGCAACAGAGCTGAAATTGGACACAACATGAATGTTTTAATGCCCTTTGGTTTTTAGCTGTTTGGTTGAGTTGAAGCGTGATGCTGTCTCGTCGTGTGCCGGCACCATATCCTTCCTTGAAAAAAGTTTTGTCACTGATTCCCAATGAATCCTGGGACAGGGTTGGGCCAGGAAAATCCACCAATTATAGCCTTCATTTCTTGTGGATGGAAGAGCCGGTTTATTACCGCATTTGAAGGAGCCTTCAAAATGGGACAATATAGTTGCGCTGATGTGATGAAACCGTTCTTCAAATGTAGCCCCTGAAATGAGACACAGCTTATCATTTAGGAATTTGCTTATGATATCCTGATTCTCTCCCTTCTGGAAAATAGTTTTCAGCAGTTGCTTACTGCTCCAATTAAATGTTAATGATAAAAGACACTGTGCTATGCACTTCCTCTTGCCTCCTTTGGCCAATTTGTGTACAATGTCAAAACAAAGCATAGGGGGAAATGACAGAAAGAGTAGAACCTGGCAGAGACTCAGGATTGGACTAATTGCATTTGTGACTGCCTTGCAATTACAGCATGGTAGACAAAATGAGTCCCTCGATTCCTAATTTGCAGATCATGACTGTTGTGAAATGCAATTAATGGATTCCTGATTTATTTAGTGAGCTGTGATGAATGAGTTCCTCGCAGCTCACAGAGACTGCAGCGTTCAGAGCTCCATCCACACTGAGTCTGATGTCCTCTTTCAGAAGTCAAGTGGTTCTGCGTGCAGAGAGGGAGGAGGCACATTAAAATAAATGTAATTTTAGATAGTGTTAAAAGAATAAATCTCCTAAATTCCAGGAATCATTTAGACACAAGAAATAAAGCCGGGATTCACCCGACAGGCTCACTGTCACTGTCGCTCCGGCGTCTCCTGAGATGACAGGGATGCCAGAATAGCAGGGGAGCAGCCTATTGTTTGGATTGGTTCGGGTGGAGTGTCATGCAAAGGGCACAGACTATCTTTCTTTTATTTGACAAACAGATGCCAGGGTGACCGTGTGCAAAATGTGGGACAACAAGACTCCCTGGATGGTTTCCATTCCCTTCAGTCACGAGCACGCTGCTTGAGGATTTGTGGGGGTAAACAGGACGCGGCTCTGTAATAAGTGGAGGTATACCCTCTGTAAATCTCTGCTTTGTAGTGAAGCTTTGTTTGAATATGATGCAGGGATTAATGAGGATGCGAGGGGAAGCATTTACAGAGTCACAAAGCTTCTGTTTATTTGATCTGTAAATGTTTTTTTCATGCGATTCATTTTACCCCACTATGGACGCGTGGCGTGTGATCCGGTGAAGCGATGCTGGTTGAGGGGGGGGCCTGGTGAGCTGCACCATGACTCAACTTCCTCCCGTCCCTGCCTCAGCGTAACATGTGATAAACAAAATTCCGTCCCCGCCAAATGTTGCCAGGCAACTGATTAATTAGCGTGGCCTCCTGAGAGTGCATCAGTGGAACCTGGATGGTGGAGCTCGTATCTGTCCCAGCGGTCCGAGGAGTCCACCAGCTCTCACACTGAGACCCCAAATAATCAATTCTACATCAGCAGGGAACGTTAAACTTTACTGCACCTTCAACAAAACATGTGTTAAACTTAGTGACGTCTGCCGAGGGGGTTATGTTTCCACTCCTGTTCATTTGTTGGAAGGTTTGGTTGTCAGCAGGATTACACAAAAACTATTGAATGGATTTCCAGAAGACAAATAAAAATGTGACATGGGCAAACGTAATTCTTTTTTTCAGGAGAGTTTAATTCAATTTGTTGGGCTTCTCTGCTGAGAGCCATGTTTTCATCTGAGTTTGTCATTTTTGTAGGATCACACATAAGCTACTTGACAGATGACTCGGTGGAAGGATGGTTTCAAGAATGAACCCGTTAGAGTTTGAAGCGTATTGGGATCCCTTTTCTTTGACCTAGTCTTTTTCCAGCATTTTCATTGATTTCTCAAAGATTGATTCATAAATCTTGATGCTCGGGCATGTTAAGGCGACTGATATTTAGGTGTAGATCAAAATAAAAATTGGGATCAAGTGAATTTAAATATTGTTTCATAAGGCAGCTGTTGGGACTTGGTGGATGGATGCCCACTACTGAGTTCACAAATGATGGTAGGGGAGAGCGGGGTAATGTGAGACATCGGGTAATGTGAGACACCCCCTGTATCTAGGCAACGGAACACATTTGTGGTCATGTGACCATTATGTTTTAAAGCCCCTCCCATTCCCCCTTTGCCATGAAGGAGAAGTTGGTGCTGGTGCTGTGGAAAGTCTGTTTTTTCACAAAAATTTGTTTTGTTGCATGTAAAATAAAATGTTCTTGCTTTGAACTTAATCTACTGTTGTGTCAAAACAAATTGATTCAGGTAGAAAAACTTATATCATACATGTTGATGAACTTCCAACATATAAAACCATGTGATGGATGCTAGCTGATGATTAGCCTGAATTGCTAAGAGAGAGATTTCTAAAATGGTGGCTGTGGGGTAAAGTGAGACATGAAGCACATGTTAATTTTAGTCTTAAACCTATTTTAGTGTAATAGTACATAACATATGTTTTATTTTTGTGTCATGAACATTGTAGAAAAGCCATCATGCCAAAAAACTACACCAGGAAGACAACCTGGGGCCAAACGTCCCTCACAGAGATGGAGAGTGCAGCCGCTGAGGTCATGCAAAGAAAGAAGTCCTTAAGAAAAGCTGGAAGGGATAGAAATATTGATAAGACAACCCTCAAAAGATTCATAAAGAAAAAAGAGAAAGGGAAAGAAAAATCAGTAGCCTGGGGTGCAGTAGCTGAGGCAAAGATAATATTCACAGATGAGATGGAGGAGGAGCTGGCCAAACACTTGAAACAACTAGCTGACCAGTTCCATGAACTTGCTCCAGTTAAGTGCCGTGAACTGGCATTTTAATAAGCAGAGAAAATCAATATCCCTGTCCCTGCCAATTGGACAGAGAAACAATGTGCAGGTAAATTAGGGTGTGCAAGAAATCACATGAATCATAATAATCATAAATATGCTTAAATGACCAATCCCCATGATTCTGTTACTAGTCCGATATTAGTTTTGGAATGTGTGGTTGTCAATCTAGCTGTCAGGATTTTAACTATTACAACATGTGTTGTTATGGTAGTTTTAAAGTGGAAAAAGTAAGTGGATCACTTTACCCCCTTGATTTCTCTGGTCTGTCTCACTTTACCCTGTAGCTGGGGTAAAGTGAGACAAAAGACCACTTTTTTAAAAACAATCATATTTTCACTGCCCTTTGTCCTGAAGACATTCTGATAATTTCCTTTGCTAGGAAACATCCTGAATTAATGGGAAATTTGTAAATTTTAATGATATATCATTTTAGCTCACCTAGAATGTCCAAATATCTAGATATTTGCTTTTGTACAAATTTTGTCCTGTCATATGTGAAATTATTTTAAATATATTAACTCTTCCTTTCTCTTCTCAGAATTAACATTAACCGGCTTCCACAACAACAAAAAGGAAGGCAGCTGCTTGCAGTTACATACTTAGTCAGAGGTTACTGTGCCTGTGGGTGGGACAGCAGGGGGTACACACTGTGAATTGACTGACGGATCGATGGCAACATGATCAACATGGAGGACATGTTGGCGTGTGACAGTAGGATATGCACAGATTTGAATAATCAGATTAACAAGGGTGAACAAGCGCCTTCATTAATGCCATTAGTCAGCCCTTCTGTGAAAAACATCAATCATCTTGTTCCCAATTTGTAGTTGTAATTTGAATTCATAATCTGCCGAGCGAAATTGTAGGATCCCTCATCAGAGATCGCTTTATGTTTATGTAAAAAAGAAAAAGTGAAAAGGGTCGAAAGAAATGACTACTTTTACAAAGACAGCAAAATTCTGACTATTAACTTTTTCAGTTTAATTTCAAGACATTATTTTGATTATGATGTCTACATGAGTTGCTACTAAAATATTCCATTCATATTCCTGTTTAGATGTTACAGAGGACCCCCCAACTATGACTCAGACCATTGTGTCTATTACACCATTACATCTGATGTTATTTTTTTAGTTTTAAAACCCCAATGTAGTTGAATGTAAAATGCTACTGTATACCAATTTGGGGGATTCCTTTTCTAATTGTGTAAAACCTAAACCCCTTTTTATTTTATTTTAAACAGGCACTGACAGACAGTGAGGCCTTATTGAAATTGTAAGGCTTTTTTCCCCCAGGCAAATTAATTGGCTTGTTGTGGGCTTTAACATGTTCAAATTCTTACCAAAATTTGCAGAAAATTTGAAAGTGGTGAAAACGTACGTATTCTGGAAGAATTTTACTTTGAGGAACTTTATCTAGGGCTTACATCAGATCAACTTCAAATTAAGATGAGTGTCATCACAACAAGAAGGAGATACAAACTAACTCAAAGATCAATTACCGTGGCGTGGCGTCAAAATTTGATTACACACCAATAAAACACGATGTTCTGTATCGCGGACATACATGGACCATGAATCATTTGATGCTGAGCCATAAACAACAACTCCACTCCTGCTTTGTCAGTGGTCATAGATTAAAGGAATCTTTATGTCTTGCAAAGGTGACCTCTCTCTCTCTCTCTCTCTCTCTCTCTCTCTCTCTCTCTCTCTCTCAGAATTGAGACATTTCCTCAAACCGTGTAAACATTGAGGTACGGCGAAGGTTCAGTCTTCGCCAAAGCAGACGATGTTGTCATTACTCCACTGTGCATCGTCCTATCATCACCAAATTTCTGACTCCTGATCAGAGTCCAAGCCTGAACAGCTCTTAGTGTCAATATTTCCTCAGTCATTTTTTTTTGTTTTTCAGGCAAAACGCATGCAACGCTTCAAAATGCATTTGCTCGGGCCTAGCCAGTGCTGCTTTGCAGGCCTCAAAATTTTAGTTTAGATTAAGATTTTCCTTGTGACACGTCATATTTTTTTGTTTTATTCGTTCATATTTTGTTTGCATAAGTGCTATAGAAATAAAGTTGTTTATTTTTAATATTATAGTTATTATAATAATAATAATAATAATTATTATTATTATTATTGTAATTATTATTATATCTGATTCAGTGAGAGAGGGAGAGTCATTTGAAAGAAATAAACTGTACCTTACTTCTGCATTAAATGGATATAATTATAATGAATCCCAGACACTTGAGAGGGATGCAGACACAGGTGGTGTGATTTAATTATCCCCTCGACACTAGTGAGATATACAGGAGATATATAAAGATACATTGTCTGGATTTTCCTCTCACTGCTGTGCTAATGGATGATATTTCCTTTGTAATGCTGATGTTCCTCACACTCAAGCATTGTACTCAAATGTGATTACTTCCTCCCTATATATGTTAACATTTCACTTCCATAGAGGATGTATTGCTTTAGGATTCTGCGAGTCAACACAAATATTTTCTTAAAACTCCAATGACGGCAAGCTACGTTTAACAAGACGAAGTAAAGAGTATCTGTTAACAGAAATTAAATAATAACCAAATCACATATATCGCGATAAATTATTCATATGTCTGTGGAATCGCCCATATAAAAATAATTAAATCATTAAAGTATGCTGAGGCCAGAGATATTCATTTCATTTTGATAAAATAAAATCGCTGAGAACCTTGAAGGAGATATTCACAGTATAAAACCTGTATGTAGGCTTTATTCCTGAGTGATTTTGGGGCCTGGGGCTCGAGAGAGGCCCTTAAATAGGCAATAAATATCTGCCGTTTCTGGGCCCTTAAAAAAGCTCCTGTCAAGTGAATTTACTAGCAGCGCTCCAGACTGGTGTTATGATCCTCAGCTGGATCTTTAGAAGTAAATACAAGTGACCAAACCAGCAACATTAGCAAATTAACTGCACCATGCTACGTATCATACCATCAGACAGATAAAACCACTAATGGTCCTTGATCTTTTTGGATATTGGGGATTCACCGGACAAATAAACTTAGTAAAATATGGAATACTGGTGGAGACAACAAGACCAAGATCCCACACTGCTTCAAAAAATCGTCAAACTAGGTCTTTTGACCAAAGGACCCTTAGCTCCTGAAGTTACACACATTTAATTGATTTACCACAAACAATATCAGCATTTACAATCTAGAACAAGCTGTCTAATAAAGAGTTTTGATGCTAAGTAAAGAGGAGATGTGAACCTTAACAGAAAGCTAAACGGTCCATTTCCCCGGTCAGGGGGAGGCTCTTCCCTCACATGGCTCTTGGCAGTCAGTGAGGCTCAAAGTCACCAATTAATCTCCCAGGGCTATCGGGATGGCACTGACGGAAAGAGGATATGTCATTTGCTGGGGCTCATTGCACATCGGCAGCAACCTGAGATAATTAAAACAACAGTCAGCAAAAGTTTCCAAATAATGCAATAACGTTTTAACAGCAGTAATTAAATTTGCACTCTTCAGAGCGGCTACCACTCTTCTGCAAAGTGTTGGTCCGTTCATCATATAAGTGGCTTATGAGTCTTTAAAACAAATTTCATAATAAGAAAGAGATTAGCTCTGTCAGCTTTAAAACATTTCCCCATGTCTCCTGCCAGAAGAAAAGCAAAGTGAGCAGTCAAAAAGAGAGGTGATGCTATTTTAGATGTGCGGTAACAACCTGCAGCCGCCCAATCCCCAGATTTCGGGCTTTTCTCTTTCTTTTGTCAAATTCGTGTTGTGTAATATTTATCATCGGTGTCGTGAGCTGCATTTGGACGACCTGTCACAACACGTCGGCATCTCATGTGCTGTATGCGAGTTATCATCGGTGTCACACATTCCTTAGGATTGGATCTATATCTGTATTATTGTCTCCGTCCTGAGCTGAATAACAAATGGACATCTCTGCCCGCTGCTTGACTCACTGACTGATTTCCCCTGGCAGGGATCTCTCCTAATAACCAACTGCCCGCCTCTCTCCGCACTCTGTCAGAGAAGGAGGATTTTGATGCCTCCATAACATGAACGCTGTTGGATGGAGATTTTCTCTAAACAGATGGCCATTCGCTCCTTGCTACAGCAATGTCTCGAGAATGAAGTGGCAAGAATACCAAGCAGCTATGAATTTGGATTTTTATACTCCATAAACACAAGATCCCAGTCTTTTAACATTTCCCCCGATTTTTGCATTATGTATAAACTTTTTAAAGATAAATTAAAGAAACTCCTCTGTTTTGGTGTTGAAAGTGATTTCTTGGAAGTCTGGGTTTTTCTGATGGCAAAGTTCTGCTGGGAAACTTAAGAAAGAGGAGACAGATCCGGACCATAAAGCCATTCATTCATAATAATGAGCCCATCACTATTATCTTCCTCAACCAGCTGGCAACAAACTCTGCCAGCATGCACTTTGTGTGTGTGTGTGTGTGTTTGTGTGTGTGTGTGTGTGTGTGTGGATGGGTGTAAGTGTATTTTGTGTGGGTTATATCCATTTAATCCCTTCAATTTTACAAGCGCTTCCCTATTTTGATAAACAGCCAGTCTGCAGTCCTGTCTCCCAACACTTACATTCATATGCAACTTGAAAATACATTTGTAAGGAAGGTAATGTCAATTGGATACATTTTAATTAGCATAACAATTTAATGTTTTATTATAGTTATCTGTAAAATGTACAACCTATGAAAATTCTATTTAATATGCTCCAACTACTAACGTTTAGGGAAAGACCATGGACAAGTGAATGAATGTATTTGTCTTTGTCAGAGTTCTGGTTTTTTCACAGTTTTACAGTTTTCCAGTTATCCCCTGATACCAGGCTCTACCACTGGCACTCTGCTCCCTGTCTCAAAACTCCAATGGGCGAACGAATACCCAATGAGCCGGTGAAAATCCAGCTGGGATACGCACTGTCAGTAGGAAACATGGTCTGCTCCCCACCCACCTATCCCAGTCACAGTTCAGGTCACATTTAAAAAGGCAGCATTTACACATTTGAAGAGGGGCCGTTTTAGCTATGCCTCTGCCGCAGGATCAAACTTAACATCTGAGTTAAGACAGACACCACAATCTCTGATCATCAAAGTGTGATCCAAAGGAAAGTGATCTGAGGATCGCACAATGAGCAGCACAGCCGATGCAGTAATGTGCTGGTGCATCCAAGCTCCATGTGAAATGTAGAATCTCCACGAACACGTCTTTGGACATCTGATCTTTTATCCACCATCAACCCTCACAATATGCACATACTCACAGGAGCAAAAACTGACAGCTTACATACAAAAGTACACTCTGCTCCCAATTGAGTCCAACAAACCAACCGTGGAGGGAGAGCGGTGCAGTGAGGCAGAGACATGAGCCATATACAGGGATTCATGTTCGCTGCCTGGGAATTATCACATCAAACTTGTTTGCCCAATGGCTCTGACAGGCTCCAGGCCAAACCATTACAGCCTGGTGGACAGGAATGACACTGCTGGACTATGACTAGGCAATAACTATTGTTGTGCACCAGTGATTCATGCCACACCAATAACATTCAGATTTACTCCGATAACCAGAGAGGAAGTTGCTGTCAAACTTGCTAAAAAAGCCATCACAGAACCGGTGGACTTTTTCCTTTTCCCCATCAACGACTTATGCATATATGAGTTTTTATACTGTGCTCGCAATTTCATCCACCGTGGTTTTGATATTTTTTAAAGAGGTGAGCTTTATTCCATAGTACCAGTGAAATGAGTCTCCACTGCTCCCCAGACTGTTTGCGTTTATTTGCATGACGTCCTGACAGCAGCTTAGTTCACAAAGGAGCACTTACAGCAGACTGCCACTGCCTCAATTTAGAATGCTGTGGTAGGAAACCACAAGCAATTTCTTCAGGCAACACTCAAAGAACTCATTCATCTACAATTGGTTGTTTAAATACTATGATGATGAATGATAATAAATCAAATAAAAATCATAAAAAAACGATTGTTCATTTTCAACAACATAGAAACTGATGGATAATGGCCACGATTTTTAGAAAATACATTTACCCTGTTCAGGAATATCAGGGCTTCAGATGAAGATTCAAATGGGTTCGACATAGGGCATTTCATTTATTGTGATCAGTTGCAAACTTACACAAGTCTTTCATTTTTTCAGGCTGAGTGCATACGTGCTCCTCTCACCTAGTGGCAATTACAGAATGCAGTTAAGTGTAATAGCAGATTATAAGAACTCTAAGCATCTCTCTGAGGCTGCTAATAAGCTCAAGACAACACTAACGTATTGATGTTTAGGAGATTTAAAGTAGTGGTTACATATGTCATATTGATTTAGCTTGGTGGCCAATACACCAGAGCTAGAAATTACAGCAAAATAACTTCCAATAGCTATTAACACAAAAACAATTAGTCCTATCTGAATCCGGCTTTTATCTGGTGTGACCACAACACGAGCAGCGATGAATGAACAACCCTCATTTGAAAGAATAGATGTTTTGTTGCTTGATACAAATGTTAAGGCATCAACCAAGTCCTTAGGAGTCAAGACTTAGTGGATGGTGACTGTGGTGGCACCGCCAACCCTCAACCTATTTGTAATTAAAAGCTTGGTAAAAATGGACGTTTGCACAATGGGTAAAAAAAAAACTTTTCAAAAAGTGTATTTGAGTCACAGACGCAGAAATATGAGGGTAAAAATCATTTGTTCACATATTCTATTCAATCATGAGTGTGGCTCATGTCTGGGCAAACAAAATTGTGTAGAAAACACAATCCTCCTCTGCCATACTACAGACAGAGTCATGTGTAAAGCAGTTGTGATCTTTTCTAAACAGCATCCCCAGAAACAGAGTGTTCGTTACCATGGCAACAATTTTGTGTACTTCCCCAGAGCCCTGCTGGAAGAAGCCTGATTACTTTGAGTATTTTCATGACCTGCTGATTTCCTGTTTACCTCCTCAACTTCCACATTACAGGGGCTCAGATAGCATTCGTATCTGAGGTAGGCTGTTGTTTACATGATGTATTTTTTATGTTTCATGTTAATGCTCAACATTTCAGGTTAACTGACATTGTAGCTGTTGTTTTTAGCTAATCTCTTCCCTAGTAAGAGTGCATTCCAGGATCTTATCTTATCTTGTGGAAGATGTATGATGTTTCTGGTCAACTATTAGTTTTTTTAAATACAGAGCACCACCTCACAGGGATCTCTTGGTTCAGTTACAGTTTCTGCCACTGACATGACAGGTTAATGACGATCACTTGGCTGCTAGTTTTCACTCACACTGAGGCGGCAGATGCAGCAGTTGAGTCCAACTGCCGGGTTCCCAGGTAGCACTGGCTTATAGGCATATGACTGAACTATGACAGGCTGCAGAACAGAGGGATGAAAGGTATGGAGGATGAGAGACACACACAAAGCCAGAGAAAGTCACAGACGCTTCTGTCTCACCGCCTGAGAGGAATGAAAAGAATCAGAGAGGGACTGAAATAAGAAAGTTCCACAGACCACACTGCATTCGAGAAGAGGTGCAGTGGGTGTGGGGGAGAGATGGGTGGAGGATGAGAGAGAGGAAGAGGCCCTGACTTTATTCTCTCTCATGCGGAGAAAGATTCTAGTAGATGCTTGGATTTGTTTCATGCACACATATATTGCTTTTCAGTATTTCCTGTTTATTTATAGAATGAAAGTGATGCGCTGTGTCTAATATCTTCAACATGAAAATACAAAAAAGAGAGGAACTCAGTAAAGCACATAACTTTGCCAAGGCTCAACAGTCCTCCTATTTAAATTTACTAGATCTGGATCTTTAATTGGATCTGCACCGAATGTGACATACTCATAAATATCAGTCCCCTAAATAAGCTTGATTTTTTTTCGTCATGATCCATGAATTATTCTCTGAGAAAGCAATGAAAATGTTGGACACTGCATTTCCTAATGTTCAAGAAAGTGAAAGATAAAATTCCTGGATCCGACTTCTGATCACTATCCGCACCAAAATTGTATCGGTTCTTCCCGAACTCAAAGCACATTCTTACTCCGGGTTTCATGGAAATCTTTCATGTTGTTTTTGTGTAACTTTGCATGACAAATGCAAACAAACAAACACACAAACAGAAATAAACATAAATTCTATTGTGAAGGTTAAGTATTGTGCTTTAAATGATTTAAATTCAACTTATATTAAACTTTGCAGAAAAATTATAAGATGTTTTCATGCAAGAAACTAAAGGAAACAGAAAGATTTGAAACAATCTAAAGACTAGGGCTACGTTGTAGCACTATCGGGCCTGAGCACCTGCATTTGAAGCCTGTTGCGGTTAGTGGACAGAGCGATGGACAGAGCGATCAATGACCAAGCGCACGTTTCTGCGTTGCATGCGTTCTGCGCACTGCAGCAAGGACAAACGCTTCACTTCCTACATCCATCACGCGATGTCGATCCTTGCCTGCTAATTGCTCATTACGATCCATGCTATCAATTGCACATATTGAATGATAGTTGTAAAACAATCCTTATTTCCTGTTACCAATAGGTGACGCCATCAGTAAGTGGCACCATATCATCTCCTTTGGCGGAGGATGAACCCTTCGCCGCACCTCAATGTTTACACAGTTTGAGGAAACGTCACAATTCTGATCCAATGACTTGACTGAGCTTTTTTGAGCTGTATATTGTAAAGCAGCCAGGAGCAGTTCATCAAAGTATAAAACATGTCACTTCCTGTAGCCAGCAGGTTGCGCTGTAATGATGAGTCAATATTGACACATGGATCTGATCAGGGCGGGACTGTGAATGTGTGAATGAGGTTTGAGGCTGATGGAACATTAAACAGAGGAGTTATAATAAATTCCAATTTTTTTGGCAAATCATCAAAATTCTACACCACGCCGCGGTCACACCGTGTGATGAAATTGTGTATACTGAGGTAGTTTATATGAAGTTGATCTGATGAAAGTAAAAATGTGGAAAATGACCAAAATGGGCACTCAAGCCAAAATGGCGCGCTTCCTGTTTGGTTAAGCATATATCTATTCAAGATACTTATTTGTTTGTACATTCTACATCAATGTCTTACACCTTTATTTGTGCAACTGTGTGCTGGGTTTGATTCCTCTTTCTGTAACAGTGATGCCAGACAGCAGACGGTCCTGTCTGCTTTCTATTCTGTTTTCCCATTTATCCCATTGTATAAAAACCCTCCTTTTTAAATTTCTTGGGGTTGCACTCTGAGCCATATTGCTGACTGTGTAAACCTCTGCAGAGCTAATTATTAAACTCTGGACTGAGAAACTCATTTCAAATCTCATGATAAATTTTCACGGCAATCCTTTGAAATGTTCTTTATATAAAGCCTCTATATAAAAGAACACTTTAAGAGATTCATTAAGCAAATCAGTATTTGTTGTCAGTTTGCTTTAATGTCACAGTGTCAGTTGTGTTAGACTTTATGATGTCTTAGATAAAAGGTGAAATATTTATACGATCTGAAGAGAGAAAATAATGTTTTTTAGTGTGACCTGAACAGATCTATTTGTCTGTATAGTGTGAGTCACAATAAAGTTGTATTCTTTCAGCTTAACCCTTTGATACACAACATGGGTCAAAAGTGAAAATGATCATGGCAATAATTTGCCCAAGTGAATAACATCAGGGAAATTATTTTTAAAGTTTAAATATTCTTATATGTTATACATTTTCTGTGATGTCTGTCTTTTCCAAAAGGGGGTTCTGCAGCACCCCCAGCACCCCTACTTCCTAGGTCACTGTCTCTGACCATCTGAAATATAAAGAAGAATCACAAATAAAGGAATTGTGTTAGGCTTTCCTGCAACAAAATCATAGTTCGTCTGCAGAATATATTTGTGTTTAAGGATTAATAACACCTTTGATTCATTACATAAATGTAGGTCTGTGAACCTCTTGGCTGATTCCTGATCACTGTGGCTTCTTTTTACTCCACTGTGTGTCTCTCAAGAAATTATTGTTGCATCAGATGAGCTGCAGGTGTTGGAATCGTTAGCTGCTATCGTTAGCCGCTAGTATAATGAGCTGCAGGTGTTGGTATTGTTAGCTGCTATCATTAGCCGCTAGTGTAATGAGCTGCAGGTGTTGGTATTGTTAGCTGATATCGTTCATGTGTCAATATTGACTCTTTCTTGGCGAATAATCAAGATTCTACGCCATGCCACGGTCACATCCTGTTATGAAATCGTATAAATCGAGGTAGTTTATATATCCATCTTGTTGAGATGACACTCGTCTCAATATGAAGTTTATCTGATGAAAGCCCTATGGATAAGTTCGTCAAAGTAAACATTTCTAAAATGGCCAAAATGGCCACTAAAGCCAAAATTGCGGGCTTCCTGTTTTATCCAGCATATCTATCCCTGAGACTTTTTGTTTGTTATGTAAAGACACATGGCCCTACAGATTTTTGTACATGTTGGCCCATCGTGGTGCCGTGGCTGCACTTTCGGGGGGCACTAGTGAGTAATGGGTGGGGGGGGTGGGGAGGGGGCTGTTGCTACACAAATGTAGTTTGAGAGGATGAACCTTCAACGCTGAAGTTACAGCAATTGCATGTGTCCCGGGCAAGTTGACAGACTTTAATGCCACGCCTCGAATATAGCATTTGAAGAAAAGTCACAGTAATCTTATGCCTACATTATCAATGTCTTGAGACCCTTTTGACAAAGTTTGACATGCTTGAGGTCAGTGGATGAGGAGGAATACATCCAAGTGTAAGACATGCAAAAAACAAGACATTTCCTGTTGCCACCAGAGGGCGCTGTGATCTTAAGACATGATGTCTGTGTAGATGTCATAAGGCCGTGACTCTTGTCTTACAAGTCTAGTTTGGACTCGATTGGACCGTCTATGTCTGAGATACACAACCTTGTGTTTTGATGGCGTGTAATCAAACTTTGACGCCGCGGTCACACCGTGTGACAAAAACAAGTAATTCAAGGTCATTTAAATCTCCATCTTGTTGAGATGACATTCATCTCAATATGAAGTTGATCTGAAAGCCCTGGGACAAGTTCGTTAAAGTAAAATTGCGGAAATGTGGAAAATGGCCACTAAGTCCAAAATGGCAGGCTTCCTGTTGTGTTTTTCACAATGCACCTTAGACTTTTTTGTGCGACTGGTCATGATACACAGCTGTCCCGATTTTTGATCGGTGAAAGCTAACTGTGGGGCTTCTCCTTAGATGGCGCTGTTGAGCCATTTTGCAACGCCCATTTCAATTTACTCCAGGATTCAAATACTTTTTTCGGCTTTGAAATTTCTGCAAACTTTAGTGAGAATTTGAGCATGTGTAGGCCCTGAAAAAGCCCCAAAAGGGAAATCAAAATCCTTCAAAACACGATAGGGACTCCCAACGTTCCGGGCTCGGGCCCTAATAATAATACAAAATTCTTACAATTTCAATTGGGCCTCCCACCGCCGGTGCTTGGGGCCTAAATAACTTTCCAGCGTCAGTGACAATGGATTGAGAGGTTTTTATGTGTGCAGGGTAAGATGAAGAGAAACAAGCCCCCCACCTCCAGGAGAACTGAAATCCAGCATCTGTACGAGTGCTACGCCTCAGGCCAGACCACTTTGCCTGCACATGACCTGGTCCGGTTCCTCCAGGAGAAGCAGATGGAACTCACAGCAAACCAAGAGACGGCAGAGAGTTTGATTGGCAGATATGAGATTGAAGAGACAGGTGAATGAAGGGAGAACAATGTGACATGTCAGGCTGCATGTTGCTAATTACTATATGGGTAGAGAAAATGACTCTATAGTCTTTGAGGACTGTAAAGCCTTGCAAATTAATCACACTAATTTAGCTGGAAGAGTTCAGATCTGAGCTTCAGTGGTGTCTGGCAGACAAAGTGATTGGCTGTGTGATCCCACTGGCAAGAGGCTGAAATGACAGAAGGAAAATGGAGGAATCAGGCACGTCAGTGGACCAGTAGACCAGATGTTGTCTCAGGCCCAGTGCACTGTGGAATCCTTTATACAGCCACAACAGAAAAACTGTCAAAACAACAACACAAAATTCACAACAACTAGTCGGTGCTGCAGCATGACCACACATTTATTTACTTCATGGTGTAATCTTTGAGTAAGAGGGGGTATCAAGAAGATTTTTTTAAAGCTCATGTAGCACCAGTATACATATACTTTATACTGTGTATTTATAGTATTTATAGTATATATTATTTATATTCTCATGAATCTAAAATTGGTTTTAATGTTATCGATTAAACCTTTGCCCTCCCTGCAATGACCTATGAGAATGTTATGATTCTACAGTTTATTGTCTTTGCAAGGAGATCCAGGTAATTTATCTCAAGATTTTGTCTTTGCAGTTTTCTACCTGTAACTGTTTCAGTGATGTTGCTTATCTTTTGAACTGATTATTTAGTCATGAGAGATTCACAGCACACCCCTGTCAGACTAAGGATACTTTAACTCTTTGTTATCCAATTAGATTTTGTCTTGATAAAAAGCAATTGCTGAAAATGTGTCTTCGATAGCTGAAATCATAACCAGGAAAAAAGTAGTTTAGATGAATTGGAGACCTGCAGTTGTCAGACTGTGTGGAAGTTAAGTGTGAATGGCTGACTCTGGTTATCAACCGGGATTGTTACTATACTTTTTCTAAAAGTTTTCCTTTAGGCTCTTTCAAGCTTAAATACTTCCAACACTTACATTACCACAAACCTACTTTGTTTCTTGTGCTAATATATTAGTTGGTAAACATGCTGGATGGTGACCTTTGCAAACCCTGTGTGCTAAACATCTGCTAAACACCAGCTTGTGCCTTTATGCTTGTTGTCCTATTGATTTGTTTCAATCTGGCAACACTGGGAACAGTAGTCTTTTTGTGTTTTTAAAACTTTTTTCGCAGTGGGTAAAGGAATTGATGCTGATTCTGACGTTAGTGTTACTCTGCTCCTTCCTCCTCCTCCAGCCAGAGAAAGCAGAGCCTTGACATTTGAAGGATTCCTCAGGTACATGGAGTCCCAAGACTGCTGCGTGTTCGACCAGACCCACAGATCTGTGTACCAAGACATGGATCAGCCTCTCACCAGCTACTTCATCTCCTCATCACACAACACCTACCTGACTGGAGACCAGCTCGTAGGAAAAAGCCACCTCAATGCTTATGTTTGGTAGGAAGTGCAGTTCAGCAGAGCCAGAGAAAATAACCCCCATTACTCGTCAAAAGGAACTTTTAACCTCTTTTTAATCTGTGCCATGTATCAAATTGCACATGGATTAAATTTGCCAATCAGCTAACATCAGCTAAATCCTGGACAATGCATCAATCAACTTTTTGATCTGAGTCAAAACAAATGAAAAGGTCAATTTAAAAATGATACAGATCTAAAATACTCCTCCACACACTGTGATCCTCGCTTTAAGGTCTCTCCTCCAAACCTGCATGTGTGTTATCTGGATAATCTCCTTTTCCTCTCATGTCATTGACCCACTCTGAGGCAGACAGTGAAACTGCTGTGGTCCTATTATGGGACAATGGAGGTGATTACAAAAGGGGCTGATGGCAGCAGAAGTGCTGTAGTTATGGCCCCTGTGAAAGTGCTGAGGACCTGACTGGTGGGTAGAGTGGAGCGCTCCAACCCAGCGGTCTGGAGGCTCTGGTTTACTTAGATGATGAATGAGTCATCTGGAGGGGATGGAGTGAGGCAGGGAAAGGGGATGTTTTTTTTTATTCCTTAAGCCCAAAGGTGGAAGAGTGAAGAAAGTTAAACAACCAAACTTGTCTTAGAAAGAAAAACATGATTCACAAAATCCTTGTGAAATGTGGAATTGGCAAGTGAGAAATGAGGATTAGATGACTGACAATTATTTATTAGCAGGGGAGTGACTACATGTTTGAAAACATATTAACCATGTCGCTTTTTACATTTGAAACTGTGTATTGATTAGACAATCCCGGTGCACTGTGTTAGTGACATTTAGATTTAAAGCATATGGAACATTAGATGTAACTGTTCCCTCTGTTTCCAGTCTTTATGCTAAGCTAGTTGTTTCCCACCTCTAGTTGCAGACTGAACACTCAGACGTGAGTGGTTTCTGTAATTCCTCAATTCTCTGAAATGCATCAAACAATTACAATATAAAACTTTGACCATGCTAAACAACACTCACAAAGCAGTTATATTGTAAAATGTACAATTAAGAATGAAACGATTGTTGTGGCAATACTTTCACTCCTTATAAACACAACCGAGATTAGAGGTATAGTCTCTCACAACATACATGGACCTGTGTGGTGTAATTTCAATATTAAACAGTAATAAACTAGTAGAAAAGGCTGGATTAGTTCAAATTTAAGGGTCGATAAACCATTGCATCAGAGTTGGAAGAAAACTATACTATACTATATAAACCTGACCATACTAATTATATAAATAGATCAAAACTGTGCAGCAAAAGCTTTTGTAAGAAATAGTTCAGAGTTAGTATAAATTATTCTGATCAGATTTTTTTGGATGTTTTTCCCTGCTTCCCTTTTCATTTCTCATGCAGCACATTAGACGTACTTTTCATAGCCTCTCCACAGCTAAGTGTGCGTGCACGTGTCTCTGTATGTTTATTCATGTGTGTGTCCATGTTTGTGCGTGTGTGTGTGTGACACAGTGCTCTGAGGAAAGGCTGTCGCTGTCTGGAGATTGACTGCTGGGATGGGAAAAATATGGAGCCTGTCGTCTACCACGGCCGCACCCTGACCACAAAGATTCTCTTTAGGGATGTCATCGAAACAGTGGAGCAACATGCCTTCGTGGTAACATCACACACAATGTTACAGGGCATGTATTTCCTCGAGTGTCCACCCTGATAGAGCTGCAATCGCTCTGATAGTAAAGCTTCTCTTGCAATTCTCTGTGTCAAGGTTGATGTTAATTGTTAGAAGTAGGGGATTGAATATTTATTTTTAATCAGGTATTATTTCTTGACAGGTGTCTGCCTTCCCGGTGATCCTGTCTTTGGAAAACCATTGCTCCCAGGAGCAGCAAGAGGTCATAGCCCAGTACCTCATCTCTATCTTGGGGGAGAAGCTGCTAAGAGCTCCCTTGGATCATCTGACCACTGGAGACCTCCCGAGCCCAAATGTAAGACTCAGAGGAAGCAATGACTACCTGAAAATGAAGTTAAATGTGTGTTTAATATTTGAGCCGCTCATGCATATAGAGGGATGATGGTGTTTGAATGCACGGATCCTCATCATCTCTCATGTAGCACAGAGGGCCTCATTAGTCCCTCTCTGAGGCTTCCTTTGCCTCTCTCCTCCTCTGGGCCGTTGGGGAGGACGTCTGCACGCCTCTTTAATCTGGCAGAATTTCACTAAATCTAACGTGAAGCGATTGATCCCAAGAAGTGTCCATCGTTTTGAACATGCTTAAGCACTTGAGCGGGTTGTTCATTTAGATTAATCTGAAACAGGAGCAGTCTGTTGAATATGACTTGGAGGATGAAACGATTTTTCTCTGAGAGTGTTGCTCTGCTGCCTCTGACTTTTGGTACTTTTACTGCAAAAAAAAGACTTATATTTTATCCTGAGTGTGCATACAATATATCTCCACCTTATATAGTTAATTTTCAGTCAGAACATCCAGCAATGCTGAGTTAGTGTCATTTCAATTCAGCTTCACACAAATTAGTTACCACCCAATTATATCAGTGGAACCAACACAATGCCTGGAAGTTTTCATTACTTTATACTCTCTTCTCTGTCGGGGGCTGGACTCAGCCTATGAGATAGGGTGAAGAGTTCAGACATCCGGAGGGAGTTGCAGTTGAACCACTGCTACGTTATGTCGAAAGGGGAAAGAACGGGTTGTTTGGGGATCTAGTCATGATGACTCCTGGGCAGCTACCACTGAAGGTTTACTTGGCACAGAAACCGGGCAACAGGTAGGAGAACCAGGGGAACCCCCAGAACTGATCAGAGGGATTGCATATCCATTCTTGCCCGGGAAAGCCTTTGGTACCCCCAGGGTGAGCTTAGCGTAGCTAAGGAGAAGAGCGTATGGGGTACCCTACTTTGCCGGCTACCTCCATAACCCGAGCTCGGATAAGCAGAAGAAAACGGATGGATGAATACAATGTTAAAAGTTGTAACTATTTGAGATTGTAAGCATTGCACGATAGCAGATGAATTCGAGGTCTCAAACTTAACCAGAATTGAAAACAAGTGAGAATAAGTGAGTCTTTAATAATGATTTAAATGTTTGTATAGGGTCTAAGCAGTTCTGACGTGAAGAGGTAAACTGTTTCAGAGCAGCCACTGCAAAGGCTCAGGCCTCACCTTTATTTTACATCCAACATCTTTGAACATCCAGAAGCATCAGGTTGGTCGACCTCGTTGCTCGGAATGGAATATGAAGGTGCTAAAGTACAACTGAAAACATCGGTGCTATTGCCCATTTTAAAGCCTAAAAATGAGCAAAAATAAGGCTGTTTACTGGTGTAATGTGATGGAATTCTCTTCAAGAACCTCATCTGCCAACCTAATTTACACCAACATAAGCAAAGCCTCTGTCCCTCTATCCCAGACTGTATCATTTTGTGTAATGGCAATGAAAAAGGAAAGCGTGCAGGGCCAAAAGAAGCTCTGAAGCTTGTAATTTCCAAACCATATGGACTATTATTGGTTGTTAATGTCAACAGAGCTGTAATTATTTTTGAATGTTTTGCCTGTGCATGCAGTATGTGTGACTTCCTGTGGTGTGGATCACCATAGAGCTGCTTCCAAATGCAAGACCTTTTAGCATATTGCTGCTCATCTGCGGAGAGAGACCTATAGATTACCAACAGATTTGGAGCTGCGGGTGGTGAAATGTAGCGGCAGATGTTTGGTTCAGAGATTCGATAGACCTGCTGCTTTTTCCTTCTTTATGATGGCATGCCTTTATGATGGGATGCCCTGCTGTGTGAAGACTTTGTATCAAACCATAAGGGTGGTTTTCTTTCCTCCATCTTTATCCAGGAGTGTGTTCTTTCAGTTAGAGAGCAGGACTTCACGTTCAGATTTTGCAATGCTCTCACTCAAAGCTCTGTGCTTGCACTCAAATAAACTGTGCTTAAATTTGTGTTGTCAACACCTGAAATTCTATTGATCAGGGAATTTCGACAGACAAAAAAAAAAATTATTGGAAAAGAAAAAGTCCAACAGCAAGAGCAGATGTTTTATGCATGCAGAGAAGCAGCATGACAGCGAGGAAAAGAGCTGAAGCTGGAGCACAGGAAGTCCAAACAACAAAATATCTGCAAGCGGACAGTTTGAGCACAAGAAGAGCAAATCTTAGCCCCTGCTTGTGCCTATATATACCAGGTGTAGTGTTACAAAATCTAAGCACATGCATGCGCCTGCTTTTGGGTGAAAGCATTTCACAATGTGAATGTGAAATCAACATTTCTTGCTTTCAGACTAAAATACCATCCTCTTGAATAAACGTTAAAAAGAAAAGTTTGAGAATGTGGGAACAAGGTCACTGATGTATCTATGTGATGCTTTTATGAGTTGGATGTAAATGCGTCTGCCAAGATAACCCAACATTTATCTATATTTTGATGTGAATTCATACCAAAGTATATGTGTGTTTGTGGGGACGCCAGGACCTGAAGTATAAAATCCTCATTAAGAATAAAACGCTCAAGCCTCAGAGTAGTGCAGAAGATGCATCAGGAACAGAGATAGAGGAGAGCGTAGATGAAAGCGAGTATGACGATGAGGAGGATGAGGAGGACGAGGAGTTTCAAACCACATCAAAGTTCTGGTGTCCAAGAAAGTCAGGGCCAAAAAAGAAAGTAAGTCAGGGAGAGCTGAAACACAGAGAGATTTTGGATGAAAAGTAAGTATTTAAATGTAAACTATTTGTTGTTGTTTGGTGAATGTTATCTTTGGTTTGTCTTTCTCTCAATCCTAAAACGATTAGAAGAAAGTGGTTGTGGCCAAAGCTTTGTCTGACTTGGTCATATACACGAAGTCGGTCAAGTTCGTCAGCTTCAGTTCCTCTAAGGACAATCAGAGCTGCTATGAGAACACGTCTACAACAGAGAAGAAAGCACACAAGCTAGCCAGAGCCTCAGGTAAACTGTCACTTATTGATTTGAAATCATGACACAAGGGAAATTACAAATTTTTCACTGATTGTAATTGATTGCAAATATTAGAAAATATCTTTTTGATGAGCCGAGTAGATTCACATGATTTATTACCACATTGAACTAAAAGTCCCTCTTTTGACAAGAAATGCAATTACACCCAAGGCTATAAACCTCCATAATAGTAAATGCATATTCATCTCATTTTCGCGACCCGACCCTGGAAATGCATATTCAACATGACATATATGACATAGGGGAGTACAATTCAGGAAATGAAGCAGAAATATTCCCACTGTTGGGGAAGTAAAAAGAGCCCACAGAGGTTTGGATCAACTGATAATCAGTTAAACTGTCATCACTCTGCTGTGCGGCAGTATATTGGAGAAACACAGTGATGTAGAGTAATGAAATCTGTTTCTGCTGAGGAGAGATGACACTTTCAGACACTAAGACACATTATGAGCTGGTTAGCCTGGTTGTCAGGGATGATGAACAGCCTCATCTACTGTGAATCTGTAAAAAACCCTGTAGTCTCTTGTCATTGTCAAACCCCACAGGGGAACGGTCACATACAGGCACTGGCTGCGGTTTTTACCAAGTCTATCCAGAATGAAGATAGTTATTCAGGAGCGGAAACCGGATCCATTTGACACTTGATCACTAGAATGATCTCATTTACAGGATCCTGTTTACGCTAAAATGTCTTTATCATGGCCCAACAGTCTCTTTAAATTCAATCAGGCTGCAACACACAGTCAGAGATATTGGTTCCCCAAATGTGATATTTTTCACAAGACCTATGAATTATTCTCTTGGAAATCAAAGAAAATGGTGAAAAATGCCAATCTCACACAAGAAATCCAGATCTGCACCAAATTTAATAGGTTCCTCTCTGACCTATACTACATCCTAAAATGTGTCTTAGTTTAATCTAGCTTACATACCATCAAACAAAAGAACAGGGGTGAAAACACAACCTCCTTGGCTGAGCTAAATATAGACTTGTTTTCACAGGATCACAGCGTCACAGAATGAACTCATGAACCCTCATTAACACGTGTGTGTGTGTGTGTGTGTGTGAGAGGAGACGTCTGACCTTTTTCAACTTTGCGTGTCGACTCTCTCAGGTGCAGATTTTGTTCGGCACAACCAGAAGTTCCTCAGCAGGATTTACCCAGCGGCCTTCAGGACGTCTTCGTCCAATTACAACCCTCAGGAGTTTTGGAACGTGGGCTCTCAGCTTGGTGAGTCGGACAGAGACAGAGAGCCGATGCCTCTGTATAAAAGGGCAGAGAGCACACAACACACATGACTGTGTGTACAATAAGTATCGTTGTAACTTGGCAACAATACAGATTTTAACATCTTTTGCTGAAACTTTATAGATTTCCATAAGTAGAAAGTAAGTGCAAAATGTTTTGTAGCGAATGTTGTATTATTTTATATAAAGTTATGATAGATGGTGGGAGTCATGAAAATGGTTATAAATCATTTCATTAAATTCAATTAATTGGACCTAGGTAGTAAATATCCTCATGAAATAATAAATAGATTAATTATACATACATTAAGCCAAATAAATAAAACTAAACTACTAAAAATATTAGGTGTTTAATTTATTGATATATAAATTGGCAATGAAATGATTACTTCAAAAGTTATAAATATATATAATTGATAATAAATGGTAACTTAAAAAGGGGCAATGACATTTCCCTGAAGCTCTTCGTACTTTCTGTCGAAAGTATAACCCTGAAAATATCAATCAATACAAAAAAAAAGGAATTTTGTGTTATCACTTTAAAAAGAAATCAGAAATGTCTAGACACAGACAAAACAATCAACACAAACCATTATGAGCTTATGAGATGAAGTGAAGTAAAGTGCTGAAACTGTCAAACTTTAAAGGGAACCAATTGACTAAATGTCCTGTGGATTATCAGAGAAAAGAACATTTCCATCCAGTCCACACCCCGAACGACCAGTCTTTTCACAGGGACTCCTCCTCATTACACCTTTTCCAAATCACTTTGCACCCTCCTTGATGTATTTATTGATATATTGCATCAACGTCTGGGTGCGAATTTATTTGAGTTTTATGCAACTATTATTACTTAAGCATCCAGCATGAGGACTAGGTTTCACTCCAGCACATGACATAGATGTGCATCATTGACCCACAAGCTCTAAGTCTCCACAGCCTGGCCAGTGTCCCTGTCACTCACTCTGCCTTCACACATCCTCTTCATCCATCACTATCGATCAACCACTGACGCTGATGTAGTGCTGTGCTGCTTGATAAGCAGACTGAGACTGGTACAGAGCCGCAGCCTGGATGATCAGTTGCACTCACATGAGTAGAACCTGTGAAATGCTTGGAAGATGTACGCATTGCAATGTGTTAGTGAGGACAAAATTAATATTTGCATTATTGATGTTATTTCGGGCGAACACTAATTCATCAGCACAGCTCTGCAGCACACATGGCGACACTGGAGCGTTGGCACTGCAGAAAAAACCCACTCCACATGCTCTTACTGCAGTCACTGACTTTGAACGCCTCCTTGATGCAATATATGAGTCTTAGTATAGTTTAGCTCCCTCCTGCAGAATGAGCTTCAGAAAAAGGACAGGTTACAGACTGATCATCTGATGCAGCTCATTTTATTTTAACAAGCTTTGGTCTTTAGTTTGTTTGGTTGCCTCTGCTCTGTGGCTCCATGCTGTCTTTGTTCCAACACTGTCCCGTGTTGTTTTGCAGTGGCTCTCAACTTCCAGTCCATGGGCCTGCCTATGGACCTTAATAATGGCCGTTTCCTGGACAACGGGGGCTGCGGGTACACCCTGAAGCCGGCGGTGCTCATGTCCAGTGAGACGAGCTTTGATCCCGGCTGTAGCCGGTGCTTGAAAGCCACACGCCTGCTGCTCAAGGTACAGAGCATTGAACGCTGTGTAATCCACTCGGGGGGGATTTATGGATTTAAGGTGTAATGTTAGAGGACTCTGTGAGCATGTGCGCTTTACGTGCATATAAATGTCATCCTGCACAATCTAGGCCATTGTGTAGAGAAGCTCATTTCAGTCCTCTCCCCCCACCCCAGATAAATGCTTTCCTGCCGGATGCTGTGAACCAACAATGATGTAAAACTCCCTGAGTGTGTCTGCGTTTAATGAGATTATCTCTATCAGAAAGTAAAGGGAGAGGAGAGATGGGCGATCAAACGCCGTCACATCTAGGTTCCTATTAAGAAATCGTCCCTTTTCAATTATTCTAATCATCTTGGGAGAGAGTATTAGCAGCACTTTGTCTTACACATGTCAAAGGGTAAAGACAAATTACACTGAGTAACAGCTTTTCAGTTTCCCCATGACAACCACAGTCACACATATGATAAGGTCAGTTATGAAAAACTATTTTCTCTCATGTGCAGAAAATAATGGTAGGATTCAAAGATATACAGGAGTTTGTACAGTAAGGACAATATGTGGAACTGCCTTTGATCAGGTGGGACTCACAGCAGTCGAGGGAGATGAGGGAACGTCGTAGTTACTCTGCTGGAGTCAGTCTCATGATCAACTTGTGAATCATAGTGAAAAAACTTCATAAACTATATTGGTCTCTGTTTTGGGATCTGTCTCCACCACAATACAACACGTAGGACCACATTTAAATTTACGTCCTGGTTTTATTTAGATCTACACCAAATTCCACACACCCTCATAAATATCGGTCCCCTAAACATGACAGACAATACACCATTCTCTGAGAAATCATTGAAAATGTCGAAAAAGTCTGTGTTAAAGAAAGTGAAAACCAATCCTAGATCCAACCCTGATCTTGAGCCACACCCTCTTATGTCATGCGCCACCCCTCAAAAAACCTGCATGGAAATTGGTTGCGTAGTTGTAGCATACTTTTGTCATCAAATGAACAAATGAAAATGAAAATATAATCTTCTTAGTGGAAGTAAGGGTTAGGGTTAGGGTTAATATTGCAGTTAACTTATTTCAAGTTAACAGCAATATATGTTTGTCTCTCTTATCTTGGCAATCCACAGATCTCACTCAACAATTTTCATTTAGATCCTTTTTTCAATGACTAATTCTCATTAAAACTTTTGACAGCAAGGTCCTAAACATGCTGATGTTTTAGACCGAAAGCAAATTATCATAAGAGTAAACTTGACTGGTAGAGGAGCAGGATGTCATCACAGCTGCAGTTAGTCTCTCTTAAACAGTTAAAAGCATGTTTCAGAGTTCTACAGTAAAGTGCTTTGTATTGTTTTGTTCTTTTCTGTCAAGGTGTAGAGTGGAGTGAGTTCACAGGTTTACAGCGTCATTGCTGCTCATAGACCGGTTAAAATATATATATATATATATATATATATTCAGTTACCTCCAGCAAGGAGGTTATGTTTTCAGTTGTCTGCAGGATTACACAAAACTTTGTAATGGATTTTCAAAAAAAGTGTTGGAAGGAGGGGACACATTTCATTTTTGTGTGGATCGGGACAAAAGGACAGATCCAGGAATTTTTCATCACTTCCTTAAACTTTGCTAAACAGGATGTTTATGTTGGCATTTGTGGATTTGTTTGATTGAGTATAAGGGAATTGTTGGGCGTTGGTGAAAGTGATTGCAATTACCTCCTGTGGGTTTGGGATCTGTTACAAAATGGATGCAGATCATCAAAACCTGAACAAATATAACCTAAATCATCTGCATTGCTAGTAGGCAATGAGAACCATCCTTTTGTTATCTTGGTAAACTGACTTTTAAACTGTTTTCTGATGTTTCAGCTGGATCCAGTGTGTTGCTTAAAAAAGTGTATCTACCATAACTGCTGGCTCTGCTTTACCTGTGATAGTGACAACTTCATGATGATGATGATGTGTAGTTAAATATAAACACATGAGACTCAGCCACACATTGACTAAAAAACACACAAACAGACACACCTTCCCATCACACTGCCTGACAAATGTGCTGTGCTAGATTTGTGGCTGCCCTGGGGGAAAAAAACTTGTATTTATTCACATCATCACTATGTATTATTCGATCACTTCAGGGAAAATCCTGCCATTTTGCCTCAGCTCCCGACTCGGGAGTAATCATAGTCATGAGCAGCATTCAGTGTTGTGACTTGGTCGGATTTTCAATACTTAAACAATAAATTATTCATCGGCTGTGGAAAACAATATTTCCCTTTGAGCTTTAATGAGTTTATTTATCATCAAACTGTTCTGTTTTCAGATCCTGAATCCAAACAGCTACACGTATGTATACATGGACTGTTGAGTATTTGTGTCATGACTTTAGGAGAGGGACTGTAATTTTTGGCCAGACACTGTAAAGCTCCTTCAGAGCCAAGTGGGGCATGTCATGATAAGTACCAGCAGGTCTGTGTTTGATCAGGGGCTGAGGAAGGGAAGGCTCAGTGTGAGAGGACTGCAGATCAGCCCCTCTCCATGTATAACCACAGCTCTCCCCTCTGTTCCTCTTTACTCTCACCGCCTCTCCTGTTTTACTTTCTATTGTTTATCCCTGGACATCTTTGATTCTTACACGCCCCTAAACTGACTCTCCATATTATCTGTGTGTGTGTGATAACCTGCAGGTGATCAGTGGCTCCAACCTTCCTGTTCCCCGGAGCGGCAAACCTCTGGATCCCTTCGTCAGGGTGGAGATTAATGGGATTGCATCTGAACCCCGCAAAAAAAGCACACACACTGTCAAAAACAATTGTAAGTATCGAATTGCAAACTGGGGAGTTTATGCGATTTTGTTAGAGCATCTCAAGAATCAGCTTTACTGGATCAGCTCAGGTGTCTTCTAGGGTCGGATCATAGACTGTATGTAAAGATGGAACACACGACAGCACTCCAATTGGGAAGCCAAAGAGCCTCAATCACCACTTGGTTGCCCAGCTGCAGAATAGGGGATAAAACCTGCCTCCTCCATGTTAGTGGATGGGACAAACTAAAAAGTCACAGTGCACACGAGTGGACATGGTGTCAGTCCTTTTAGGCAGTTCCTATCACACTGAAGTGTTCATTTTTCAGATACGTTTGGTCGTAAGTAGTAATCGGATGCTATAAAAACAGGGTGAGGCGTTTTGATCGACAGCTGAGAACCGACTCGCGATTGGTCGAGCTTATAGAATTACTCGCTCTAAATGACATCTTTGGCGAAACATGGCAGCATTTGTATCCATCTAGATATTTGGGCTTTATTTCTGGACGGTGAAAGGACGCTGCGACGAAACGTCCATGTTTGTATACAGTCCATGGATTGGACACTGTGACTTTTGACAGGTTCCCACATTAAAATGATGGTTTTGGGATTTGTGTGCATCAGTGCTGAAACAGTGGAAAAATACCCCAAAGTATTATATACTTTCAAAATTTGACATGAATATGGGGCTCAAGACATTTCTGCACAACATTTCATTGTAATCCTTGAGTCTTTTTTAAGTCTTTTCACTAAATGCCAAAAATGTTGATAGTAGCATTTGAGGTAAAATCATAGGATCACTAAATCACTCAGTTCTAAAGTCACGTTCTGACATCCCCTTACATGCAAATATAAAAGACATATGGAAACAAGTGCCAGCATAACTTAGTACAATGTAGACCTCCAAGAGAAATCATTGAAACCAGCTAACTGGATTCGTGTCATCTTTCTATGAGGGCAGACATTTTCAATTTCTGTAAGTTCCTCTTTTTCTTCCTTTTAAAACTCTTTCCTGATAAGCTGCGGTTTGGCTTCAGAGGGGAAATGTGCTGATGAAATTCAAAATGTAGAAGTGCTTTTCCTTTGAAGGGAACTCTGTCACACACTATTGCTACTAAGGCTGGAAACATGGAGCCGACAGTCAGTGCACCAGTCTGATCCTCACACATACAAAGATTGTTCTGAATTATCTAGTCACCGTATCACCAACCTTCATAATGACAGGGACTAGTTTATTGTTTTGTGTTGATAACTATGAAAATGACTGTTTGAGTCTTAAATTTTGAGACTGTATCTATAATCAGACTTTCAAGTGCGGAAGCTTATTCCTCAGCTGTTGAGGGTTTATAAGGACCTCTCATATTTTATGTGGATCAGCCTTAAACACGCAGTCTGTCGCCTTAAATTTGGAGCCGGCATTTTCAAAATGTACTTAAGACCCCAACATAACATTAAGAGATACAGTGTTGAATGGCTGCTGATGAAAACAGACAAAGATGGAGAGAAGGAGAGACAAAAGAGGAGATAGTAAAAAGTCCTGGAGGGTGCAGAGCCCCATTGCATGGGTATAAATCCTAAAATCATTTCACACTATGAAAGAGAAGAGGTAACTTGTGAATACAAATGAATGTGAACAGAAAAGAAAACTGAGGAACTTGCTCAAATAGCTCTGAATCAGAAATGAGTTGTGAATCACAGCAGACTCATTAGTTACCTACGTGTTCTCTCCGCATTGTCATGTTATCACGATCATATCAACATGGTGTCATGATGAACATTACACCTACTAAACATCCGCCATATTAGCATTGGTGGGATGTAACCATGGACATTTACCTCATTACTGTATAACATTTTTACTCCACTACATATATCACCAAATAATGGTACTTTCTACTGTTTTACAATGTGTTACACTTAAAACGAATTCAGAAGAGGCCATTGCTGAGATCCAGTCATTCATTAATATGTCAATCATTCAATAATAAATCAATGTAACTATTGTCAGTAGCATCATCTGCAGCATTATTTATTAATATCTGTCTGTATTATTGTTGTATTAAAGAGAATGTACATTAGGCCCAGTTAATGATGCAGTAGGCCGTTGCATTAGGGAATAGGAAACACTGAGGCAGAATCGTAAAGTTCAATCTATCCATCCATTATCTACACCACTTATCATTTTGAGGGTAGTGGTGGAGCTGGGGCCAATCCCAGCTGACATCGGCAGAGAGGCAGGTCACCAGCGTATCACAGGGCAGAATAATGTTGTAGCTTATAGATAAAACACAGATGCTAAAATTCACATTTTCTGTGGGTTTGTTATTGGACACTGAACCCTGAATGGCCCACATAGAAGAAAGTGCTGCCCATGGAAGCCCTGTATGAATCTGAGTGTGAATGGCAAAAACTGTTCTGTAAAGTTCTTTGAGTGGCCATCAAGACTAGAAAAGAACCACATCAACTCAGACCATTTACCATATCATTTAGCAAACAAATACATTTGATCCATTATCAGTGTCAAACATTTATTATAGAAACTAAACCCATCAAATGTTCTTGGTTGTAATAATCTGGTGAATTCTGGTTACAGCTCTGACTCCTCACTGGGACACTGACATGAACTTCCACATCAGCGTCCCCGAGCTCTGCCTCGTCCGCTTCTGTGTGCGGGATCAGACTGGCTTCCTCAGTAGTGACTTTGTGGGCCAGTACACTCTGCCCTTCAGCAGCCTGAAGAAAGGTGAGTCACAGAGACCTGGAGAGTGGCAGCGGCTGAGGGTTGTGGGGGGAGTAAATACAAAAGAGCTAAATTACATCAGGTGACATTGTGTGACCATTATTGTATTTCCCCTTCGGTCACCATGTCAGCGTTACTGAAGGTTGGTCTCTGCTCTGTGCTCCAGTTTATCTTAGCATGCTTCTGTGTGTGTGTGCATAAATACAAGATGCTCATGTATTTAGCATACGTTTCCTTTTTCACCTCCAGGCTACCGCTGGGTACCTCTCCTGTCCCGAGACGGATGCAGTCTGGAGCCAGCCACCCTCTTTGTTTTTATCTGGTATTCTTAAAAACTGTCTCTCTTACACACAGTTATACACAGTTTTACACACACACAAACACACACACAAAGAAGCGTGGCTGATGTAGCAACAACAAACAAAAATAAATAAATAATAAAATAGAAGCTCCGTTTCCATCTTTTATAAATACCAGTTTTATTGTGAGAAAGGTATTTTCCTACATCGAGAAAAACAGTGAGCTGCAGAGGAATATACCATCAGGTTCTGACATTTCTTTTACGGAATTAATAATAGATGCAGTTTAAGTGCAGTTATTGAGGTTGTGTTGATCACACATGAGCCGATCTTATACCCCAACCATGATATGGTGATGCTTTCAGGTTCCAAAAGAATACATTTTACATTAAAGCTGGGGTAAGTGATATTAATTTGTCAAATTCTGATAATAGCACCTCACACCTCCACTAGCTGTACATGCGGTGTGTGTGCTGGGAAAAAATAAACAGTCCGGGCTCTGTGTTTTGGAAAAAGAAAAGTGTGTGGTTTCTGTGATCAAATAACAAGCAGACACCTCTAACTACAGGTGTACATGTGCCGGACAAGAGGAGAGGAGCACTACTGGCCGGACTAACTACAGTTGATGTGATGTACCTGTGAAGCCAGTGCCATTGTGTTTGGCTCCATAAGACCATCAGGAGGCACACAGCTCCGGAAATGTCACCCTCTCCTCCAGGAGCTGTGTCTGGATGACGGTGGGTGGTTTGATCAACCACTAGCTCCTATTGGTGCCAGGACCTGACTCTTGGCTCTCCTGACATCACGTCATGCAAATGTTTCACTCTAGTTCAAATATGTCGACTCCAGCGATAGACGCAAATGACACAATAGACACGAAATCTGTATTTATCCTGTTGCACATTGACTTTGTTTTTGGGCGGAAGATGCAAAATTTAGAAGCAACTGGTGTTAGTCCTCAGGTAAAGAAATTATGAAGACTTGTGTGAACATTGATGAGCTAGAGGCCACAAGGAGTTACCCCCGGAGGCTGTGGGCTGTGGCCACCATAAACACCGGTATGTAATGTCCTCTGAGCGGACAGCAGCCAGTCACGACCACCGGGGGTGTCGCATTAATGGTTCATTAGTGTCTCTCTCTCTCTCTCTCTCTCACACGCACACACACACGGCTTATACTGGTCATTGAACGCATCGTTATACAACGGGTGTTTTTTGTCTACAGATGAAGTTAATGTTTGTGAAGGCCAATGCAAACTTGTTGAGATCAGTGGTAACGCACGTGCAGAATCAGTTACAGCAGCTTTGAGGCGGAAATTGATGAGTCACACCGGGATACATCCACACTCCGTGAACATTCCGAAGAGCGAGTAGCAGCCAGTGTTTTCTGTTCCGAGCCAGTCGCCCTGTGCGAGAGCCAACAGGGAATAATATAAATAGCTTTGACAGAGGTATATACATTATTGAGCCAAATCCAGTGCAGGGGCGTCTATTTCTACCTGCGTTCATCACTGAGTAACGTTATGAGGAGGAGGAGGAGGAGAGCACGGGTCATTAGACCTGTCAGGAGGAGGATGGCATTTAGACCTGCCTCAGCCTTGAAAGAGGCCATCTGGATGTGTGTGTGTGTGTGTGTGTGTGTGTGTGTGTGTGTGTGTGTGTGTGTGTGTGTGTGTGTGTGTGTGTGTGTGTGTGTGTGTGTGTGTGTGTATATGTGTGTGCTTTTTTCTGGATATTTGTACAGGCATGTGAACATCTGCCTCTGCATGTTTGTGCATGCATGTGAATAACTGTGTCTGGACGCCACTGATGGATAAGACAAAGGATGGAGAGAGAGAGGGGGGGGGGGGGGGGGGTGTTAAGTCAACCCTTCAGGCCAGAGAGGCAGTGTTATCATCCTGCTCACACACATATCCACACATCCACACACTCCTCACCCCTCTCTCCTCACCCCTGCCACTGGTCAAGGACACCCAGTTGTCACAGCCTAAAGGGACAAACAACACGTTCCGTCTGGTAACTGACAGGCAGCTCGGAATGACAACAACAAATGTATCACCTCCTCCTCAATCTGCCACCTTGACAGTCTCGACCACGCACATTTACAACAACGAAAACAAAGTGCATGTACAAATTAAAGTGCACGTACAATAATACAAATAATAGTTTCTTTTCTTCATCACAGAGACTGCATCAAAACAAGCAGAATCAAATATTTTTGAATAATTCGCACAATAAACAGTCTCTCCTGCTGAGTCTAGTGACTCAGATTTGTAACGTCTTCCATCCACCGGCAGTGCAATGAGCTCAGGGTTCAATGAGGTTCAGTTGCATCAGATAAATAGTTAAAAATGTCAGTGCACACTTCCTCCTCTCATGTGAATCTCCCACACTTCATCAGTCTGGATCCTGTCCCTCAGTGTGGCTGCGCCCTCTGCTGGCAGAAGGCGCACAGTGCTCTGGGGTCAGACTGCACAGTTCCCGAGGGGAAACCATGTTTTCTTGTCCAGGAACTTGTCCTCCAGTCTGATGTTGGTCGCAGCCACGAACGTCTTCTTGCTCTTCACCGTCACTTCCAGCACCATCCCATAAAGCAGTGGAACACAGCTGTACTCCAGCTGTGAACAGGAAGCAGATGTTTGAGTTATCAGCTCCTATCAACTCGGCTCTGCATGTGTCCTCCAATGTTTGGCTTCTATCTCAAATCTCTGGTTCACATAAAACATGCAACAGCCTGTCAGAGCTGCTGGGTCAGAGTCTGCTGGGTTTAACGTTCAAAGATCTCATCACGCTCACACATCGAGGAGAGCGGCCCCGCAGGCAGAGCTCACGATGGAAGTGAACGCTACACGCATCAGTCAGATTGAGTTTGTGAGCTGAGTGACAGCACATCCTCCAAAGAGGAAAGAGAAAAGGTTTCCCTGACACATTATCACCTTTGAGTTCATATCAAAGAACGAGTTAGCGAAGAGCAGCCTGGTCAGACGCCCGTTCAGGAGAAGCATCAATTAAGAGTAGTATTTATCTGATGAATTTAGGTCCAATAATCACTCTTTGTTGTTGATCTGCATCAACTCCTGAAGAAAAGATGATGGCGTTCACACCATCACCTACCTTTGTCTGTTAGTTAGCAGGATTAAACAGAAACTACTGGACGGACGACCAGGAAACTTGGTGAAAGGGTGTGCTTTAGATTTGGGGAGAACCCATTGCATCTCAGGCATATTCAGGGGACTGATAATTATGCGTCTTTGTAATTGGCAGCAGATCAAAATGAAAATCTGGATCTAGTGAATTTAAATGGGGTTTAATAAGGGGACCTCGGCACAGGTAAGTGCTCTGCTGAGTGTCATTCATGTTCCTCAAGTAAAGCATATGTTAATGAGGTAAAAACAGCAGAGAAGGTGATGTACCAGTTCATTGAAAGTGGGGTTGTCATTGTTGCGGACCACCTTTGTCCTCCTCTTGGAGCGCTGCTGAGGGTCCGGTCTCAGGCGCATAACCACGTAGGCGTCGGGGTTAGAGCCGTTTGCATGTTTCTGTTGAAAAAGAGAAAAGAGAAAAGCTGCTCCTCAGCACAAACCAGTATGTATTTCTACAGAGAACCAATTTACAATATTTGCAATAAGAAGCAAAGGCCTGGTGCACACTCAAGGATTTTAAACTCTGAACCGATTTTAAAAGGTTGGAGACCACAGACATAATGACTATTATAATCGACAGAACGCCTAGGTGATTTGACCAGAGAGTCAAACCACACACTTGCAGAGGCTTGATATCTCACAGAAACCTGCAAACGTGACTTCAGAAGTAAAACAAAATATGGAGGGGGATGAATTCCCTCAGCTTGCTGCACTTTTGTGTGTGTTTTTGTAGGAGTTTTGATTGACATTGGCAGTTGCGGATTTGCTCAGTTTGTCGATTCTAATAGGGAATGCCCCACGATAGTGGGAGGAGACAAATCTGATCTAAAAACAGCCAGATAATCCTCAAAGGGGACATATGAATTCCACTTTTGTAGTGCTTCTACACGTTAATGTGGGTATCTGGCATGTCTACCGTCCCAAAAACTCTGGAAATAAACAACTCCCGCGATTTGTTGTGGTTCCTCTATGTCGGAAATGATACACTAGAGTGCGTTGAATGGGATTACGACCGAAATAAACGTCATAGTCACACCATGCCCATGTAGGGAGTCTCCCTACATGGCCTTGGATGAGCACTCAAAACAGGTCATCTGAGGAGGGCTGTTTTAAATGATCCTTGTGGTATTTTGTCAAAATATGTAACAGACATTTCATTAAGACCCCAAGGAACCATATCAACTCTGGTAAAATGGGCATAATATGTCCCCTTTAAGTGTGCACCAGCTCTCATAGTGAAGGAAACTCACAAGGTTCTTCAGGTGTTTTACCAAAACCGAGAGCTTAGAGTTTACATAAGAAATGTAGAGCTGGATCTGAGGCTGGGCTCCTGAAAAAGATCAGAGTTTCAGTGCCAAAAAATCATAACAAAGCATATGTATATAAACTATTATTATTAGAGTTCCCCTAGATTATACTGCAGAATGAACTTTCACATTAAAAATACTACTTACCCGTCGTCACAATTTCCTTGACTATGCCGGGGCCGTCAAGGAACAAGCTGCACACAAACTCATTCTGCAGTGAGAGAGATGAACAAGTTAGAGCCAGGTAAATATCGGGGGGGGGGGGATTAAGCAGTGATGTGGAGCGTTACACGAGGAACTCACTCCCTTGCATGGTCCCTCAAAAAGCTGTTTCAGGTACTTATTCAGCAGAGACATCTTCTTGGTGGTGGTGGATGGTGGAATATACCTGCTCGGAAAACTTTCAGGAAGAAGAGAGTGAAGACATGCGTCCAGTTATTTTTTTTATTATTATTTATTTCTCGATAAAAGAAAACGTTTAATTCAAATATTAATAGTCATGATATGCAAGCTGGATCTATGAGTTTTTTTTTTGTTTGTCTTTACTTACTGGGGCAGCATTGATTCAATGAAGTATTTCTGTAGCTGCTTATGGATCAGCTCGAGCTGGCCGAATGTCTTCTCACTGGTCAGAACACCATCATCGATGGTAACTCTGAGGCTATACATCTGCAAGTCAAACAAAACACATCTTTCAATCTGGCTGCGAGAGGATTGAGGTTTTAGATATCCATCCATGTTCTTAAACAACTGATTCCCAGATGACTCCTTCAGCGTGAGTGGTGGAAGTAGGATTTCTCAATTTAAAGTCATCCCGTGTATACTGTTAGCTCTATAGCTTTCAGCAACGCCACATATTATATATCTATATATATTATATATTATGATATACAATTTTCCTTGTTCAAGCACACTGTGTACCCAAAATGTACTTTTAATACAGTTAATAAGTGACTAAATATTTTCATATTGTCAATTATATGTGAAGCACTTTGATTTGAACTAACCTGCACATTAGTATTTACTTCAGGGGCCAAATAGATTTCAGCAGGAAACAAAGACTGACTTCTACATAAGAACTTGGATAGTTTCATCTTTCAACAGTTTAATGTTTGTTTGTTTGAGCATACATTAAGAATATTGGATGAAAACAAGAGAGGCTAAATGTCCGACAATGTTTTCAGGCCCGAACTCCAGAAAATGTCCAGAAAATTGGGCCGCACATTTGTCAGAGTTGGCCTTTCAGATAAGAGGAACACAACAGGTGCTTATTTGAATCAGATGCATTCACAGGAAAATGTCCGGATCATTCAGAAGAGGAACGACGCCTGCGTGAAGCAAACAGGAGGCAGGACATGGATACATAACAATTCTGCTGCTAAAAGCACATGGTTACCAGTGTCGGACATTAACATCATAAACTCTTTCACCTTGTTGTGTTTCCAAGTCGACACTTAGCTCACTCTGCCAGCCCCCTAGTAGAATGTTTGGAAAATGACTGTCGTCTTAAAGCATCTTCATGACATTTTGTTGTAAAAAGGAAAACAACCCTTTGTGGTCTCACCACATCTTTTTCCTTGACCATGTATCCCTGGATGACAGCTTCTTGGATGTTGGTGCTGGGAGCGGGGATGCCGTCCCTGGGCAGAGGTTCTTGCTTCTTCCCTTGGGCCATGTTGTGCGTCAGGAAGTTGAACTTGACTGCAAAACAGCCTATGCTCTCCTTGATCTTCCTACATCAAACACCAATAAATACAACTGTGTCTGATAACTTGCTTACCAAAAATAAAACCACAGATCTAAACCCTGTGTGTTGCACGTTAACTTACTTTGTAAAGTAGGATGTGGCCTCCAGGTCGGTGTCATGAGGTCTGAGGTTGTTCTGGACGTACTGCAGGTCATTAGAGTCCTTCAGTTCTGGCATTCCAGCATGTAGCATCTGGTGGCCACGTTCACGCCATGAGTGATGGTTTGTTATGTTAAACATGATCTATTCTCAGATAGAACTGTGAAGTTATTATTCAGTAAAGTGCTCACCAGCTCCAACAGGCTGAGGATCAGTGCCGAGCGCCGTCTGATTTTGTTGTAAGCTTCACAGCAGAGCTCCACGAAGCGATGCAGGCGCTGAGGCTTCTGCCCCCCGCCTGTGATGAAGTGCTGCATCTCAGATGTAAAGATGAATGGAGAGCGGTCCCTATCATTGCAACATAGAGTGGGAGGGGGTTCTTGTTCATTCTCATTGTTGTCTTTGAAAAGGGAATGCTAGAAGTAATGGGGTGCTGGGATCAGGTTTATGTGATGCATATTCTTATGAATGACCCACAATAGTTTCTACCAGTTTTAGAACCCCCCCCCCCCCCCCCCGCAAACTCTGCTTTAGGGCCTCAAATTCGTTTTGAGACACATTTAACCAGTGAAAATCCACATTCTATCAACTACAACACTCAAGCAACTCATTTCCCTTTGACAATGCTGCTTGCCTTTTTATTGACTTGCCTTTTAAAGGCTCCAAACTTCTGGGCATTCCCCATAATCTTGCCGAAGTCAATGTGGAACATGTGTCCGCTGGGTTTCAACATGATGTTGTCGTTGTGGCGGTCACAGATCCCCAGGATGAACGTGACCACGCACCAGCCTGCACACGAGTGGATGAAGTTCATCACAGCCTGCATTGACACAATGGAGCAATGTTACACAATGCACATCAAACTGAATATTCAAGAGAAGGATCAATGCAAACAGTTCACATTCAGAATATTTTGAAACCTTTTCATAGTCCTCCTTGGTTTTGTTCCACATGTGGAACCACTTCTCCAGCGTGTCCTCCCGTAGGGTCCCACTCAGACCCCACTCCTGATGAATCTTCCCCAGGGTCACTGCCTCCGGAACCACTTCCACCAGACCTGACAGACACAGAGATCACAAGCATGGAAGTGAGGTAAACACTAATTCACAGCCACGCATAAATTAGACGGGAAATATTAATTTACAGACAGATCTAACTGACCCTGAGCTGGGCCTGTGGACAGACACTTGTAGGTGATCATTTGCATGTCCAGTCCCTCCTGGAGCCAAAGCCTGTCCATCACACGGACTATCTGAAGCACCAGCATGTCCTGACGCAGGTTATCTCCAGTCTGAACAACACAATGCACTGAGGGATGAAAATGTGGCTCTTTGACTTAGCAACAGAGTTTAGGTTCCATGGGGCAGTAGCAGTATGAGCAAGCTGTTCTGTAACCAATTCAAATTTTCTTAAGAAGGGAAATCTGGACAATAAAGAACCATATTATTTCTAACTTATTGAACAATGGTGGAAACATGTCTGGCGGTGCGAGACGATTACCAACCTTGCAGATGACACCGACGTTCTTGGCCAGAGGGTCGGTGCAGACGAACGTGATCCCCAGAGGAGCAGCGTTGGAGTTGTAGAACTTACAGGCCTGGAGGAAACGCATCAGAAGAAGGAAACAATGAAATGGTACAGAGTCAGAGTGTGCATGTGATAAGAGTAATGAATAAAGTTTGTCAGGGAATTTGTGACTTGCACAGCATTTGATATCTTTAAGGACTTTTCCTTGTAATGGAGTATTATTCGCGCTGGAACCTTTACTCAAATAAGAAAATACTTAATTCAATCGTCTCAGAGAACCTGTGATGACATCATCTATCGGTAGTTTACATTCCTCTAAAGAACACTTGCATACAGCAGAGAGGCCCTATCACAATACTTCCTATACTTCCCTGCAGGCATTTGGCATTTTATCACTGACATGTGTTTAGTTTAGGGAAATTTAGGGAAAATGTAAAGAACACATTTGCGATCGCATTCTTTAAAATGTATCTCAAACAATAGTAAGTGTTGTGTAAAGTTCTTACATCCACGTCCACCGCCTTCACACGGACGGCAGGATCCAGTGGCAGACCAAAGCTGATCCCGTCTTTGAAGAGGTTGACGATCCTCATCTTTTCTGCGTTTAAAACATTCTGCAGACAAATTCATCAAATAAAAAACTAATTCAAATTAAATCTTAAACTTGCACAGTTACAGTCACAAACAATGAGGATTATGAGCCATTAGGTGAGTGCATACATGAATGGGTGGATGAGAGACCTGAATACAGACCTTACGTCGAGACTTGTCAGCGGTGCGGACCCTGTCAGCCACCTGCACCAGCTCGGACACCAGGTGGGTTTCGTGCTCCAGCTCCTGCCTCAGTGTCCGGCCACAGCAGTGCAACAGCGCCGCCTGAATCTTATTGTACCAACTCTGGTAGTAAGGGTCAGTCTGAGCATCCTCCAGCAGCCTGTCGACATAGAAACATACAAAATTCAAAAAGCAGTGAAAAAATACAGAGCATGAAAACACGCACAACTTAATACCAAAGCAAAGATATTAATGTATTACAGTGACATTGATGATCGCTCGGTCGCTCACCAGTAGAGTTGCTGGGCGATTCGGATGTTCCTCAGTGATCTCTCCAACAGCAGCATCACCAGAGGTCCCTCCAAGTCCCACTCACTCTTCAGAGCCTGCAGGACATGTCATTCATCACACCACTGAGGAAAGTAACAAGGTGTGACACCTACACTACAAATGGTTTGGTCCCGTGCTGAGATATTTACTTAGAGAAGATACCATATGGTTAATGTGGAGGTGTGTGAGGGTGTGGGTGTGTTTACCTGGACCAGCTGAGGCAGAAACACCTCCAGTTCTCCATCAGATATCTGATCAAAGTACTGAACCGCAGCTCCCCGCACAGTCTGATCATGAAAACTGGAAAAAGACGTGTAAAGACCGATGAAAACATGAATCATGGTTGTGATGTTTGACATGAATATCGATCACAGGTCTGCCTGTTATGGATGTAAATGTGTTTCAGCTGCTATATTGTAACAAATATGGCTATAAACCATTAAAAGGTTCATTGTATAAGCTTTAGATGAAAGGGATCTATTAGGAGACCTAATTTGAAATTATATCTAAAATAATCCTTCTGATCTTTTCACTAGTGTGTTTAATCTAAATTGTATGAATTGTTGTTTTCTTTACACCTAGTATAAGCCCTTTATATTTAAATACTTTATCTTAACATCGGCAAAAGGTCCTCTCTAACTAAACACCTTTTGAGATTTATGCCAACTGAAGGTTAACATAGGTTCTCTTACATTGTAAGAGAACCTATGTAAGACTTACATCTTTGGAAGTGAGGGTTAGGACATTCAGCTGCAACATCTAACTTCACCTCTGGATGTCACTAAATTCTATAAATTTAACCTCAGTATTTCTGTGTTTTGTTACCAATGAGTCTTGCAGAAGGCTCGGGGGGAGAAACGTTTTCACTCTAAGTCCTGATTGTTTTCAATGTTTTATATGGAACATGAAAAACCCAATAAAATCTGTATCTACCACAAAAACCTACCTAAGTATAATGTGGCCTCACCTGTAGGTTTGCTTTAATATTGGGGGGATTGTTGTCAGAGCTATGTGCTCTAGTGAGTTCAGGTCTATTTTGTGCATGTGAAGCCAGTGCAGTCTACCTGTCACTGAGCAGGAAGAGCGCCTCCTCAGGTAGATGAATGGGCCAGTTCTCTACTACAGTATAGATCTCTGTCAAGTATTCAGGCTTCCACTGGGGAGCTCCGCCCAGCATCAGGTGGAGGAACGTGCTGCCTTTGTCTCCACAGTCTCGCTTCTCCCACAGGAAAGATTTCTCATTTTCTGTAAGACTGACACAAGAGATGATACAGTTAGAGACACAGAAAGCAAGAAGAAAATTCAGGGAATAGAATTCTCTCTTTAGAAGTTAGACTGTATATGGTCAAAAATCATCATATGATAGTTGTTTTCCTCTACTCACAAACAGAGGCAGTGCTTCTTCGAGACGTCCAGCATTTTCTTCTGCAGCTCCTCACATGGCGGCGTGAACATGACCGAACCAGGCAGTGCGATGGGTCTCTGATAGGTCCACTTGCACTGATTTGGAAACTCGAGCTGGAGCAGACCAATCGTAGGATGAAGTATCGAGCAGGTAATGTGGTGTAGTGTGGTGCTTTGCTCAACAGGGGGCAGAGTTGTTCAGTATTACTAACCTGCAGTATGACCCCAACAGGTTGAGTGTGGCTGTCGAACAGGGCAGGGGAGGGAGGAGCCGGCGTCCAGGCCAGCGTGGACAGACTGAGCAGGACGGTCCCTGTTACCAAAGTCCTCCACACACACAGCACACACCCTCTGTCACTAATTATTGTGTCAACTGTTGCGCAGTATCAAATGTATGAGCCCAATATAATTTCAAAGTCACCACAGCACTTTCTTGTAAATGTGTAATAGCAGAATTACCGGAAATAGATTAAAATCATATGCAAAATTAGATCAGTTAATTCAGTTTCTTACATAATTCAGAAACCCAAAGCGATTTCAAACTTGTTAGTGAACCCAACTATTAAGGCAGGATAATAACAAATTCACATTTTTAATAAAATATAATAATAAATACAATAATAATAGAGAATATATTGTTTCTTCATCTGTCATTACTTAAACCAAAGACCATGCCTTGTTTTACCACAAATAAGTCTCCCCAGTGAAAATTATTCACTGGGGAGTTTTGAGATGTTCCTCTTTTTAAAGTTGAATTTAAAATTGTTATTTGTGATTATGATTACAATTTTATTGATTGATGGATTGTTCCAGAGCCGCACCGAATGGGTTGGTAGTAATCCGTCCATGACAGATGGTCTATATGTAATTTAAAAAAAAATGTGAGTATTTAACAGACAAGGAGGATTCATTGAAAAGTTCTTAAAGGACAGGTTCACTAAATCGGTAGCTGGAATCTTTCAATGCCCCTGATCCTGTCAAAACTCTCCTTGAAACTGTCAAACACGTAAGCAAAGTGCAACATAATGAGAAGTTAGATATCTTTGTAACACTGGATTCTGTAGTGGGCAACTTACCTGTTGGTGTAAAGAGGTAATACGGCCCAGCCGAGGAGCTCAGGATTCTTTCCTTTCTTTGAGCCTTTGAAGTGAAACGTCAAAATGCTCTCATAGGGCAGCTCCTTCACTGGAACAGGGAACACCATCCTGAAATCAAACACATGTACATGCTCCCATTAACATGCTGCTTCTTTCTGTTTAGGTTATCTCATATCATTTTCTCTGTTGGTTTAGATTAACTCTTATAATAACTCTTTAGTAAAAACTCTTTATGGGATAGCTCACAGACATTTTTTACATTCACTCATTATCTACTCAATAAGAAGTGGTCATCGTTTAACTCTATTGTATTGGATTTGGCTGCAACACTGGCCTGAAACTCCAAAAGCATTTTGTGAACTCAAACATGTCACCCACCCCTCCATAGTGGTGAGTAGAGAATTGATGAATTTTCATTTTTCAGTGAACTACCCCTCTTGTAACTTTTTCTGTTGTTCTCAAATGTGAGTGAAAAACAATGGATTTAATGTGAACTCTTTGACATGAACACACATGTGAGTGCACAATAGAGCTGCACAAACAGAGCCTGGTTCAGATGCAAGGACAGAAAGCAAAGCTGATACGTCCTAATCCATTTCAGTTTCATTAACAGTCACAATGTAAAACGAATGGCAACAAGGAAAGGGTCAACTGGACTCTCTTTAGCATTTGGATAAACCATGACCTGGAGTACTGAGAATCTTCACAGACAAGGAAAGAGAATTTCTTTTACAGCTTTTACTCTTACATGCGGTTACACTGGATCTTGTTTCCATACGACAAGGCCGTGCTGATGTGTTCGGAAAGGCCGGTGTCGCAGATCTTCACTCCTCTGTACAGCAACTCACAGGAAACAGAGAAGTGCTCATACCTATGAAGAAGAACAAGGAGAAACCAACAAAAACCTGGTGTCGATATTAGGGGTGTGGTCCATCTTTGTGTATCTGTGTGTGTGTACCCATACGCATCAGTAATGCGACCACGTACGTGTTGAGCCAGGAGAGCTGCAGTTTGTAGAGAGCAGCGATGTTGAACTGGCAGATGTCACCGGAGTCCTCGACATCACGTGTTTGCAGGTTGCTGGTGACCTCCTGACCTCTGAAGTCTGACTGGAAGCTGTCAAAAAAGATCTGCAGCACTCTGAGCAGCGCCGCCCGCAGCATGAGCACGGCTGCAGTTCAGAACACAGACCAACATCACATCAAAAGGTTAGTTTATCAATACCTATATTACTTAAAATATAATACAGTTATAGGTAAAACACCAAGGACATTCCCACTGTGACCCAGTGGTTAAGTGGTTGTACCATATTAGCAGTTTCTTCCATTTGATTTAATTGGGCAACCTATTTTGCATATCATACCCCCCTTTCTCCTCCTGTCCATACCTCTACTGTTAATATCAAACAGACAAACCAGTGGCACTCTAATATAGTTGATTAACAGTTACTCACCACTTTCAATCTCATCAGGACTCTGTGAAGAAGAAAAGGAGAAAATACATCTCATAAATTCCTCGGTGGAATGATGAGGTGATGACAGTTTTGGTGCATTATAGAGTCACAATACCTCGGCAAAGTATTTTACATATAAGGTGGAAAAACCAGCAGACAGCAAGAAAACTAGAATTACTGCCCTAGAAGTACCACACTGTATGCATCCGCCAATCAGTGCAGTTTCATCTACATCGATTTTCTTTCCAGACTAATTAGGTCACCATGGCATTTGACCGTTGAACACTGAACCCTAACCCGTTAATCTGTCCAAGAGAAAACTGGTTCAAGGTTGAGGAAACTCATAAAAGACAGAATCACATTTAAGATTCCAAAAACATGTTTTGAGGCCACTGTGACCACACAAATCCAATCAGTTAATCTGTCTGTCTAAGTGAACATTTGAGCAAAATCTGAAAGGCTTCTCTGGAGGCGTTGTGAAGATAACATGTTCACAAGGCAAGGAAGGACTCTAAGGGGTCACAGAGTCTTTTGACCTAAAATTATCTAATCAAATCATCTCTGAAACCAAGTTAATGTTTTTAGCAAATTAAAAGAAATTCCCTCAAGGTGTTCCTGAGATATCGGGTTCACAGAGCGACCTTAACCTTTGGTTTCCAAAATCCAATCAGTTCATTCTTGAGTTGAACTAAATGTGTGACCAACATTTGAGGAGATTCTGTCAAGGTGTATTTGAGATGTCATGTTTACAAGAATAGTACAAACAACCATAAACACAATACATTCAGTCACTGGCTATCGCTGGTGCAGAGGCATAAGAAATGATCAATAAAACCACTAAAAAGAAAAAGGGCTAAACAACTGACAGAACGTCTGTACTTGATCCCACTTCATATATGTGTGTTTGTGTGTAACATCCTACCAACTGTGCGTTGCCGAGTCTGTTGAGCCAGCTGGTGACGTCCTCCAGCTCCTCACATGAGAGTCCACACAGTAGATTAGTGATGGTGTAAACTCGACCCAAAAGCACATAGATGTTGATCCCAGACTATAGACACGAACAGATCACACCCAAGAATCAATAACCAAAACTGATAAATACACGTTTGTGAGGGTTAATTATATACCTGACCATCATGACACGTCTTTACTGACCTTATTCTTCATGATCTCTGTCACCTCTCTGTTGTAGCTGCTGAGCACATCCTGCAGGCTCAACCTGTGACAGGGGGAAAGATTAGACACACACACACAGGACAGAGTGGAAGGAGCAACCGTCATGTTTTCTACTAACAGACGTTGGTTTACGCACGACCCACTGAGCCTGTCATTGTCACTGTCACCATTGTACAAAGCGGATGTGGGATGCCTGACTGTGTGTCATCTTACTTGCAGGTGTCAAAGAGACAGGCAGGACGCAGGGACGGGTACAGCTGGCACGGGGTCCTGTGGTCTGCCTCCTTAGAGAAGAAACACATGTTAAACGGATAGTTCACGGAAAAATGAAAATTCATTCATTACCTACTCACCACTATGCAGATGGAGGTGGGTGAAGTGTTTGAGTCCACAAAACACTTATGGAGTTTTAGGGGTAAACAGTGTTGCAGCCAAATCCAATACAATTGAAGTGAATGGTGACTACTACTTAAACAACAGGAACATCCCTCCATACTGCTCTGGTGATGTCATCCAAATGTCTCGAAGCCCCAACATTCAAATTTCGACTCGAATTTACACCGTGTTTGAGCCTAAAAGTCCAGGACTGGATGCTCACACAACCCGTGTGTACACTTGGGCGAGAGCTTGTGAGCTGTCTGCGTGCTAGCTCGGCTCTGATGAGGATATCAAAAGGACTTTTAGGCTAAAATCATGGTGTAAATGACACAGTTTTGAGTTTCTTAAGAATGTCGCGGCTTCCGGACACTTGGATGACATCACAGCAGCAGTATGGAGGCATGATGTGTATTTTTTTCTGTTGTTTCATTACGTTTGAAGAGTTGGTCACCAGTTACTTTAATGGTATTGGATTTGGCTGCAACACCTGACACTCCAAAAGTGTCCTGTGGACTTAAACTGTTCATCCATCCCTCCATCGGCATAGTGGTGAGCAGATAATTAGTTAATTTGAACTTTTTGGGTGAACTATCCCTTTAACTTACTGGCTGCTATGTCGGACTGTGACTGTTTTTTGAACATATGTGGAATCATGAAATAGCAGTGGAATGTTTGTTCTGAATTTTCAAGGCTCTGATTCTAAAGGACGCATCAGGTTCACCTTTATCGTGTTTCATTCCTGCGGCTGAGTGCCTGCAGTCATGACGTTATGTGTAAACAGAACAAAGTCAAGGAATCAGGGTGGAGGACTTTACAACAGCCCTGACAATTAGACTTCGTTTCGAGACTGAAGACAGGCCACTCCTTCTTGGTTAATGATCTGCACTGTAGGTGGGAACAGAGGCAGAGTTTGAAGTGACTTACATCCCTAGACAGACTGTGTTTGAGGTTGTTGACGTGGAGCAGTCGCAGGGGGACCTTCAGTTTGAGCTTGTGGTAGATCTGAATAGTGTCGTGCATACCCAGCAGCTCCTCACTGCAGACAGAGCAGAGAAATCACACACAGAGCACCAATTTGTACAAAGAATGTGGAGCATCATACACTACAACATCATGGTACATATACGTTTCTGGATAAGTGTCTTACTTTTGCAGACACTCCTCGGAGTCACACAGCTTTAGAACGTATTGCCCACTTGTGGCGGGAGTGAGGTCCAGCAGCTGGAAGATTTCATCGATCAGACTCTTCACTGTCCTGTTCACTGGATAAAAGACAAGAGTTCAGAGTCCACACACACGTCTCTCTATAGTTGTGAGGACACTCATTGACCCAATACATTCTCTAGCCCCTTACCTTAACCTTAACAATCACAACTAAATGCCTAACCTTAACCCTGAAACCAATTCTTAAAGGGATAGTTCACCTTAAAAATGAAAATGTACTCGTCATCTACTCACCTCTATGCCGATGGAAGGTTGGGTGAAGTGTTTGAGTCCAGAAAAGTCTCAGGGGTAAACAGCGTTGGAGCAGAATCCAATACTACTAAAGTGATTGTTGATGAAATATTAAGCCGTAAAAAAACAGAATCACATAACATGCCTCCATACTGCTCCTGTGGTGTCATCCAAATGTCTGCATGCCCCGACATTCATATTAGATTCGAAACAAGGTCATTTACACTGCGTTTGAAGTCTAAAAGTACATCAGACATGGCTAAGCTAGCAGACGGTCCCTGAATGCACCTCAACAGGAAGATATCAACAGACATTTAGGCTAATAACAAGGTGTCAATTACGCAGTTTGATATCAAATATGAATGTTGGGGCTTGCCAACACTTGGATGACACCACACAAGCAGTATGGAGGCATGTTGTGTTTTCCTGTGGTTTTATTATGTCTGAAGATTTGGTCACCAGATCCTAGTCGCTCTAACCCTGTTTACCCCTGAGAGTGTTTTGTGGACTTGTGAACACTTCGCCCACCCCTCCATCGGCAGATAAGATAATGAGTATCCCTTTAACCCTCGAACAGGTCACTGAATCTGTGAGGACCAGCCAAAATGTCATCACAAGGATGGTATTGAACCAAAATTGCATGATTATAAATAGACATGTGCACACATGACAAACAATGATATAGGATTCAATACAAACATAATATCCCTACATACTAGATTGGCACTCAGCAGAGTGAGACACTGAGTATATCCCCTTAAATAACCAGTTTATGGACAAAACCACAAGTTCACTCAGAAGTAGAAGTTATATCAAGATATGGAAACAAAACATTTGTCTGAAGGATCTGGTGAATCATGAAATGTGTTGACAATGAGAACAATTTCATGAATTTCCAGCCTTGTCTAGTGTGCAGTGCTCCGTCAAGACCCAACTGTCACCTTAACTTATGTCCAATCCTGCAAAACTATCAAACGAACTACAGCTGCACTGAGCAGAGCTTATACTCCACCAACACCCAAAAATATGTCCTATTCTCACCATCGAGAGCCACAAATTATACCCTTGTAAAACCGGTGTGATCTGGGCGAGGTTGAAAGGGCTTGTAAATGAGTATGGTACCTGTGGTGGGGAGGGGGATCTGGTTAGTGCCCCACTCTGTGGCCACGCTGACCGTCACCTCCACCTGCTGCAGTAGGGCCGGGTGGACCTGCAGCACTCGACCCCACAACACGCCCGAGTTATGAACGCCGTCACTGGGTTTGTGCCGTGACATCAGCCTGCCAGAGATGGTAAAGACAAACAGGTTTCCAGTTTGAAATGGAAACCACTCCTAACATGTACGATCGGTATCATTCTCTTACTTGGACGTTGCCTCACAAAGAGAGGAAAGCCTCCTGGTGCTGCCCTGTGGAGTGTCTATAAGTCTGATCGTCCAGAGCTCCTGATGTGAAAGTAATAACAAACTTAGGGCTCTCTCTATGATCTCACCACCTCTTGTTTAGGTGATATTATTCAGGAGATGAGGAGCTTTTTGCCTCACATACTCACATTAAGGTCAATTTCCGTCCTGGATCGGATAAGCCTGGGAACAGGCTTCGGGGGGTTACAGGAAACCTGCTTTCTGAGTGTCCTAGGGGGCACAGGGGGGACTCCATGGTCTTGCCTATCTTCTAACCAGGGCTGAGGCCTAGTTCTGGGTGGAGGTGGAGGCTTGCGGACTGGTCGAATCCCAGTTGTCTTGTGCTGGTCAGTGATCCCAGTTCCTCCAGCCGAGAGATGACCCGGAGGTTGTGGTTGAGGTTCAGGCAGTAGGATAAACTCAGCAGGGGAGGTCTCACACAAAGGTTCTTCATCCTTTTCCTGTAGCTGGTCAAGGTCCTCGTAAATGTGGGTTTCATCTAGATCCGCTCTCAAAGGCAAGGGGAGGTCGGACCCTTGTGTCTGGAGTGTTTCATCTTGCCTGTCAGGAGGATCCATCACATTGTAGAGGATTGGATTGTTTCACACTCTCAATGCGTCCTAAAAGAAACACAAAATTCATTATCATTTATTCACCTTCTTTTTATTCGAATCAGTCACTTGAGTGTATGACCCTGAGGACACCACAGGCAGGACCAGTGAGTTGTTTTATGACTCAGAGTTTAGAATTTGTCTAATAATAAACAAGCTTTCAAATCTTAACAGGAAATCTACCTGAGCGCGCCATTGAGTTTAGAGCAGTTAAACTGAAGTCAAAGAAAACATGAAGACTTAACACTATTACCTTCCTGGTACTTTACCTTACACACAGCTTAAATGAAAGTACAGCTCAGTCCAAATCTACAATCCAATCTTTTAAACATTGAATAAACTGAGACTCTTACATCCACTGGACACACTTCATATTTTCAGGTTAGTTCTTAAACACCTGGATTGTTGTGTTGGTTGGAAACTCACCATGAGAGCTCGGCGAGCTGGGGTCTCATCCTGTGTCAACACCAAGAGCGTCTGCGGGAAACCAGGCTCAGCAAGTTAAACCAGTACAACATTTAGAAAGGTCTGCATCTGCTTCCTCACCCCTCCCACTGCCAAAACACAGAGCCATGCTCTCTCTGCTGGAGGAAACACAGCATTACACGTAGGTGATTGTTCAAGAGTTTCTATTAAGACACAATGAAAATCTTATTTTTCTTTATATCCAATTGCACCGAAATAAATTTTAACCACATAGAAACTGAACACAAGAGATCTATCATAGTCATTATTTTAGTAAACAAATTAAATCACACCCACACACACACCTGCTATTACTCCATCCTAAGGCAAACACTGAGGAGCATTGTGTATTCATGGCCTGACATTGTTATAGTAGACATAACCTTATTTAAATATGTTTAACTAAATAATCCAGAGAAACAAGAGATACATTTTCAATACGGTTTCACTCTAATGAGGAACAATCTATTTTCTTTTGCACTTACAGTAATAGACACGTGGATCCAGTTGAGCTGCCGGCAGAGCACGTCACATCTACTCCTCACACAGGAATGTGATTGAGCAGGTTGGGGTATTTAAGCGCTGTGTGTGTGTGTGTGTGTTTCTTCATGTGAACTGAGGACCACATAAGGGAAACATGCGCTCACAAACTCCACATATGATACACAAGGTAAGATTTCATAATCTTAAAAAGTTTGACCATGATGTAAACACTGAGTCTAGGCTCACAGTAAGCTGTGTGCCTGTCTGACTCTGTGGTAATGATTCGGAGCCTTCCTGGTCGATAGAGCCCATAGTGGCCTTTCTCTGAGAAGGACAGCGACTGATCCCCTGAATGTCTCACTGAGGTGGCAGCTGAGGTGCGTGCAGCGGAGGGGTGTGCTGTGTGACCGATGGAGGAGGAGATCGGACACAGGGAAATGTATTCCAACTACACTACTCCAAATGTCTCACCCACAAAAGCAGCGCCTGGATGTCCTGGATTTCCTGCTTACAGTGTCCTTGTCCCCTTGTTGTTGCTCACACTGATGGGATGTGCTGCTGCAGTGGTGAGAGCACTTCTGTTCTTTGAGCTGGTTTCCATTGTGAATTCTAAGCTCAGTGTTAAGTGTGTGTGTTTTTCTTCTTCTTTGCAGGTTCTGTATATCAGGCGGAAATCAAGGTGAGTGGGTTTGTGTGATTTAAGCAGCATTTTCTGATCATTTTAATCCTGTTTTGTTCTGTCGCAGTTTGGTTTACGAGTTTCTTTCGTTGCTTCAGATTAGACGAGTTACGTCACAGGCTGATTCCTCTGTACACCTACGACCCCGCCGAGGAAGACGAGTGGAGGGACGCTGACGTGGGGGATGAGGAGGAGGAACTGGCTGTGAGCAAACCGCCTCAACTTGACTTGACAACTTGACTTGACATCAACTTGACATCAATGAAACCTACATTTTCTATCATATCATATTTAAATCTCCTTTTCTTTGTAGGAGCCTTTGTACAAGGAGGGAACACTCTCCTTTTCATCTGGTTATGGAACTTGACAAGACAAGAAAGAAAGAAGAATGTGTCCATTTAGAACACAGAGTTCTTCTGTGAGACTCTGTTACCTCCGTTTGTTTGGAAGCAAGATTACACAAAAACAACTGAACAGATCTCCATGAAACCTGGAGGAAGGATGGGACGTGACCTAAGGAAGAACCCACGACAGTTTGGTGAAGATCCAGGATTTGATCTTTTAAAAACTTTTTTTGACATTGTTCTTAAAAATTTTTCAGGATTTTCCATGATTTCTTGAAGGATAATTCCTGGATCTTGATTAATAAATTAAAATGTTTAAGGGACTGATATTTATTGTGCATTGTTTAAGTGTGTGCAGATCCAAATAGAATATCCAGAACAGCCTTACTTCCTGTCCACAACACTCATGGCCAGCTCCCACATTTGATGCCTAAGGGTCACAACCCGAACCACACAAGCAGAGTCTAACTTAGTTCTACGTGTGGGATCTTCATTAATCAGGCATATCAGCCTGGATGTGAGCACCCCCCCCCCCCCCCCCCCTTTTATCTGTGTTATCACAACCCTTTATTGGTTTTGGCCACTTCACTGGATTGCCCCCTTAATTGCAGATGAAAATGATAATGCTTGCTCTCTACTTGTGTGATGTCACACCATTTTTGCCTCAATAAAATATTGAAACATAAGAATCTGGATCCAGTGAATTTAAATGTGGTTCCATAAGGGGAATGTTGGGCCATTGTAGTATCTGATATGTTTTACAAATGTAGACAAGTATATTTAAATACATATTTGTGATCTAGTATGAAAAGCTGTTTCAGTACATTGAAAAAGACCAAATAATAAAAACAAATTGACATGGTAATGACAGTTTTGCAGAGCCAACCACTAGATGGCAGCATAATCAGGCATTTTCATTCATTCAGAAAATCAGTTTAAATCATGTAAAAGTCTTTTGAAACATAAGATAAAATAGATTTTTTGTCAATAAACCAAAATTTAATATATTTCTTGTTTTGTGCTTGTTCTTAAAATTATTTATGACTCGTGCTCAAACAGCCTCAGAGTCGCAGCTGTCTCTGTTTGTTAATCAGCTGCTGAGGCTCCTCATGACAAACAGGAAGAGTGATCCCACTCTGGAACAACAGGTGAACAACACACCTCCACTGAACATCTGATGAGTGGGACTTGTTGCGTCTAAGCATGTCTTCATCGTGTATCAGTCCTGTGTGTGTGTGGATTTACGTCAGACGTCTCTCTGGGCCACATTGGTTCCTCACCTCCATCTTGTTGGCCACAGCTCTGCTCCTCCCTGCTCTGAGCATGGACACCCTGCTCTGTAACTTCTGTCCCCTGCAGCACAAGGGCAAATCCTGCGGCAACTTCACCAGCCAGTGTCTGCCCAGTCAGCGCTGCTCCAGCTCCACGGCCCGCTACGGCGCCCTCCACGTGCTGTCCGCTCAGGGCTGCTTGGCTGGTGAACTCTGCGGCTCCCACGAGCTCATGTCTCACAGGGGGGTCAAGTACAACGTCAGCCACGACTGCTGCTGCAAGGACAAATGCAACGGGCCGCCAAGGGATGACTCCGGCCTGAAGAAGCTGCTGGGGATGATTAAGGACATACTGCATAAAGCCAACATCACTGATGTTCTCAGGGGGCAGGCCTGGGACTCGTGTGCAAACTACACATCATTGGGGAACAACGTACCTGACACTGCATAACAAGGAGGCTGCACAGGAGAGGCCTGTTGGTCACAAGCTGTCAACTGAGTCTCTGACTGGGAACATGTGTTGCATGTTGTTTGATAAATTAACGTGTGAATGAATTTGTGTTTTGTGTCTTTACCATTTTTTTTTTACTCCAGAGAGAAAAGGGTGGACTTGTCAGCCATCCCCCTGATGTAAAAAAAAATAATATATATGAATAAATGCTGACATTATCCGTGTGGTTACTGATGGATGCAGCACAATAAAAGCAGAAACAGACAATCCGATGCCTCTTTGGTGTAGTTGCTGTATATTTAGAGCAGGTGTGTTGGGGGCGTGGTCTGTGAAGAGAGATCTGGAGTCTGTGCTGAGTTCACCTGGAGAAGAGTTTGAACTTGTTTCGACAGATTTTTTTTATTGGATTTAAAAATGTGCAGGTGAGTCGTTGTTGTACTGCTTTAAAAAAATATATAAGCTGTGTGGATAAATTGTGTTTCTAGCATCAGAAGGCACAGTCTTCTAATGTGACAATCAGGAAACATCACTGACATGTGTTCGGCTCAGAACAAAAGCTTTGAAATCATTCTTCTGATTGTTGTGTGACTGTGGATGAGCTCGGTCGAGTCTGGGATGTAGTAAAAAAAATTAACTAAGCAAGGTTGACAAACTATTTTGTATTTAGATAGTAAGTGTTTGAAGCCTTGACAAGAGACTTTTATGACTTGAGCTGTTTTATGGTCGGGACTGTTAGTGTTGAAATACGGTGAGACCATTTGTTACTTAATTACCCATCAAAGGAAGTAGTGGTATGTCTTCTTATCACCTAAGGAAACACATGTAAATCAGCTGCTAATGTTTAGATTTCTCTCCTTCCCCCACCATGGAACCTGTCTGGATTGGCTCAGAGGGACAGCCCTAAATCCTGCTATATAAGATGTGTGATTTTGACTGTTCTGCATCTTCACTCTGAGATCCTTGTGGTCTCCCTGTGTTGATCCTTTCTGCAGAAAGCTCCTTATTAAATATACGTAGATAACTTTGTTGTTTCCAGCCTCTTGTATCTCCAGATTTCCATCACAGGGACGAGCAGTGAATTTCAGATTTTGGGGACGTTTTTAGGACGGGCAACATGGTGATGTGGAGATCAGCACTGTTTCCTCATAGCTAGATGGTTCCTGGTTTGAATCCCGGTGGAGCTTGCATGTTTATGGGTGCGAATTAACTCCTGTGAGCCTCAAGGTATAAATGGACGAATGGAGTTTCTAGGTACAAGGCAGGACAGGGTGCGAATGAAAGTTGGGTGATGGGAACTTGTGATTACACAGCTTGACCCCGACTGTTTTCTCTCTGGTGCCCTAAGACGATTGAAGGTTGATACCTAATCCTGAATGTACTCTGACGTATTGTGTTTATTAACTTCAACAGCAGGCCTTGATGCCAGAAAACCAGAGGTTGTGAAATGTCTTGTTGCAGGCTGACCATGTTCCAGCTCCTGCATGTTCCTGCGTTGTGGTTCCACCTCCTCGTCCTCCCTTCGGTGCTGTGTGACAACCTGCGGTGCTACTACAGCCCCGTCCTGGACAAACAGGCGGAGGTCGAGCTCATTGTGACCGAGTGCCCTCCTGACGAGCTGTGCTACAAGGCAGTCGGCCGCTACGGCAATCACAGCGCCCTGTCGGCCAGGGGCTGCATGGCGAAGAGGGACTGCAAGCAGGTGCACAAGCTCCGCTTCAGGGGAACCGTCTACACCATGACCTACGCCTGCTGTGACGGGCCGTACTGCAACTCCTGCCCGGCGGTCACAGCCGGTCTCCTCTCCATCACTCTAACACTAGTCAGTGTAGCTGTGGCGGTCGGCAGCTTGTGACCACAGACTCCCGATGACCTCAGTCTTTAATCTGAGGTCACGGTTGATTATGTGAAGAAGAGATCTCTGCAGCCTCAACATGAAGTAATGATGAAGGCCAGTGTTGTCTGACACTGAGGTGTGCACCACAGTGAGGGCAGATGTCAACATATACTTTTTAGTCATTTTAATATCTAATCTGCTGTTATAATGTTTGAGTGTTTGTGAATAAATATTTTAAATTGAACATTTTGTGGTTCTTTTTTTTTATACCTTCCCCATGGAGGTTGTGTTTTCAACCCCGGTCAGTTGGTTTATAAGATTACACAAAGACTACAGGATGGATTACCAAAGAACTTAGTGGAAGGATGTGGTAGATCTTATTAAATTTAGGCAGAGGCAGTTCCAGGCGGTTTTTTAACATCGTGAGGTAACACATTTTCCATTATTTCTATGAAAAGAATCTGGCATATTTAGGGGACAGATCTTTTTATGATTGTGTGCAATTTGATGCAGATCCAGTGAATTTAAATTTCAAAAAGGGACTGTTGGTGGTCGGGGTATGAGCTGTAATGAGTGACAAACATAGTTTTCAATATATTTCAGGTACTTTTCTCTCTCACACACACATGTTTGTACTTCTATCTTAGTGAGGACACTCATTGGCATAATCCATTCCCTAGTCCCTTACCTTAACCATCCAAACTCAATGCCTAACCCTAAAACAAGTTTAAAGCCAAGGGTCCTCACTTTCCCTGTAGGGTTTATGCTTAAATGGTCCAGGAAGTACGGCTGGAAATTCTGCATTTTCTGATCCAACACGATTAAGCTTTTTGTCTCCACATCTTAATATAACTTATTCTTCTGAGTGAACTTGCTCTGATGTATAAAAACATTTCAGCACGCTACACTGTCAAGATGCTTTATCAAGGCGAACGACAGCATTTAAAGATGGCTGTGGCTTTTGCGGATACAGAGGGTCGTCATATCCCCAAAGGACGGCGGTTTGATTCCTGGCTCCTCCAGTGTTGAAGATACTGAACCCAAATTGGATCTGATGGCTGTGCACTTAGCGCTGCATGAATGGGTGAATGCGACTTTTAATGCATTAAACCCCATGTGAATACAGACCATTTACCATGTCAGAACCACAATCACCATCCTGGTAATGTTAATACTCAATGATCAACCAATGTATATTATTCCGCTGCTGAAAACAGTCCCCAATAGGTTTACTGGGTTTGGTGGATTGTGACAGACAGAAGGAAAGTAGGCAAGTTGTCGACAGTAAGACAAAGTAAATAGACACCACACACACACCAGGCTTATCCCTTACAATGAAAGAGAGCAGCTGACAGCAACGTGTACAGTATGAGGTTTGGACAGTTCTTTATTTCCCTTTTATAAGGCTGCTGGGTCTCCCCATAGTGGATATACATATATATACAGGAGATTGCTATACTGGAGTTACACTGAGGGCAAGAGGGTCCATATTACACAGACTTCAAAAAACAACACTAATAGAGCCTCAACTCCAGTTTCAGAAAATCAGCAGAGAGAGAGAGAGAGATGGAAAGGGGGGAAACAGCACAAGAGAAGAAGGAAGAGGGGAGATGATGCAGTCTGAGAGCCGGACTCAACTGCCTAATAACTTAACACTAAAAAATAACATACAGATTTCACGCACAGTGCATCTTAAATAGGTTACGTGAAGAACCATTTACCATAAATATCTGTATTTTCGGGAACCAACATATATATATAAAAAAATTATAAAAAAACAAACAAACAAAAAAAAGCATTGTTCAGTCTTTAATTTTTTTTTTCTTATTTTCTCCTTTTCCTGTCGTGCAAATCATTCTGTCGTTCCTTCTCACAGAGGAGGCCGGGCTTCCCCCCCCACCCCACCCCCGGCCCACGTCCGTCCCGGATAAAACGAGGGAAAAAGGAAACGGAACCCAGCACCCCCACTCCCTCCCTCTGTCCCTCCCCCCACCTTAAAAGCATATGAATTAGTAGAAAACGAACGAACGAGTGAACGGAACACCACAGTCAACTCATCACGAAAAGAACCCACAGACACACAGAACAGCAAGAACACAGTACTTTTTTTTTCTTCTTCTTCTTCACCGGTTTTCCTCTTCATGGGTCGATATCGTCTTCATCATCATCATCATTGTGGTCTTTCTCCTGACGGACTGGTTTGGCGGCAGTTGAGTGGAGTACACCCCCCCCCGCTCCCCCTCCACAGGGAGGCGCCTCTCCAATTGGCTGGTCAGTTCAGCAGTGATATATTATTTTATTATCTCTCTAGTTTCACAGTGTGGCAGGAAAAGCAGGGTGAGGAGAGAGGAGGGGGAGTGATGGGCAGGGTTAGCCAGAGGGAGGGATGTCGTAGGTGGGGAACGGGGACCACAGCAACAATTAGAAAACAACTAGAAACCCCCCTGACACTCCACGAAAAAGAAAAACTTAACAAAATGTCTGCTTCACTCCTTTTCCTCAGAGTTTCATTCCCGCCAACCCGTGTGGTTGGGAAGGCCGCGGTTGGCCGGCGTTAACTGACTGGATGGTCCGTGTTGCTGGCAGAGGGTGGAGGGCGAGATGGGCGAGGGGAGTCTAAGGCTGACTGGAATCCACCGGTGGATGTGACTCAGCAGGGCGATATGACGTCAGGAGAAAAAAGGGATGTGCGTGGCGGGTCGATGTGTGCTTGGCAGGTCAGAGAGCGGATTCCTTCTTGGTCGGGTTCAGGCACGCAGTCGCAGTGCCCGCCTCTTGCGGCTGTAGTAGTGACGCACGCCGGTCTGTCTGGCAAAGTTCATCATGTAGTTTTGTTTGCGGGTGCTGCGAGGGGGATAAAAACACAGTGAAAGAGGGAGGGAGAGAGTGTGAGAGTTAGTCACAGAGAACAGGGCGCTAAAAATCCACACTTTTCCATGCACACACTCTGAATGCATGCACGCTAACACATGATTGGTCGGCTGTCGTATTCTCCCACACATCCAGGTTCATCATGCTGGTATTTTTAAACATGTTTCAGCCAAAACCTCAAACACTCATCGACTGCACGGGTCTGGTGGGTCGGAGGATGGGTGTTGCTACTCTAAACAACTTGAATTTGTTTATGTTCTGTACGAATGAGAGGCGGCTAGACAGTGAACAGTGCAGTACTAGCTACATCATGGCAGACCATATGTCACAGGACGAGACACGGAACACGATATTTACAAACATCAACTTTCACAGACACTAGAGGGGGAACTATGAGTGTTTGAGGTCAGAGTAAACCGGGGAAAAATAAAATAACTAAAGAGAGTGCAGGCTCGCTAGAGGAGACGGGGGTGGTTTCGAAACTAAGGAGACACAGAAAAAGCTACGGACGATCTCGCTTGCTTAGCCTGTTCATTGCCTCTTCCATCCAGCAGGGCGGTGACAGTGAGCCAGTAGTGAAGCCAGGGCAGGCAAGGGGCCTCTGCGAAGCAGGGGTTCAGGAAGGGTGGGGGGTGGCGGGTAGGGGGATGATGTGTGTGGGTGTGTGAGTGAGAGATGGCTGTGGAGGTGGAATGGGAGGGATGGCTGATAAACTGTTGTGTGTGTGTGTGTGTTTCTAACATGAGGTCAGAGCTAAGAGACGCTGTTCAGACCTGGTATTAACGTCCGCCCTGAGAGATCCAATCACAAGTGAGCAGTGGTTAGTTCATCTGTTCACACCCTGATGTGACTCCGGCTCCCTAAGATATAACGTCCCCATCATTTGTGTTCTCGAAGACCAAATTATGTTGTTTTTACCAGGTTTGTGTTTGTGTGTGTGCTTGTTGGAGCGAGCGAGAGAGAGAGAGAGGAATATAGCGAGCGAAAAGATTAGATGATCTACAATGATTTTACCCATTTGAAAAAATAGAAATAATTATGTGTTGGTCAGGGTTGATATTGTGGCTACAACCATATGACGGTATGGGCCTGAGGAGCATAAAGATAAACGTTTGACTCATGGATGTTAGCGAAGTGGGCGGTCCAATGAGCTTTTTGTGATCGGATCTGAAGATGCACTGAGGATGTGTTTGGCTTCATGCAGACCTGAACTTAGCGCTGACCACTTGTGATCGGATCACTCAGGCTGGATGATAACATCAGGTCTGAAGGGGGTCAGAGGGCCAGTGAGGAGGAAGCTCCTGGCTCAGGGTCATGTGACAGTCCCACAGCCATGAGTGAAAAGGGAATGCAGAGCTGTCACAACAGTTGGTCCACAAAGCCATGCAAGGAGCTGGATGGAGGTTGTTAGTCCAATGAAACTCATTTGTAAACACAGCGGAGTGAGATGCCCTACGTTGTAGTTGATTTTGGTATGTGGATGTGGATGGGCTAAAAAAAAGAGTGAGATAAACCCTGGACCCACAAACTATTCATCACCCCGGTCTGTTTGTTGATTGGTTTGTTAGTTTGTTTGTGAGTAAGATTAAACTTGGTGGAAGAATTCAGTATTGATGCAGATCTAGATCAAGGGGCAGAGCCAGGATTTGCTTGTCACTTTCTTTAACATTGTGAGATGGGCCTGTCAGAAGATTTCCATTGATTTCTCAGAGAATAATTAATGGATATAAAAAAGAAAAAGGTCCATTTAGGCTACATCCATAAAACTACTTTAACTGAAACAATCTCATGTCCACACAATCCTTCTGGCTCAGTTTTAATCCCTGTCCAAAGTAAACGACTAAAAACACATATTATGATCGGTGTCCCGTTGAATACAGGAAGTATTTGGTTGAGAAAGATCTAGGCTACAAACAAGAAGCAGCAACAGCCATAAGTAACTCTTGTTATTGATTATCCATGTTGTGTTCTAGCCGAGACTAATGACAGTTGTTTTCTTCTGGAAAGGGGTCATGTGATAGGAGCCTGGCGAACGAGCCAAGATTATGTCATGACTAAAAAACCCCAATCAGCAAGAGGTTGTAAATGTCGGCTTTTCCACCATTTCCCACATCTCAGTTTCTGCTCGTTCAAACTAGAAAGCAGCACTGGAGTGTCGATGAGGACGCCACCATCCGTAGCAGAGCCATGCTGATTTGAAATGAAAACTTAGCACTGTGGATGTAGCTGTAGACAACTGGTATCTCTGAGTGTGTGGAATTTGGTGCAGCTTGATTGAATTTATTCCAGTTTTTCAATTAGGATCAAAGAAATATACAGTATGTGTTTGCTAGCAGGGGTCGTAGCCACAACAAAACAACAGGAACAGGTATAGTGATGGATTACATCACACATATAAACACAAACACAGAACCAGTAACATGTGTGTGTGTAGTGCATTTAAAAGGCCTCGAGGACACATTGAGAATCAACGCAATTTAATTTGAACCTGTTTCTCATTCGGTGACTTTTTGTTGAATCGTTTTAGGGGGGACATGGGCAATAATAAAATAGCTGTCACCTTTCAAAGTCAAAAATGGTTTATATTTATACAAGTGTTGATCTGCGGATAATTTTGATCAGTGAACCTCCACCTGGCGAACAGCTGGTCTGCTTGTTGACCCGCCTGGTGCTGGATTTTAAGCCGAGGGCATGGAGATGACTGTGGTAATAATGAGGTGGGGGTTGTGTGCGTCGGTGAAATTGTGGGAGGTTTGGCGCAGTGGGACGGGGGGGAGAAGAGATGGTTTGGCAGGAGGGTGAGGGAGGTTGGGAGGGGGCTGAATTCAGGAAGAGGCGGATAACTTACCTGACACTACAGCCATGCCAGAGGGAGCAGAATACAGAAGAGAGCAGAGGTTAGAGCGCGAGAGGGGGGAGGCAGGAGGAGGGGACTGCTGTCTCGCAGAAAGGTCTGGGAGGGGAGGAACCCCGGCCTGGGGAGGCAGGGGCCCAGAGTGAGGAGGAGGAGAAGAGAAAGAGAAGAGGTGGAAAGATAGTCAGAGGTTCAATGAAGGAGTGAACGTTAGCAGGAGGAGACAAATGATGAGGAAATAAGAGAACGTGAAAGACAGCAAAAGAGTAAACAGTGAGAGACAGAAAAAAGAATGTAACAAAGAAGATGGGATGGTGAGAAACATTTTAGAGATGTAGACAGAGAGCAAGATATACATCAGAAATCCATCCGTTGTTGTACAGAATGGGAAAAGAAAATAGGGAAAGAGATTTGAGGAGGGACAGAGGAGGAGGAGGAGGAGGAGGAGGAGGAGGAGGAGGAGGAGGAGGAGGAGGAGGAGGATGGCAGAAGGTCGAGGAGGATGGCGGAAGGTCGGATACGAGGCGGTACAAGCAGAGGAGTGATCGAACACAGCGGTGACATTAAGCGGCAGGGACGAGAGGCACGTGGAGCAATAAAAAGAAAAGATTGAGCAGGTGTAGGAGTGAGGGGAAGAATGTGTGAAGGAGTGGAGGAGTGGTGAACAGAGAGAAATAAACAACAGAGCAAAGTGTGAGGATCACGGAGAACTCTTTTCAGCAGACACTGTCGAAAAACCGTGCAAGTGCGAGGGGAGGGAGGGCGGGGAGTGACAGGTCACGGCCACATAGACCAGGGGACAGCTCAGGTAAGGCATGAGTGTGTGTTATACTGTGTGTGCATCTGAACATGAAATATCAGCACGCCTGACACAACTGTTGTGCGCAGCATTTGAAATGCATCGGGTACACATTGAAATGAACAATCAGCATTGCTCTGATACCCACAGCAACGTGCAGGAAATGCATTCAGAACGCTTGATGATATTGCCATGTTAAGAAAATGTTAGCTGAGGCCATCTTCATATCTTCAGTGCCCAACATAATCTATAACTGCTGGAGGCTGAGAACTACAATGCAGAGATAAATGTCAAAAAAGGGGGGGGGGGAATAAATAGAGAAACAATCGACGACTGTTGAGTGTGTTTTTAAGTTGCATCAAAACTAATTAAAAATTTGTAAGAACATTTTTTTTTCTGTAGAAAGAAACTTTTGCATGAAATCTAATTGAAAAGTACAAAACTAAAATATGCCATTTCAAGACACTTGCTCAGATGTGAGGTCACCTGCACTATTTCTGTATTCTTGGTTCAGAGCCTGGTTGATTAATCAATTGGCTCATTAAAAAACAATAAAGCCAATATGAGCTTTTCACAGACATATCGGATTCTGCGTTAATGTTTGCCAATATATTTATTCATGTTTGTTCAAGTAAAGACAAGTATAGTGTATTATTTTCAAGATCTATATATTTGGTTATATTTGTGTTTTCTTTTTATTCATAAAAAAAGGGAATGCTTAAACTTATCATAATGATGATGACATCTACTGGCTCATTCATACTCAACGATAGATACAGAAACGGATGGAGTCTTCAATCCACTTATTTCTGCACGTCTTCTGAAAGCTTGCCGATACGGACTGAACGGATTAAGAGCACTACCACAGAAAACTGTGGGTGGGAAGTGTAGCAATTGTTCAAGGAAAATCTCGACCCTCTGATGTACTGCTTTTTTGGTTATTAGTAGGATTATATACTATATACTTAAGACGTTAGTCATTTCAGTGGAAATGCACTAATTCTGTACAAATTTTTTATTTGGAAGATGCACGTGTTCTGCCAGACACTGAAAAGATGAGGATTTGGCAGCAGGAGTGGATCTGTCAGACACAGAGCAGCCATCCACAGACAGAACCCATCACAGCAAAGCACACTGCAGTCATTTTTCTACCCTGCTTGCCTGACCTCAGAAGCTGCGATGACCGTTTCTAACGAGCGAGTGCTGAACGGGGTTTGTTGTAGTTGGTCAGCAGCACGCAGGTGGATGTGTTTGCAGTTTTATTTGTCCATATACTGCATCTCAGTGTTTGTGTGGAGTAGATGGGATTATTTTTTACGGGTGAGGCTGGGGCAGAGGTGGAGATGGGTCAGATTGGGGCTCTGTTCGGGGCCGGCCTGGGGGGGCCGGGGGGCCTGCTGGGAATTGGGTACTCACAGAACGACTTCCACATGGTCCAACGCCCACTGGTCGTGTCCTGCACCCTCGTGGCGTGGCTGCCACCATCGCATCATCACTCCTTTGACCCTCGCCTCTCTGGAGAGACCATGGAAACATTGTAGGCTCAGCAAGAGTCAACATACATGCCAACGTTTTACTGCTGTAGCTTCAAAACAAAGCTAATGATGTTTCTATACTGGGTTAATAAGGTACCCTTTATACAAGTTATAACTTGTCATTGTTTACATTTACCAGTATCAGACCCAGCAAATTAAAGAGCAATCACGTCAGTAAAAAACAGTGTTTATCAGCAATATTCAGCGAGGAAACTTTTCTCTTAACAGAGTTTGATATATTTGTTACAGGTTCAGGAAGCTGGAGTTCATGAGGAATATCATGATCTCCAGCATTAGTTGTGTTTCAGTTCAGTGAGTGGGACTAAAAAGTACAGAGATTGATAAGCTTTGTTTTTTCTCTACGTGAAAACCACTTAATCGCTTTGACACGCAGCCCAACATAATCAATCACCATGTGTGGCTTTAGAGGGCGCTGTTGCTCAGAGAAAGTTACACAGTGCTGATTTAAACTGAGATTCTTATCTGCATGTCTCTGTGTGCCACTCACAGTGGAATGTTGTAGGAGACTCTCTGGGCCTTTATGAAATCTTTGGGCTGGTGCTGGGCGATCACATGCCAGCTCACTCCGTTGTTGACGCTGTACTGCAGAAGCACGGCTCTATCGACTGTATCAGCCTGATCCAGAGCTATGTTACAGCTGTCTGTCTGTGCCACGCTGCCGATCTGCAGCACAAACATGATCTTACTGCAGGGGGACAGAGAAGGAAGGTAAAGGAGAGGTTAGAAACATAAAGCATTATAGGTTGTTAATACAGACAATGACACTACAGGTAATTTGGCACAGCTGTAAGTTCTATGTAGGTGCATGTTTGTGTGCACTATGTTTTGGTAGTACCTGTACCTGGCTCTTGTGAGGTCTAGTGGTTTAGTAACTGCCTGCCTCATCTTACAGCCATTGAAGTACAGTGAGTCTCCGTGGGCGTGCGGTGACAGCTGTCCGCAGCCGCTGCCGACTCCACCACCCTGGATCAGCTGCCAGCTCTCCTGAGACACACTGCCCGACTCAAAGTTGTCCTTGATGGAGTTGGGTAGGTCACTGCTGGAGAGGGAGCAGTCATCGCCTGATCGGGGAGAGGATGCAGGAGGGGGAAAATCCGGATTATCAAGGTGAAAGTGCTGGATAACGGAGCTCAATAGTAGAGCTGTCTAATACTTTGAGTGTTGATGAAAAAATCTTTGTTTAAAAGTTGAAAAGATAAAGTTGTTTGAATGTAATAAGGTGTTTGTGGCCCACCATGGTATCCCTCATCACAGATGCAGACCACTCCACTTGTACAGTAGCCGTGGCCACTGCAGAGCCCGGGGCAGGCCTCTCCGATGTAAACATGGTCCACTCCCCAGCTCTGCCGCTCTCCTGTCCCCTCCTTTTGAATCCAGCGGAACTGGGTCGCCCTGGAAAAATACAACAAATCATAAAAACTGTAAAAACCGATGATCATTGCTCTGGATATATGTGTAAAGTTAGAATTTTACCCTGAGGAGACGTGGTCTGGCAGCTGGACAGTGACTCTTGTCCATGCTGAGCTGTTGACCGGACTGTATATGGTGGACTCGTGGAACTGGAAGGGAGAGCAGCCCACGTTGTTGACTGATGAGGGGAGGCACTCCGACTGTACCAACTGCCACGAATCCGACCTGAGGGGAAAGAAGAGTCCATGTAAAATGCTTCCTATGAACAAAATCCACCAGTTGAAATGTGAATATTCTTAAAGTTGTGTAGAAATAGGTATGGAAGATAAACAAAGACACATCACAATATGTTGTAAATATGTTTTATAACTTGGTGGAACATTCCCCTTAAATCTGCAATAATCAATTTTTTGCCACTTGTAAGTAGTGGAAAGTTAAGTGAAGGTAAACTAAGCGGATAAGATACGCTGAGCTGAGCTGAGATGTAAGAAGAAAAATAAGATTAGCCTGAATTAGTCCCACTATTGGGAATTTGCTGGATTATAGAAGTTAGAGAGAGATACTTAATAAATAAATAAACATATAACATGAAGGCAGGGAGAAAGATATAATATATATACAATGTGAACAGAGTGTACACAGTTAAAACAGAGTATACAGTATATATACTTTGTAACAGGATGTTCAATGAGTCAGTTACTATTTGCTTACTTTTATTGTTTGGTACAGGACAGGTAGTGTATGTTGGGTTAAAACTCTGTTTTCTTGAAAACAACTGTCCCCTAAACAACACTGTAGCAGGGTGAGTGAACGTCCAACACAAGATAAAGACAAGAGAACCTGCAGAGTCTGGTAACTCTCTGCTGGTTTATTATTGTGAGCGAGTGTTCTTTTCTTCTCCTCTGGTTTTTCTTACCTTGCGTCCTTTCTGTACTGCAGCAGGACAGAGTGATGGTCCTCACAGGTGTCTGCCTCACACCCAACAACAATCTGCAACAGGAGGAAAAGTGTTAAGACCCGAAGCCACAGTGTACAGGACAAATCACAGCTGTCAATTAGGCCATGTGGCTCTCTGGCAGTACCATACCTTGAATTGTAAAATATATCCAGGCTGCACTATGAGCTCACGAGTGGCCAGGATGTTATGCGTCCTGTCCTGATTCTTGTTTGGCCAGTACAAGTGAAATGAGGGGTTTCCACAAAAGCCAGCTGTGCGTACAGCGTTCGGGTAGAAACTCCAGCTTTCCTCATGAGACACTCCCTCTGATGAAAGACAACAAAACCAGAAGAGGAGGAAGAGTCCAATTAATTTCCTGAAGACTGATTTAGTAGTTCGGCTCTGATTATTTCAGCACATACAAACTCACCGTCATCAAAAGTGTCTAGCAGGGTGGAGGGGTTGATGTCTGACCCCCCCACCAAGATATTATCAATAGCCCACTGGGCTCTCTCCAGGCTGGGGCTGGCCAGGCCAGATGAAATGGTGAATGGCTGCCACCAGCGGAGGCGAGTAGCATTGGTCAGAGCTCCCTCTGGAAGGACAATATAGTCTCGCCTCACTGACACGTACTTCAGATAGTCCATCTCATGCAGCAGCGTCCAGGACACACCTGAGGAAACAATGTGGACAGTATGAAAAAGAAACAGACAGGAAAAATGGATCAACACACAATGTAATATGTGTTGTTCTTGTTGGCGTTACCTCCGTCAGTGGAGTAATCCAGCAACACTCCCTCTTTACGACACGTTGGACGATGGCACATGGTCATGTTATCTTCACTGCCAATCCTGGCCCAGTACTCCACAAACCTGTCCACAAAACACAGTTTTTAATTTACCTGAAGTTTTAAGCCAGACATATATTTCTCTTTTGTCTATGTTTTTATATGAGTTTTATTATGTTTGTAATGGAAATTAAAAAGGCCAATCAGAGCAAACGAGGTGGCCTTTAAAAGACAGGAGCTATACTTAAGATGTGCTGCAGTAATGGAAAGTTCCAGGAAACAGTTTTGTTTTCTGAACATTTGAGCATGTAAACCTTTAATTTCCCAAATCAAAACCTGAACCTGAATATATGTATTATTATATAATTAGTCTCATTTAAAGATAGGTGAAAACATCTGAAGTTGTGTACTGACTTGGCTCCACGAAGGTCCAAATCCGCAGTGACAGCCTGTCTGGCATCAGCTCCTCCAAAGTACAGGGCAGTCCCTTCTACCAGCACACCACAGTCTGTGCAGGGCCGACCGCCTTCCAGTACCTGCCACTGGGGTCCTGCTGCCCCTTCCCAGTCAAAACGCTCCTTTAGAGACGCCTAGAGGGGAAAAGACACAGAATCTGAAACAGGGATCAACTCAAAACAGGTATATTCTCATCGTTAAACTCTCTTCTCGTCTGTTTTTAACAAGACAATGTAAGACCGATTAAAAACCACTACCTTAAGAGCAGTGCTGGCGTAGCAGTTTGGTCCGGTGAAGCCTGGGTCGCAGAGGCAGCGCTTATCCAGACAGTCCCCGTGACCCCCACAGTGGCTGTGGCATGCTGGGCCGATGTAAAAGTTCTCCACACCCCACTGAATGTCTGAGTGCTGCTGGTAAAACCGGAACCGCACCGCACTGAGAAACAGACAGGATAAGTTAGTTGAACAACATACATACCATTTTCAAGATTTATACGACAGTGGTTTTAATAATTTACATGACGACTCTAATTTGTTCGATCAATAATTTAGGACAAGCATGCCACGGTAGTACCATTAAATATGAAAGAGGACTCAGTGTTTTGTGTGCTTATGAGGCAGATCTGAGGTAGAATGACTCACGTGTCAGCAAGGCTGTCAGGCAAGGGATAGACAGCTCTCTTCCATCCTTCAGCAGGGAAGAAGACTGACGGCTGTGAGACCTGACCTCCACAGCGGGGGTCGGCAGGCAGGCACTGGGCCATTAGGTATTTCCAGGTCACTCCGAAATCAACTGAGTACTGGACATGAATTTGCCGGTCTGTAAGACGCTCTGGCGCGCTGCAGCCTACTGCGATCTAAATCACACGACACATGTTATGAATGAAAGTATATCACACAACACAAAATGCAGATATTGCCTTTGTCACTTCAGGGCTCATTAATTACCTTGAACTGCATGACCCAGCCCTTGTCAGGAACAATATCATGTGTGACCGCGTACACCTCCCGTCCATCAGCATTCCCACACACCATCACCCCGTCAGGAGAGCTGCAGAACCGCTGCACTACGCAGTCCTCTGAGAACAGCCAGTGATCACTCACTGAGAGAGAAACAACGATTAGAAACTTATAGAGCTAAGAAGTTATGTTGAGCATTAAAGCAATAAGAAATTATGTTATGTTGTTGCCTCCGCTAAGAGAGTTATAATTTCACCCCTGCAAAATTACCCAAAAACAACAGATGCGACATGGGCCAAGGAAGAACTAATAAAGTTTTGATGAAGATCCGGATCAGGGGGCAGATCAAGGAATTTCTTTTTCACGTGATTGATTTTAAATGTGGTTTCATAAGGGGACTGTTGGGCGTTGGCGTGCAGGTACGCAGGTTATCAAACTAGAGGTAATGAGGCGCTCAGTAGACTGAGATTCAAGACTTGATTTAAATACCGATGAGCGTCTCCTCCTGCTCGCTCAGTTCACCGATCTTCCCTGAGGTCTCATCAGCCGGAGCTCTCTCATGGTTGGGCAGTGCCACCCCTCCGAATGTGTCAGAGATCTGTGCACGCGGGTCTGAGCCGGCGATGAGGACGTTATCCAGAGCCCAGTCACTGTGGTCGGCTCCCTCGTGCTGTGGCTGCCACCAGCGCACACGCACGCCTTCCTGCCGGGCAGCAGGGGGCAGCAGCACATTCACAAACCTGAACACGGATCAGAAAGTGACAGATTTTAATTTTTCACTCCCTTGTACACAGGTAGTTATTTCAATGTGTGGCAGGTGAAAAAGAACCACTCACCCAGGCTTGGTGTACAGATCGTAGAAGATCTCTGTCAGTAGGTGCCAGTTGATTCCCCCATTCAAACTGTACTCCAGGAGTACACCATGGTTACGGTTGCTAGGTGGGATCATGCAGCCATACATGAAGTAGAACTGAATGAACTCAGCGTTGGTCAGGTTCAGGTCCACTGTCGCCAGCTGACGGCTGCAACTCTGTGAACAGACACATGAAGAGAAGCTGTTAATGATGGATGCTTGAGATGGATGGAAGCCTGTCCTCTGGTCTCTAGTCTCTTTCTTTATTTCACCATTCATCATCCATTTAAATGCAAACCCAAAAGTCTCAAGCATGATCAGAACATTTCCTGAATAAAACTGACTTGAGTTTCAACTTCAAACACTCCAGGAATTTATCTTGAAGGGATTTCACAAGTGACCTTCAGTCTTAAGGGGCTTCTCTGACGGTGTCTTTCCATATCAGCATCAGCCTGTCAATCGTGTCCATTTGCAATACTGCCCTAGAGCCAATGCCTGAGAGGCTAAGCTGCACATAAAGGCTGACATCTACTTACTTAGTGGTGTTTTCTTCAACGGATCAATACATATAGCCACAGCTTTTAGAAGTTGTTAGATGTCTGGCTTGTCTAACAATCTCTTTATTATCTATTTGCCCCAGTAAATCAGCACAGGTCAGTGCTCTTACCGCACTAATCACTAAGCCAAGGAGGTTATATTTTTGTCAGGGTGGGTGCGTCTGTCTGATATTTGTCAGTAATGTGCAAAACTACAGGAAATATTACCACAAAACTTGGAGAGATCTGATATGGCAATGCATCAGGGAAAGAGCCATTACAATTTGGTGCAGATTTTGATCAGGAGGCAGATCCAGGATTTTTTTTTTCACTAAGTAGGACAATTTAAAATATTTTTACCAATTTCTCAGGGAATAATACATGGATATTGATTAAAATCAGTCATATTCAGGGGACTCATATTTATGAGTGTGTGCAATTGGTGCAGATCCAAGTAAAAATCGAGTGAATTTTAATGTGGTTTCATACGGGGACCGATGGTCCTTGAAGGAGGTGTGTAGTCTACTGAGTGTTCTTCTCCTTCAAGAATTATTTGTTTTACTCTCTACTAAGCATGAGTGTAAGGTGCTCACATACAGTTATCCTGACCCTGACAATAAAATGACAAGAGATTTAAAGAGGAGAAAGTATGAAGGAAATGTGGATTGAGCCTTTTAATCTGTACAAACCAGAGCATATATAACATGCTTCAGGGGATTTTTATAAACTGTATTTTAGAATATGACAGCTAGAACATGCCATTTAAAGCGATTTATGCTTCACGACACCCTGGATGTGTTAGTTTCATAATAAATAATTTTTTTAAACAGAAAGAAGGAATAAAAGAAGGAATAAAATCAGACACAGATGTATACTTACGCCACTGAAGTGCAGGGCAGCACCGGAGGCAACGGCTCCACACACCGTGCTGAGCTTCCCACCAGTGAGAATGTGCCAGTGGCTGAGTGAAGGAGTTCGGCTGAAGCTGTCCTTCAGCTGGGACGGCAGAGGAACCACGGGCTCGTCACAGTACTCTCCGCCCCACTCTGGGTCACACCTGGAGGACGGATGAGTCAGATGCAAATAATCATATTCAAAGATAAAGTGTCCGTCTGGTTGTGATTAATCTGCTCATTTATTGGATTTAATGTTGCGATAAAAACATAAATAGCTTTATGTGATTGAATAAAAACCTCAAGTACAAACAATAAAATGCAATAAAAACTGTCTGCACATAAATTATATGAACTTCAATAGAATTGTGGCTGTTTTCTCCCCAAACTTTCAAGTTCTCATTAACACCTCCCTGCTCATTGCTAGCAGCTGCTGTTACTTACACACAGGAGCTCTGTTGGCAGCGGCCGTGTCCAGAGCACATGTCCGGGCAGCCGTCTCCAATGTAGAGGTTATCCAGAGCCCACGTCTGCTGCTTGTCAAATGGAGCCTGCTGGAACCAACGGAACCTGGTGGCTGGAGACCTACAGAAATATATTTATGTCCCAAATACGTGACAAAGATGAGGTTAAACCCTGATGTTGCACTTAAGGATTTGTATCAACACAATATTGTAGCCCTGTGTTTGCATAGAAGCAGCTGAAACAGGTCTTACTTTTTTTTTTTGGAACATACTCTAGTATCAGATTGTAAGTGGCACAAGTTTGTTCCTGTGTTTGAGTACAGTGGAGCACAGTGCTGACCTGACATATGAAGGGATCGGCAGGGTGATGCGTCCCCACTTGTTGAACGTGTCTGACACCAGCAGCCTCTGCAGCGTGTAGGAGGAGCAGTCAGGGCTCGTGGGCAGACAGTCTCGGACCACAGGCTGCCAGGTCAGACCCAGATCCAGAGAATACTCCAACTCCACAGCTGCATAGAGAGAAGACAAATACAATTTGAGCATCATGAATCTGCAAACAAATAATAAAATCAATATAATAATATTATTAAATTAGTAAATGGCTATTAAATTTTGTATGTACATGCAACATTTCTCTTTACTTACAGTAGCAGGAGTTGGTGACAGAGCAAGAAGCAGAAAACTCAAACTGGATGAAGGCGTCTTGACCCAAACTGATGTCAGTGGTCACAGCATAGCGAGTGTTGGACTTTTCTATAAATGCAAAAGCAGGTCCATCAGAGCCACAGACAGGCATCCGGGTTCCTCCAGGGTGAAGGAGCCACGAGCGGCCATCGATCGAGGAGAAGTCATCTTCCAGAGGTCCCCAGCCACTAGCACTGCCACCTACCACCACCTGTGGAATCAAAGATGAATGCATAGTTGATGCAGGGAATGGACATTGGATTTGACAGAGCAATGAAACAATCTAAAGCAATCATGGAATGCGTTGCAGCCATGATTAAAAGCTTTGTGATTGGACAGATGTTCAAACGTACCTGGTCAATAACCCATGGACTGTAAAAGTGTCCGTTCTCAGAGGGCTGCCACCAGCGGAGACGAGTGGATGATGTGCGGGCCCGCAGGGGGATCTCCAGAGCCACCAAGCGAGCCTGATTACTGCTGTTGCTGAAGAGAAACTCCTGGAGGAGTCCCCAGGTGAGACCTCCGTCCACAGAGAATTGCAGCAAGACAGGCTGAGAGCGAGGGTCTGGAGCCGCCTTTCCACAGCCGAGACGCAGGAAGAACTGAACAAACCTACAGAGTGAGGACATTAAAGCATGAGATGACGACTGAAAACTGTAAATTCAACAACAACAGAGAAATGTATTGGTATTTTGCTGTCTAGCTGGTAATACATTTCTGTTTTCCTGTTGGTATGACAGTTGCCCTACCTGGCATTTGACAGGTCCATGTCATTAGACACCAACATCCGCAGGCCGTCCTCGCTGAAGAACAGGTGGTTCCCACTCGACATGATGCCACATTTCCTGGATGGTTTACCACCGCTGAGTTGTTTGAAACGCTCAACATTCACAGCTCCGCCTAGAGGCACACGTTTGTACACAAACACACACAAGGAAAGCAACAAAACAGAAAACACACAATCATAAATTCAGCATTTATTGTATATAGGGGAAAGTTCATGTTCATACAGGGAAAATAATGTGTCCACATGTGTCACAGGCCACTAGTGGCTCGAGGGATCTGACCTGAAATGGATCGTCCATGTGTGTGTACCAGGTGAGCACCTGCATGTTAGTGTACCTTCAAAGTCCTCCTTGAGGAAGTCAGGGTTGGGAGTGTCAGGTACGGAACAGTCTGGTCCAGAATAGCCAGGGTCACACGCACAGTGGGAGCCACCAATACAAGCGCCGTGGCCATTGCACATGTCCTGACACTGTGGGCCTATGTAGATGTTGTCCAGTGCCCATGTTGGAGGAGAAGAGCCTGTTGAGAAGAAGCCCTGGAACCAACGGAACCTCACAGACCTGTATGGAGGTGAAAATGCTATTAGATGATATTAGAAGCAATTGAAAGTGTTTCCTGAACAGATTTCCCTTGTTATCTTTTGCTCATCAGCTGTAGGTATCACGTCCTTACCCACAGAGGCGAAGCTTGCCAAAGTGAATGACCTCCCTCCTCCAGCCCTGAGTTGTGCCAGGGAAGTAGATGCTTGCAGGGTGGAGCTCTGTGGAGCACAGTGATGAGGGGTGTGCCCCTCCAGCACAAAGAGGCACCAAAAGATGCCACGTGGCACCAAAGTCCCGTGAGAACTCAAGACGCACTGGGTGGGCAGAGGAGCTCTCAGATGTGCAGCCCACATTAATCTGGAGAAACATTAATATACAAACCACATTAAAAAAGATGATGAACCATGATTAGCATCCTAAATTAATCATTATTTTCACTGCTGCTTAGGAGAAGACATCATCGAGGCTGTGTTTGTTCACCTCAAACTGGATGATGGTGTTCTCATTTACATCAATGTCCCTGGTGGTAATAGAGTGCTCTCCAAGCTCGCTGGAGACAAACACCATGGCTGACTCATCCTGCTCCCTGCAGCAGACACACACACAAATCCAGTTTTATTATCATTTGAGTTGATGCAAAAACAAAACATGCAAATCACGAAACCTCCGTTGTCGTCATTAAGAAGGTAATTGCTGTTTTTTTCTTACAGGCCAGTCTTCTGATAGGGGCAGTAGAGGCCAGTGTTTCCCCCGGGGAAGAACAGCCAGTTGGACTCATTGGGGCCTTCATCAAAGCTGTCTATCACCACTGGTGGGTTGTTTAAGGAGCTGCCATCAATGATTAGATCATCTATCACCCACACCTCCTCCTTCTTACCTGAAAGGTTGAAGAAATTATTAAACACTGACTGAGGAAATTTGTCCTTAAGATGGCCGTGTGTGAGAACATGCAAATGTGACCACGCATTAAGGGGAAGAGAGATGTAAGGAGAAGGACATAAGAGGAAAACAGTCAGGAGAGTTTTACACTGCTTTCAAATAGTGTGTCCGCTCACCGCTGTTGTACGGCTGCCAGAGTCTGAAGCGGGTGGCGTTGGTCTGAGCACTGGCTGGCAGAGGCAGGTGAAGGAAGAGCGTGTCAGTGGAGGCTGGGAAGTAGAACTCATCCAGCAGCAGCCAGCTGATCCCTCCGTTCACCGAGTACTGCAGCAGCACTGAGTGGGAGCGCTCTGGGACACCTAAAGAAAAGCCCACAAGATGAACTGTTACACCAATTTTTGAGAAATAAACACGTATATACACATTTTAATCAATCACACAGAAATATAGCTACACAAATACAAATATAAGAAAGTGGTACCTTTAGTGATGAATTTGAAGGAGAACTGAATGTAGAGAGTGTTGGAGCAGTCCAGATCCCGTGACACTAACATTCGCAGACCATCCTGCAAACAAACATGGATTACAGCATTAGAGAAGTGTCTATGTTTTTTTAACAGAATTTGTATTGCTCTTGATGCCGTCTGCATGATAAGTAAGACCTCTTACCCCTTTGAAGATGAGGGCAGTGCCAGATTTAAGAGGCTCTCCGCTCAGAGTTCCCCTCTCTGCTCCGTACACCTCGGGCCAGGTCTCCTGCTGCAGGTTCTCATTAAAGTCCTCTCTCAGCACAGATGGCAGAGGAGCTAAAGGCACACAGTGTGCGCCTCCATAACCCTTGTCACACCTGTGTGAGAAAGAGAGAAAAGGTAAGGGTACGTAACATTTACCTACAAAAAAAAGAAACGTCAAAATGTTATACTTACACACAACGTCCATTGTCACATAGACCATGTCCAGAGCACATCCAGGGACAGCCAGGGGCAAGTAGCACGTTATCTAGAGCCCATCCCTCTGCTCCTGGGGTGAAGTGGGTCTGGATCCAACGGAACCGGGTTCTAGGGGAGCTGAGGAGATTCAGCAGGAAGTTATAACAAAGAGTCGGTTCAGCAGTTTGTGCACTTTAAGAAAAAGCTGTCCACAACTTTGTATTTATAGAACACATACTTAGCAGCACTGGGCAGATAGACGGTGATCCTCCTCCAGTGTTTGTACTGGGTCGAGGTATAGATGGAACTCTGGGTATAACCGGCACACCCAATAGCTGGGGGCACACACTCTGGAGTAAGGAGAGACCAGTGACGGCCGCAGTCTGAGGAATACTCCAGCCGCACGCCGTGGGAGAAGGAAGTGGACTTGCTGCATCCCATACTCAGCTCAAACTGCAGGAATGACGAGCCGGACACCTCAAAGTCCCAGCTCTCTGCGTACCTCGGCTTCTCTGCAGACACAGCATAACAGCAACGTTATATATGTAAGTATTTACCATAATGGATCAATGACGTGACAGCTCTTCCAAAGTGAAGCCAAAGCGTCTTGATCACCACCTGGTGGCTGGCTGCATGTATGGGTCAAAAACTCCTGCCTCTTCCATGTTAGCTGATGGGACATGGACCAAGTTAAAAAATAATAGAATGTTTTCTGTCATTGAAGGTAGTTCTTATCCCACTGGTTTAAATTCAATGCTAATTTTTCTGATAAGTTTAATTTCTTATTTGATGCTATAAAAACACGGTTTAGGATGATTGACAGATTGATTCATGATTTGTCCGGCTCATGTATCGGGGGGGCCTCACTACCAAGGCTCCGTCCCCTGACTGCTACTGCCCAAACTCTGGCTCCAAATGATGTCATAGGTGCAAGATGGCAGTGTTCGTTTCTGGAATATTTTGGATTCATTTCTTTATAGTGGAAGGAAGTGGAGACTCGTCAACTATAGATTTAACGTTTTTTTACTCAACATACATTAAAAAGAGTCATCTTTATAAAACAACATGTTTCAGCTGCTAGAGCTCTCCCCTGGTTACCACATAAATTAATACATTTTATGTGCATAAAAAATACAGTTACTTTAGGACTTTATTTGATAAAATGTCCACATCAGTGACACGTGAAATAAAGTCTTTCCTAAAGTCAATGCAACCTTGAATGTCATGGTTACCATTGCGTTATGTGTGAAATGTGTGTATGATTCAGCGAATACAGGAACAGCCATCCACATGCTTTATTCACACGGGAGCTCTTTGTTTATCGATGTGTTGCCAAATCGCTCTTGCTTTGCTCGCTTAATGAATGAGCCTGGTTGTAATGTAATATTTGTGCAAGTAAATCGGCGCCCAGCTTGGTGCAGGCATAAATAACAGGCAGGATGTTCAATCAGGTCTGCTCCTCATTCATAATGCAGGACCCTCTGCGCTGCAGTAAATGGGTGATTCAATTTCAGCCGGTTGTGTGTGTAAGACTGTGATGTCTCTGCACAGCCGCTTCTGTGGTTTCTTTGAGCACGACTGAGTGAAATCACAGTCTGTGTCTGTGGTTGTAGTGTCTAAACACATATGTGTATATTTATGTTCTACCTTTGTTTTCATCCTGCTGTCCAGCTGCAGTAACATCCCACTTTGCATTTATTCACTTCAACACACAATACTCAGCTGCTCCTTACAAATGCAGCAGCTTCACTGAAGTTAAGTGTACTACTCAGGTGCCACTTGACACTGATTGTTAAGGGTGTGTTGAGTTACTCCCTCACTTTCTGAGCAGACAATTTCCTCGCCAGTGTGGGAGTTGAAACTGACAACCCTATAGTCATAAGCCCTTGTCTCCAAGTGAGGGAGTGCATGCGCCTGTGAACAATAATGCGTTATAATGACTCACTGTCGATGGCCTCAGAGTTGAAGGTAAGTGCTGTGTCCAGAGACAAACAGTCCACCGTCACCTCTCCACCCTGGACACGGTACCAGTTGTGCCTCAGTGGGGTTGTGCCGTCAAACTTGTCTTGGAAACCTGTTCTTGAGCTGTCGTTCATACCGATAAAAACGTCGTCCAGCGCCCACTGGGCAGAGTGTTTCCCTACGAGAAGGGAGAGGAAGAAAGTTAATAAAAGCTGTAACATCAATAATATGTACAGGAATAAAAACAGGAAAGTGCTCTCCTGTGGTGTTCAATCGTGCACTTACCTTGCTGTGGCTGCCACCACCGAAATACTGTGTAGGAGGTTTTAGCTGCAGGTGGCAGCTCGATGGTGACCACCTGAGGCTCTAGGAAGGAGCTGAAGTCGAGCTCCCTCAGGAACTGCCACTGCACACCGTTGTTTGTAGAAAACTGCACAAGGATTCCTGGAAGAGGAGAGTGGATCACACTGTGGGGACAACTCTTTCATGGATATAGAATAGATTTAGCTGGAAATACAAAAAAAAAATTATAAATCCAAAAGCTTTGATTATCACAGACAAGCTGTTTAAGAGTTTAGCAGGTTTTGCTGCCGCTAATGAAACCGATTCAGATTGAGCCTTCAAGCCTGCTCCAGGCTAGAGATCCACAATGTGCTAACTGATGAACACAACAGACAACACTAGTCTCTGAGTCTTCATTGCAAAGAAAAACACTAACGATAAGGATTCGATCTGTAGCGACACAAGCTTTGCTGCAAGAATCAGGATGGATCAGGAACAGATGGAACCAAGCCAGAAAAGATGTGGAGCTGCTCTCCACAGACTGCGCTGTTAAGGATCAGCCACATGAATGCAGTAGAGTGCCTCAATGCTCTAATGCACGACAGATCATTACCTTCATTGCGGGAGCGTGGCCTGGTGCAAGTGGGCCCCAAACTTTTGCTGCCGATGCGGATGTAGAATTGGACCAACCTGTATGTAAACAGAAAAGTCAAATTTAAATTTCAACTTCAAACTAATGAGCCGCAATTTAACTGGGTTGTCTGGATGATGATCATGAGAGGTTTGTAGTCGTGAATTTCACGCACCTTGTGTTGGTAGTGTCTAGAGTTACTGTGTGTGCTTCTCTCCTCCCAGGGCTACTGAAGTAAAGGGCCTTCCCTTCACCAATGATACCACAGCCTCCTCCTATCTGTCCTCCACTCAGGCTCTGCCACAGAGGACTCAGCTTCCCCTCAAAGCCTTCGGTCAGTTCCGGGGGACTGGCTACAGATGGTACGCAGCTGTCCTGCTCCACTGTGGGGAAAAAAAGGGAATCGTGTGATAAAACAAAGTTATGTCAAAAATATAACTACTATGAAAGATAATCTATCTGGCACCGAACCTGTGAATCCCATATCACAGAAGCAGACTCCAGATATGCAGTCTCCATGTCCCCCACAGTGGTTTGGACAGGGCTCAGAGATGTAGACCCCATCCAGAGCAAAAGCTGGAGCATCTCTGTACATGCTGCTCTCCTGGAACCAACGGAACCTGGTTTTGCTGGGAAATGAGAGGAAAGGGATTCAGTAACAGGAAGGATACAGAAGGCATTTAAACTGGTGGTAGAAATGGTTAGTAGAAGCTATTCAGCAACTAGTATGTAGTTCAATTAGACATTTTCCAAAAACTCTTATTCAACATAGCAACTGCATGCTTGTTACCATAGCTACCTGGCTGCAACATTGCGTGGTATTACCACAGTGACCCTGGTCCACTGTTCATAATCTCCGGTGTTGTAGACAGTGGGCTCTCTGAGCTCACGACCACTGCCCTCACACAACCCTACCCCCGGGGTTCCTGGGTAGCAGCCCTCCCTCATCAGGGCCCAGGTGCGACCGGCATCATGGGAATACTGCAGCAGGACCGGGGCAGATGCACTGAACTCTGACTCACAGCCAATGTTCAACTGGTAGGGGACACAGTGCACAGACAATTCTCAAAATGGCACCTTTAAAATTGCCCGTCCATTTGTAGTGTTTACACATTCTAAGTGGGTACCTTAAATTGAAGGGTGTAGCCAGATCGCAAGACCAGGTCTCTCGTGACAGCTACCCTATCCCCATCAGAGCGCCCAAACACCATGGCAGAGGGCGTGGGGGCACAGAAGCTGTTGTTGCTTTCCCTCTCCATGCCTTCATTACCGAGCATCAGCCACACACTCATCTGGTTCAGAGGGTAGTCGAACGCCGGCTTCTCGTAAAAGTTCTACAGAGACAGAAGGCAGGCGAGTTTAGCAGAGGGCTTTGTGATAACAGGTATCAGTGTCTGCAGTGGAAAATATTTCTCAAAAGATTAATGGATGCACTTCTGCAAAAATATTTTATACCAGCTCTATCTCAGTTTGGCAAACACTTTGCATTACAGCAAAACAAGCAATATCTCAAGATGAAGCAGAGGCTGCAGCACAAGGTCTGAGCACAAATTAAAAGGAGTAACAGAAAATAACTCCTCAAACTGATTCCTGACCTGCGGTAGAGTAGGATTGGCCATGGGGATGATGTGTTTCTCCCTCTCTGACAAAATTATGACGTCATCAATTGCCCACTGGTCGTAGCCCTCCCCAGAGTGAAGAGGCTGCCACCAACGAAACCTGGTGGAGGGCGTCTTCGAAACCAAAGGAAGCTCATAGTGGACAAAGCTGAGGGTGGCAGGGGAGACAGGTTCTCTTTGAAAATGTACAATCATGAACGCATCTATTAAACAATGTTTCTTTGTTATCTTTGTGAAAAGGTGAAATATGAGTTTTCCCTTTCTTCAGCCACAGGTCTCTCACCGGGGTTTGGTGAAGTCAGTGAAGTACATCTCAGCGATGAGACCCCAGCTGATTCCTCCGTCGTTGCTGTACTGCAGCAACACTCCTTCTTCTCTGCTGTCGGCCTGGTTACACTCGGCCCAGTCTCCACCCACCCGCAGGTAGAACTGTACGAACTCCGCCCATTCTGTGTCCAGGTCCCAGCTCACCAGCTGCCTCAGCCCAGCCTGACAACAACACGCATGTTCATTTATCAAGTAGCACATAATACCTATGACATGCAGGAAATACTGTACAGGTTATTTGTGGAGAGTCCCTGTAGTACTTATATATCACAGCCACTTTTCAGTAACCAATGCATGGTATCAATATAGTATGAGTAACTATAGATACAAAGTATTGAACAACTACATTATTAAATAACCAAAATGCAAAGGGAAAGAAAAAGCAATTTTTTGGGGGGGGGATTTTCTAGCTGTACCTTGCTGAAGTACAGAGATGATCCAGATGAGACCACACCACAGCCCATGTCGGGGGTCACCACCTCTCCACCGATCACCTCTTGCCAAGTGGCCAGCATTGCATCCTGGGACTCAAAGTCAGAGAGCACACTGGAGGACAGGGAGGTAACGGGCTGGCAGTCCGTTCCTGTGAAGCCATCGTCGCACCTACGGGAGAAGATGGAGGCTGAATTTCTTATCTTTCATCTATGATTTAATGTCGTAGCTGAACATATTTATGGGCCTCCATGTTGAGTGTGATAAAAAAAAGTATATAAAACAAAACCTCAGGAAGTTTTATTGTGTGTGTGTGACTGTGTGTGTTTGTGTGTGGAGGCTGACCTGCAGTGTCCATGGTCACACCAGCCGTGTCCGTGACACATGTTAGGACACTGCTGACCGATGTAGATGTCGTCCAGGGCCCACTCATCCTGCTCTCCATAGTAGTTCTGGATCCAACGGAACCGTGTGGCACTGGACCTAAACACAAACACACGTGGACTACTGTAATTGGCTGGTCAGTTATATAAAAAAACATAAATACTGTAAATAACAAATATTCAAAACATCATCAAGTTGAAAAGGGAGTTTGCATGTTCTCTCCATGTCGGTGTGGGTTTTCCAGCTTCCTCCAACATTCCAGGGACATGCAGATTTCGGGTTAGGTTGATAGGAGATTCTAAACTGACTGGAGGTGTGAATGTGAGTGTGAATGGTCTTCCGTCTTATGTATGTTGGCCCTGTGATACATTACATTACATTAAATTACATTACATTACATTTCATTTAGCTGAAGCCTTATCCAAATCGACTTACAATAAGTGCATTTAACCCTGAGGGTACAAACCCAGAACAACAGGAATCAAGAAAGTACAATTTCTTCAAAAATAAAGCGAAACTACAAAGTGCTATAAGTAAGTGCCATTTAAGTGCTACTAAATTGTTAGTTTTAAAAAATTTAAGTATTTTTTTATTTTATTTATTCAAGGTATAGTCGGAAGAGGTATGTTTTTAGTTTGCGGCGGAAGATGTGTCAACTTTCTGATGTCCGGATGTCGATGGGGAGCTCTTTCCACCATTTAGGAGCCAGGACAACAAACTGTCTTGATTTTGATGAGTGTTTAGCTCGCAGTGAGGGAGCAACGAGCCGATTGGCCGAAGCAGAGAGGAGTGAACAGACTGGGGTGTAACGTTTAACCATGTCCTGGATGTAGACTGGACCTGATCCGTTCACCGATGACCAGGGTTTATCCTGCCTCTCGCCCATTGTGAGCTGTTATTGGTTCCAGGTCACCCTGTGACCCTCGAGGGGCTAAGCCGCATAGATAATGGATAGATAAAATATATATAAAAAAAATACATTACAAATCAAATGGCAGCAATATCTAGTATACTGACAATAACACTATGTCACTAATCTATTTCTCTACCAGGGATAGTTGTTGATTGAATTGTACAGCAAATAAAGATTAACCTTATCTTATGTGGAATTTACTGTTTGTGTGTTTGTGTGTGTGTGTGCGTATTTTTTTAAGTGAGAATCTAGAATCTGCAGCTGTGTAAATTGTATATGAGAGAGAGGGCTTAATAATCACATCATCTGTTAAATGTAGGTTGTGCTTTTGTGTGCGTGTGTGTACATGTTTGTGCATGTGACCTTACTGTTTGTTGCATGTACAGTAATGACGAATGGAGTTAGCAGCGTAGATAGTCAGGTATATCGGGGGGTTATGTAGCAGGCACGTTTTGCGTTGCTGCTGATCCGGTAACCCATATCTACTCAGACCACCTCCTGATCATATAGAGTTACAACCATGGCTGTTTTACTACCATTTACTGCCATGACCCGGTGACCTCTAATCCCACACAGCAGGAGATTTGACCACCTATATTTACTGTAGGAGCAAGGGAGTAGAATGAGATGGAGGTGGAGGTCACGGTGCTCAGTGTGGGGAAGGTTTATGTTATTATTTGAGTTGATTTATATGTGATTCTGAGATGTACCAGTAGATATGTTTCTTACCATAAAAAAGAGACTGTTTCTCTCCTGCTTGCTCTTTAAAGTGAATAATTAAAGTCTTGTTAGGCTGATACAAACTAATTACAGTCTTTGTGGTGGCACAGGCAGAATATCAACAGGGCACCAGTGTATCAACAGCTGAGAGGTAAACCAGGGCCGTCAGATCGGAGCAGCTCACACAGCTAGAATCATTGGTATGGCAAATACAGATGTGAAGCCAGAGCTGGAAGAAGCTCCCACATGACTCAGAACCCCCTGTGTGGGAGGACTGAATTTTTCCAGTTAGTTGTTGCAACAGCGATCTACACTTAGTAAGGAGTAGTGAAACAAACTAACACAACATTTTCACTCCATATATGATTATCCAAGTGGGTCTGGGTGAAATCAGACCAGGACTCAAACTCCTCTCTCCACAACATGAGTGTTTATGGCTGTGGCTATGTCACCATACTCAAACGGTGCATCGCCACTGTGCCCTTCCTTAAAGGGCTAATATTTTAGTAATGAAGTTACTCAGAAACTAAGCCTTTTACACTAAATACCAGATGTATTCAAATGGCACACAAGCCACGTTTTAGTGCTTTTTTTTTGTGGCTATGCTCTGGGCAGATTTAAGCATTTTGCCTCATGGGAATGCAGGTAGGAATTTCCTGGTTAGTATTTATTTAAAGCCCAGTGTGATGTGTCACTGAAGCTGTTGTGCAATCACTGGGAGCAGCTTTGGAGAAAAGGCTGCTGTCATCTGCTGCTTTCTTTCTCAGGCGATAATTCATGGATATTAAAGAAGAATGTGTGTGCAGTTTAGTGCAGATCAAAATAAAAATCTGGACATAATTATCAAATATATTAATATAAAAAAGGTATATTAAATCTGGCTGTTGGAGCTTCTTTGTCTGTTAGTTAGAGACATTACAGAAAAAGGACTGGACATATTTCCACAAAGCTTGGTGGAAGGATGTGGTATGGGTCGGGGGGGAACCTGATACATTTTGGTGCGGATCGGGATGAGAGGGCAGATCCGGGTTTGATATCTCCTGCTATTCTAGTGTTTGTTGTAGCAGATTGTTGCTGCTTCTCGGAGTGATTGTGCTCGTTAACTGCAAATAATAATATGAAACTCAGATCAGAGAACATGTTTTCATCTGGGTCTTTTGTACAGACGTGCATTACTTACCATGTCTTTTGGGGCAGAGACAGAGTGATGCGTCTCCAGTCTTTGAACTCTGAGGGGTGGTAGACGCTCGGGGCTGTAAACTCAGCGCAGCTTGTCATGCCGGGCAGACAGGCCTAGGTGAAGGCAATGAGAGGTTTTATTATGGTACACTTTTTATGCTTCTCTAAATGTTCATTTCTCAAAATCAAATAAACAAGTTATATTTATTATTGTGGATTTTGCTTCTTTAAAAACAACACAATAATCTTTAAATGTCATTAGGCGTCATCAGCCCCTCAGTATGTGCAAATAAAAGGCTAATTCAGGATTAGAGTATCTCTGACCTTGAACACTGGAAGACAAGCGAGGATTAACAGGACAGGACATCCAGAGAGTTACATTCTGCACTTGCCAGATGACTGCATTTTCATGCACGAGAGAATTAGAGAAAACTCGCTGATTCATTACGCCCCATTCAATTTCGAAGGAATTAAAAATCCTGGCAGATACTTGGCGCCTTATGAATATTTATGAGCCAGTTGTGATCACAGAAAGTCCTTGTGGAATCATGGGAAGATAATCGGCTTGCTGATTCAAGTGTTGTCATGTATTTGCTGATAGCAGGATGATAAAAAGTAACTGCAATGATTTCTCATCTGAAACAAAGTGTCACATTTAAGGGATGTCATTATTTACTCATTATTACTGAAGCTGTAATAGGTTAATCAATATTCATGTTCATGAATAAATGAGAAGTTTCCTCCTCTCTCTTCTTCTACAAGTCTGCTAGTTATAAACAAACGTGTGGGTTGGGCTGTTTAAACAAAAGAGGTTGGATGTTAACACCTCTCATGAGGAGCCAGGGCGGACAGGTGCAATGCTCCTACCTCTTTGACCAGGTGCCAGGTGAGGCCGTGATTCGTAGAGAACTCCAGGCGAACCTGTGTGTCAATGTGGGGAGAGGGCTCGCGGCCACAGCCCATGACCAGTGAGAACTGCAGGCTGTAAGAGGCCCCGATCTGCATCGACTGCGTTTCCACATAACGGATGCTGGAGCCAGGGCTGGGCTCACCAGAGAAACTGGAGGATGACCGGGAGGAAATCATGTGTCAGACATTGTTAAACATAACCTCAAAGCCAGCAAGTTTCACAAATAACAAAATACAATATTAGACAATTTAATCCGAAGCGTCAGGACTTTGAAGATTCTGCAGGAAACTATTACACGCTGAACGTAGGGGAAACCCCTGCACTTAATCAAACCCAGTTGACACAATTCTTAAAAGTAAAAACAAGCTAATCTGAATCACATTACCAACTGCTGATCCATATATTATCTCTACTGACCCATATTATCGGAGCATTGAGGCCAGTTACCTGAGTGTCCAGTCATGCTGGCAGTAGGGTTGGACGTGGCCGAGATAGAAACCCAGACTCTGGGTGACGTCAAGCACGTTGCTGAAGTCCAGACTTATGGTGTTGAACAGCACAGAGGTCATGCTGATTTCATCCAGGGCCCACACATCCTGACTGCGGCCCGAGTGGTACGGCTGCCACCAGCGAAACTGCACGCCGAACTTACGAGCACCAGCCGGGAGTTCAACAGATACAATCCTAATGGGGACAAAATTATTGTAAACTGGCCTTCAATGGCCACATTGATATAAATGTAAAGATGGGGGGTATATTGCTGGCAGTAACAATAATGCTGAACATTTCATCTGGGATTAATCAAACACACTGACTGAGCGTAGACTCAGCCTTTGACTTGGATATAACAATGCGATGCAGGGTTTCCTATACTATGAACACACCCCCTTTCAAACTTGATGACATCATGAGGGGTCTAGGCCCTAACCCTATATAGTAAGAACTTGTTCTTGTGCCTTTCACTAAATTGGTGCCTGGAACTTGCCCCTGACTCACTGACCAGCGTTGGCCTTCCTCTGTTGGCTGATGAAGAGTTCTGAGACCTGGGCTGTGCATCTGGAAGTCAGCCCACTTTGTCTTCATTACTCACTTATATGACTTAACCTGACTCAATGGGTCCCAGTGGCTTACACCTTCAGTAAACCATTAGCAGTGCAAATGTGTGTTAATGGACTCTTAGTGTCTCTATGGAATCATACGCATACCAGCCTGTGCACACACACACTATAACACACGGCAGGTACCTTGGCTCATGGAAGCCTTGGTAAGCGTAGTGCTGCAGCAGTGTCCAGGTGATGCCGTTGTCTGAGGAGTAATGTAGCAGGACGCCCTCTCCGGGCTGGTCTGGAGCGGGACATGAGCTCAGGGTGCTGCGACTGCCCAGCCGAAGAGTGAACTGCAGGTACCTGCAAAGAAGCAAAGTGAGGAGATGAAAACAAGGACGGGACGAGTCGGTTGGGATGACAAGGGGAGCAGCGGTAGAGACGTACATAGTGAGCAAAAATGGTAATGACACAGAGAGAGAGGAAAGAGCAGGTTGACAAATGAGAAGAAAGTAAGGTGAGTAAGAGTGTGTTCAGGAAGGAGAGTAGAGAGAGAGAGAGAGAGAGAGAGAGAGAGAGAGAGAGAGAGAGAGAGAGAGAGAGGGGTAAAAGGGTAGATAAACAGACAGTAGAGTAGAGCGAAGAGGTGGGAGGAAAGTGGCAGGATGATGGATGAGATGATTAAATGAATGAGGACAAAATTAGATGAGAGTAGGTGGAGGAAAGGAAAGAATAAGACAGAGAGAGTGCGAATGAGAGTCAGAGTTCATATCTGTGTACTCATGTTAACAGCACATAGTCCTGATTTAGTGTGAGCTTCGGAATTCTTATGTTTTTATTCATGTTTTGGCAATAATATTATAATCTACTGTAACACTAATGTAATATTTATAATAATTTCCACTTTCAGTCACTCTCCCCCTTCTAGTTTTCTCTGTCTTTGGCAGAGCTGCACTTTCCTTAGTGCTGCAGTTTCCTCTTTCATGCAGCTGTTCACTCGATCAACCAAGAAAATAGCATTAAACACGGCCATCAGGTGGCACACTGAGAGCCGCAACAGGCATAATCAATCCAGCACAGATGCCGTAGCCAAATTCATCTCTCCTGCTCTCTTTTTCTCTCTCACATTTATCCCGTGCTTTCATTTCTCCTCTCATCTGCAGCCCTCCCCATAATCATAATCCATCTACCAGGGAGGAAAAGAGAGTATGAGGGAAAGAGGGGATTGATGAAGCAGGAGAATGGATATCAACTGAAGATAGGACACAATTTTACAAGTAATCTGCTGATGGAAAGATGTTTTCCTTGTGTGCATGTATGTAACAACATACTCGCACAAGAGCACACACATGGGTTACTTTCAATCTTTTGCCTTCATGTTAATGAAACAAGCTCATTTTTGTATTGACAAAAAAAGATAACCCTAATTAATTGATTCAAAAAAATATGTAATTTGTCAGCTTTTCCATTACCTGGCCTGGGAGCTGTCTAACGGAGCCGTGACCAAATGCCTCCTGCTGTCCCTGTTGAAGACCAGAGCCTTGCCACTGGCCAGCACCCCACAGCCGAAGCTGACCTCGGCCCCGCGCAGGGAAGAGAAACTGTGGTAGGAAGAGAGGCGTGGACTGGAGAAGCCCTCGGACAGGAAGGCTGGGAAGGTCTGGGAGGCAAGCTCACAGGCTGGGCCGCTAAAGCCTGGGTCACATCTGGGAGGAGAGGAGAGGAGAGGAGAGGAGAGGAGAGGAGAGGAGAGGAGAGGAGAGGAGAGGAAGACAGGTAAGATATTAAAAAGATTGACGAATATAATGACAAAAAGTAGACAGAGATAATGAAATTCCATTAATAAATCACAAGCATAATACAATTTGATTAATTTTGAATGGTGATTGGTGCTTGGAGGCATTAGGTGGATAATGAGCAGACTCTTACTGGTTTTATTTGGTTTAATAAAAAGCAGATCCTTACTTGCAGCCTGTGCGGGAACAATGTCCTCTCCCGGAGCAGAAACGTAGACAGGCTGGACCAACATACACTGAAAAATAAATGAAGAGTCATAAATATTTTTTGATGGATGGTTGAGCTATAATAATCTTAGATGGCCCTGGACACATGTGTGTATTATCTTAGAAGATGTAAAATAGAGATAAGATATCAATAGAAGAAAAGGTGTAGCAACCCTGACTCCATTTACCCTTGGTGACATGTTTGTGGAATTTTCTTTTATTCTAATGTTTCACTGTATAATATGTTTGACAGTTACAAGTTGGAGCCTGTCCGAGGCCTTTCACAGTTTAACTGCATTGGACAATAAAACCTTGAGTCTTCAGCCACCACGATATAAACACTTGAACCATGTGAACTGTTTAGCTCTAACCATTGTCTATGGCCCACATGTTGCTCGTTCCAGTGCCGGACTGCTTCCAGCGAAACCGTGTCATCTCTGACAGAGCAGCATTGGGCAGAGGGATAGAGATTCTTGTCCATCTGCAGAAGTGCGACAGTATGTTCAGGTAGATGTACACAATATCATCAGAAAATGATCGATAGATGTGCATTCCCATTCATACCCGCTGTAGTTGTCGGAGGAGTAGATGGTGCTGTGAGGTAGATGGGGTCCAGCGCAGAGCTCTGGCAGACACTCAGTGTGAAGCAGGGACCATGAGCGACCGTGGTTGGTGGAGAACTCCAGGCTGACGCTGATAAAAGTGAACAAAGGAGGTTTTAAGCTCAACATTTGAAAAACAGAATTTGATTTTCACAGATCACTCAACTCAGAAAATCTTTCCTGAGACCCCACAGTGATATCTGTCTCTTTCAATCTGTCGTCTGCAACTTTTGCTTTCAATGGCTGCAGCTGCTAAAAACTAAGGCCAAATTTGCCAATTTTTTGCAAGATACTGATTCTCAGAAGCATTATAGAATTTTCCCTATCACATTCTTGTGTGCACCATTTACCATTTTTACCGCCAAATGCATGTGTGAACCTTCAGGTGTCTAGATCTCCTTTGTTGCAGCATATTTTTGTGATTTTCACTATATAGGAGGCCATATTTTCAGAAGAAGCACTGGCACACCCAGTTTTACAGTGTGCCTCACCTGTTGGCCGGCTGGTACGACCCACAGCCGAGGTTGATGGAGAACTGAGCGACATGTGTCTGCGTGCCAGGCAGCACAGGGAGCAGCTGCATGAAGTCCACGGCCCAGACGTGGCGGTTGGCCCCCCCATGTGATCGCTGCTCCAGGCAGAACTGGGTGACTGGTGTTTGTAGCTCAGTGGGCAGCACCACCGATACCTCCGCAGGAGTCTGAGAAGAGAAATGAACGATATAAGGAATCGATCGCTTATTTACTCAATCGAACAACATTTTTATTGATGACATGTCAAAAGATAGTAAAAATTGCAATTAGTTAACATCACAATTCCCCAAAGTTCAATTCTAAAAACCAAGTGACAGTCATTTCAATATAGATAATTCATTATACACACAATTAATGATGTAAGAAAAGAAAAGAAAAGCAGCAAATCCTCACGGAGTAGTAACATTTTCAGCTCTAAGTGAAATATACATTATAATAAAATCTGTTTACAAAATAAAGCCTCATATGGATACATAGATAAATTAGAAATTCAAAATAATTTGAATGATTTCATAGAAATAAACTGGCACTGGATGTTTGAGGGACATTCTTTCATGTGTGAATATGTTGTTTAAGTCTCACCCTGTAAGAAGAGTATGGAAGCGTGTCGAGCACCACACGTTCCCTTCTGCCTTCAGACCTCCCAAACAGAATGACATCATTCTCATGGGACTCTCCTGGATCACATTCGCCACCACCTATACACAACACACCTTAATAAGTTCATGCAAAGTAACTCACAAGTGCAACAAAAATACCAGTGAGGTTGCCATACAGAATAAGACCATTACTGTGAGTGATGGATTACTACATGTTAACCTCACTCTTTCTTGACCCAAATAAATGACAGAGAATGATGGAATGGGGGATTTTCCATACCCATGGTGAAGTAGAAGCGGAGGTTTCCATAAGACGTGGTGTCGAGGTATGGGGTGCACACCCGCCTCCGGCCCTCCTTCTCAAACACAAGGGCCGAGCCCGACTCAATCTCTCCACACTGGGTCCCATAAACAGCTCCCTCTATGTCCCAGCTGGATCAAACACACAGACAGGGCGGGTAGGTTCAGTAAGGAAAATACTATATATTTATTTTAGAGGTGGGTGTTACCTCGAGTGTATGATGCACATGTCGTCTACGGTCACATCACTGACTGTTTAACAACCTGGTTGAACGCCAGCAACGCTAAAACTTTTAGAGTCTTTGAAGAAAAGAACACGTCAAGTCCTTGACTGTAAACCAGCACATTTTCATCATCGCTCAGCAATAAAACTGTCACCTATTACGTGCTCCTGTGTTGCCTGTTTAAAAATATTACTGATATATAACACAATGGTGTCCTGAATTGTGCTTTTTGCTATAATTATTGTTCTCTTCTGTTTTTATTTTTGCTCGTCATGCCTATAAAAGATCACAGCGACTTTGTAATTTTAATCTTATATTTACATATTCTGTTTTGAGGGTGACTTTGTAACAGACAAAAACAGCCTCTTGGCTAACTCTGGTGCATTTACAGCAATGTTTATTAATGTGCACTATCCCTGCTGAATAAAACAATAAAAAAAAAATGGAAAGAGACAGGATTTCAACAACATTAATAATTAGAAAAAAAGTTACTAAAGCAAAGTAGATGATGTGTTACTCGTCATAACCTATAGGTAACTCATTGGTAATGTTTACACAGTCAGCGGATGATTTTCTCAATTGAATGTGCATATATTATATACAGACAAAAAACAGAAAAGGAAACAACATTATTTGTAAATTTGAAGCAAAGCAAAATATCAACTTTAACACTACCATACTGAATCACAACGCTGATTTTGATGCCTCATTTCAGTGTCTGAGAGTTGTCCTGCTTACAAGCAACATAAACATCACCACACATTTGTACTTAACATTTAGCTGTGGTGGTAACACACTCTCTACATAGCTCTGGCAGCATATGTAATGTTAGCCTACAGATAGATAGTCGCTACTTCAAACTCCAGTCGGCATGACAAAATGCCTCAAGCTAAATGGCTAAAACTGTGGTATTTTATTTCAGGTATAAAAGGATTCAGACACCACATGCATCAAATAATTGAAAATAATTCTGTGTATAGGGAGTGACACCACAAACTCAATGAAGCACCTGGTGAAGCACGGATACATTTGAAAGCAGAGTGATGCACCATGAAAGACTGTTTGTGTGACCCCATGCCAAGCACATCAGCCGGCAGTGTGGGCGTCCCAGGCCCCAACGGTGGCGAGACAATTGATGAAGAGCGTTGGATCTTGAGTCATTTCCTGTATTAAACACTCAATCTGTGTTAAGGGTTAAATTAGTGTAGTTAGGTTAGTAAAGTATACTTTAAATTATCAATAGTTATTTTATTTTATTTCAAGTAACAATTAACCTAAGTAATAAAAAAGTATTATTCTCTGATACTCTATCTTCTAATTATCGACGGTTGCTTGGTGTTTTTTTGCACTGTTCAGACAAGGGAACTGTTGTTAAAGTATTGATTTAGCACTGGTGTCCCCCCCAAAAAAACGATACCCAACCCTAATTAACACTTATGTTCATAGATTGCCTCTTTTAAACGTCATCTCCTCTGGACTATTACTGAAGTCAGGAAACAGTTGCCAGAATTCACATCTTGCCGGCCAACAAACACACAATCCCAGAAATACTGAATAACTCACCTGGAAAGACAGCTGATGCATAAAGAACACACACCTGCAGACGCACACTTGCGCACAGCGGAGAGAGGCTCCTCATTAGCACTGACAGAAGTTAACTCAGTGTGTCAGCCCTCTCCTGCGTTCCTCTGCCCCTCCCTCTCCTTCCTTCTCCCCCCCACTGCTTCCTCTCTGTTCTCTGTCATACAGCGTATAGGCTGCTGTGCTTCTGTCATAGCTGGTGTTGGGTTAAATGACACTTAGGGGTGTGCGCCGTCACCATAAAACCCTTTCCTGCTTACTTCACGCATGTGTCAGCCTGTGACACCTGGCGGGGGAGAGAGTATGCGGGTGCAGCGTGTTGGCGTGCTGCAGGGAAGGCGTGAGGGTACAGGGGGACTGTGGAAACACACTCTTGTTCGAGGGTCCTTCTCATTAATGGAAAATGTAGTGACAGACCTGGTGCATGAGGCCCGTTAATTACTCTCAGGCAGAAACACGATCTATCATCCGTCTCGATTCTCTCTCCACCTCTCACAGTGCTTCTGACAGGGTTTCCTTGCTTTTTGGCTGTCCGGTGTATATTTGTGTGTTTGTGTTTGCTTGCATATGTGTGTGTGTCGCACTCTGAACAGATGGGCCGCTGTCTTTGCCGCATTCAGAGTCGAGGCATTCACCTGTGTGAGCTTGACGCAACACACTGCATGTTGCATACTTGACATATGACAATTGACAGGTGTCAGAGCTCATGTATATATGAACCCAGAGGAACCCCAGAGGACCTGGTGATGTTCCTCTCCATCAACTCTCCCTTTCCAAACTTATATAGTTTGGTTTTGTAATATATTTTCATCATTTAACACCATAAAAGGATAGCGCCTCAGTTCTGGCAACAAATTTCAGTTTTACTGCATTAACTTCATTGCTGTCGACTAAACTCCCCCTCAGCATCAGGTCAGCTGAGTCACTGCCAAATTTTAAAAGCCTTTAAAAAAAAAACGATAAATCTGTATAGACTGGCATTTTTATAAAGTATTAATCCGGTGGTTATACTCAGCTTTAATTACCCAGTTTGACCTTCTCCTGTAATTGTTTTGTCTTTTATGGCATTCTATTTTAATGTACACCCTGTGGTTGTGAAGGGTGCAGTAGAAATACAGTGACTCATTCAATTCATAACGAAATGTATATGAGATGATCAAGACAGCTGGGTGGGGACCAGTTAGACCTATTCCACGGTCGCACATATGTGAATATGAAGTGAATATCGTGGGTCAAGGTTCACAAAAGTTCAACTTGCGATCACTGTGGTTTTTATTCACGCTGTCAAGTGCAAAGATTCCAAGCAAATGGGAGGCGAATGTTCGCCACTGATTTGATCATTTGTGACTCTTGAAATACATTATTATTCATTGAAATAGTCCCAGGAGAGGCAAAATACATTGTGGGAGCACTCTTAACCTGGAAAAAATTGTCCCTCTTTATTGTTTTTTGTCCCAACTGTTCATGAACTTTAGGAAGAAGGATATTATTTATCATGAAAATTTAAACTGTCAAATGTTTTAGTAAATGTCTCTTATCTGCTTCAAATGCTAAGCCAATATAAATATTTTTACATATTGAGAGTTCTGCAGAAAACACTCTTTGTAGGTGGTTGTTTTCAAACAATGTATCAGTTTTACAGGGATTTTGTAAGGTGCCTTAGGTCTTAATGGTTTATATATGAGTATTATCTTGACTTACTTTGATGGCAGGCTCTCAAAGTCTTCCTCCCAGTAGCTCCTTCCCTCTTCCCTGTGCAGATCAATGTCTCTGGTGGAGGCGAAGCTGTGGCCAACGCCCTCACCACCATGGAAATACAGAGCATTGCCCTCAGACTGACAGGAGTGCTGGCCAATAAGAACACAGGCGTTAAAACATGCAATGTAAATGTAAATCAATATTCTTGACAACATTACATGATAATGACATTCATTCAACTTTCATCAATAACACTGGTCATTGGGCATTGGTCAACTGCATATATAATGAGAGGGCTGGAGGACATCCACATGTCAGCATACCTTGATGGTAGCTCCAGGGAAGAAGAGCCAGTTAGCAGTGTCTGGGGGGTCTAAGTTGTCCTCCATGAGGGGGGCCCTGTGAGCAGCGTTGACCAGGAGCATGTTGTCCATCCCCCAGCAGGACTCGTAGCCTTCAGGGCCCTGAGGGGCCTCCTGAGACCATCGGAGACGAACGCCTTCAGCTCTTGAGTGGTGTGGCATGGGAAGGAGGTGGATGACGGTGCTGCTGTTGGAGGGGGCTCTAGGAGAGAGAAATGGAGGGTCTCAGTGAATGTGGGGATAGTGGTTGTATTCAATGTAAATTGTATCATGAATTGGTCAAATCAGGCTGAATAGCCGAACATGAACAGATACTACATTCCGCTATGATGGATTGAAAACATTGACTTTATACTAAGATGAACAACAGGTCTCCACTCCAACTATCCAGGATTGATGCCAAAAGATCCTAGATATGAATGTTGCCATTTTGCGTCTTACATCCTTTAACAAATTTAACCTAACTTAAAGGATAAATGGACACTTAGATCAGTCATTTTTGTTTGGTTCATATCCCATCCACTAACATGGAAGAGGCAGGGCTTATGACCTCTACTGCAGCCAGCCACCAGGGGGCGATCTAGAAGCTTTGGTTTCAGATGTTAGGGAGCTGTCAAACCAGGTTTTGCAATGACTCGGCAGGTGATTTAATGTTTTGAACCTATGAGTCGTTTTCTGTGTTTCCACGAAAGCACCACATGCACCAAGAGTCAGCTAAATATAGTTGTTAGAATACAGTGTCTGTTACATTATGTCTCTGTCTGAGAGCTGACAAAGCAAAAAGGAGAGGAAGGGACAGTGCGATGAGAAGCAGGGGGATCTTCCAGACACAAACATGAGACGACTGACAAATTGAGAGGGGGAGGTGTGAATGAGGGAAAAAGAGAGAAGGTGGGTGTTCATAACAGATGGAAGGACTGTGGGACGGATGAGGAAAGGAAGAATGGAAAAGAGGAGAGAGACCTGATCTTCTCCAGTGTGATCCAGTCATCTGAGGAGTTGGCGTTACCACCGAGGCTGTACGACACAGTAATGCTGGGGTCTGAGTAACTGAACCGACAGGAGCCCGAACCTGGGGAACATGAAGACACACAGAAGACAGGCACACAGTGTATGACAGTTACAATATGTCAGCTAGTTAAATTCTTCTCATCAATTGAATTTGATCAGCAGGGCAATGATCCTGTGTGTGCCCCAAGGAGCAGCGAGGCACAACGAGATGGACTCTTCTGACTGATTGCTCCCAAATTTCCTGTTTAAATGGTTTCATAGTGGAACGTAGTGATCGGCAGCTTAACACGTCTGAGAGAAGTTCGGGGTCAGTGTGAACGGGTTGGACAGAGGCGACCAGAGGGGGAGTGCTGCTGTAGGGCCGTGAACTCTGGATAAGTTTGTGAATATGTGAAGATTCTTGTGCATTTCTAGGTTGGATCAGACTATTTTTGCACATTAAAATGTGGTGAGGGAGCAGGCTGGGGTCAAAGGTCGCTAATGGGCAAAGCAGGCAAATCCCCAAGTCCCCACCTTTACTCTCCCCTCCCTCGCTCTCCCCCTGCTGACTGTGTGCAGCGTCCATGTCTCCTCCGTGTCCTGCCGTGCTGTTCCATCCCCACTGAATACAGCTGTGCATTAACCTGCCACCACTAAATTGTGCTGCTCTACTGAACCACTCCATACCCAACACTATACCGCCACAAACACTCCTATTAATCACCTGCAAAGCACGGACAGACAGAGAGAGATGAAAGGACAGGAGAAAGACACTGGGAAGTAGAGAGAATGGTGAGAGGGTTGTTGGGAGTTGTTGATACAGTATGTACTCCTCTTTCCAGCCGAGTTCCCATGAGAACTGGCGGATGCATGTAATGGACATGAAAAATACAACACCACTAAAAACTCTGCCATGGCCTTGTGGGTGTCTTTCCAGAAACTGTAAATCATTCATTCTTGTGATAGGAGGAGAGGAGAGAGAAGAGTGAGACAGAGAGGGAACGTTACGCGGAAACATCCTGTGTACCAGTTGGCTTACTGACATATAACAGAGCAAGAGATGCCTGAGGATGACACAGACATCTGTTGTCCCGGCTCAGATGGCTGCAGGCAGGGCGAAGATATGTGAACAGGGTTTAAGATGTCTCATACATATCTGTCTGTTCCACAAAATCTGCCTCACGCCTCATTTACACAGTCGTTTTTGTCCCTGTAATACAGACAGATATGGACACTGCTGAGATGCTACTGTAAGGCTTTGTGGAATGTGAACCTGGAGCAATATTGGTACAAAATATTTAACTTTCAGATTGTTGGTTAAACAGATTGTTTGTGTCAATTTTATTACTAATAATATATCTATTTACATATACAAATCAAAATGAATAATTAACTCTTGCACATTTATTTAACTTCATTTACATTTTTTGTAGTAATATACAATTATTGAAATTCACAATGTGTTAAACCGGCTGAATAAGTTTATATTTAATTATACAATTACCCAGTTTTTGTAAAAGCAACGACAAACATCTGACTTGAATTAGTCTCTTGGCAATCTCAGAGCTCGGTATTGGCTGATGACAAATTTGTCTCTGGGGCAACGGTCAATATTTTGGTATTTGCACTTTGGACAGGGAGTATTCAGGCAAAACACAAACAGCGATACTTTTTGTAGATGTTATAGGGAAACATTTTAGCAAATCTCTGCATATATTACACATATTCTGCATATTCATTTATAGAATCTATGTAAAGAGATTAGCCTCTTAGCTAATTCATTTTATGCTAACTTCCTGTGGCATAAAAGTGCATGTTAGAAATCCACAGCATACGTCCAATTTCAACATACATGGAGGCATAAAATACCAGAGGGGACACATTTCATGTTCATGTTCGAGTTCATCGTAGTTGTGGAAGCTCTGTGGAAACGAGGTGTTCGTGTAGTGATGTTCGCAGTGCATGTGGAGATAAAATACTCACCCAGGGCAAACTGCAGGACTGAGGCTGTGCTGGTGTTCAGAGGAACAGTTGTCTGGGGAAGATACAGCAATAAATGTGTCACCAACAAATAATTCAATCTCTGTAAAGATTGAAACAATATCGACTTATAACTCAGGGGAAAGAAGGCGAATTGAGATTTGTAACACTTAAGTAGTAAAGTGTGCTCTGTGCTGAGAGCCGAACAGCACAGATTCACTGACTTCCTCTGTTTGAGTTAATGTTATCGGGCCTCATCTAATAATGGAGTCAAGGATATTCAACTTTTCACGTCTGTATCACTGCATTAAATGTCGCAACCTTAAACACTGCAGAGGAGTACAAACATTTTCATCATGTAAATTTACGATATAGAATAAAAAGTCCATTGTGGTTAATCCGTCTCTATATCTGTTACTGTATTTTTGTCTCTCTATAAAAATAAAAATATGTGAGGCTGTGAGAGAGAGAGAGAGAGAGAGAGAGTAAACAGAATGTTTGTGAATGCTTGGATGTGTGTGCTCTGATAGCTGGAGCTGTTTTATTGGCGACTGCCCGTGTGTAAACGTTTCTGTGTTTCCGGATGTTCATGCTTGTTGCACTTGACAGAAGAGCGGCCAGGAAGCGGCATCTAACATTTGGAACAGTGACAGACAAAGCAAATGCTTATCAGAGAAGTAAATAGATTCATGAGGCACTGAACGCTGCTCTGTTGGTGACCGGCTCTCATCTCTTACAGCGTGAACAGTTTGAAATCAACTTCATAACGACACACAAAGGGCATGAATAGCTTTCATTAGCTGTGTGTATATAACACACTTCATACATGATACTATTGTACTTTACTGTGAAATGATCGTACAATTTTCCCTCCTGTTGTCTCTCTGGTTTCACATTCACTTTTAAACACAGCAGTCTACCTCTTTTTCATAAACCTCTATGTCCTGCAGCAACTGGAAATATTGTTTTTGGCTAAAACTGCATGTTAAGCCAAAAAGTAATAAACAGCCACAAACACAGCACTTTTGAATGAAAGGAGACATGTTTTCCCTTTCCTCTAGCGTTATTGTTTTTTTGTGTATACAAAAGTTCTGGAAAGTTAAAAAACACAAAGTCTGTGGTAAAGGGAGTTACTCTTTCCCACAGAAAACTCCTGAAGCTCTAAGTCAGTACTCCAGCTGATATTTCCAGATATTATATTTACATTTGCATGATGCACACATAGCAGCTAATCAGTGATGTCCCCTATTAAAGACAGGGAAAGCGAGCGCAGACACTGACAGGAGGTAAAAGTGAGTGTTTCAGACAGAGGCTGAATAGAGGAGCTGCAGCAATGGACAGTCACCATGCTTTTGTTTTTAGGGTCATACAAATGTCCAGCCCTTCACCCAGATCATAAAATTCTTGGTTAAAAGAGCTCAACAGGGAATTTTTGTACAGTGTAAAGTAAAGTGTGTTTAAACATTACATTTTACTGTGGTCACAGCTAGTACAAGATTTACTGCAGAGGTGGCTGTGGCTACGGAGCGGTTAGTTGCTGGATGTACAGTCAATGGGCCATAAAATGTAAAGTGGTTGCAATGTGGTCAAACGTGGTAGTTACCAGCTCTCGCTCTCCGAAGGGCTCACAGAACGTGACCGCTCTGCCGTGCATCAGCACACCACACAGCTCTCCCACCTCACAGTTACTGCACTCAGACCTGAGGGGAAGAAGAAGAAGAGATGAGAAGAATTAGGAGGAGGAAAAGAAGAAATCTAAGACTAAGTTATGATAAAAGGAGAAGTAGTTGGTGACTGCACCCTTGGTTTACAGGAAACCTTTTCACATACCAGATGCTGGGGTCCAGCTCTGCTTGGAGGTTGGAGTCAAAGTCGTCACGCAGCACAGCATGTTTACCGTTTAGCTCCACTAAACACACACATACACCATATGCTCACAGTTAGACACAATCTGTATGATAACTGGTAATTACATGTTGAAATTAACACATAAATTAGAGTATGCAATGAAACGTAGACTCACCAAGACTTGGTCTCAGTGGGGACTCGGTTGGAGCTGAAACAGAGAAGACGAGAGTACAGGTGAGTAAAGTAACACAGGAAACGCACACACTACAACTTTTCATACCTCTGCAGCTTTGCATTGTGAGTAACATGTCTTAGCTGCAGGGATATGGTCCCACTCTAAAATCATCTCTGAGTGAAACAAACTTTCCCTGTGACCTGGCCCGTCGTCACATCTGCAGTCTCCTGGCTGCTGATGTTAATTCCTCTCAGTAATGAAAGACCAGGCGGCCATGATTAACGGTTCAATGCCAATTAACCGCCATCCTCCCTAGGGGCGCCTGTGAGCTGTAATCTGTGGCCATTGCCTCGCTAACAGACTCAACCATCAGTCTCTCCTGGGGGATACACAGTTCTGAGATGTGGAGGGAGGTGAACAGAGGGTGTAGTGAGTGTTAAGACTAAATTAATCAAACAAAGGTATTAAAAAAGGAAAAACAGTGGTCTTACTTTGGAGCTAACTTACTAAAAACACTTTGCAAAAGAGTCGGCATTCACGTTTGAGCAAACTTCCTTAGAGTGTTTGTGCCTAAAAAGATGGAGGAGGTTGAACAAAGTGAGCTTCAAAGGCCTGGCACAGCGATTCATTTGCATTTGATTATTTTTCAAACTTGTATTCAGTGATGAAATTTCACTGAGCGGCATGTGGTTTTGCTTCCTGAATATATACACCACATACTATCAGAATGCATTTTGTTGACAACATCACCGTATGAAGCAAAAGTAGCACAACTTCCTCCTGGACTGCTCACAGTATATTTGTCTTTCAAAGGACATGATGTTGCTATGATGAAGCAACAGGAGACTAACCCCTGATGAATGAACCAGATGTGCACAGCTCGGACTGTTTCTAAAGCAAAGGGACCTTTTTCAAATTATTACATAAGAAAAAACTTTGACCTTGATGCCAGTTTTTGCAGCAGTTCTTCAAATTATCTGACGACATCCTGAAATACATCCTGTGGTTGTGACAGAGTTCCTGAACCAAACAGGCTCTCCTCTCTTTATCAATATTTCACCATTGTATATCAAGCTTTTTTTTTATTAAATAAAAGAAGCACCTGGGTTGTATCTTTATATTGATGTTTATTCCATCTGTTGATTCATGTTTTAGTCTCTAAATTGCATCATGCATATTTTGAATAGTCGGGCCGAAGTATTTGATATTTCCTTTTTTATCTGCGTCACCGTTGAAGGGCCTTATTTTAACAATAAATGAATCAAGAAACTATTTATTAGTATGTCCAATACTGGTCAAATATATGTGATGCCAGTTGCATCAGGTGCAGAACTTTATTGTGATATTTCAGATTTGGTCTCTGAGAAGATGAAGCAGAAAGCTTAATCACAGTTGTTTTATCTTGTAGATCAAATATCCAGATATTCATATTAGGGAATCTAAGTCATTTTTATTTTAAGCTCAATCACTGTCGAGCGGTGCCGTAGCTTTGACCTCAGTGAACATGTCACCCTTCAGCCGCTGTGAGCCTCTCTACTTTGCTGTGGTAGGTGAGGTGTTTGAAAAGACTGAAGAGAAGGATAATCTGCCACAGTGTTCTCCATCCAGGATGAGCCTGCCCCCCTGATAAGAATCACTGCGATAACACACTGAGGACTCATTCCAAAGTGTCATTTTAAGTTACTTAAGAATCTCTTTCAAACCTTAGAGCGGTTCTCAATGATTCCTCTGATCCCCCCCTAAACAACAGAACGGAAATCCTAAAAATAAGGTGGGATTATTGAAAAAGGGTTTGGTACTCTGGTAATGGCTCTGCAAACTTTGAGCTCAAGCTTCGGTGATAGTTAGCTGCACTAATTTCTCCCCTCGTGGATCTTAATGCTGGGCTCTTAGAAAAGGGTTCACAATGCACGGGGCGGTGGTTAAATTTCACGCTCACTGTAGAAGTTGGAGTCTTAGTGGCCTGTGTGACAGAGCTGGGTGGTTCAGAGGGTGCAACTGCTCTGCTGCTGCTCTGGTGGGCCCTGACGCTCCACTCCACGGCTGTGGCTCAGGCTTGACGATGAAGCCCATTAAAAGCAGATCAAAAGGCCTCCTCCCTCCCTCCCTCCCCCCCCCCTCTCTCTCTCTCTCTCCATCCCTTCCTCCCCCTTATAATCCTGCTGTGATTCAAAACATGTTTAGAGGAGCTATCAATTCAAGTATGTGAAACTCTCTTTCTTGGGGTTTATCTCCATTAAGCAATTATAAAACCAGAACATAAAATGTTTGGCTCAGTTTACGTTAGCATGGGTTGGTGATACAAACTGGACCTGAAAAGAGAGCGTGCACTATCACTCATTCTGGTAATCCACCTTCTCTCTCTGACATAAATGCTTGGTTGATATTCTGCTCTCTACAGTCTCAACAAACCCTTCTAAGTCGTCGCTCCTCTTAGTGAGGCCATTTGGCTGGAGAAAGGCCCAGAAGATTTTTTGGTAGAGGGGGGGTGTTGGATAATCCCCTCAAGCTTCCAAAAAGGCCTCATTTACAGTTTTCTTTCTATGTGCTTCATCGCACTCTCCTGCTGCCTCTCGCACTTTCCTCCCAATCTCTCCCCGCTGCCCACCCCTCCATCCACACCCTTCCTGTCTCTCCTTTGCCGAAGCCCTCTGCGCATCGGGAGCAGACTGTGGCGCTCATTTCACTTGGATTAATCCCCTCTCACTTTCTTAAAGACTTCAATTACTGCCTCCTCTATTAGCGGCTCATCTCTGCTAATGCCTGTATCTCCCTGGCCGGGGCTTATACTCACAAGCATGCAGTGGGACACACACACACACACACACACACACACACACACTCGCAGAAATACACACATACACACAGATGCCCCTACCCCATTTTTGCTATTTCTCTGCTATGCACACGCACACAAATGCACGCGCATAAACAGAGCAACAAAGAGAGGGGGTTCTCAGTAAACTCCACCATGACTGAAATCAGTTGGGTGCTGATGAGCAGGGTTGAGGTGATCCGGGTGGGGACTAAACGAGCATAAGCTTTGGCAGACTCAGACGTCTCAGCACAAAGAGCGCAGGGCACAAGTCATGTTAAATCTTCTCCCCCCTCTTCTCTCCATCTTCCTGCTCTAATCTCCTCTCTCTCTCCTCCTTTTCCTGTTTCACCCACCCTGTAAACCATACCCACTCTTCCGATCTCCCTCGTCCTCCTCTCTTTTCGCTCTTTCTCCCCTCTGTCTGACTCACATCCTTCGCAATGTGGACTGCGTTTGAAGTCGAGTCGCTCCCGTCCAACTGACGGTTGCAATTACTGACTCACCAGGAAGCAAGATGCTGTTGTTTTTCTTCTGCAATGGCTGTAAAGAGAGGGGTTCTCCAAGGTCAGATTTTCACCCACTTCACTACACTTATTGAGAAGTCGGGCCCTCAACTGATTGGCATCTTTATAATAATTACAGGTGAGGGAGAGGAAGCCGGCAAAGATGTAATATTTCTCTGCTGCCTTTTCTAACTCTTGTTTTTAAGGTAACAACAAGGTAAAGACGAAACCTATTATTTTGTGCACAATCTTTTGGCTTCCTGTCTTTATTTCTTCGACACTTAGAAATATATCCTGGTTTCTGTATGTCAGAGATGGGGAGAAACTACACAAGCAAGTAAGAGGAAGGATTTTAGTAGCAGGAGGACAGACATGTAGACTGGGAAGAGAGACAGGAAAAAAGGGTAGAAAATATTACTTGGGGAGACAGTCAGGATGAGATATTGACGACTGAGGTCTCAAGGTTTCTTGCTGGTGAGCGATGGCAGGCGCGCTGGTGTTTAGACTGGGTGGGTGCCGCTGAGGTAGGAGAGTGGAGGCCACCCGTCCCGCTCTGTTACGTTGTGATCAGGCGTCCCTCAGGGAGCAGTGGCCTCTTTGAGTTATATGTGCCTTTAATAATCCATCTGAGGTGCAGCGCACTCAGCCAGGCCCATAAAGGCCTGATTTATTCCCGCGCTGGAAATGAGCGGAGCTGGCGATGCTGGGCAGGAAGCCGCGACTGCTGGCCACGCTGTCAGGTGATAGAGCTGATGGACGGCCTGCAGTGCCATTCAACACCCACAACCACCGACTCCGCCCTTCAGCACATGAACCCCTTTTCCTCATGAACCCCTTCCTCTCCTCATCCCTGACTTGGCTCCTCTCGTGTGGGCTTATTAAGTATTTTTTATGGTCTCTCAGTAGGGGGGGAAATGTTCTTCTGTTTCATCCTCCAGTCTGTCTGTTGTTATACATTTAAATCACTTCCAGGAGCCTGTGCAAACAATTTGGCAATGTAATGATTGTTGCTTCAAACTACTCTGTTGTACTGAACACTGGCAAAAGGGCTTTAGATACAAACACCTGTGCTAGTGAACTTAAAAGGTGGCGTTCTGTTTCTGAGAAGCAAAGTCAAAGACTTACAGTATATCTCTCCTCTTCCATCTTTATCCTTAAATCTCTTATTTACATTAGAATTTAATTGGACGATCTCTGCCTCCCTCCACCTCTTTATCATTCTAAGCTCAGACTCACACTCCACTGTTACCGTCTTTTCTCCAAGCTCCGCCGCTAATCTGTCCAATTTTTCTTAAAGTCTTCACCCTGGCTGATCAACCCCCGATTGCCTTCTTATTTGAGGAGCCTACCCTCTGTTTCTCTCCCTCCTTCCCGTCCATGGATGATAACCCTGCTTTAGATAGCTTTCATTCCTCCTCCTCTTCAAAGCTTGAGTCTTGAGAATATGTACTTCTGAAGTGGCTTGAGCCGGTCCCGGGTCTTACATTCAACTTTGAATGCTAATAACTAGATTTGAGCAGCATGCACTCTCGCTGCCACTCTGCGGCTGAGTTCTGGACTGTAACTTGTTTGATCCTGCTAGAAGGGAAACTTCTGCAGGCCTCTACCTCACCGGCTGGATAGTCTGACTTTGTTGAGGGAATTATAACAATTATAATAGTTAGTTTCTGCATTATCACCCTTCTTTATTCAGTGAGAGAGTGGTCTTACCACAGCCCAGTATTCATTCTCAAGTTTCATTAAATGTCAGGAGCCTTCTCCAATTTCATGAGTTTTTAAATCTGCACTGGTTTATTGAAGCTGCAGGTTTTGGTTCTGGAGGAGGAAACGAGAAACTGACAATCCACCAGAGACCAGAAATGATCAGACTCATTCCAGTGTCTGTTCGCTCCTTTCTATCATCGTCTCTTTTTGCCTTATGTTGCCTGCAGCATGTTCATCTTTCATTTGTAATTCAGATTTTCTGGTGTATTCCGGCAACGGAGCGAGTGTTGTGTTGCTGGCCATCAAAGGAATAAGCCTAGAACAAGGTCGGCCGTCCACTCACATCTACTCTTTCAGCACTGTTGTAGGTTAATGATGTTTAATCACCACATTACCTCTATCCTCCACTCAAATCAACAGCAATTAATGACCTTCAAGTTTCTCATTAACACTATCTCATCATCCCATCTTTTCTTTTCCTTCAACCTCCCACCTCTTCTGCAGCGAAGAGACAATAGCTGTTTTTTACACATGAAAATGTCTGGAAAATTGGTTCTGGACATTTAATTGAGTTTTCCTTTCACATATGAAGAACCCAGCAGGAGATTGTCCTGACTCTTTCACAACAACAGGAAAAATCTCATTATCTGCTCAAGTGGACATCTTCATCTAAATCTTCTAGATGAATGGCTTCTCTTTTTCATCAGTTTAACATTCATTGCATGTTAGAAATGTCATCCAAGCGCCCACTCGCTTACTGTGAATATTTTTATAATTTTCTTGTTGTATTCTCACATTGACTCACTCGAGACATTTGACCTGTAATTGTGGATCCCTTATGACAGTCAGGTCTTTATACGCCTCGCCACTTCCCACATTTTCCACCATACCTCGTTCACTCCAGAAATGTTTTTTACTTGACTTCACTGCATGTTCTCTGCCAATTCCCATTCACAGCTCAAGTCCCCTGAGGCCTTTTAACCTCTAAGTCTTGGCTTTTTCATTTGTCTGCTGTGAGTAGAAGTGGTCTGCTAGTGTGATACTGCGGGGCCTTGGCAATAAACAACTAAAGTGACTGTTGTTGGCTTCGGATTGGTTCCTGTGCAGAGGAACAAGATCCGGGCAATGTGTCAGTGGTGGTGAGAGGATGAGCTCTCGAGCAAGGAAACAGAAGAGAGAAGCCTTGTCACTAACTCTCTGTCACTCTTCCAGGCCTGACTGAGGGCTCTTTTCCAAGTAGCATAGAGCTATCAAGTTGAGCACTCTGTCTGGCGTGTGCAGGGGTGGCGTCTCACATGACCTGCTAGGGGTCAAACTACTTTTAAAGAGGCCCCAGAGACTAGCCACAGAGATACTATTATTTTTCTAATGAAGACTAAGTATATTTTAATGTAGAAATCCCCCCCCAAAAAAAAAAACTAGTTGATTGTCTATTCCACTTTCAGCCTTAAAGTCAAATTTGATCTACAGGGAGGAGTTCTTAAGGGAGGAGGAGGTTTCTTTCCTGTAAACAAGCAATTATACACACTCAGCATGCGGAGTGGAACTGCGCTGTCTGTCAATAGCTACTTAAGGCTGTCACAGAAAGTGGATGTAAGAAGTGTTGGCCATAAAGCGTAAATCTCCGACAGAGAGAGAGAGAGAGAGAGAGAGAGAGAGAGAGAGAGAGAGAGAGAGAGAGAGAGAGAGAGAGAGAGAGAGAGAGAGAGAGAGAGAGGGAGGGAGGGAGAGATGAGGGGAAAAAGCTGAGTTTAGCATAAGCTGAAATTAAGCTGGCAATATAGGACATCCAAATATCTCTGGCTCTGGCTGCATCATTAGGGAGAAAAAGAGCCAAGAAGTGCTGCAATGCCACTTTCATGAAGAAGCAGCATATCAAACATGCCACTAAGTCATCCAGAACACTCATAATATGCATAATGTTGACGGTAATAGGAGGTAAGTAGGGGGCAGGTGCACATGTGGGCTCGAACATGTATGTTTCTGTGAAGGTGTGAATATATCTGCCTGTCAAGTGCAATACATTCACACGCGTGGTTCATAGAGGGGGGAAGAGCGATGCGTGTTCGTCGACTCACCTCCCTGCTCACAGAGCTGCTGGGCCAGAGCATCCTTGAAAAGGATCTGTCCTCGATGTGTTGCTGTGGCGCTGAGGAAGAGAAAGAAAAAGTGGGATGTCAGGAGAGGAACGACGAGGAGAGACGGATCGTTGACACCAGCACAAACAGCGCCACCGCCAAAGTTAACTGGTCTGTCCTCAATATGTGCAGATTAATCCAGCACAGATGGCATCATTTCCCACTAAAACCCACTAAAATGTGCTCCATCAGAGGACATTTGCTGAAGTTCATTATGATGTGAGATAAAAACAGCAAGAAACACCCCCCCAGATCAACCAGTTTCTCTGAGGATGTGTGGGAGCGGATGATGTTGACATGTGAGCAAAGTCGGAGGTCCCTCTATTACTTCATTTCCTCTGGCTAAGAGGATAATTGTCCCTTTATTATTCACATATTGAAATATTTCCTCATTCACATCATTGCTGCATTAACGACATTACAACATCCCCACACAGTAAAAAAAATATATCTTCCTACATCATCATCTGTCCCCTACACCACTATACTCTCCTCACGCAAGGCAGTGTAAATCTAACTGTAGTCTATGTTGCGTGCTACTGCCTATGTATGGAATGTAATGTGAAATCCTTCCGGTGGCCGAGAAATGCATTATTCATTTGAAAATGGAGAGATCTTTAAAAATCTAAGAGGGTGAAATGGCTCAGAGTGCAGTGGGATCTTTTACACAGACAAGCGAGACGTGCTCCACTGTGCTGCGGCCGTGTGGAAAGAGATCTGCGCTCATAGGCAAAACCAGAACAATGGTGGGAAATGTGCATACTGAAGAAGCTGCTGCCACAGTTGTAATAATGATAAATATCAACATATTACTATAGCAAGAACCACAACTCAACAATGTGATTTGAAGGTTTGAATGGAAATATAGGACGTTGAGGAAAGATTATCGGACCCAAGCTCATTACGCATACCTATATTGTATTTCAAACATAAAATGCGAGAGGTACGCACGGGAGGGAAGTAGGATGAATGGATGAGGGAAGAAGGATGAATGGATTTGGGTAGGGATGAGGAAAGGAGGGTGAAGGGATTTGGGTAGGGATTAGGAAAAGAGGATGAATGAATGAGGATAGGAGGTCGAGCGGATGAAGGTAGGGATGAGCGAGGGAGGGCGAAGGGGTTGAGGGTAGTGAGTAGGAAAGGAGGATGAAGGGGTTGAGGGTAGTGATTAGGCAAGGAGGATGAAGAGGTTGAGGGTTGGGATTAGGAATGGAGGGTGAATGAATCTGGGTATAGACGGGCAGAGGTAGGGATAAGGTAGAACGGTGAATGGATGAAGGTCACAGTGTGATTGGTTGACCAGGTATGTGTAGGTTTGACAGGTGATGGTGCTGTTGAGGCTTGGCCCTGCTCCCGAAAATGGGTTAACTAGCTAACTTCCTATGAATCACTACTTGTTATAATGTTCCTGTAAAAATAGGGGAAAATAGTCATAAAATAAAAATGTAGAATAAAATATCATTAAAACAAGAGCGAGAACGAAGGAGAGGAGGAAAATATGACTGGGTTTGAAAGAAGCAGCAACTCTCAAAGTCCTTGAAATGAGTTATTGGAAAAAATAATAAAGTTTTAGAGCCCTTTGTAACTCGGAGTCTAGTGGCAGCAGCAAAATGGTCGGTGTAGAAACAGCCCAATGAATGAGACAAGAGGAGACAGCACTACACTTTTAGCTGACCTGTAAAAGCTCTATTGCACCACTTGTGCAGTTTGATCTGAATTTTCCCAATTTTCCAACAATACACAGAGGGGGAGCAGTTGGAGCGGGATTGACGTCAAAAATATAAAGAGGATAAATATCAGAGCTGCGATGGTTTCCTTGCGGACTGCACGCAGCGTTACCGTCCATGAGGGGAGTGGAGCGCAGCGGGCGGGAGTCTTGTCTCCTCTGTCTGGCACGCAGACCATTTTAATGTTGCAATTTGGCTTTGGTATTAATGATGAGCATCATCCGTGGCCAGTAAATCTGAGCCACCTCGCACTAAAAACACACACGTGCTGACACAGAGCTCTGCCTCCCACCCACATGCAGTGAGAAATGCCCCTTCAAGGAGCATGTGTGGGAAAAAAAGGTCTTTCACTTGGTCTCTGCCATGTAAGGACACACTTGTGTTCCTAACGCACTGTTGTCTCAGTGTTCAGGGTATTCCCAGGATCCACAGACATTACACAACATTTCTATTATCTAAGCGGAACCAATAGAGCTCCGGGTAACCTCATCGCAATTTCAAATTCACTGCATGACCACTTTTGTGGGAGAGATCCAGACAATTTTAGTGTGTTGCACCACACCCGGTGAATACTATAAATTACAATACAGATGAACGGGAGGAGAGGATTAAGAACAGGCAAAGATTTGATGTAGTGGCCGGAATTAGTGAGCCCCAACTTCATTTTACACACTCTGTCCATCTCCTGCTTCCTTGTCACTCCTTCTTAAGGATGAGGTGGCTGTGGCCCAGGTGGTGGAGCGGGCCATCCACTAACCACAAGGTCGCAAGCTGAGGTGTGCTTGGGCAATATACTGAACCCCAAATGGCCTGACAGCTGTGCCTGCAGTGTGATGTGTGTGATGTGCAGTGTGCAGAGTGATGGACGACAGAGAAATGAGTGAATTGGCAATAGGTCGTCACGACCATAACAAAGACTTTTAACAGACCGTTAGATTTCTCCTTGCAACTCCCTAACTCTACCCTCATCTGGCCCGTGCACCACGCAGACTCAGCCGCTTTATGGGTGCTGAGGCATTTACACGTTCATTTCAGCTCATAAATAATGAAAAGTGGCCCTCATCAATTAGTAAAGAGCTCCAGTGCATGTGCGGAGCTGGGGGAGAAAACATACATAATTACACTCATATTTCAGAATTGTCTGGAAACTCATTTGAGTTTGGTATTTATGAATAAAAGATGGTTGGTAAAGAACAGCGGGAGGGGATGTAGGAACAAGGCCCTTAAATATTTACTAAACACGGTCGGAGCTCGAGTTCACTCAACAGATTCTGTAAAGTGACGAGGGGACGGGGGTCTCTATCAGGAAGCTAATTTGACCTCGCACACGTATTATACACACATGGAAGACACACACCTCTGGGAGAGCAGCTCTCTACCATGTCAGGTAGGAAACACAAACCCTGCAGGGATGATAATAGTGGGAACATGCTGTATTCACACATTTGCCCTGCATTCAAATGGTCAGGGTGTGTTGTTTCATGTGAGACAGTGAAATATGACCCAGGAAACTGAGTTGGAGAAGCTTTGAATTAACTAAATATATATATAATCATTATTACTATATTATTATTATTATAGTTTTTAATTAAAATTGCAGAGATAAGAGTGTGAGGATGATTTCTGACCTACGCTAACAGGGTTATATTTTACCCCTGTCCATTGGTTTGTTTGTTGGTCTGAGGCATTAAGCAAATTAACTGTTGAACTGATAGGACATGGGCAGAGAGAGACCCCATTCGAATTTGGCGCAGATCCAAACAGAGGGGCAGATGCAGGAACTTTTCATTGTATTTGTAAAGGTATTTTTTGACATTGTCGAGGGAATAATGCATGGACAATAAAATAAAATCAGACACATAGAGGACTGATATCTAGGAGTGTATGCAATCTGCTGCAGCTTGATTAAATTTGAGTTGGTCCTTGGCAAACTTTTGCTCTCTACTGAGTGTCATCTTAGTTGCCAGTGAAATAAAGGTGAGTAGAAGGAGAAGTAACATAAAAAAGCAATGCAATCAACAGCACCTCAAATTTGTATATAAAAACTTAAGTAAATTATGCACCAAGTTTTCTCTTTGAAAACTCTGCAAATACTTTTCTGTTCTTTAATGATGTTTTTTTCTTCCCCTCGATAAAAACAAAGACAAACCAAATGACAGAAGAGATATAATCAAAGAGGAAGAGCCATATTCAAGTGTGTGCATGTTAGTGGACGGACTAACTTTGCGACTTAATAACGTGTGTGTCATTAAAACAGTAGCCAGGAGAGGGCATTTAGTCTGAGCCGGGGAGTGTGTGATCGTCGCAGCGAGACGCCAGCGTCTGTCCTGCTGTCTCACTCCAGCGGCTCCTCAGCATGTGCCTCTCATTACTGTCCCCACTCTGGGAGCCACACATACAGACACACGGAGGGAACACCACTAATACACTCAGAACATTTATTGAACATCTAAATATTAATTTGACTTTCTTTCGGGGGAAAAAGCAATTAAGGCCCTAAATGTGTTGATGTTCCCCCCTCCCCTCGTTTCTCTTCCACTGATTCAAACAAACGATCGTTTATCGCGTGTCTTCCTCTCCCCTCTCATTAGTCTGGAGGAGCAAATCTAAAGGGAAAGGAAAGAGAGAGGGATTGAGAAAAAGAGGCGGATTGAAGGAAAGAGATGAATAAATGGAGGGGGAGGGGAGGGGGGCTTTGGGATGTGGTCAAAGGAAATAGAGATGGGGGTTAGATGGCCTTGTCTTCAAAGTCCACGATCTACTGTCAAACTGAAAGACATGCGAGGAAAGGCAGGGATCCAGCCCCCCCCCCCCCCCCCGACCCACACACAGACTCACGCTCACACACACTCCAAGCCATGTATGAGCTTTAACATATACGCAGATGGACAGGCTGTCACTCAAAGAGCTCCCAAAAGGGCCTGGAGTGGGTAATTACCAAGCATGTCTTCCATGTTAGATTACATGTTGCCGTCGGCCATAAGTATCCCCCAGGAACCAGTTTGACAGCTCCCTGCTAACCACACACACACACAAACACAAACACACACACACACACACACACACACACACACACACACACACACACACACACACATACACACACACACACACACACACACGCTTATTTACCATAAAAACACATACATGGTAAATATAGCTACAGCCTTGACTGAATCCTGACCACACAGACAAACTTTTGCAAGAGTCTTTATAGATGACCATAAAAAAAAAAAATCCATGCCCACACACGCTATTACATCCGAGGGCAGAGGGGACACACGTCCCCACGCTCCTCTTCCCTCGTTAGACGACACTCCCGTCCCGTTCACCTCAAATCCCAATTAAAAGCTCATTTGCTCTCCCAGCTCACTGGGTCTGCTGGTAATCATGATTAATCTGAGGAGTTGCAGTAAGGGTGCAGTTCCAGTCGCCAGCGCTGATTTGGAGCATTTGGACCGAGCCCTTAAAATAATACATCCTAATTGGTTGATATATCTCCCACGTTGAGGACCAGCTGTGGTTATGGCATAACAATCAGTGACAAGTTAAAATTGAAGCGGCAGAAAGACGGAGAAGTAAAGACAGCACAACAACAGAGGCTGACTCAGCATCCGAACACTTAAGAAACGTCTACAACGTTTTCTTGAATTCAACCGAACCTTGGTATTTTCATACCAATCGGAGCTGAGAAGGTGCAACTGCATATGTGAAATTACATTACTCCCTCCCACTTCCCCCCTGCCTCTAAATTAATTAATTGAAAAAGGCTCTCGGAGAACATGCAAATTTAATGAAGCTCCACAGAGGAGGGATTTGGGAGTTGTTTGGCAAATTACCTGCTTGTTAGCACATGGTCATGGAGTTAGGGCTTCGGATACAGCCAGAAGAAGCACAGTGACTGCTGAGTTTACAGCCAGGAGAAGAAGCCAATGACCTTGATACTGTTTCTGAGTTATGATTAGAGGGGATTAGAAAAACAATAGTATTTATAGGAGTAAATATGAGTAGGAAAAATATGCCTATCTCTATGCCTATTTTGAGGCTCAGGTGCTTTCTTTTCGTCTTTAAAAAAACGCTACATCGAAAAATTGATATCTAAGAAAATCTGCCTTTTTAAAAAACCTCTCTATCCTTTCCTCACTTTTTCAGCGAGGGTCAGATTAGGACGAGGAGGAGAAAGAGAATAATCGACTGTATTTACCCGGAGTAAACAACAGCGAGATGAGTCCCTGCAGTAAGTCTCGTCCGTTATTTGTCTTGTCAGCAGAGCACATTTTACGGGAACAGACAGCGCAAAATGTCAAGCAATCATTTCGTGCAAAATACATCTGGAGCAGCCCCCCATGTCCCCAGAGCATGGCTCATTTTGCTGCATTTAAAAGGAAGTGCCTTTCCTTTTCAATCTCCACACCCCAGTTTCATCGAGGTCACTGTCTCAGCAGGTGGGTCGGCTGATTTCGCGAGGCGAGGCAGACGATTCGTGGCATTATTGATCAGAGTATTGACCGGTGTGTACTGTGCATATATGTGTCTCTGCGCAGGTGCATGTGTATAATAACATTGGTCATGGACTGTCCAGTGGGAAATAAGACCCCATCATGGATGCAGAGACCTTTAAGGTTAACAGCAACAGGAGCCTGGACTGATGTGTGGAGGAGCTTGACTCAAAGAAGATGATTTACAGTTAAATTCTCAGAATAGTGACATATATTTAAAGTTTCAGAGAGGTTAAACACGTCCATGTGAGAGATATAAGGCTTGCTGTCTTAAATGTGAATGTGTGATATATGAAAATTAGAATTATGTGGGTGAACTGTGTCAGATTTGCAGCTCCAGAGAAAAAAAAGGTGGATGCGATTTATGTGCTCTGTCATCTTTCGCAGTTTCATCCATATTTCTCTATCTATGATGCCAAAAAATGTGATTACCTTGAACCAATAATTCATGTTCCCTGGCCAATGTCTACAGTGAATCAGCCACACAGCCAAAGGCCAGTTTGGAGCTTTAATGATGAGCCGAGCTCATTAACTAGTGAATTTAATGTTGAAACAGGAATAATAGGGAATCAATGCAGAAGACTAATGCCAGGGGAAATTGAGAGCTGGGTGAGATAGGTCATCTGTCAGCCTGATGTCTGAACTCTGACCTTTGACCTCAGCATAATTCAATAAGCTGCTAATCATTCTTATAAAATGCAATGTTGGATTACAATTTTATGCATCACTTTATTACCTGCGCCAAAGAGTTTATGTTTTCACCCTTTCTGTAAGTTGGTTGGTTGGTTTGTTTGCGAGCAAGATTACACAAAAACAGATTTCCACAAAACTTTTGAGGTTTTCGATCTACTGAGTGCCCCTTCTGGTTCTGTCTATTTTTCCTTGTTTTCAAAAAGAACTTCTTCACCTTACGATTTTGTGGTCACATAAATACTTCCTGCTTTCAGGACTCTGATGATCTCTAACCGGTGAGCTTTGAACTTTTTGCAGCACACCACAGAGCAGCAAACTTCACCTCACACAAGTCTGGCTCCTCCAAACAGATGGCACTATCAAGTCCACAACAGCACCAAGCACAATTACAGGACATTAACCATTCCTTTTTAATTACAGCTAACAAGACAAGAAAGTATACGAGTGCCCACCTGCCCGTTCTCTCTTCAATTCTATTTCACCCGCTAATTGCGCCAACAAGTGGCTTCAATCCGTCTGGGGCTCCACAGAGGAACCACAAGTTTTTAAGAGATGTATAAAAAGAAAGGAAATGTTTCCAAACAATTGCATACGAACACACACATACACAGGATGCCACAACATACAGGAGCAGCTATTAGGTCCCCATCCCCTCAGGGGAACACTTTGGGAAGGGGGCCTCCCCAGATGTAGTAATTAAAACGATCTCCAACCCGGCATCCGTCTAAGTCACACACAGAGACACAGACACGTGGATATATTAATGCAGAGCTGCATGTGCACAGTCAAAAAATCCCCAGATACACCCACACAGCACCCATAGAACTAAACAGTGTGGATCCAGAAGTAAAAATTATGATTAGCTATGATATAGAAAACTGAATATTATTTTTGAGATGGTGAAACAATGTATAGGCTCCTGTAGAAGCCAGCAGTCTATATGATGATCAACTGTGTTTTAAGAAAAACATTTGCACATTTTATTTGCAATGTACATAACCATCAATCCTCAAGTCTAACGCAACCTCTTATTGTTGGAGCTCACTCGTTTAACACATCTACGAAAATCATTTCAGCTGCGATCAGATAGTGCAGCGTTACATTTTGTTTACCACAGAGTGACCATGGTTTCCCTTTCTAACATGCAGCAGTTTTTTTAAAGATAAGAAAAAGAGTCTACGACACTATTTTGACTATCCAAGTCAAAAACCACAATATATTGGGATGTTTAAAGATACCTTAACAAGTAGTTGGAAAGGAATCATTCACAGCGGTTTATGGGATGTGAAGTTCCTTTACTCTTAAAATAATTATGTACAAATTCTTCTACCTTTGCCTTTCCGATATTATTTTCTCATAGATGGTCTCTTTTCATAATCATTTTTAGAAACTTTAATGGAGAAATTAGATGGTTAAATTTACATCTGGAACCAGAGCTGTTGTAAAAGTGGGTGGTCACTGTTACGCTCTATATGCAAGCTGTAGTTACATATAAAACCCTATTTACACACACACACACACGCCCTACTGCACTGGCTGCTTTGAGACTGTAAGTGAAGCAGAATAAAGGCAAAGAAAGGAAGAGACACACTGATGCATCTTTGCATTCACCAGAGGAAGCTATTAACCATTCTCACCTCTGCTAAGTGCAGCAAAGCATTCAGTGCACAGACATGGAGTTTCATGTCTGGGCACGAAGAATCAAAAGTGGGGCACAACAGTGTTTTATGCAATCATTAAACCGAGAGTTGTTTCGTATTTTATGTGCAAGACAGGATTATCTCTAGGTCTACACTACTTTGGTCATTTCTGAGAGTATCTTTGAGGGAATAGCTAATTGTTGCTTTTGTAATTATGGATAAAGATTAAAGATATAGATAAATTACAATTTATTCCATTCTTTGTCATAAAACCTTAGTTTCTCAGAGACCAGAGTAACAACTACAAAGTCTTTATTTTTTATATAAAATAAAAAAACTGATTATTCTGTATTTTTGCTCGATAAAGGGCTCAATTATAATACATTGTTGAAACTTTTGCTGATTCATTTTCTGTTGATGTGTGTTTTTTCTGTGTATGTGAGTGTGCGCTCCCTACTCCTCCACCTCCTCCTTCCTCTGTCCCTCTCCTCTCCACCTCCAAGGCCTCCCGTTCTCTTTAGCTGACAATTTACTGCCACCCAGAAAATGAGTTCTTCTGGATGTCCAAGTCACTGCACTCCATCATATCTATCATTCTCCTGCTGGTGATCTGTTACCAGGAACACTCCCACAATATCACCCATAAAACTGCTCATCGGCCCCCATATTAATGCGGCAGCGGCCAGCTCCAGCCCTTTGAAGGACATTGGATGTCTGTGGCTTTAATTTAAACGCTCATGGACACCGCTTGTGGAAAATGGTCCTTGTATCCATCAGGAGAGGGCAAGGGTAGGACATTGCATTATTTACATTTTGGACAAATGTCTTCTCATCCACAGAACTTATACCTTACTACCTCGGCTAACTTATAACTGAGATTCGTGTTACAAAACCACGATGTATGCGATAAGTTTAGTAAAATACTTATTTGCAGTAGCAAACTTTGATGGACGATGGCTGTTTGCGCATCACATCTTGCCCTCAAGAGTAACAACACTGAAAATGGAGCGCTGGAAAATTTGATGCAGCACTTGGTGCGGTGATTAAAATCCGTTTTCTTCAGGAACTCATGCTTTTCTATGGGTACTCAGGCTTCATCACACAGACCAAACACATGCAATTTGGTTAATTGGAGACTCTCAATTGACCGTAGCTGAACGGCTGTTTGTCTCATTATGTTGCCGCTGTGATACCCTGGTGACCTGTAAAGGGTGTACCCCGCCATTTGCCAAATGTCTGCTAGGATTTCCTCCAGCTCCCCCTACTCGACCCTCAAGGGATAAGCGGTATTGATAGTCGATGGATGGACCAAAGGTCGTCTTGGTTTTGGATAGAAGGGCCTTGGGTGTTGAATCCTCCGAGATAAAGATATACTGGTGAAAATGGAGGCTTGCACCATAACATGGTGCAGAGTCTGACTGTGTTTTTGCCCGGGTGTGTGCACGGGTTCAACTGCAGATGTGTGTCCAAAACTGTGGCATCTAGGAATGTCTGTGCATGTGAGAAAAAAAGTAGACAAGTTAATTTGTGTATGAAAGCATCTGCATGAAGTGTGTCGTGTCTGTGTGTGTATGCGTGAGTGTGTGTGAGTGTGTGTGAGTGCAGCAGCAACCGACTGGAGTGTGACTGGCTGACTTTGATAAGGTCAGCCACAGGGGCCCCTATTGTCATTTAGTCATGGCCCCCTGCCTGCCCCACTGTCATCAGCATTGGCACACTGCTGCTGAGTGGTTTACGCACACATACGCACATGCACAGCACAGACACACAAACACGGAGGAAACACAGTAAATGTGTTTGCTGGCAGACAAAGAAGAGGCAGTGAATCTGTTTGGCTCCGTGGAACTCGTCTAAATGGCAGCTCCACTTCAGCAAATTCCCCAACTGAATCCTTTCCTGACACTCTGTCCATAAAAGTCTCTGTCGGATCGTCTGTGGAGCCCCTCCAGGAATACACTGAGGGATTTTTACAACCCCTGCCAAAACGTTTCAATTTGTTGTGGTTTTTATGAAACACTGATGTGCAATTTGCAATGACTTTCATGTGTTGGAAGAGGATGACTGGTGATAAAAAAGAAGGGATTAGTTTGCACTTTGATTTGACTTTCCAGTCACTAAATTCATATGATGATAATAATGTTTTCATCCAGGGATTTAATTTAAAAAATACACTGAGCTGCTCCGGATATTAAAGTCTGACTAGTCAAATTTATAAAAATGCTAATATTTGTGGGAGACTTTTACTCGATGATCTTTTGCAATGCAGTGCTCAGTGGCTGTGACTTTGTGTGGGACAGCATTATTAGAAAACTCCCCTTTCGTCTACGCTTCTCCATAAACAGCTGCTAATTGCATTTGGACTGATTATCTGCCTCGCACTGTAAATCACCAGCCAGGAGAACTAGAGGGAAAGAGAGTTAGAGGGTGTTCCTAACAGTTAGACATGGAGAAAATTATGAAGAGTAAGATGAACCAGAGTAGGGGGGGCTTTAAAACGCATATCACGTGATCTCCCATGTAGAGAGGGCATGCGCGTGCCAGCGTGGACAGGAAGCCATGCCTGTGTACTCCTCATGTCCTATTGAGCTCCGCATGTTAGCATCTGTATCATTGTAAAATGTAGAATTTAACTGCGCAACAGCTGTTAGCAAAGTCAACGGGGTCAGCAACGCTTGTAAATGATGATTCATCTTGTGTTCTACACTGGTAGCTGATGCTGGTTGTTTACTTCCAGTAGGGGGTCATGTGACAGCAACTTAGCCTGTCACCAAAAAGACCAAATTATCAAGAGCCTGTGAGTGTCCTGTTGTTTTTCCCAGCATCTCAGCTTCTGCCCGTCCAGACTAAAACGATACTGCAGAGTTTTCAAACTTCTCAGTTTTTGCGGCTCTAAATGTCTTGTATGGACGCCAGACACATATCCGTGACAGAGTTCATGCATTTTCAAACCATTGTAGTGGAACAAGCTAAAATGTGTGAGTTCATGTGTGTGTGTAAATGTGCTGTTAATTCTCAGCAGGATAAACACAAACACATTTACACCTGCCACTGCACATGTCGTGTCAGGCGCGGTAATTGGGATATAATGACCCACATTCTCTCTGTCCCTGGTTTAACCTCTGTCCAGTCAGCATGCTCTCTCTGACAGGACTGCCTTTGCACATCCTTTCTGCGGCTCGACAACCCCCCCCGTCTCATTCCTACAGGGTCAATACGCGGCCACGCAACATTAACAGATATTATCGTAACAGTTTTACGACTTCCATGACCATGTCAGGGTTAGACGTGCGGCAGCTGTGAAGGTCCCACTCTCTATCGCAAAATTTTCGGTCTCATTCTCTCTCTCAGATACTTTCTATTCTTCACATACAGACGCACTTACAGGAAGTTGACGCAGCCTGTGCCGGGCGGTGGGGCGATCCAGACAAAGCTGAAGCTGGTGGAGGGCTGGTGGCTGACGTGGGAAGCGACGACACTGCAAACAAACTGGGTTCCAGCATACTGACGCTCCGGCATCACACCTGCAGAGGAGGAGGGAAAGAGTGAGACACCAACAAATACTTGTCAAAGATAAAAGATCACTACTACTTGATGCAAGTCCGTTCAGTCTGAGTTAAACTTGTCACCTTCAAAAACAATGTAATAATGCATTGGTAGTACAGAGTGTATAAGGGCAACATCACACCTGATGTGAGTCGTACAGCGTCCACATGAACCCTACCTGAGACCTCCTCCCCCAGTCGGGGGGTCGGTGTTCATATTTATCAAAGAAACTGGACTTTGGGGTCAAGGGAACTTGGTTTTAAGTAAACGGTCCCTAATGTGAAAACAGTCTCTATTAGGATTTAATTATAGAGGAAAAAAGGCATTGGCAGCTACACATGTCTGCATTGTTCCACATAAATCTCCTCCTTCCTTCTTTTGATCAAATGCCATTGTATTTATTTGTTTTTGTTAATTCCATCCACTGGCGTCCTACTGTTTTATGTTTATACTTTCATTACTTCCTTCCTCACACTTAAACCTTGATTCCTTTGTTTGTTTCTTTTCTCCTTTCATGTTTTTCACTGAACTCACTGGATCCTTCTTTCCTCCCTCCCTGTGAAGCTGACACGACCGAGCTTTGCTCATATTAATGAGGGTCTGTGTCCGGCTATGATTGCACCGATGGAATGACATCATGTCACACAATCTTTCCTTCATTTCACAGAGGGCAAGGGCACGATGCCACCAGACTCATCAATCACTGGGCAGACGCACAGAGCAGTTGAATAATTTACTTTAGCTGAACAGTTGTGTGGGACGGCAGCGTGGTGCAGTGGTTAGCACTGTCACCTCACAGCAAGAAAGATTCTGTTTGTGTGGGTTTGTGGCCAAATCGCCGGCTTTCTCCCACAATCCAAAGACAAGCAGAATGGGGTTAAATGAACTGGACACCGTGACCATAGGCGTGAATGGTTGTCTCTCTATGTTGGCCCTGCGATATGCTGGGACCTGTCCAGAGTACACCCACACAAAGGAAAGGTGATGTGGATAATGTGTGGATGGATGAATAAACAGTTTTGTAGTAACTGTAAGAATCCAAACTGTGCGAAAAAGAAAGCATCTCAACTGGAGTAAGCATTTAGACAGATGATTTGGGCATTTGTTATAATTCCAAAAACACAGAGTCGTTTTGTGGTCCAGTGAACATGGAGCAAACACATTCAGCCAGTTTAAAAATGTATGTGATGTCCCATCTGCTTGTATGACGACATGCTCAGTGCTGCTGCAGCGCCCGGGTGGCCAGCCTCTTCCCTTTTACAACCTGCAAACACAGTTCTCTCCTTACTTCACTTCTTCTCTCCTCTCCTCAGTCATCACTCACTTTACACAAAAAATAATCAGCAATGATTAATAACATCGGAGCTTTAATATCCCCTGGCTCAATGTGCAAATCAATATGCAAAGATTGTGTGTGTGTGTGTGTGTGTGTGTGTTTGGGAGTCTCTCTCTGTGTGTGTGTGTGTGACTGTGTGTGTGTGTGTGTGTGTGTGTGTGTGTGTGTGTGTGGTGCAAATCTAATTATTTAAAGAGAAATAATTCCGCCCATTTCTGACAGTAATGAATTTGACTTCACAGATTGCATCAATGTCGGCCGCACGGAATATGTTTCTGTTTTGGCTGTGTGTGTGTGTGTGTGTGTGTGTGTGTGTGTGTGTGTGTGTGTGTGTGTGTGTTAATTTGTTTGGGCTGCTAGACGTCAATGTGTATGAGTGTGCCGTGGTACAAACAAAACTAGTTATCATTGCTGCTGGATGTTTTTAGATTGAGCACCGTGCATTTATTTGACCCTGTGGCGTTTCCGAAGGCTTTCTTCGACGCAGGAGTTTTTCTCATCATGTGGAGGAATATCCAACTCTTTAGCTGGAGTTCAAAATGAATAATCATCAAAGCTCTGCAATTTACAGGGGGGGTTTTCACATGGCAACTACATATTGTCACATTATGTGGAAGTGCATGCGGCGTGTGGTCCTAATGTGTCAGATTTATGAGGTGCCGAGTGAAGCAGCCCCCTATATATCGCTAAAGGAGTGGCTGGTGTATAATAACAGCCTGAGACGTAATCACCCACTAATAGTCCTGCTGTTCTCCAATCACCTCGGCTGCAACCTCTCTGCGTAATGACCGCGATTTACCGCTAAGCAAACACACACACACTCGTACAGGCAAACACATATAAACACGCATTACTGTCAGGGGGTTATTGTTGTGTTGTTTGCTTGAGCAAGATCCCCTAAGCACCCCCATTTTTACAGGCAACATACAGAAATAGCAGAACTAGTTTCTGTGGTGGTATTTATGAAGCACTCAGGGCAGCAAGCATTGACATACCCATAGATCTTTCCTCTTTTCTCTCAGCCCCCTCTGACACAAACGATTGTCATTTTCACTACAATTTCCTTTGCCACAAATTTACTGCCACGGCCAAGGCAGTCGAGAGAAACAATTTTTGGCACTAATTGTCCAATTGTGGGTGGCAGGAGAAGAGAAGCCGAAGTGCTATGAATCTTTCTCATCACATTGCCATGGTGCAATTTGAGAATCCCTGCAGATGTGCATAAAACAAGCTTAGGTCTTGTGGCAGCGGAAAACACTCCCCGCAAAGCCGCAAAGACAAAGAGAAAGAGAGAAGGGTGTCGATCGGAGCTGAGCAGCACACTGAGCGGAGGAGATAGCAGAAGGAGAGAGTGATGGGGGGGTGGCGATAGTGGACAGACGGACAGAAACAATGAATCACTCATTCAAAGTTGTGTATGTTTACGCCGCTGTTGCCCATGAGCGAGAGAAAGAGAAAGGTGGGAACGGCACCAACGACAATTCTTGCCGTACAACTCTCGGATGTTCCACATGCTACTGTCACTCTTGCTCAAAAAGGAAACTAAACAAATGCAGAACGGTACGAGAAATTTTGAAAGTAAGTGAGAAAGCAGAAGACAGAAAGAGATAGAAAGACGGTAATACAGAGAGAGGTAGGAGCTGATGTATGGCTGAGCAGAGAGCAGTATGGCTAGGGCGAAGATGAAAAGGCAGTCTGATGCACTCCAGGACACGGCAGCGCTGGGACTCTACACCACTCACAGAATTTCTATTCCCACTTGAAAAACACACTCAGGCGTAAAAATGCAAATAACGAAACTAGTTCCTTTCATGTCTTGCTGTGGAGAGAGGGCGAGGGAGAAGATGAAAAAAAAATCACTATTATTCAATGAGCTCCAAATCCCAAATGTTCCAGTGAAGCAACAAGCTGAAGTGAAACCTGGAGAGAGAGAGAAAAGGGAAAACTCTGACATCCCTGGTTCTGTTCAGGGAGATGAGCAGAGAAACGGAGAGAAGAGCTCTTTTGTCACTGTGAAATGAAAATGTATAACAAAGCCTTTCCTGTATCCTTACATGCACACACGCTGCAGGAGCAAAGAATAAATGAATGAACATTATTTTACTAATTTGAACTCTGAGTTATTTTTTACAACATCTCTGGAAACTAACAGTGATGGATGTTAACTTTGCTTTATGTGCTTCTTTTCTTTCCTGTCGATGATTTGTGCTTCGTTTATCTCCTTCTTTCCCCGTCTCAATCCCCTGGATCCTCCTAAATCCTCCTGATACAATTGTATTGATTCAAAACTACTGTTACTGGGTGATTGATATCAAGCCCAAAAAAGTAAAAGTGTATACATATTGCACGATTAAAACCACCACGACCAAAGTGCTGAACAAGATTAAAATGTGCAAATTAATCAATCAGTGAAAATCTATTAAGTAGAGAGAAAAAATTGAAAACATAATTAATATTTCAGATTTTAAAATTTGCACGATAGCAGATTAAATCAATGTTTCAAGCTTGACTTGAATGGAAAGCCAGTGAGAAGAAGTGGGTATTTAGCAATGATATCAAACATTTGAAATTGAATAGATAAGTTGTTCCAGAGATTAGGAGAAGTCACTCCAAAGGGCTGGTCACCTTCGTTTTGAGCTAAGATCTCAAGACACCCAGAGACAGGAGGTGCAACAATTCAATGAAATAAAGCTCAATGAATCCTAAAAACAAGCAGTAAAATGTTAAGGTAAATCCTGAATATCAGGAAGCCAGAGAAGAGAGGCCATGTAATGGTGTAATGTGATCAGGATTTCTATTTCAGGTTGCTGCATTTTTTTCTAACTGCAGACGACAAACAGAAAACTGCTCTACACTAGAACACAGGCAATTACAATAATCTAACCGAGAGGTGAATGAAGAATCATTCATGAGAATGAAATACATATTCAAAAGTTTTGTTTTTAATGGGCACATTTTCTGATTAATCAGCTCTGACTGTTGGTTCTCCATATATGGACTTGTCATCACACAATCAGCCACGCGCACAACTCACCTACTGAGCTGACGATGCCTACAGATGGAGCTGCAGCACAAATGCCACAGGTCACGCATTCTTGCTGCTTGTAAGATAAATATCAGCAGAGGCCACTTCTGATTCAGTAAGCAGCCACAGGGGGATCTTGAGGGCTGTTGCAACCACACACACCCATAGTCAAATGCAAGCATACAAATACACGCACACACACACACACACAAAGACAGTTCTTTGACATGCAGATTGGGCACTTATGAGCTGTCGGCAGTGATTAATGGCAAAGAAAATGACCTGCTAACTCCCACGGTATGACTGGGCAAAGCTTGTTTCATAAATATGGACGCACACACACATATACAGCCACAAACCCGCACACAAACTCACTCAGATACTCACAGACACAGGAAATGGGTGTGTCTGGATTTTAAGGGTCATATGTTGGTTGTATGACCGTCACCCCGACATCAATCTCTGCTGGTAATTGCGCTGCATTTTTAAAAGCACCACATAAAAAGGAAGCAGGAAGTTCACCACCTCTTATTTATTCATATTCAGTCTCCAGTAACAAAGACTCCAACACATAGTTTCCCCTCCCGTCTGGTCTCTCTTTTAAACATGCAAACACTTCAATTCACATCTGTCTGCGTACTCTTTAACATTTTTAACATCTATCTCTGTTTAGACAGTGCCACTTTTATCCGTCTTCATATCTCACTTTGCAAAGCTAATGAGCTTTTCAGCAGCCAAGCTCAAAACAAGTAAATAGATGGAGTGAGAATTCTCCCTGATGGAGCAGATGGGCAATCGGTGGCTCAGCCTGGCAGTGACTTCACACTGTAGGACCAGCAGGAGCCGGTCTAACTGGCATTGGAACTGATAGATAGGCTCTGTGGCAGGGCTGAGTCTGTTCGAGAGGCACCATTCAAATTGATGTGCACATTTACCGGAATCATTCAGAGTTTATGCACACCATTTGACATCTGGTCAGCAACAACTAGCTACTGGAATCTGCGGTCATCACACAACTGTCCTTCAGCAACGTCTGGCTCTGGAGCAAACGGAAAGAAGAAGTTTGCAGAAACTGTCTGTTTGATTTAACTGTATCAATTTCTGTGGATTTTCAGATGATTTCAAGACAATTACACATGTTTTTCCATATACATTACTGACTTGCTCTCACTGTTGCTACGGAAATGCTTATAAAGATTCAGTGCAATTCAGTCCCTGAAGGCAGGAGGATTCTGGGTGATTGTCTTCTACCAATACATCTACTGCACTGGTCCAGCTTTCCCTTTACTGGAGCAGTTGTTAACAAAAAAATCATGCACGCTTTTATTGCTAGAGAGCATGCACACAGAACCACAAACACAGCCTAACATGACTGTGTATACGGAGAAGAACCACCATAAGTATATTATTAAGATGAATAGCAGTTTGCTCGGACCGTACTGTGGGTTAAGGAGATTAGGCTATTTGATTTTTGTCGAGTTGATTTGTGTTTGTCAGCAATCACTGTATACTTTTTGATTAAAAATTGAAAAGTGGGTCTCATTTAAAGAGCACAGATTAAAGTGTGTGTGGGGGTGTGCGTGTGTGTGTGCGTACATTTCCCCGCTTAGCTCAGACTAAGAAATTCAAAGTGTACCACCCCAGATCATTTGGGGAGCAGGCCCATTAAAGACTCATATTTCATGTGGTAATTCTTAAAATCTGTCATAAAGCTATTGGAGCATTAGCATGTGTTATTAAAAGCCGGTGAATGTATGGGAATCTGTCAGCAGCCATAATAATGCCTCTGTCTACATGTTTTAGGAAAAGGCCACACAATGGCAACATAAATGATACATCACAACAGCACTGACAGCCTAAGTAGGGACCCCATACGCTTTGTGCTGTTGAATGATCCCATGCTATTTGTGTGTGTGTGTGTGTGTGTGTGTGTGTGTGTGTGTGTGTGTGTGTGTGTGTGTGTGTGTCTGTGTTTGTGTGCGCCTGTTGTGTTTGCATTTCTTCCCAACGCCATCTTCGGCTGGTCAGCGGGACCACTGCAGGGTCTCGAGACGCATGACAACCTGACTCTGATCTGCCATTGGCTGAAACGGACGTCCATCTTAGCATCTGCCAATCACAATGCCATGGACACAGGTTGGCAGCGTTGTGGTGGTGGCAGGGGTCCGAAACAGCATTGCCAGGAGAAAGCTGTGTGATAATATGGGTGGTAAAAGATGCCAGTGGCCAGGGGGGAAAGGGGGGATAAGAGACTGTGGGAAAAAGTGAGGGGGAGAGCTTTTCCACTTGAATAAAAAAGGGTTGACGCGATAAGTATGTGAACAATGGGAGACTTACAGGCATGTGTAAATGTGTATAATGCTTCAAGAGTCCATTAAATTGAATGTTCTAGGAAAGAAACAATTTGGGTTTTTAAAAATTCTATGTATGAATGCCCCTGCTCAAAGAACCCGACCAATTTCTGTCCATATGCATACATTAGGAGAACAATTACTCTTTCATTTAGACTTTCATTGTATCTCACAGCAGCCATCATCCATCATCCATAAACTACTGAGGAAAAGGCCACACACAAACACACATGCACGCACGCACACGCGCGCACACACACACACACACACACACACCCATACATGTTGCATCTATCAACACAATTAACTGAAAACTAAAAGACTGAAGAAACTAACGCTAATAGCTTTAACCTGCTTACTGCTTTCTCTCAGTGCTCAGGAGCTACAAGCCACACAAGCATGAATGATAAATGGAATAAGGCGCACCAGCGCAGCATAATGTACCCTCCTGAACTAATGTGTCATAATTGAAATGAATGTTGTTCTGAATCAAACAAGTGTTGTGTGTTTTTGAGTCTCACAGTGCATGATAGATGAGACTTCTACTTCTCTGCACAGGCACACAATCCATCTCAGAGGCACACTCACAGACTCGCTAAAAAATATATGGTATAGTTCACCCAAGGCATATGCATACGTGAGGTCCGACAAGAAACAAGATTACTCGGTTGATAAGACAGTTTGGAAAAAGGATGTTGTTTATTAATGCAAGGCTCTGTTAGTACATTTTTGTGATTTCTACGTAGCCAGGTGCTTACTTAAATTTACAATATGTAGCTTCAGCCGGTTTGGGTCTCTTAATCAAAACAATAACAAAAGTGTGATGATGTCATGAAGCAGGGATTGATCATGGCTGTTAAATCATGCATTGTCCCATATCCTCTTGGGTTACTTAGTCCCCCAGTCCATTTGACAGTTTACTGGGAAGCTTCAGGGACGGAACGCGCAGCAAGCAGCAATGGATCATGATCCAAAAAAAGTGACCAATACAAACAGTGGAAGGAAAACACTGCCTACTGGCTAAAAGGCTAGCACCTTGTTTTTCCTTCATTAATACGTTGTTTGCCTCGGAAGTAACAGTAGAAATGGACGTGTCGCGATTTACAGTGGCCAAAACGAAACAACCCATCACACTGAATAAAATTGCGGATCTCTCTGGGTTTGAAAATTGTTGGAAACATTTTGGTTAATGTAAGTACACTAGTCAACAACATATGTAACGTTGGTCAAACAAAGGGATCTTTATAAGAGATAATTTGGGTAACATTTTAATCATCTTCATTTTCTCTTCGAAGTAAATGTAACGAAATGCAGGATTAGTTTGAGAACTGTTCCATTCAGAAAATAAGACCAAAAAAACAATTTCCCTTTCCCCCATATTATTGCTGAGAAACAGGAGCCTGTTTAAAAGTGGGTTCAGTTCTCATTGTGTATATTGTTATGTTAACCATCAGGGTGAAGTGTTGCTGAAAGCTGGAGCGACAGAGCCAGGCCTGCTGAGTAGGTAGTGGTGTGAGGTCTGTGGAGCAGCACCCAGTGGAGGACAGCCAGCTCCGTGCCTCAGGAGAAGCTTACCATACTGGGTGGCAAAGTCACTACACTTCCTTTTCCCCTCATCTCTAGAGTCCTTGAGCACCTTTTTCTTCTTCCATCATCCATCCATCCATCTATCCATCTATATATCTATTCATCAGCGAAAGCCCATGAGCAGCTGCCGTCTGTGGGTATGTGTCATTGTAGCTTGGCAGGAACACACCACAGCTTCACCGGCAGGCGCCAGGGCTAATTTGATTTTTAATTCAACACGACTCCTCGGCTAATAGTTTGAGCTGAGGATTAATTAATCTGATTTGACTTGTGCTAATTTCTTGCACCCACGTCCCTGCTCTCCACCCGTCAATGCAACAAACAAACTGGTGAGGCTGAGGTCTTGCAGGCTCTGTCACACACTCACAGACATGTTGAGCATGAGGGACTTAGACCCGGGGCGACAGGTGAGGAGCCAGTGGAGGCCTTGGGAAAGCGAGGCATGGCGTCTGTGCTGCATTTGCATGCATGTGTAATTACACACTGTGTGTGTGTGTGTGTGTATCTAAATGTGTGTTTACGGAGGAGGCTGGAGCTGAGCCTGGTCTGACAGAGGAGTGCTGGGAGGCATCGAACTAATCACGGCAACAGCCTGGCTCTCGTAAGGAGGGCGAAACATAGAGAAGGTCACCAACTATTTTCACTGCCAAAATATGGGTCAGATTGGATCTGGGTGAGTTGCTGAAAGATAACTTGTGTATAATGCAAATAAAAATGGCATTGGAGCATTCTCATTCTTCTCTGAGGCTTTTAGAGAGTAGAGAGCTCTGATCCAGTCAAGGCCCAACAGGGAAAAACCAGGAGAGCTACTAAACTTCCTCATCTCACGGAGTCAAAGAGAGAGAGAGAGCACTTCTAATACTCTCTGTAAGGGAACTTTAAAAATGAATAGACCTCAGAGTGCAGCCTGGATGGCATGCACCTTGTGGAGAAGACTTTAAAATCACTCTCTCTCTCAGATTGCTCACCAAGCACACAGATGCCCACACACACTTGCACGGTGCATGTGGAGGTATAGGGAATATGGAGTTTTATATCACAACAGAACAAAGATTAATTTCAAAGTCAGCTTGCCTCTGTGTTGAAATGATGCAAACCCACTGGTTTTCACAGAAATGTGTCAAACTGAGCAGTCTTTGAGTCAAAGCCCTCTCTGTCTTTATTCTATCTTTATTCCTCTCTCGTTCTCTCTGGCATGTAACCAACTTTTCTGCACGGCAGAAAATAACGTTGCTTTGCTCAAGAGAGGCCACACATGGGAGAAACAGCCTACGCCTGCTGCTCTCTCCTGCAGAATAAAAAAATATATAAAATACAAATAAAAAAATAACACTGCCCAACAGCTCAAACACCACTTTGAAATCTCTATCAGAGGCAGTCCATCTTTTGCTTCGTCCTATCCCCGCTCTCTATGTCACCCTGGACCTTTTTTTACCATACATTGGGATGCAAAAAGTACAGAGGAGAAAGGAAAAAGCACTCAAATGCTCAGCATGTGCATCTGTGTGCTCTCACAAACATCGACATACACGCAAACCTTGACACAGACACAAATGCGCACATGCAAGAACAAAGTCACACACAGTGAACACTACATGCACATAGAAATGTAAGCGCTCCTAGCGAAGCTGTGGGAGTTCAAAGAAGGTACTATGTTTTCCAAGAGAGCTGGTGCGAAGTGAACCAGTAAATTCCCAGCAGCAGAGCTCCAGCAGGTCGACAGTACCATCGCACCTGAGAGGCTCGACCTGTGCTGGTGGGATGTATGGCCAACACTAATGCACTTGTTCAGATTCTGTTTTGGCTCTGCCTTAAATTAATAATGGAATACTTTGTTTTCTGTTTGAATTCTTTGAAGGTGGCTTTGCTTTTGTGCTTCTCAAGAGGCTTTTGCACATGGAAAGAAGCTGCGTGGCTTTTCATGCATAATTGCCCAAGCGTTCTTCTGGACTCTGAGAGACACCCAAATGTTCAGCCACCTGTTAGCAGCCAACCGGCAGTGTGATATGGGAGTGGGAGAGGCAGAACTAAGGCCCGGTCCAGAGGGCGCGAGAGGGGTGTGGGAGCCTTATGCCAGCAAAGCATGGAGATTTACAGCGAGCCCGGCCAGCTGATCTGGAGTCTGATCTAATACTGTGCCGCTGAGAACACAAATCACCTCCCATACATAACCCTGCCCCTGACAACTCATTTCATCTTCTGCACTAATGAATTCATCATCAGGAGGGATCTGCCTCTTGGTGCCTGAGCCCTGAGCAGAAAAAGAGTAATGGCTTAGATAAGTCATCATCATTATTATCAACATCAACAACCACCACCACAGCCCCACCTTGCCTCGGCTCAGCTACTAGTTCATGAGCAACAGTTTAGAACTTTGCAGTGTCCTTGACAGTTTTGCAACGGGGGAACTTTTGCAGTGTTCAAGGTTATTTTGCGGATATGAGGGGGGAATGTGGCTCGCAGATGCGCATCCCGAGTGTGAGAATCAGCATGAGTATGCATATGTCAATGGAATTTGAATACATTGTGGTATGAGTGGATAAGTCAGGGAGTGTGAGACCTCTTATGGTAGCAAGCAAGTGTGCATGTATGTGTGTATGCATGCATTTGTATGAGGGAGTCTAAGCGGCGCAGTCAGGGAGCTGTCAGCTGAGAGCCAGGGAGCAGGCTGATCACAGGGATGCAGGGTGTTTGAAGTCTCCCAGGGACTGACAGCTTCTCTCCCCATGGGAACCTCTTCCCTTGCCCCTTCTCTCCTCCCTGCAACACCCTTTCTTTATATCATTCCTCTTCATGCTCCATCTCTACCCCTGCACACTATCTCTTTCTAAATATTTCTTCATCCCATTGAATGGGGGGGGGGGGGGGAAGCACACTCGTGCTCTCCCGGGACTGTTTGAGAAAACGCACAGGTTCCAAAACAAGGCTTTGTTCAGGAGAAGGTAGCGTGTCTCTGTAAATACTGACATGGTGAGGTGCCATCTCTCATACTCCGACATTCTGGCTGACATTCAATCTGGCTTCATAGCGTGAGGGTGCAGACAGCCAACCTTTAGCTTTGAAATGGATGAATGCATGGACATCTCTATTTGAATACATAATTGTGCATATTAGAAAAGAAAGCCCAATTATTATTGTGTATTCCTATATTATTATTATTTTTTTTTTCATTACGCCATGAGTCCTTGTAAATGTGTGGGTGGCATGATTACACTCCTGGCTGCATACCCTCTCCGGCCCCTCCTCCACAGGTCAAGGTGCAGTAGGATTTCATCTCTAATCGGGGCTGTGTGTTAGCATGAGCCCATCCGTCATAGGGACGGAGTGTCGGCTGGATGTCCCTGTCGCTAAGCTGTCCATTTTGTCAGACAGCAAGATCCATCATATTACGATGGGGACTGATCCTCGCCAGCAGAAGCCAACCGCCCGGCAAATACATACAAATATGCAAATTAACGACAATATAAACATCGCCCGGCAAACGAGCCATCCATCAATGACCACTTTCAGCAGCTCAGCAATGGCAAGGCAACACCAATCAGCCACTCCGTCAGAGGGAGTGATGGAACGCCACCCTCTCATCTTCTTTCTCTCCTTCCCTCTACTTCATTGGTCCCCATTTGCCATTTTTCATGCAAAGTTTCTACACATTTCTTGTCTCCCTCTCCACTCACACTCATCCCCTTAATCTCAACCACTTTGTAAGCCCCATATTGGCATTAATACCATTCCATTTGTCTGTTTTAAAGCTCTCTATTTCTTTCAAGTGCTTTTTGTTCACCGTCATAATAACAACTTAGCTAAAGACATTCAGGATTATTACATTTTCTGTCTTTGTGTTTGAATGAATAATGATGGGAAGAGAAACATTTTCCCATTAGTGTAGCAACACAAATCAGACCACATGTGACATCTTTCTTTCCCTCCTGGCTCTTGCGGTCCCATACATCACTTCATCGTTGCTGCAAATGTTAACAGTTCTTTGGTCTACCCTAAACAAATAAATCAAGATTATGATAACGTATGCAGGGCATCTTTTTCATCAGAATTTCTTTGCTGACGTCCTCTTGAACGTGGTGTGAATTCTATTCAGAAAGCCAACGGGCTGGAACGGAAAGAAAAGAGCTCTTAATGGAATAAAAGTCAAAGGAGGGAAAAACTCGAAGCATTTGGAAATCTCCAGCAGCTGAGTCAGTCCAGACTCTTGTTATGTGTGTTGACATGTCTTGTGCGCACAACTTACACACACACTGACAAACAGGGAGTTTATACGTTTCACTGTAAAACAAGCTGCAAAGGTCTCTAATGACTAATTTGGTTGTCAAGCTGTACTACCTAATAGAACAAAATGAATCACTTTGCACACTCTACCTTGTCCATTAACTATATATTGTGACGAGGTAAAGACTAAATTGAAATGTTGAAGCTTTTCTGCGAGTCCCTGGCACCTTAAAATAGAATAAGTGCTGCAGCTGTGCCTCAGCCAGACAAATTTATCAGTCACACAGGCACATTTTTATAAACCACACTCAATTTACACTCCTGCATTCTCTTTCCTTCATGTGGACGCGGCGCCCAAACATAACATTGTTTTTAGCTCCATTTTGCCTGGTTCTGAACAAGTCCTAAGTAATTACAGCGTAATAAAGGTTTGAGGTAAGCTACCCAGTGACTTAATGGGGGATCTCCTGCCTTCAGGCACAGGAGGAATGAACCTTGAGCAGCCGGAGCAGCAGCTGAGGAGCCAAAACTACAGCATTCCTCAGACTACCCTTACCGCCGCAAAAATTGCCCCAGCGCATTTCAGCTAATTCGACAATGAGTGGGTGTAGAGTTCCGACGACGTAGTAAAAAAAAGCCTGTCCCTCAAACCGTCACATTTTTATTACAGAAGTGTTGTGAAGTGCATTGTTATTCGAATGGAAGGGAATCTAGTAAAATTCTCAGTTCTGTCTCTGCATCATGGTGTTTGTGTATGAGTTTGTGTAAGTCTGATCCAAACAGGAAACACACACGAGATGATGGAAAGAAGAGGACAAGTGATACAGCATTTGTATTTGAATGTGTGGACATGTACATGCAGTGGTTTTATGATTTTACCCATAAAAAAGGAGTGAAGGGTGACACGGAAGGGAATGGGGAATTCTCTCTTCAGAGGCTGGCATGCAGTCATCCTGTCTGCTTGCTACCACAGCTCTGACCACACCAGCCGCCAGACACCCCAGCACAGTGTACAAACACTAACCTCTCTGTCTCCACAACTCCCTGCCTTTATCTGTCCATCCTGACTTAATTTCTCTCTGATTCGAACCATTCATACTCCCTAATGTCCATCTGTCTCTTACTTGTCCAACAACAACCCAGCAAAAACAAAAATGGCACTCAGTAGAGCGCATACCTTCGCCAAGGCCGAAGAGTCCCCTTGAATTCAATTCAATTTGTACACGCTCTTGTGTGATATCAGTCCCAGTGGGGTTAGGTACCAAACTCAGTACTATTAAGGGTACCAACTGAAGTAGTATGGCAGTACTACTGGGTACAGCATCATGTTAAATCAATTTGTGCCAAATTTCTGTACCTGTGAGCGCATCTGGGTGAGAGAGAGAGTGTAAACGTGAGTGAGAGTGAAAGAGAGAAAAATCAAGACCATGTGACTCACCCCTGGAACCGAACTGATTTCTGATCAATGCACACACTCAGAGCAATGGCGAGTCAAACGCGATCTCAAGTGTGTTTAGCGGACAATGCTCAATTCAATAGTTGTAAAGCAAAATGCAAAGCTGGCCGAGGCAACACCTCTGATTGGAAACACCAGGTCAAAAAATCCTAAATATCTCAAAGCTGTTGAGTGTGCTGTGTGTGATAGCCTGAAAGCTAAGTCCCCTGCTGAAGCTAATGTTAGCACCACGCCTGCAGCCATCACACAAGAAGTTGAACCTGCCGTGGACGAAGAAACTTTGTGTGAAGCATCAAAAACTTCTTTGGCACCTTCAGGTAATTAATCAGCTTGTTGGTTAAGTTGTTGTTGGAGGAAACTGGGCTTTTCTCACTGTGATGTAAGACATTAAGCTAGCATTTTGACTGACGTGAGTCTGAGCCACTGGCAGCCTGACTAGCATGCTTAGGAAAACAGTAATGTTGACATTAAGTTAGATTGTTGGGTTAGGTTTACATTATGGCAAAAACTTTAATGTGAAACCAATACAGTGGAAACCTTTTAGAGTGATCACTACTGGTGAAGGTTGGACATTGGATTTGGTTATACAGAGAAAGTAGTGAATTTGAGGTACTGGTACCAGTATTGGTTCAAATGTGAACGGTACCCAACCCTATCAATATGCCAAATTTTGTTCATCAAGATCCATTAATTATCCCCAAGGAAGTTGGTAAAAAAAAAAAAAACATTTGGCAATTTTAATGTTAAACCATTTCCTGGATTTGCCTAAATCCCAATCAACATGTAATGGGTTGTTGGTTGGACCATGTTCCATCTTTCCACCAAGTTGACAACCAACCAACAAACTAACCAAAAGGGGCAAATACATATCCTCCTAGGAGCAGATGAGTAAATATCTACTAACTTAACAGTCTTGTGATTGAAAATTTAAAAAAAATTACATTTAGAAATCCTAATATACCACTGATCTTTTCATGCACACAGCCATTTGGTGATACAGTGAGTTTTCATTCTTCCCATGCTGGAGTTGATGTAGTTTCCTGCCTTGATACATCTGTCAACCACATGTTCACTCAGTCATGCGCTGCTCCAACATCTGTACACATGTGGAGTGAGTGCATGTGCTCTTGAGTGAGCGTGGCTTTGCTTTTTGGATTCTAAGTGTTTGTATGTGTGCAGGCATGTTGCTAACCATGTGTATCTGTGTCCCCTATATGCCTCCATTGTGGGGGATTTGGAGCCACGCCATATCTTCGACACTCTACACTAAACACCAGGCTCATCAAACTCCCTTGAGGAGTTGCATGACCCTTTCGTCCTCACAAATGCTTGAATATTTGTAACAAAGACAATGAACATCAAGCTGCATCTCATTCCATTATTGCTCCAGTGCATTATCTTCAAAGTATTTTGCTCAAAGACTGGGTCTCTTATGCACAACGCTGTCAACGGGTTTGCATGAGCTCATTGATGAAGCTCTCCCCCTCTGGGACTATCTCACTTCAGGCCTCACAGGGCTGAAGACCCTTCAATCCCCAGATGTGACACCTTGTTAGATAGCATGGTTTACAGACCAACAAGGCTGCTGCCACTCCATTTCTCAAAAGCATCCCATCAACCTTAAGATGTGCGAATTAATTAAATAAAGGATCAAATAGCAATTTAGACAGTTGGACTGTGGTGGCCGTAACACATCATCCTTCTGTTTCTTCTTCATTAAAACATTATTTTTGTGTTCTTGGGGCATTACACAGTACAGAGTGCTCTTCAGCTGAGGAGAGACTGAGTAACTGCTCTGTGAAACCTGGAGAGCATCTCTGCTTAGCGGGCTACGCATACTGTAACGGAGGGCTTTGCACTCACATGCCATGCAGAGACCCACAGTCCAACAGGCTGCTGCCGATCGGTCTGTGCAGCCCTTCCCTTAAAACTTTTAAAATTAATGAGAGTGAAGCAAAGATGATGCAATCCTTGCTTGGACGCCTCCCCAGTAAACAGTGCTGCCAAGAGTGAAGAGCTGCCCTGGCTGAAGTGAAGTCAGGATCTTAGGAACAGTGGAGTTAGTCAGAATAAGTGAGCCCGCTGTGCAGCAGTTCTGGGCCAGTGGCCCTGTTCTCTGAGGACTTCTTTATGGCTGGTTCATTGCCCTTGGAGAACCCCCACCCCGTCACACAGGGACTCCATCCGCCATCACTTCATCCAAGTCTAAAAATCTTCAAACACTTAAGTTTATTCTAGTTGCCTCTGCTGTCTTAATTAGAATGCACTTGTCAACATTTTTTTGAGACTAAACAAATTAATAACACACAGCAACACATGCAGACAGAGTTCTGTCCAAATGGATGCTGATAGAGGAACGCTGATAATATAAACAAAAATCTGGGTTCAACAACTAGAATATTAATGTCATAAAGGATCTGCGTTTTTAACCAACAAACAAAATTGAATTACATGATCATTTCCTGAATTGTTTTCATAGAAAACTTTTCATTATTGTAATAATAAGAAAATATGTTTTTGGTAAATTAAATGTCTTTGCTATTCCACTGCACCACTCCACCCCGCTGAACCTTTGACTATTAATAAGTTGCTCTTTGTTACTGGAAGTTTAGTTTTGTCTCTCTAAGGCCCTTACTTATATTCTCTGCCTTGCTCTCCAACGTCCTCACCTCATCTAACCTCCAGTTTTCTGTTTCTCTTCTCTCAAACATCAATGAAAACCCATCTGGCCAAACTCATGGTCACATCATCCCCAACTCCTCATCCATCATGGGCTGTCACAATGGGAGCAGGGAAGTGGTCTAATATTCATTCTGGGAACGGATGTGGATCACTGCGCTGGGCTGTGCTTGCTGTGATACACCATACTCCCAGCACTGAGATACGATTTACAGGATCTGATGGTTTGTTTGTTCTATGAGGTCCAAGGCGGAGCTGAGCTTGTATTGGCACTAGGAGAATGAGTAAGGAAGCCAAATTCACAGTGTTATCTTATGAAGACTTACCAAAGCCAAAGGCGGCTGGAGCCGGGATGGGAGCTGACTGGACGGGTGTGGAGGTGTAGAGGCCAGTCACCAGCAGACCATCAAATGATACACTGGTAGAGACGGTTACTGAAGAAAGGGAGAAAGGAGAATGGTTAACATTGGAATAGAATCTGAAATGATTATGTCACATAACACTCAAATAAAACATCCATCCATTTCCTTTACTGATTATCCTTTTGAGGCTAATGGAGGCAGTAGGAGCCAGCTGACATTGGGCAAGAGACAGGGTACACCTGGAAAGCTCGCCAGCATATGACAGGGCTCACATATAGAGACAAACAACTATTCTCATTCCTATGGTCAGTTTTGAATCTGCATGTCTTTGGTACCGGAGATAACCCACTCAAGCACAGGGGCACATGCAAACTCCTCTCACTGGTATTCGAACCGGTAACCATTTTGCTGTGAGGCCAAAGTGCTAAATGTAATATATCAACTGCTAATGTTTTAGCCACCACTTACTTATAACTCACAAGAGGATGGGAATATAAACAAATTTTGTACTTAGTTAGCTGATTAGTTGTCAGAGATCACAAATACTTAGTTATGTTCACGTGTGATAGCCATGCGTTTGGACAGGAAGTCTGGAAGTGTAAACACACACATGACATATCCAGATCCCTAACCTCCTGCCTGCTGCTAATGAGCTTAGAGCTCAGGAGGTAACAGACAGAAATATAAAGTGACCATTAACTGGGAAACTGATGACACCAAACGCCCCGCAGGAGGGAGCAGAGGAGAGAGCACAGATGTGTAGGCAGGTGTTAAAGCAACAGCAACAATGCCTCACAGACATACACACAACAAATTAGAGAACCTGCTTAACAGGGGGCTAAAGTCATGTTTAAAGTAATTGAACCAACAAGAAAACAGCATGTTCACGTCTCCTTAGTGTCTGTCTCACAGCAAAGAGCACCAGAATGTAATCTAACTCACCCTGAACAAACTACAGAGCTTCAATCAGAACTTGTTATTATTGACAATCATATTAAAGGGGAGTGATAAGCTCATTGGCTGTAACCCTGATAGCCTCACTAAGCCTTGACTTGTCACAGGTCAACACAAACAAGCAGGAGACGAGAAAACTGCTCCTCTATTATCCACCTGTACAGATCTATAGTTTTAGTCTATCCAGCAGCAAGTCAACTATTGATCTGCCCAGTAAACAAAGACCCTGAGTGACGGGACCACAGAGCCCGATGCATCACTGGAGGAAAAAAGAGCTGAGGCACTGGACTGCTTCCAGCCAGACAGATCAGAGCAAGGCGGAACATTCTGCGGCTCAGAAAACACACCAAAAAAAAACGTTTTTTACATTGAGGTCAAAATCCTTTGCACTTGGGAAAGATGGAGGCATTGTTATTTCCTGACCTGGAATCCCCCTGTTTTTTAAGGGGGAAAACTGAACAGGGAAAAGCAGGAGACACCCGGGGCGCTGGTGTGTTTTTAGTAACAATAGCTACATGTCAGTTTGGGCTTGGGGCGTTCATTCCTCTGGGCTTGGTGTGTTTCGATGTGGGAATCTGGGCAGAGCAGACTCCTGTGTGGCCCTGTCTCTCTGCTCTGTCTGTCTGTCTGGGTGACTACATTAACAAACTCACACAAGGCGCCCAGCTTGTGTGTGTGTGTGTGTGTGTGTGTGTGTGTGTGTGTGTATTGTTTGTGTTTATATTGGATGTGCGTCTTAAAAACACAGTCCAGCCCAGCTCGCCTCAATATCAAAGCCACAATAACGCATCCCACAATCTTTATTATATCCAGACGTTTCCTCCTCTCCTCTACTGTCACAGATTAATACAAAAATGTAGCTGATGCTCTAACACTGTATTTCACATGCTCCACTACAGCATGAATAATTACACAAAGAGCATTCATTGACAATGAAGAATGCAATTTACTGCTATAATATTAATGGATGAAAAGAAAGCTGTTTACAATTTGGCCCATTCAAAACATTCTCAGTTGAAATATATACCTATTTTAGAGAGCCTAATACAAAATGTAATTTGTGTGCAGATATTTCTCTTTCGTATGAATGGATTTAAAAAAATGCTTTGAGCAACAAGTAACTGCCCTGTGTTCCCCTTTTCTCATCAACCGTAAGTATGCTGCCAAATTCTATCGGTGTGTACAGTGTGTACAAGAAGCCGTATTGTGGGAAAGAGATATTTTGCTTGGCAACAGAAGTATTATCATATTCTATCCATGTTGCACAGTGCATCTCTTGCTCCGCAGTACCCACAGAACGCAGGGGAAATAAGAGAAAAAATCCTTCTCATTCAAACAAGCAATTATCATGTTCATATTGTGTATATATGTGCTTATCTTTTGTGCAATATCCGTTTGACAGAATGCATTACAGACTCAAGCAATCCAATCCAGAGTGTGGTGAGACATGCTATCAGTGTTTACATTATGTTGTATTGATCCAAGGCCAAGGCATGATGCAGTATTTAATGGAGTAATGGACTGGGTTTAATGCACTAAGTTGGACTGGGCTTCAACACCCTTAAATACACACAATAAGCCATTTCTGCATTTCCACTGACCTGAAACACCAAGGTTACACAGACTCCATTACGCCCCATGGACACTTGCCAGTGGGCTACTCACACAAAAGAGATTTGTTTGCTGCTTTCACCACGCTATTTCTCTCTTTTTCCACTTTTTCCACCTTTCTTGCTCAGCCTCACTCACATTTGAGAAATCATGGTTTTAAAGAAATGCTCTCTCCTTCACTTTCCCTATCCACTCCCTTCACATGAATTTTCTGCTCCCTCGCAGCAGTGTACCTGAACTCTGTTTGATGTGGAGGTCGAGGGGAGAAAGAGTGGAAAGGAAGCAAAGCTCGGGGCACAAGGTTACAATATTAGAAGAAAAAATAACAAGAATGGGGGCGAAGAAGGATAGAGATAGGGAGTAGTCGAGTAGCCCACGGAGAGCTGCGCTACCTGATCAATACAAATGAAAGATTTAAATTATTTAGACATGCCTCTAATACCCCTTTCTCACTCGCTTGTGGAACGCATCAGACGGATGAGCCAATCAGATGAGATCCAATCACCTTTGGGGGTGCTTCACACAAACATACTCGCTTTCAAACTCGGACTCAAAAACTCACACACACACACACACACACACACACACACACACACACACACACACACACACACACACACACACACACACACACACACACACACACACACACACACACACACACACACACACACACACACACACACACACACACACACACACACACAGATCTAAAGGACGAGGCTGGCAGCCTTTGATGGTAGCCCTTAACATTCTGGTCTATACCTCATTTCTGAGAACCGTTCTCTTGGCCGAGGGGGATGAGGCGGGAATGGAGGTGAACTTTTATCACCAACACTCTCATCCAACACATTAATGATTTTTCTGTGTGTACTTATGTGCACTTTTCTGTGATTTGTTCAGCTGTGCAGACAAACCAGGTGTTCATCTCACATAATTGATGCAAACATCTGGACTGAATCTTGGGATTTTTCTTGTTGCAACATGTAAGATGAAATGCAGTTGTAAGATAAAGCTACATAAAATGCATTACAGGCTTTTTTAAACAAATAAATTACAATCTGAATATCTCTAATTCTGGATATAATACAGTATATCTGGTTTCTAAATTAAAGTGTTACACAAATAAATACTTTAATTCTGTGGCAATAAATCACAGTATTTGTTTCAGATATTTGATTGGCAGTTTCGAGATGGATGATGGGTTGGGTGGCAGCTTAGTAAGACCAATCAACTTTAGCCCTGCATGAAAAAACACAGACCCCTTCCCCATGCAGTTGAATAGAGGATGTCCATTAGCACAGGGGGGTGCTAAAGTGAGTGTCTTGGGCCAAACAATGAGGAGTCCAGATATAATTTGAAACTGGCAACCTTAAGTATTTCCACAACACAACATCATCTAGCAGGGCCAGAAGGATTGCTCTGTAATGTCCACACTCCAAAGTTGCTACTTGATAACTATCCAGAGTTGTAAAGTTCTCTGTGTGAGTATTATAAACTGCTGCGGAGTATTTATAATGCTGTCTAATAAACCTTACAGCACATTAATCTATTACTCAAACCGGACTTCCTGGAAATGAACCTACACTTACGTATTACAAAACACTCATTACACTCTATGCAGAGCGCTCATACCCACATACAACTGCTCATACTTTATACTTGTACACACCACAGAGCACATCCCTTGGCCCCAAGCCAGCATGTAATATTAATGATGCGATGTGGTATGCCTCATTACAGACACACATAACCGTGCTCCTACTCAACTATTGATGGGCCGGGGGCTTTCTTCACTTCTCTGGATCCACCAGGAGTAATGTTAAGGCACCACACTCAACAAACAGTGCAACAAAACACACATTCACAAACACAATACAAAGGTCACTCAGATCTCAATCACATGCAGAATACACCAAAGAGGACTAATCAATAATGGAAAATTTATGTTTTGTTACAAACTATTCTGCAAAAATAAAATCTATTCTATCGTACCAAATATTTTCTTATGCCAGTTAATTTATCTGCAGAACACTGTATTCCTTATTTTGTCTCAACATCTGCTAATATTAGCCTTAATATTTCAGACTTCTTCTGACCTCATTATGGTATTACCTGATCGCACAAATGCTGTAAAGGTATCCTCAATACAGCACAAAAAAGGTACAGAAAGAATTCAATTATATAAGATGCTTGATTACATTTTTAACTAGTCCCAAAGATGTATGCTGTTGCCTTAGGAAATGTATGTTCCAATGGGCAGACTGAGAATCTGTCAATCCTTTGTTTATAATAACAGCAGTAAGGGTAGGGTTGATGATTGATGGATTTATTTTGGCCAGTTCCTCAAGAATAAGGACCAAGCATATTGAACTGTGAAAAACAGACCAAAGTGCTGCTCATGTTGGAAATTCTAAACTAATGTGAATGGCTCACTGTGTGCCGCTTCAGTAATCATGTTAGGGAGCAGAAAAATTGGGCCCAGTGGCATCCTAAAAGCAACAGTAATGTCTTCTTATGGTGTAGCGAAGCACAGTCGACACTGTGGTTGGCAAAGCTTGGTGGCATGAGCTCATTCTTAGAAAACAGCGTGGTGAGGGATTAAGGCGGGAGCTGGACAGGAAGTCTGTACGCTCTAATAGAAGACCTGATTTACGGAGATGCTTACTCTACTTGCTTTGAAGTCGCTGTGTGGTTGGCATAGCCTGAACAGTTCCTTTCTGCTCTTTGTGTACAAACACACCCATCAGACCTCCCCACACCTACACTTTACTCCTTCTCAGAAAAACATTAAATACTTCAACCTGGAAAGACATGAGGTTCTAACTAGATTGGACTTAGTAGCACTCAGATAAAAACCAAAGACATAAATGATCATTGTCAGCACTGTACCACATGAGTGACAAAAAGCTACATAGTGGCTAAAATAATTTGTAGAAGACAAGAAAAGGAAATACTGTAACCGAACATGTCATGAATGAATTCCCCATTTTTTTCTCCCAGTGAACCAGGAGGATGCCCTTTTTGTTTCCAAATGGATGGAGGTTTTCCTGGCAACAATCTGGATAAAGATAACCAACCATCTGACCCATATCCCACTGGCAGACACACACATGCCCCAGAGAGGACCAGGAAATGAAGGCCAGACCAGGGGGAAGCTATAATTCCATCTGTTTCCGCGGTCATGCCAGTGCCGGGGTGCCACTTCACTCTGAGCTTCCTGAATGGTTCAAACTGTCAGTCATCAGCATGACGCCATACAAGATCAGTCCCAGTTTCTACTGGTACGACAAAGAAAAGATTGGTCCTTTAGACTGACAAGTTCCAAGATTTTGAAGACAGACATACAGAATTACGTAAGTATGGATGCTTCTCCACAGTTTCAGAAGATGGTGTGGGAAGTGTGTTTCTGCACGTGTCATGCGGTGTACCAGTCAGGTCTTAGAGGCATCATTCCATTGCGTAACCTTCTGGCACCATCCTGGCCTGCTGGCACTGCCATCTGCTGCTGTGAAACACTAGATCACAGACAACCTATAAGCCACTGAGCAGGTCTACAGGTCGGCTTATCGACAACATCTCCACCATGTTTTTGCGAGCAAAATTGACCTCTTAAGACAACTTTACAGAATTTTGTATAGCTACCAGAGATTAAAACGTGCAGCCTTTTATTGTCCTTGGTCAACTTTGCTTTGTTGAGGTTCTACTCAGAAGTGGAGCTGAAGCCGTCCTGCCTGCCCAACTTGGCTTCACCCCTCCAACAGCCATGGAGAAAAACAGGAGTGAAAAGGCAGTTCTATCACAAGCATCCTGTTCCTCACACATAATCTGCTTCACAATCACGCTTCATTGTGCCGCTTTTATATGATAGTGTATGTGTGTCTGTTTACAACCATATAGGCCTGTGTCACATGATTGAACACGAGCAAGCACAGGTGTATGAATTATTCTAACAGAAGCCTCAGTTTTTGTACTCTAGAGTCTCCAGAGTAAAAGATTTGAATGTTTTTTTTAAATCAGTGCTCTAGGAACACACTCTATAATCTGAAAATGATCTACTAAATAAAAATATGTATATATATATAGATATATATATACGTTGTTCTTAACTACGTGGCAAAAGGTTGAACTTTGACTTGTGAGAAGGACACAACCTCTAAGGTTTATCAGCTAATCAGGGCAAAATCAGTCATGACAGACATTTTTTTCATAGTTTCTAATGGAACATTGCCTGTTTCAGAGGAAGCACATCACCCTGTGACAACTCAAAGGCTATTCTCTTTACCTGAGATTGGCTTTGATAGAAAATCATCTTTCAGGTCTTTCAACATTATTCATAGGCTCATTGAGCCTCAAACAGCATGCACAACCCAGCTAAGTACTGATCTCTGTTGTGAGACACTAAATGGGTTTTGATCAGCTACAGTTCAGTTATTTGGACTTTGCCTTGATCGGTTTTGAAGAAGAGTTGATAGTATGAGAGGAGACGGGGTAAGAAAGCACTGCAGGTTTTCAGAACAAAGGACAACTTGATATAATAATCGGAGACCTATCGCAGTGGGACGGAATCATGCTTAAGTATTAATTGAACCCACCTTATAGGTGTTTGTTTTACAGAACTTTTAACATGAAATGAATCATACTCAACATCAGATACATAATTGGTGGTTAGAGTAAAAAGGTTATATTGTAATAGGGTTCAGGAATGCCATGATTCTTTCCCGCTGTCGCTTGGTGACTGCCAGGACTGGAGTGTGAGTTGTCCTTATGATCAACACCATGTGTTCATCCATGTGTGCAGACAAAGAAAAGGCTTCTGCCAACTAGCCATGACAAGCAAAGCAGTTCCATCACTTATCAATACTGAACATGCTAATTCTTTATCAAAATCCAAAGTGTTTAACAAGAGAAACATGAACCAGGTAAGACAATATAATAACTACCACAGGTTACGGGAGAAAAGTTACAACATCCTTCCCGAAAGAAAATTCAAGGAATGTAAGAAAACACAAGGCTGCCTCAAAAACTATTGTCAGGCCCAAACCACAGCATCTTACAATAGGAAACACACAACCAACACCCATAAGCACACACCATAACAGCACATATATGGATGGATGTGAACTCATCACATGCTAACCTATTCCTACGGAAACATGTACCGACCACTCGGGCATATATATAGTCAACCAGTAAACCAGCTGTGACAATAAGCATAATAAAAATGCAGACACTTTTCATAGTTTCGCTTTAAATAACTCCCTTTCCATTTCACCTGCTCAAGTGGGTGCTGCCCTGACAGGAACCAGGAAGGAAGTAATGAGGGCTGAGCTGTCAGCCACAGCCTATATAACCTCATTGCCTCAGGGACACCAGCCCATATGACCTCTACGTCCTGTGCCACAGCTGGTCTGTCCCCGACCTCCCAGAACCCCCATCAGCCGACCCCAAACTACTTCACAGCGATGTGAATCATGATCTGGATTTGTCAAAACAAGGCCTTGAAAATTCGGATTAGGAAGAGCAGCATCAAAAGAGTGACATCCTTTCTGTCCACTGCAACCTACCTATCAAGATATTAACATCACTTTAACAACCATCATACCCACATAATTCTGAATTAAAAGAAAGCAGCTCTTTAAGATAGCAAAGAGAGAGACGATGAGTAATGTTCTTCACAATAACTGCAGGGAAGCCACATCATATCCAATATCTGATGTGACAGTGACCACCAAATCACCTCTGTCATTACACCTATGTTCTGTCAAGATCTCACGCTCATACTTCAATCAAAAGATAGAACTGTTAGCAACGCAAGGTTCTGATTAACTCTTTGAGCCATGGATACTACTCAATCGTAATCACTGAATAATATCTCCTACCAATCCAAAGAAAAACAATAGGAATCAAGAAAGTACATTTCTTCAAAATAAAGCAAAACAACAAAGTGCTATAAGTAAGTGCCATTTAAGTGCTACTAAAAGTGTGAGTTTCAAAAGTTTTTTTGTTTTTTGTTTTTTTGTATTCATTCAAGGTATAGTCGGAAGAGGTGAGTTTTTAGTTTTCGGCTGAAGATGTGTAAACTTTCTGATGTCCGGATGTCAATGGGGAGCTCATTCCACCATTTAGGAGCCAGGACAGCAAACAGTGGTGATTTTGTTGAGTGTTTAGCTCGCAGTGAGGGAGAAACGCGTAGATTAGCCGAAGCAGAGCCGAGTGAACGAGCTGGGGTGTAAGGTTTGACCATGTTTTGGATGTAGACTGGACCTGATCCATTCACAGCATGGTACGCAAGTACTAGTGTTTTGAACCGGATGCGGACAACCACTGGTAGCCAGTGAAGGGAGCGGAGGAGCAGAGTAGTGTGAGTGAATTAAGGTTGGTTAATAACCAGTCGAGCTGCTGCATTCTGGATGAGCTGCAAAGGTCGGATGGCAGTAGCAGGTAGACCTGCCAGGAGGGAGTTACAGCAAACGATTGCTGATCGTACAAAAGTATGATCCCTGCATTCTAAAGTAGGCTTTTTCTGTCACTATTGCGAAAATTATTGACCTTGAAACCTCAAAACAATGGCATTGAATAGCCTGATACACAGTAATGTATGTTAAGTGTCAAGTGATCAAAACCACAGAGGAATTAATAGTCACTGTCGAAATGGCAGGTGTACAGGGCAGGAGAAGCAGCTTTTAAATGAATTAAGTGTGGAATCAAACTACAGAGGGAGTCTCGTCCTTCTTCTGAGCTGCGAGACAGGCTGTTGTTGGTAATGCATAACATGTACCTCTCCTCACATTAAAGGAGATGAATTGACTAAACTTAATAAATGTCAGTGTCTTGAAGCTATTCAGTTTATGTTTTATTCAAATGACTTACAGTGCTTCTGTTGAATTATTTCCATCATATAAAATGGCATAAAAAAGTAACTACCTAATTTTCTTGATGAATTAAAAAAATATATTAAATTTTTTTTTTTTTGCTGAATAACCATTCCCTGCATTTCAAACATTGAATTTCCGGAGCTCAGTAAGGCTCAGGACATGAAAGAGAATAAGTAAGTATGTTAGCACCAGGTGCACCTGCCCTCATCTTAGCCGTCCTCATGGGCTGACACATCAAACTGCACATTTTATCAGAGCATCAACCTGGACTTTTGAACAGCTTGAAATTCGTGAACAGTAAACGACATGGTACTCACTTTATGCTGGTCAGCAATTGTACAGTACATATGGATATTCAACAAGGGTTTGGGTTAGTTTTATTATCATAATACAAGTGTGGCTTCTAGGGGTTGCTGTCAATAGTGCTATTATGTCATTAGATCACACAGCCGTCAATTTCTTTATTCAAAAAACATTCATTCCAATATAGTAGAAAATAGACATTTTAACTGAAATGGCCCGTTGGAATTTCATATTCCCACTCTAAGTGCATCAAACCAAGTGCTTCCCATTGGTTATCTAGATTGATGCGGCTCACCATTCTAATTTGTCCGACCACAGTTTCAAAATGAACCACAAATGTTTTAATACTGCTCATAATAAGATATGAGATCTTGACAAGTCTCGCTCAAGAAAACTTGCATTATGGTCCATAACCTCCATTTTACTGTCCACGCAGATATTCAGACATCAAAGCAATGCAGTTCTTCTTTGTTTAGGAACGTTCACTCTTCAGTCTGTGTACCTGTCATTCAGGAATCTGTAGTGCATGAGTGATCTTCGTGCTTGTGCACGTGCACCCCTGTTGGCACCATGTATTGAATTAATTCAGTGGGAAATGCTGATACCATTTGAAGTAGTTTCATCATAGACATCAATTTATTTTACTGTCTGTGGGTGCTTTTATAGCTGAGTGTCCGACCCTCATGCCCAAATAAAAGGAAACATGGCCAACACAACCCTTAACCATGCCCTATAGGCCCAAACAACTGGTTAATATTCCAATTGGATCATCAGGAGCAACACATTGGTTGTAATGTTTGGAGCAGATGACTGACAGCAAAGGTCTAAATTTATCCAAACATGAAGTTTTATATCAAATCAATATAAATTTAGCCCGGCCTGCAAGTTGGCACAGCCAGGGTTCCCCGCATGTGTAGCAGGCAGACAGTATTTTCCTCATAAACATAATGACCAACAAAGACACTGTATAAAATAAAAAAGCACTTCCCTGCATACAGTGATTACACATCTGAGTACTGTTCTGCTAACTTTCCACGAAAGTGAGACCTGAGAAGTACAACAGCAAATCGACAAGACTACCAATAGTTTGGTATACTTTTCAATACGTTTATCTATTTGCATTTCTGGTTCATGAATTAGACTTGAATTTATTTCAACAACTTTTAAAAACAGTTTAGCCTTGTTCAAATTCGATTTTTTTCCAAAAGTGACAGACAACATTAGCCTCTAAATGACTCCCTGCAACATAATCACATCTGTACCTAGTTGAGAGTGCTTACTGTCCTGAAACATCTGGACATGTCTCCCTTTTGCAAAACCAGACATCTGCTCTGCCTGTTCACAGACATTATTGTATGAACATGTATATGTGCACACAGAAGCACACACGCTGGCTCTAGCTGCCCGCCGGTATTCAAGGCTGACAGCAGCTCCAACCATGCTCCTCCATTCACAGATAATAATAACACTTTACACAGTGGTTCAATTTACAACTCCACTCTGACAGCCCTTTTCAGCATCTCTTCGACTGTCCACTCTCATTCTCACGTAGACGACATTTACATCATTGCTGTCCTTGTTTCCTCTCTATAATTTAAGAGAAACATTCATGTAAAACTGTTATTTTGTTGCTTTCATTTTTTTACAGACTTTGTCATTTCCACTCAGAGGAGTAGTACATTAGATAATCACATGATGGTTCAACAGATCAACGACAGATCCACATTTTTCATTATGTATAAATCAACTGATGTAACTGAGTTTAATTTGAGGATAGAGATTTGATCCTTAAAATATAAAACAGTGCAGTCACAGATAACAGACAGCAACTGTTGATCGGCTCATAAATATGAATTCAGTCCTCAGTTTGAAAGCAATCCTAGAATCTGGCTAATTCTTTACAGAACGCAATGATGTCCTGGGAGCTGGAAAGGAAGGCAGGATAATGGGCCTCAGATTATGGCCAACTAGGTGAAAAAGTACTGACATTAGTCAAAGCCTGATGTTCTTCCATGGCCCTTGGGTATCAATGTTTGTGTAGAAAAGGGAGTAGCACAGTGGTGTGGAGGGGGCTGTAGAGAACAGAGGGAAAGATTGATTTCTAATTAACAAGCTGGTCGCAGTAATGAAAGACTAGATGGTCTCTACTGCTAGTGGATCAATGGGGAACATTTCCCTTGACATCTAGTCTTAATCACACCAGCTCAGCTTGGTAAGAATGCACTCATTGGTGTAATTAATAGCGCATCCATCACCACTCTCTCATCCCATCTTTCCTCTGTCTTAACCTCTACCTCAGACCTTTGCTTTCACTGGAAGGCTGGGATCATTAAGTGACTGCATCTCTCCCTTTCCTATGCTGTCATTATATAATGTCTGCATGTAAACAAATGTGTTTGGTCATCGACAAAGACGTTGAACTGTTTATATTCAGACAAAGTGATCAGTGCTAATTTGGCTGTATTGGTATTGGGCATGTTTTCATCAAGATCCAGAGAGAGATCTTTGAAATCAACAGAAATGCCTTATTTTCAATACAAAAGAAAGTAAAAGAAAAAACCTTGGATCCGCCCCTTTTTACAGATCCAAACAAAAATGCAATGGGTTCCCTGACTCATAAACGTCCCTTTCTTCCAACTTTTGTGGTAATCTGTTGAGTCGAGTTGTGTAATCCTGCTAACAGACAGACAAACAATTGCAGACGAAAACATAACCTCCTTGGCAGAAGTAATAAACAAGATTTCCATCTCCAGAGGGGGCTATGGTCAATGTCGAGGTGTCTCATTTCTGAGCACCAGGTGACAAACACATTCTCTGCTTCATGTTTTTGTTATTTATTTTTGCCCAATAGTTTGACTGAGAACAGAGATCAATCTTTGAGGGAAGAACGTTTTTCCTATCATTGGACAGAGTCAGTGACAATGGAGTGTATTGAGGCAGGAAGGTGAAGTCTCTTGCTGTTGTCTCACAGACCCAGAAGATAAGGTAAAATCAAACACCTAATCTGCTGGGGTGTAAAATACTCTGGTCTACTGGGTATTCCTTATAGTTTATCTAATATTTCACTAAATAAGTTGATGCACCATTTCAAAAGGGACAACTATTTATGCTTGCACTTCATAAATCCTGCTGAATTTGATAAACCCCAAAAGCAGGAACAAATTGATATATGTATGTAATCTTTCTTGTCGTCTATTGGGAGAATCTCTGTGAATGTTCTAACCCTGAGTCAGAGCTCACTGATGACACATGGACCTGTGGGGGCTAGAGGTATGAGGTTATATATGTGGGATTTCACAACAGAGCATCAGGGGCCCTGTAAACACCAACCCCCTCAACCATGCTGTCACTTTCGGCAGAAATATGTGTGAGTTTGTGTGTGTGCGTGGACGTGTAATCTGCCTCTGCCAGCCTGCTGTGTCTCTGAACAGAGAGGGTCTGGTTGTTTGAAAGAGGCCGGGGCTGAATGGGGGGTAGGGCTGGAGCTAATCCGCCTGTGCCACGCGCTGTGTGCCCAGCACCCAGCCAGTTGCACCAGGCCGCCTCCTCTGTAGTGGGTCCACTGGAGCGCTACAAGGCCCTCTGAATGCTATCAGCACAGACGACACACTGGGCCCCGAGCAGGGATTACAGCTCTCTCAATGAAGTCGCCAGTAGGAGGATCCAGAGCAAGAGGAGGAGAAGAAGGTGGAGGAGGTACACAATCCTCCAACAGGAGCTCCATTCTCTAGAAGGAAGAGGCCATCGGCAAAGCTGACACGCCAATCAACAGCGGCTGGGAAACCACCCCATGAGAACAACACGTCCAGCAGGAAGGATGGGAGGCAGGGAA